>NW_027361788.1:5202500-5832500 GCF_039654945.1 Dendrobates tinctorius | reverse complement strand
TGAGGAAGAAAACCGCTCTTGCCTCCTGTAGAGTCGGAGATGAGCTGATCTAACTTCTCTCCAAACAGGCGGCCACACTGGTATGGTAGTGCTGTCAAGGACTTTTTTGAGGCTGAATCGGCCCGCCATGTCCCTAACCATAGCGCTCTCCTAATGGAGATTGCATTTGCGGTCGCAAGTGCCGCGCAGTTTGCCGCATCTAAAGATGCATTGATCAAGTAGTCCCCCGCCATGGCTATCTGATTTGTGATTTCTGATACTTCAGCTGGTAGGTCTATGTCTTGCAAGGCTCTATTCAATGATTCTGACCAAGAAATCATGGCCTTGGCTACCCACGTTGCTGCGAACGAGGGAGAGTGCTGATCCCCAAGCCTCAAACACTGAGCGGGTCAAGTTCTCTATGAGACGATCAGTGGGATCCTTAATAGAAGAACCACTAGGTACGGATAGTAGAGTTTTTGTAGCCAAGCGCGACACAGGTGGATCCACCTTTGGGGATTCCGTCCACTTTTTACAGAGATCGGGGGCAAAAGGATACTTCGCCTCGAGTGCCTTCTGGCCCAAGAAACGCCTGTCCGGCCGTTCTCTGTGTCGTTGCACTATGTCCTCAAATTCAGAGTGAGTGCAAAATACTCTATGGGGACGCTTGACTCGCTTAAATGACACCTTATGGCCCAGAGCCAGAGTGAAATCATCCTCAATCCCCAGAGTCTGGTTGACAGCTTCTATGACAGTCAACTGTTTCCTGACCACCCGGCGTATCTAGGTCAAGGGGTTCATCCGAGTCGTAGTCCGAGCCTTGCTCGCTATCGACTGCTGGTGACAGGGAGCGAGAAGCAGAGCTCACGGATGCCGAGGCACCGGATGGACCGGGAGACGCCGTGTGGGTTCGTTTACCCTGGGTCTGCCTGGAGTGAGAGCGGCCCCTGCAGGCCGGAGGCTCCTGTGAGGTAGAGGACCCCTCTAAGACAGGAGAGCCACTGTCCCTGCCCCTACCTGGGGCCCGAAGGGACTCGATTGCTCTCGTGACGCCATAGATTGCATCAGTGATAACGCCCATTCCGGGGAACTTGGTACACTGGGCTCGGTCGCAGGGGAGGGCTCCTGAGCGCGTTCGGACTCACACGCTTCACATACTCGCTTGGTCTGCGCCCGCGGAAAAGTGGACCGACAGGAGATGCATGCAGCGTATAAAAACGTATGCGTCTTAGGTTTTCCTGACTTGCTGTACCTGTCAGGCATCCGTGCTGAAAAACCCCCCGGGGGAGGGCGCTCTTCACTTCTCTTAGCGTGGCCTCTCTGTGGGGCTAGGGGGCAGCACTTACCCCAGTCCTGTGTCCTTAGCGTGCGAGGCGTCGCTTCAATCTGCGCGCCACCACTGCGGGCAGGCCCCCCGGAAGAATGGGCCATGGGGGGCGGGCGGAACCGCCGGACTCCAGAATCAAGGCCGGGACCGGATCTGCCGCTGCCAGCTGCTGCTGCCCAGGAGAAGCTAAGGGCTCCAGCCTTGCGTCACTGCAGGAGCCCTCCCTGGCCATCCACCTCCGTCCAGCTCAGGTAGAGGGGTGGGGGGCCATATGAAACAAGGATGGTGCAGGCACCCTAGCTCCATCTAACCCCTTCAAGGGGTGAGGAGAGGGACCGTCCGCTGCCTTGCCCCACCGCAGTCTTAGCATTGGTGGGGCAGTGGGGGCCGCAAGGACTACGCTTGTGCCTCTGTGCAGCCTAGAGTTTCAATACCCTAGGGTGGACAGGGCTAAGTCCGGCATCATGTCCTACGATGCGGGAGAGGATACGTGGAGGGACACTTGCACGTGCTTGCCGTTGTTGGTTTGGGGAGATCGGACCCTTTCAATAGGATCCGTCATCCCTATCTCATCTTCATGTGGAAAAAAAAAAAAAAGGAACATCCGGAAAAAAATCCCCGTTGCGGGAGAGGATACGTGGAGGGACACTCGCACATGCTCGCCCGTTGTTGGTTTGGGGAGATCGGACCCTTTCAATAGGATCCGTCCTCCCTATCTCATCTTCATGTGGAAAAAAAAAAAAAAGGAACATCCGGAAAAAAATCCCCGTTGCTGGAGAGGATACGTGGAGGGACACTCGCACGTGCTCGCCCGTTGTTGGTTTGGGGAGATCGGACCCTTTCAATAGGGTTCGTCGCCCCTGTCTTATCTTCATGGGGAAAAAGAAAAAAAAAAAGAAAAAGATCAGTCTTGAGACAGACCGACGTGTGCCTCCAACAGACACTAAGCAAAAAACAGGCTTCCGCCCGCAATTGGGGCGAGGGTGTATACGGAGGAGGCGCTAACCTCTTTTTTTCACTTAGCGTCAGCCGCCAGTAGCATACACCCACAGTATCTGTGTCCCCACAGTACCTGTGTCAACCAATGAGGCGAAACAGAAAAAAAAATCCAACTGTGACTTTATCACGTTGCTCTAGGAGTGGCAATACGACCCCATTCACCTGCATTATGCTGCGAAGTTGCAGCTGCACAGAGTGATGATTTGGCTGCAAGACCAAGTCTTAAAGGGGGTCACTCGATGTTAGGCTAAGTTCACACTAGGCGTTTTTGAAGCATTTTTTTAATGCAAATTTTTAGCTGCGCTTTACAGTACCAGCAAAGCCTATGAGATTTCAGACATCTCATGCACACACATTGGTTTTTGTCATCAGGATTTTCTGCTTTGCATGGTTTTTTGCACAATGGAGCATGTCACTTCTTTCAGCAGTTTTTTACTCATTGAAAAAAAACATAGGTATCAGGCTTTGCTGCGTTTTTTATGCCAAAACCTGATTCTGTGCACCAGGACTTTTTTTTTTCTTTTCTCCAGCTCTAAACTTTATCAGCATACTCAAGAGACAGATGTAGCATGCCAAAACTGCTGCAAAACGAAACACAAAGCAAAAAATGCAAGAAAAACCATGGAGAACATGATTGTTTCTGCAGTTTCTTTCCTGCCAAGGTATGTTCTCAGTGGATACAGATTTTCCGCCACAGGTTTGAGTGCAAATATCCATTGCATATTACAGTGCCAGCAGACTGGATGCAATCTTAATAAATCTAACCACACAAAAAAAAAATGGTGAAAATTGACCCAAGTTCCATATGTGAATTCTGTATCGTGCCAATTAAGGCTAAGTGCACACAGTGGGGATTCAGCTGCAGATTTTTCTGCACGGATTTGCAGATAAAACCGCAGGTAAAGTGACCTGCGGTTTGACACCTGGACAATGGAACAGGTGTCAAATCGCTGCGGAATCCGCAGAAATAATTGACATGCTGTGGATTTAAAACCGCAGCAAATCCGCAGCATCTGCACTGCGGTTTTTAAATCCCATTGCTTTGCTTTGTACTGTACAATGCCTGCGGAACTGCTGTGGATCCGCAATGTGTGCACATACCCTTACACTGCACATTTTATTCTCTGCAATGCAAAGGGTCAAATCTGCTCCAATTCTGTGCTGAAAAAAAACAAAAATAATCAGCGCCATCCAGCTAATCCGCTGCACATGTACCATAATCAGACATTTACGTCTTGTAATTTGAATGGCCACAATGGCAATACACTATGAGGATCATGTCTTTCTTTTTTTTTTTTTTATTTGGGGGGGGGAATAACAGGGCCACTTAAAAGTAATATCTTGTAAACACTTTCCTGAGTTCTTCCCCCGGAATATAACCGTGGACTGATTCCAGATTTTGGTGTTACCATTTCACTTTTCAAAAACGTGCGCCTCTACACGGTCGGACGCAGACAGGTATGTCCACGGTGAAATAAATAAGACCAAATTCTGTGAAAAGAGAAAGTATTTCAATATTGATATATTTACTAATATTGCATCCGCATGTTCTGCTGCGCTTTACAGAGCTTTTATCTGTGATTATATATTTTTAGATGTATTATTTTTTCTATCTACACTTGATAAAGCATGTAGTTTTAATTCCTTTGAGTAGAACTGAAACCACAGAGATTTTTGTAAGCTTTGTGCTTACATTGGAATAGGAAGATTTCATTTTCAAGCTAATGCGAAAACCATTTATCGTACATTGTTTAGCCAAAACAAGAAAAAAAAAAATTGGAAAGTTATCTAGATAATCAAAAACCAGAACATCAGAGCTCTCCGTTTTCAACCTATGGCAGGATTTCTGAGAACCAAAAGAAAAAGAAATATTGCAGGAGAATTTTAAGTATTTCCCAAACCAGTGGACAGTGGCCACATTTCTCAGCTCCAAAAAAGGAAAACACCAGAAATTCTTAAAACTGCGAAAGTCACCACCTTAACCAGTGAGGTACCGAGTGGTGAGTAAAGACTACACACATGAAAAACCACATGTAAAAAAAAAAATACTCATTATGATTAAAAAAAAAGTCCTAGGTTCCTCTGACATTTAGCGGATTTTTAAAAGAAATGTGTCATCAGAAAATGAACTTTTGTTTAAATCAGGTTTCATTTTTTACAACTTTTGGCAATGTTTTATATTTTCCACACCACAATGTATCAATGTAAAGAGATATCTTGCAATTTTCACACTGGCCAATGAGGCTGTTTTAGACTCCTATAGTTTCAGGAAACAACACATGTACAAGACATTAGCCGCAATGAACAAACTGACCCTATCTTTTGAGCTGAAGCATCTAATGATCGTGTGCAAAGGTCATTATAAAGGAAGGGGGAGCAGGTGAGCTATGACTTCACGTATTGTGATTGGTGGATCCTGTGTTATCCGCTGTGTATAGAGGCGTTACATGTCATTGTAATTCTGTCTCTGATGATAAGGAGCCTGCTGAAAACTGTTCCTGAAAAGACAGGAAGTATGAGTCTAATAAAGTCCCAGTGGCCACAGTGAAAATTACAATTTATTTTAAATAAATGATAATTTAGATGGTGAGCCCCAATGTACATACAGAGCTTTTCTTCTGGTTTGGTTCTATAAGCGAAAACACATATTCCAGACAGGACATGCCATCATTTTTACTATTTTTCCAACATGAAAAAAAAGCCTGTATGTTGCTGTATCAAATTGGAGCCGTATAATAGAGCTGTTGAAGCCCCATGCACTTGTAAGAGTGCCATGATCACCTCCATACAAAAAGGAGCCATAAAGTGACCTTGCACATGAAGTCCTTTTGCAAATTTTCTCATGTCGAGCTGGACGCATGATGCAATAACGTCTGCGGAGCGGAATAAAACATTTTTTTTCACCTCATCTCTCCATTGCAGAGATATTAGCAATCTAATATTGGCACCTGATGAGTTAACACCCACTTAAAGTTATCACTGGGGGTGTTGACTTCTCCCTTTATGAGTTGCTATCTGATCACATCCACTTGGACTTTGCAATCATAGTATTTGACACCTAATGAGTTAACACAAACTTGGACTTAAATTTAGTTATCAGACAGTAACACACAGGAGAAGTCCACGCCCCCAGTGAAAACTATCTGATAACACCCACTTGGACTTAACAAAAGTTGACTCATTAGGTGCCAAATACCTTGATTGCGAACATCTTCACAATGGAGACGCGAACCCCCCTCCCCCCCCCAAAAAAAAAAAAGTTTTATTCTGCTCTCCAGAAACGATCACATTGCGTGTTCAGCTCAACATCAATAATTTGAAGAAAGGTCTTCTTTAAGGGGTTTAAAGAGATCAATTATATTCTATCTTATCACTCCTGCTTCACTGGGTCATCAACGGTGTTTCCAAAGAAGTTTGATGTCAGAAAGTGGCGACAGTCTTCAAATGGCTCCGAAGCCACAGTCCTGTTTTCTACAGGAAGACACTGTAGCCACACAGACATCCATTCAACTTATCATCTGACTTGTCACAAAATCATACCATAACCCAAAGTGAAAAACCAGTGTAACACTTCTTGCAAAGGCAGAAAGAAAAGGCTTTTTTCACACATCAGCCCTCAAACCTGTAACCTTGTTTAATTACATATCACGCAGATACATTTGCTTTGCGTTACAATATTTCCATAAAAAATAATACTGTTACATTTGGAAGTTAAAAAAGTGGAGAAATTGTTTGTCTTGAAGTGACCCGTTGCCCACCAAACTAGATGACACTAAACAGTGCTGTGCAAAAGTTTTAGGCGGGTGTGGAATAATGATGAAAAGAATAGATTACTTTTATCAATTAACAAAATGCAGAGAGAAGGAACAAAAGAGAAATCTAAACCATATTAATATTTGGTGACCGCTTTGTTGCCTTCAAAACAGCAGCATTTCATCTCGGTACTTGTACTTGCATGTACTTTTTGAAGGAATTGATCAGAGAGGTTGTTACAAACATCTTGGAAAACTGACCACAGATCTGTGGATGTCACGTGTGCAAATCCTTGTATCTCTTTCTGTGATCCCAGACAGACTGGAAGATGCAAGATAAGGACTCTGCGGGGGCTGGGTCATCACCTCCAGGACTCCTTGTTCTTTATGCTGAAGATGGTTCTTAATTACATTCAGGGGCCCAAGAAGTAATGTGGCCACTTTCACCTCCAAAGCAGCAAATGATCAATATTTTGTTATTGCACAGGGGCCCTCTTCTATCGGTGTCCAGCCCTGAGGATCTTGGCTCCATGTTTGGGGTTGTTGTATGGCTGCAGAATAAAGTTGGAGCCAATCAGACACCGTCTGATAGTATTGTATGATGGAGAATTAGCTGCCGGTATTTGAGGACACCATTAACCCTGACCATATACCCAACTACTTCCTGAAATGCAGACTCAAATTAACAAGAACCCTCCATTGCGGTTCACTGTTCCCTGCAGACTCATTGTATGGCTCTCCAGCCCTTCGGCGAATAAACTACCTTCTGCTATATAGCCAAATATTTCACATTTTGACTCTTCAGTAAATATCAGCTGCTGCCTTTTTTCTGCAGGTTTTTCGTGCATTGTCGAGTTGCTTGGCCTTGTTTCCATGTGGAAGGTGTGGCATTTTAGCCGCAATCCTTTCACGAAGACCATTTCTAGCGAGACTTCACCAAACAGTAGATGGGTGTAGCTGGGTCCCAATGGTTGCTGCTGAAGGCACTGCTGGACACCTTTGAATTTTTAAGGGAACTAAGCATGTTGTGTCTCATTTACAACACTAAGCTTCCTTGGCTGATCACTGCGATTATGGCCCTGAATAGAGTTGAGCGACTTTGGTCGGATCGGGTTTCGTGAAACCCGACTGAAACAAAATGTGAGACGGATGAAACTGATCCGACTAGGGCTAAAAAAAAGTCGGAGTTTAGTCCGAAACCCGACCCCAATGCAAGTCAATGGGGAAAAAAAGTCGGCATTGAGCAGATGACATTCATCCACTCAATGCCGACTTTTCTTCCCTATTGACTTGCTTTGGGGTCGGGTTTCGGACGAAACTCTGACTTTTTTGCCCTAGTCGGACCAGTTTCATCCGACATAAATTTTGTTTCAGTCTGATTTCACGAAACCCGATCCAACCAAAGTCGCTCAACTCTAGTCCTGAACATTGCCCATTTCTTGGTGTCCTCAATTCTGAGAAATAAAGGCAGATACTTATCCATCAGCCAATGCCATCAGGGGGCATCAGATTGGCTCCAAATTTATTCTGCAGCAGGACAACGACCCCAAACTTACAACCAATGTCATTAATATATATCTTCACCATAAAGAAGAAAAAGGAGTCCTGAATGTGATGATGACATGACCCCCATAGAGCCATGAAAACCACAGATAGAACATGTGTGGCGGAAAATGTATATCTGAATGAAGCCTAACTCTTACACATTTGCCAAAGTCATGTGAACATAAGATGCCTTCTCCCTACACCAAACTACGCTGCGGCCATTAGGCATCTTATTTTCCCAGCATTGCTTCCAGTGGAGAACATCTACCCAACATGGACATAAGAATTTTCCATCTTCACAAATTCAAATATGACCTCCACGTAAATTCAGGAATGGGGATCCGAACACGACCATGAAACCTACATGAAAGACATCTTAATAGAGAGATTGTGAATAGCCTTGATAGGCGGAGCTCATCACAAACCTCAATTTCTGCAAGATGGTCCAACGATTGTAACCCAATTGATCAGAAGACAAACGATGTTGAACTTTGGCATTTTAAACTCAATAGAATTGACAAAGAGCAGCGCATGTCTATCATCATCACCCCAAAGACAATAAATGTATTGGCACAGTGCTTCATTGAACTCCTCCCGGCTGCGGTGGGAACCACACTAAGCTAATGTTTAAAGATGACCTGTTACCATGTACAAGTGCCCAGATTTTACTCTTATTATTTTCCTGCTGCTCTGCTGAGGTTTTTTTTTTAAATCCATGATACAGTTCCAGATATATGGGTTTTTTTTTTTTATTTAGTGCTACTTTTTATGGTCTTTCCAAGGGGGCGTGATTTACAGGGTAATCATGCAGAGCAAACTAAAGACATGCCCCAGAGGATCCTGTAAGCCACGCCTCCTTAGTGAAAACCGTAAGCATTATCACTAATTAAAAAAAAAACAAAAAAAACACATCTCGGGAACCATATGGCGAATTACAAAGAACAGTAGAATACTCAGGTGAGCAGCGAAAATAAAATAGCAAAAACTGGGTTCTTCTGACCAAGTGGCAGGTAATTAAAGGGATAAAAACAGCTTGGTTCACTTCTGTACGGGATGGTAAGTGGAGAGGTTGACGTCACATCTACAGATAAGTGGTAGGTCTCCTGCGAAAGTTGCGGGGATCAGGCACATTTGCTATTCATTGGATTAGAACAGTTGCTGCTTGCACATATTCCTGAAGCCGTCACATCACCGACCCCACTCACTTCCCAGACTTGGATTACCCCTTTAACATCGATCCTGTGAATTATCAATAGCCACTGTGGACTGGAATACCCCCAAAGAACCACATAGACACAAATAGCCCAAAATACCAATAAAGGTGCCAGGGGTCTGAGCAACGTTGATCACACCTGACGACCTGTCAATGTCAAAATCTAAAAAAAGTTCAAGCTGTAAGAAATATGCACGAAGAGCTTTACTTCTCTTCCGATGATCCGAAATATCGATCACCGCGAGAAGATTCACAATGCCGGCCTAAAACTTGTCCATTGCTGGTCTCATAGTGCGGGTGCCTTACCGTAGAAGCCAGTGAGACACCAAGCAGAGGATGGTTTCAATGAATGCCAGTAATGGTCCAAATAAGACAAATATGCAAAACTGATACCGGCAAGCGAATATTTCCCAGAAATGCTTAAGTTGCAACGTGTTATATGCAGAGTGCATGAGCGCGTGTATGTGTATGTTTTTTTCTTTAGTCATGGGATGTGTCAACACAGCTGATGAAACAGATAAACCCCTCCGAAGCGTGAAAGTGAAGCGTTAGACCAGAAATACAGAGAGGGGGGGGCATCCACTGATGCCGAGATATCTAATGGTACAAGCTGAAGAATGCAAACTCCTCTCTACTACTCGTCTACTCCGTGCCTACATTGGCAGGAGCCCCCAACTATTCGAGGTGGGGCCATAATGAGGAACAGGCGTACTAGAATACTGCGCACAACTGTGCCAGGCATGTTAGGAATTGAGCAATTCATGTAAAAGATGTGTGTACAAACGAGCACATGGAGAACGTTACTCCTCTGCCCCGACATTTCATCATAAAAACAGAAATATCCGTAAATTCATGAATCGTCGCAATCTGCAGAACATAAAGAGGTTTCACACATCTTCATATCTTTCTACATCCTACTCTTCATGGCTTGGGTAGGAAAGACTCTCAGACTTCATCTACAAAACTCGGACGATTTCAAACCACATGGTCATCTGTGTGCCCGGATTTTACATCAATATTTTAAAACGTATTTTCCTTGCTGAATAACTACAATGTATCCGTAAAAATCGGATGTGATACGGATGTTCCTTACGGGATCCGACTTTTTTGCATACCCATAAATTTGGATGGATGAGTCTCATCTGATACCTGGAAGACAATAGCGCATGCTGCCATATTTTTTTTTCAAGTGGAAACTTGGTCCTTGTGAAAAAAATTGTCATCTGAACAACTCTAGTGAGCTACACTGGTCTGTATTTTTTAACTCAGACAGGACACATCAATATTATATGCTTCTCTGAAAGTGTGAAGTTTTAGAAGCAGAGAGTGGTCCTACTCAAAAACTCCGTCTAGTTGACATTTCTGCTGCGCTCCAAAACCTCAGCAAAAAAATTCATCAAGAGAACCCTTTGATGAATCTGGTCCTCAGTGTGCATAAAGCCCTAAAGGAACTCAACCAGCAGGAAAACCCTTTAAAAATTAGAATGCAATTAAAGGGGTGTAGCCATAAACATTTTTCAGGTCTCCAAAAGATTGCAAATTAGTACTGCAGAAAAAGAATCGCAGGTCCCATCTCAGAGATCCGTGGCCACCAGACCAGAGTACTACAAACCTTCTACTTCTTTATCTATGACGCTCATGGCGCCTCTTCCGATTAGCAGGTCTTGTGCCATCAGTAAGTGGGATCTCCGGTAGTACGAGGTCTGCAGTGCTCTGGTCAGGTGGCCACCGACGACTGATGTGGCCGAAGGACCAGTGTCCTATGATTCTTTTTCACAACTCTATTGATAATACATGCTGAATCAAAAAGGACTAGTGATGAGCAAACGTGCTAGGATAAGGTGTTATCTGACTATACTCGAGTGCTAGAGTGTCTTCGGCGTGCTCGAATAATATGCTTGAATCCCCGCGGCTGCATGTCTCGCGGCTGTTCGACAGCCTCAACACATGCAGGGATTGCCTGTTTGTTAGGTTATCCCTTGTGTTGTGACTATCGAACAGCCGCGAGACATGCAGCCGTGGAGATTAGAGCACGCCGAAGACACTCTAGCACTCGAGAATGCTCGGAGAACACCTTATCCCAGCACGTACACTCATCATTATTAAAGAGGTTAAATTACAGATACAAAAACAAGAAGTGGAATTAGTGATACCACTAATCTTATAAATGAGTGTACTGGAGCCCCTCGTCTCTTCATTTAAGTGCCCATTATAAATGTACTAGATAGGGGCTCGGCCAAGCTATATGACATAAGTATATCGTGCAAATCCCCGAGCCACGCGATGATTGAAGAACAAGGCTCAGCTTGTGGTCAACAAATTTCCTGTCACCTCAAACTTTTTTTTTTCTTTTTAGCTTTCAGTGCTTCTTTTATACAAAGCTTAGATTCAGTCAGCAACTTCAAGTACTTTGTTACGCTGCGTCACCCTTTTACCGGAGCGGCTTCTGCAAGAAGTTTTTACTCCTGATGTTGACTCACCATGGGGAACTTGTTATCAGTTAATGGGCCGCAGATATGAAGGATGATGGCTTACTGGAAGGGCGGCCGACCACAGAGGTGTAATACGGCTGCGCGCGGATTCATGAAGGGTGATACAAATGGAAATTCAGCAATGCAGGGTAATGTAGTCACCCCTATCATCAGATTACATTTGTGTACTAGGCTGGTGTTTATACATCACAATGTGAGCTATAATGTAGCAATTGTCCCAAGAACCAAACATTGCAAAAAAGTCAATAAAAAAAGGACTGAACTACTGCATCAAGCATTAAAGCTTCTAAAGCTATGTTCACACATTGCATTTCTGCTGCACTTTTTATGCAAATTTTAAGCTGCTTACATAAAGCAGATATTGCTTAGCAGTTGCTTCGTTTTTTGCTGCGTTTTTGCACTTACCCATTGCTTCCTATGGGTGAAAAAGATGCTGCAAATACACTGAAAAAAAAATGTTGAAAAAAGCAACATGACGGGTAGCACGGTGACTCAGTGGTTAGCACTGCAGCCTTGCAGCGCTGGGGTCCTGGGTTCGAATCCCACCAAGGACATCATCTGCAAGGAGTTTGTATGTTCTCCCGTGTTTGCGTGGGTTTCCTCCCACATTCCAAAGACTTACTGATAGGGATTCTAGATTGTGAGCCCAATCGGGGACAGCGATGATAATGTGTGCAAACTGTAAAGCGCTGCGGAATATGTTAGTGCTATATATAAAGATTATTATTATCATGCTGCAGTTTTAAAAAAGCAGCAGTTTTCCAAATCGGTCAGGAAAATAAAACCAATGTGTGAGCATGAAATTTCTAACTTTGCTGGTACTGCAAAACGCAGGTTAAAATTTGCATTAATAAAGCAGGAAAGAAAAATTGCAAAAACGCAATGTATAGCCTAAGGCTCTGTGCACACAAAGTTGTTTTTAAAAACACCCAGTGGGTGAAAGAAGTGACCTGTCCATTCCTCCGGCGCTTTCTGTTTGGAAGACGCTCTTGTACTTAATATATGAAAGTCAAAGAGAAAGATCAAAAGCAGCGATGCCCATATACATTAGGTGAATGTCAAACAAACCCAACGATTTTGGCAAAACAATCTAATGCATATTGAGGTGCCTGGATCTGCTGTGAAGGAAAAGAAGGATTAGGCATATTGGTTTTCAACATGCCCAATCCTTTGTTCTCAATTGTAATGAACGGCAACAGCTAATTCTCGTCTCTTTATTGAGAATGCGTGCGACCTCAGCTGGAGAGCAAGTATGTCTGTATATGGGGGAATCGAGAGGAATACATGTCGATCACTTACAGTGTAGTGTCTAAGACAAAATATTGCTAAAATGCAATCGGTCACCAGGTAAAAATTTCCCAGTCATTGTCACTATAGTTAATAATAAATAATAATAACAACAACAATAATTTAAAAAAACCGTTTTCTGGCATATTGCCAGATGTCCAGGTATCAAGGTCCCTAACGATCACAGTGTTGTTGGTGCAAATCTTCTCGCAGGCCACATCAACCATTTGTGGCTGCTGCACTAGAGTTGTCAGGTGGGAGTGTCATGAAAAGAAGGGGCCGGCGTGTCCGGCGCAAGAGAGAAGGGTGCGACGTTTCCGGCGGGAGAGAAGGGGGTCCGGCGTGTCCGACGGGAGAGAGGGGGGTCCGGCGTGTCCGACGGGAGAGAGGGGGGTCCGGCGTGTCCGACGGGAGAGAGGGGGGTCCGGCGTGTCCGACGGGAGAGAGGGGGGTCCGGCGTGTCCGACGGGAGAGAGGGGGGTCCGGCGTGTCCGACGGGAGAGAGGGGGGACCGGCGGGAGAGAGGAGGGAGAGAGGGGGGACCGGCGGGAGAGAGGAGGGAGAGAGGGGGGTCCGGCGTGTCCGACGGGAGAGAGGAGGATCCGGCGTGTCGGGTTTGCAATGTCTGATCCCTTTATCAATGAGATAGTCTGACAGCGGCTCACTTCGGGAATGTTTCCACGGGGCGTATTCCTTCAGTTTTTGCTGCGGATTGGACGCTGCATACAGCCGCAGTGTCCAATCCGCAGCTTCCAGATGTTCCAGAATAGTGGAGGAGATTTTATGAAATCCCATCTCCACTATGCGTGCAGGGCCGCATCCAGCAGCCCTGCGTATCCGGACATGCGGCACGTCTTTCCAGACTGCAGTATGTATTTATCTTGCGGAGACGCTCCGTCTATGTATAGGATGCAGTGATTCCGCATGTGTTAAATGAACACATGCGGAATCATCGTGCGTACAACAGGGGGCAGCGCTTTGGGAAGAGCGAGGTATCCGCTGCGTCCAAAGCGCAGGGATTCCGGCCCGTGGAAACTCACCCTTATAGAGACAGCCATGTAATCGGGGTCTTACGATCTAGAAATTAGTGAGGTCTCATCTCCCTGATCCGCACAATTCAAATCTTCTTGCTTGTCAATAATGATGGTTAGGCCGGAGTCACACTAACGATAAAATCGGACGAATGCAATGCGATAAAAAAAAAAAATCGCATTGCATTCGTCCCAATGTTATTCTATGGGGCAGATCCCATCATCTGTTTTTTTTATCGGATCCGTTCCTCGGACCGAGACAATCGCAGCATGCTGCGATTGTCACCGATTTTCGGATCGGATTCGCCAATGCAAGTCTATGGGGGCGAGAAAAAATGGCATTGAAAACGCACCACACGTGTGACTTGCGATTAAATCACAAGACTTCTCCAGGTCAACATGTAAGAGCATCAGGCATTGGCATTGGATGTCAATTTGATGCTTAGATGCAAATAAAATCGGTTCATCGCCGGAAATTCTGATGACAGACGGATCTCTGGACAAGAAATCTTTGTGCGATTTCGTACCGTTAAAATCAGTCCGAATTTTTAATGGTTGTGTGTGACTCCAGCCTAACTCTTGTATTATATGAAGAAATCGTCACACAACGGATCAAGTGAGGGCACACTGGGCAGAATCTGCTGGGATTTGTAGTCCCTCGCTGATATCGGTGGTAAAATAAGTGATATTTTTCTTCTTTTTGGGCAATGACTGTCAGTGCTAAATGCTGCAGATCGGCACGAAGTCGGTGAGAACTCCGTATAAAAAGAGGCGACACGGACAGAGATCGCTCCGTGCTGCTGCAGGAAACGGGGTCCGCAAAGTGCCAACAAGTGGCCACCAAAACCCAATCATCCCGACTGCCATTGGGGAATTGCTACACAAGCCACTGCCCCGTCCATGCTCAGCAGGAGAAGGTGTCAGAAACATCTGTGCGACATATTCCCCGTGTGCAGCGTCCATGCGCCTGTGTACACGGAGCACAGCCCGCGCACACTGCTGGACACGCCATGGTTTGCTCACAGGGTAAAGTTAGTAGATTAGTTACAGTCACTTTCCGCCGCGGTTGTCGGTCCCTACTTTGTCCGCGGTCTCTCCGGCTCCGGTGTCTCTGCTCCAGCAGCTCCTCTCCGACGCAGTCAGGACGCGCGCTCCCGGCAGACTTCCTGTGCGCGACCCCGAGAGGAGACTTCAGGGAGGAACCGTCCGCGAGCACAGCTGCCGGGCGCAGGTAAGGGGGTGCCGGGCACGGGTGCAGGAAGAAGGGCGCCAGGTACAGGAACGCAAGTAGAGGGACACCGGGCACAGGTACAATAGTGCAGGCTGTTGGGCACAAGAACAGGAGTTTATGTAAAGGAGCGCTGGGTACAGAAGTGTAGGTACAGGAGTGAAGGCAGGCACAGATACAAGAGTGCAGGTACAGTGGTGCCAGGCATAGGTATTTGGGTACCAGGTACAGGGGCATGTACATTGAGAACAGCGGTCAAGAACAGATTTTCATACTTTACCTAACCATAGGGGCGCCGGGTACAAGTACAGGAGTGACGGGCACAGAAGTACAGGTGGGGTGGCACCTAGCACAGGTACAGGAGTGCAGGTAGAGGGGCGACCAGTACAGGTACAGAAGTACAGGTGGGGTGGCACCTAGCACAGGTACAGAAGTACAGGTGGGGTGGCACCTAGCACAGGTACAGGAGTGCAGGTAGAGGGGCGACCAGTGCAGGTACAGAAGTACAGGTGGGGTGGCACCTAGCACAGGTACAGAAGTACAGGTGGGGTGGCACCTAGCACAGGTACAGAAGTACAGGTGGGGTGGCACCTAGCACAGGTACAGAAGTACAGGTGGGGTGGCACCTAGCACAGGTACAGAAGTACAGGTGGGGTGGCACCTAGCACAGGTACAGAAGTACAGGTGGGGTGGCACCTAGCACAGGTACAGGAGTGCAGGTAGAGGGGCGACCAGTACAGGTACAGAAGTACAGGTGGGGTGGCACCTAGCACAGGTACAGGAGTGCAGGTAGAGAGGCGACCAGTACAGGTACAGAAGTACAGGTGGGGTGGCACCTAGCACAGGTACAGGAGTGCAGGTAGAGGGGCGACCAGTACAGGTACAGAAGTACAGGTGGGGTGGCACCTAGCACAGGTACAGGAGTGCAGGTAGAGGGGCGACCAGTACAGGTACAGAAGTACAGGTGGGGTGGCACCTAGCACAGGTACAGGAGTGCAGGTAGAGGGGCGACCAGTACAGGTACAGAAGTACAGGTGGGGTGGCACCTAGCACAGGTACAGGAGTGCAGGTAGAGGGGCGACCAGTACAGGTACAGAAGTACAGGTGGGGTGGCACCTAGCACAGGTACAGGAGTGCAGGTAGAGAGGCGACCAGTGCAGGTACAGAAGTACAGGTAGAGGGGCAATGCAATGAAGTATGACATAGAGCCTATTGGGTCCCATTTAGAGTCAATGCCCAGTGTATGCAATGGGTTCAGAGGAGCCTGTCTCCAGGGAGTATGGGCTTGGTTCATTGGTGGCACAGTGGAAGATGCCGACACTTCTGTGTCCCTGCGGTGACACTACTTACCTGGTTTTCCCATGATGCGTTTTTGAAAGGGCGACTATATGATAATGATATTAATTGGCCGAAACGTCGTTTAAATTATCGCTTCACCTATCAGCATCAAATAAATACCTGAAGCATTATTTTTCTTGTACGTGTGCAGTGATTTTCTCTGAACTTCAGGTACAGGAGTACATGTACAGAAGTGCAGGTAGAGGGATGTCGGGTGCAGGAGCACAGGTCGAGAGGCACCCGGTACGGGTTCAGGAGTAGAGGTACAGGAACACAGATAGAGGGGCGCCGTGCACAGGAGTACAGGTACAGGAGTGCAGGTCAAGAGGCTCCTGGTACGGGTTCAGGAGTGCAGGGACACCTGACACGAGTACAGGAGTGCAGGTCTAGGGACACAGGTACAGGAGTGCAGGTAAGTGGGTGCCGAAAGAGGGGTGCTAGGTACAGGAGTGCAGGCAGGTACAAGGGCGCCTGGTCCAGGTAGAGGGGTGCCAGGTACAGGAGTAAAGGTACAGGCACAGGTGGGAAAGACGTAGGTACAGGGGCAGATACATTGAGAACAGCGGTGAGGAATAGTTTTTCACACGTAACCTAACCACATGTGCAGCCTCTAAAATAGAACAGGCTTGTATTGGAGGATTAGGAAGACACTTTGCCACACACACCAGGGAAGTCTCAGAGGCATAAAAGGGAGTAACACCCTCAGATTGGTGTTCGAATCTGTGCAGAAATGGCGTTAGTCATATAGGAAACCAAAATAGTGTGCTAACCATCTGCATAGCGTTGGGGAGTACAGCTTTTGCAGGCTCAAAATTAGTGCCCCCTTATCCGACCCTGTCAAATTATCAGCACTTGCAAGCTCCACGCTTTTTGGATTTCTGCATCCGTCACTGCTTAGGCCTCATTCAGACTTCAGTGTTTTTTACGTATGCAAAAAGAAAAGGTATGAGTGTTTTGCATCCGACTGTCATCAATGTTTCATCAGTAATTGTTTATGGATATTATGACTCTAGTCACTTCTCAGGCCAAGCCATGAGTCAGAGTGGTCAAGGAGTCCAAGGTCAGAAGCCAGGAGGGTACGTCATAAACAGAAGGAAGAGACAAAAGCGTAGTCAGGTAATGTTCCTGAGGTCAGAGTACCGGGAGCATAACGGATCAGAGCTGAAGGGGTTAAACAGGCAGATAGTCAGATCGAGCAAACAGAACTCAAGGCACAGGGAGCACAAACCTCACAAGCAAAATGTATGTCTGGCAGTGGTCTAGGAGAAGCTGCTCAGTTAAGTAAGCATGGCATTTACCCGGGATAGAGAACACCTGGAGACTGCCGATGCCTCCCAGTCACAGATTTGCTAGTCGAGCTGTCAATAAATACACTGACAGCTCAGCACGCCCCTAAACCAGATTGGATGGCCTTGCTGTCAAAGTACTGACAGCGTCAGCACGCCCCTGTACCAGATTTGACGACTGAGCTGTCAAAGTACCGACAGAATCAGCTCGCCCCTGTTATGAATGAGTCACCGTAGGAGGCAAAAACAGAAATGCTAGCTAAGTCCAGAAAACCAGAGAAGTTGGCAGCTATCGGATTGCAGACCCCTGAACCTATCAACACAACTAGCAGTAGCCGTGGGGGGTTCCTACGATGCCCTAGACCCCTCGATCACAGCCGGAGGACTATATAGCCTAAAGACAGAAAGGGAAATCTAAACTGCCCCAGAGCAGACCCCAAAGCAAAAGGCAGCCCCCAACATATAATGACGGTGAAGCAAGAAGAAAGAACACTAACACAGACAGAAAGATAGACTGAGCAAAGACGGGGCCCAAGCTAACTAGATAGGAAATGACAGGAAGGCTACTGTCTGCAATCCGTGAAAAACCCTATGAAAATAAGAGCCAACAGACTGACAGTGAAAAAGGCCCTGAAGACGCTAGGCTTCAAAAAGACTGTCAGTACTCAGGAATATTCTGAAGACAGAGCAACAGGCAAAAGTAGATTCAGCTCACCCCAGCAGGGAATGGCAGAATCCAGAAAAGCAAGGCAAACAAAAACAAAACACAAATGCTAAAAGGCAAAGCAGAAAACTTAGCTTTAGAGGAGCAGGAATCAGACTGGTCTCCAAGAAGTCCACAGAGAAATCACCCGCAGGGCAGAAGGGCGTCGGCAGCCTTATATCCAGTCCGTGACTCCACTCAGCCAGTCATCATCATTAGACTCAGGTGCCTGATAATCAGGCTCATTACCTTCCTTCACCAGAATAGGGAGTTCACCAGACCTCAGTGACGAAGGGGAAAATGAACTCACAACACGCCCCTGTACCGGCTTGGACGGCCAAACTGTCAGTAACTGCATCCCAGACACACGGAGTGATGGAACTGTGGCAGTACCCAATCTTCTAGGGGGGCCACCGGACCTCCAGGCTTCCCAGGAAATTTTTGATGGAAGACCCTGACTAACTGATTGGCCTTCACATCTCAAGCAGGGACCCAGGATCTCTCCTCTGGTCCGTATCTCCTCCAATGGATGAGGTACTGGAGGGAATTACGGACCCTCTGAGAATCCACAACCCTCTGAACCTTATATTCCAGGCCACCGTCTACTGAAATAGGAGGAGGCGGTAATGAGGCAGACAATGCAGAAGGGACATAATCCTATAATAGGGATTTATGGAATACGTTATGGATGGAGGAATCTTTAACCTAAATGCCACAGAATTGACCACCACTAGGATCTCATATGGACCAATAAACTTTGGACCCAACGAAAACCAATCTTATAAGCAGGATCCACCGACCGTCTTCTATCGGCCTTTCATTTTTGGTGAATCTGAGTAGTCCCAATATTCTTTTGAACTTCCCTCCAGACAGACCCAAGTTTCTGCACGGCGACCTCCACCCCAGGGCATTCAGAACTAATCCTAGAAAATTCGCCAAAATGGTGATGAAAACCATAATTACAGAAGAATGGTGAAGTTCCAGTTGATTCATTTCCTCGATTGTTGAAAGGAAACTCAGTGAGGGATAAAAACCAAGACCAGTCCTCCTGTCGCGCTGCCACAAATCACCTTAAAATCTGTTCCAAAGATTGATTTGTCCTCTCAGTCTGACCATTGGTTTCAGGGTGATAAGTAGATGAAAATGACAAGTCAATCCCTAGTTTACTGCAAAAATCTCTCCACAATTTAGACACAAATTGTACTCCCCTATCAGACGCAATGTTTAGAGGGATCCCATGTAATCTTACAACACTGCCCCCACTCCGATCTCTGAAGCATCCACCTCCACAACGGTTCTTGGAGATCAGGTTGGATCAGAATGGGTGCGGACATAAAACATTCTTTTATCTTCAAAAGCCCTTATAGCACCCGACGACCAAACCTTGAGATTCGCCCCCTTACATGTAAGGTCAGTAATTGTTTTAGCAATTTGTGAAAACCCCTAGATACATTTTCTGTAATAGTTGGACGCTGCAAAGCCTTAAGATCATGAGATTGAACCCAATTAATTATGGTCTGCACCTTTCCAGGGTCCATCTTAATCACTTCTGACAAGATAAACCCCAATGCACTGCAGAAAGGATGTGGATTTTTGTCCGCGCTGCCCAAGTAATAAATTTTCAAGATGTAGTAGAAGTTCAAAAGTGGTTTAATCAATGCGTTTCAGGGTGAATACCACCCCTTCCTCAGGTAGTTCCTGAGGAAGGGGTGGTATTCACCCTGAAACGCATCGAGTAAACCACTTATGAACTTCTACTACATCTTGGAAATTTATTATTTGGGCAGCGGGGACAAAAATCCACATCCTTTCTGCAGTGCATTGTATTGTCTGGTCGGTGACCGACCTGTGGTTCTGCGGCTGCCTATCCTCACTACATGTGCTTTGACCACCTATTGCCAGGTGAACAGATTTTTACAAAAAAGTGGCAACTTATTGTTGGATAAAACGCTATTTGCTCTTTGTGTCTCCCTTGCCTTATCTACAAGATAAACCCCAAGAAAGAGATTTCCTGAACAGAAAAAACACATTTCTCTAATTTAGCAAACAGAGAGTTCTCTTCAGTCTTTGAAACACCACACGAATATGTTCCTGGTGAGTGTCCAAGTTTGGCGAGAAAATTAAAATGTCATTGAGGTAAATCACAACAATTCTTCCAATGCAAGCAGAGAAAATATTCATAAAATTTTGAAACACAGCAGGTGCATTAGATAATCCGAAAGGCATGACGTTTTCAAACAGACCCTCAGACGTTAAAAACGCCGTTTTCCACTCATCATCCTTCCGGATGCGTATCAAATTGTAACACCCTCTAAGATCAAGTTTAGAAAACACCCTGGCCCCCAGAAGCTGACTATATACGTAGGTCAGGAATGAGTGGATGTAGGTAGGTATTTTTAACCGTGATCTTGTT
This sequence comes from Dendrobates tinctorius, assembly GCF_039654945.1. Lineage (NCBI taxonomy): Eukaryota > Metazoa > Chordata > Amphibia > Anura > Dendrobatidae > Dendrobates > Dendrobates tinctorius. Next base: position 5,811,907 of record NW_027361788.1, on the reverse strand, counting down.
TAGTTCTAGGAAATCAAGGCAAGGACGGAGACCCCCATCTTTCTTTTTAACATAGAAAAATCCAGCAGCTACAGGGTAGGAGTAAGGACGGATATGACCCTTCCGTAAACTCTCGTTACCATATTCTTTCATGGCAACCCGCTCATGCACTGACAAATTGTAAAGGAGAGCTTTTGTCAATTTGGCGCTAGGAATAAGATAAATAGCACAATCATAGGGATGATGGGGAGGTAGTATCTCCGCCTCTTTATCCGAGAACACCGAAGTCCTTCAGGTACCCCTCCAGACCCTCCAGACTAGCGGAGCATATTTGTAAATTTTTTAGACAATTCTTGGAATAGTTGGGACTCCATTTTACAATCTCCTTCAGACACCAATCAATAACTGGATTGTGAGTCTGCAACCATGGAAACCCCAGTACCAATCCAGCAGGTAAATTATCCAACACAAAACAGGAGATGGATTCAGAGTAGAGAGCTCCCACTTGGAGAGTGAAATCCAACGTTGCTCTATTGTGAACTAATGGTGTCTTGTCAAGGGCGATGATTTGAATGGGTCTTTCTAATCTAACTTTCAGAACCAGTTCCGAATCAATAAAGTTAGCAGCAGACCCACAGTAAATGAATGCCAATGTTGATAACACCTGGTTCTCGCAGGAAATCATCGTATTTATCAGTACTTTATCAGAGGAAGAAAAAGGTACCTGGGAGTCTGGGTGACCTCCTCGGTCGTCACCCAGACTCAGGCGTTCTCTCGATGGTTTGGTGGCTTGAAGACGAGTTGGGCAATTTTTAAGAAAATGTCCTGAGAGACCACAGTATAGAGAGAGCCCAAGGTCTTGTCTCTGTCTTCTCTCTGCAACACGAAGACTGGCAACTCTTACTTTGGGAAAATGGACCTGCTCCGGGGAAGTATAAATGCGGCCTGCTGTTCACCATGTCTCTCATGGATTCTGTGGTCCATTCATATGGCCTGAGTCATGGCCTCCATCAGAGAAGAAAGGCCTCTTTGGAACTGGCACCTGAGAGCAGCATCATTCCACAGAACTTCAGTGGACCATTGCCGGACAGTACAGTAGTCCTCAGCTGAGCAACCCCGCCCTCCCTGTGCCATGTTCATGATCTTAGCCTCCGTGACCAGGATTCTGTCGAGTTCGTCATATATCAGAGCTAAACTGTCAAAAAGGCTATAGAAAACCGTTCTGGGGCTTGTGTGGACAAAGAAAATGCTGAGGACCCCCTCTCAGTAGGGACATGATTATTCCCACCCGCTGGAACTCCTCCCCTGACGAACGGGGGCACAGGGTAAAAAATAACTTGCAGCTCTTCCTGAATACCCTAAACTGGGTCTTTCTCTCCCGAAAATTTATCAGGGAGGGATATGACAGGTTCCCGAGAGACCAACTGTACATCACAGGGTACTGATGTCACAGCCACTGCCGGCAGTGAGGCGCTATGGGAAGTTACTTATCTGACCCTGCCATTGATATTGCAATGACTCTGGCAATCCTTCGCCAGATCCTGAGTCATCTGCATCAAATTCACCCCCTTGAGGCAAAGCGTGTGAACAGGATCCATACTGGCGAAAAAGAAAAATGTAGCGGCCAGACGTAATATGATGCTAGTCACTTCTCATGGCCAAGCCATAGGTCAGGGTGGTCAATGAGTCAAGTCAGAAGCCAGGATGGTACGTCATAAACATAAGGAAGAGACAAAAGCGTAATCAGGTAACGTTCCGAGGTCCGAGTACTGGGAAGATAATGGATCAGAGCTGAAGGGGTTAAACAAGCGGATAGTCAGAATAAAGTCCAAGGTCAGGCAACAGATCAAGCAAACAGAACACAAGGCACAGGAGAGCACAGAGCACAAACCTCACAGGATGAATGTATGTCTGGCATAAGCTGCTCAGTTATGTAATCATGGCATTTACCTGGGATCATGGTTGGACATACCGCATGTGCAGCCTGGGGCCAGGGTGGCTAATAATGAGGGCAATCTGGCCTGTTTTTCCGGCCGTGGGGGGCCCCTGGCCAGATTGCCCTCATGTGCAGCCGGCAGGAAGCGATCCCTGCAGCTCTGCTGCCTACAAGAGAAAATAGCAGAGCTGCAGCGATCCGTCCTGCCCAGCGTCTGCGCTTCCTCTCACATAGACAGCAGCCGCCGCCGCTGGATGACGTCTTCATTCATCGTCTGTCTGCGGCAGAGAGAGGAAGCGTGGGCACCAGTGAAACTGTAGGAGTGCTTGCGGTGCCGATAGGTGAGAGGTGCTGCTGTGTGTGTGTTTATGTGTAGCTCTGCGGGGGAATGTGCAGATAGGTGAATTTTGCTGTGTGTAGGTGGAGGAGAAGGCCATGATGGGGGCAATGGGGAGAATGCTATGATGGGGAGAAGGCAATGATGGGGGTGATGGGGAGAAGGCAGTGATGGGGGTGATGGCAGTGATGGGGAGAAGGCAATGATGGAGGTGATGGGGAGAAGACTATAATGGGGGTGATGGGGAGACGGCAATGATGGGGGTGATGTGGAGAAGGCAATGATGGTGGTAGAGGAAAAGACAATGATGGGAGTGATGGGGAAGGAGGCAATGATGGGGGTGGTGGAGGAGAAGGCAATGATGGAGGTGGTGGAAAAGGCAATGATGGGGTGGTGGGGGGAAAAGCAATGATGATGGATGTGGTGGGGTAGAATGCTATAATGGTGGTGGTGGAAAGGCTGTAATGGCGGTGGGGAGATGGAAATGATGGAGGTGGTGGAATGGGCAATGATGGGAGTGGTGGGAGAGAGACAATGATGGGTGTGGTGGGGGAGGAGGAAATGATGGAGGTGGTGGAATGGGCAATGATATGGGGTGGTGGGGGAGAAAGCAATGATAGTGGTGGTGGAGAAGGCAATGATGGAGGTGGTGAAGAGGGCAATGATGGAGTGGGGGAGAGGACAATAATGGGATGCGATGGGAGGAGGACAATGAGGGGGGATTGGGATGGGAGGATGGGGGACTTATAATGGACTTAGGAAGAAGGGGAGGTGGAGGAAGACATTATTATCGCTTATTATGTTTAACACAGTCCCTTAGTATATAGTGTACTCACTTATTATGCATAACACAGTCCCTTTGTATATAGTGTACTCACTAATTCTGTATAACACCATCCTTAGTTACAGAGTTTCCTCTTTTATTATGTATAACACCATCCCTTATTACATACCATCCTCTCTAGTTATATATGGTGCCGTCCCTTATTATATAACTTCCTCTGCTGTTATGTACAGTGCTGTCTCGTTCATAGTGTATTCTTGTTAATTTTGTTATTCACAGCACCCACTTTTATTACATAGTCTGGTGAAAGCAATGATAGTGGTGGTGGAGAAGGCAATGATGGAGGTGGTGAAGAGGGCAATGATGGGGTGGGGGAGAGGACAATGAGGGGGGATTGGGATAGGAGGAAGGGGGACTTATAATGGACTTAGGAACAGGGGGAGGTGGAGGAAGACATTATTATCGCTTATTATGTCTAACACAGTCCCTTAGTATATAGTGTACTCACTAATTCTGTATAACACCATCCTTAGTTACATAGTTTCCTCTTTTATTATGTATAACACCATCCCTTATTACGTACCATCATCTCTAGTTATATATAGTGCCGTCCCTTATTATATAGCTTCCTCTGCTGTTATGCACAGTGCTGTCTCTTACATAGTGTATTCTTGTTAATTTTGTTATTCAAGCACCCACTTTTAATACATAGTCCACTGATTAGATGACCAGTCCATCAGCTCCTCCAGCAGATAAGCTTTCCCATGCTCATCAGCCATCATTGCATTATACATCTAACAAGACAGGACAGTACGAAATAAAAAACAGGGCTCTATATAATCCAATATGTAAGGGACAGTACTGTACATAAGACAGGACACTGTATAATAGGGGACGGTAATATGCATAATAAAGGAGACTATGTAATATATACAGATGTGGCCAAAAGTATTGACACCCCTGCAATTCTGTCAGATAATACTCAGTTTCTTCCTGAAAATGATTGCAAACACAAATTCTTTGGTATTATTATCTTCATTTAATTTGTCTTAAATGAAAAAACACAAAAGAGAATGAAGCAAAAAGCAAAACATTGATCATTTCACACAAAACTCCAAAAATGGGCCAGACAAAAGTATTGGCACCCTCAGCCTAATACTTGGCTGCACAACCTTTAGCCAAAATAACTGCGATCAACCGCTTCCGGTAACCATCAATGAGTTTCTTACAATGCTCTGCTGGAATTTTAGACCATTCTTCTTTGGCAAACTGCTCCAGGTCCCTGATATTTGAAGGGTGCCTTCTCCAAACTGCCATTTTTAGATCTCTCCACAGGTGTTCTATGGGATTCAGGTCGGGACTCATTGCTGGCCACCTTAGAAGTCTCCAGTGCTTTCTCTCAAACCATTTTCTAGTGCTTTTTGAAGTGTGTTTTGGGTCTTTGTCCTGCTGGAAGACCCATGACCTCTGAGGGAGACCCAGCTTTCTCACACTGGGCCCTACATTATGCTGCAAAATGTGTTGGTAGTCTTCAGACTTCATAATGCCATGCACACGGTCAAGCAGTCCAGTGCCAGAGGCAGCAAGCAACCCCAAAACATCAGGGAACCTCCGCTATGTTTGACTGTAGGGACCGTGTCCTTTGCTTTGAATGCCTCTTTTTTTCTCCTGTAAACTCTATGCTGATGCCTTTGCCCAAAAAGCTCTACTTTTGTCTCATCTGACCAGAGAACATTCTTCCAAAACATTTTAGGCTTTTTCAGGTAAGTTTTCGCAAACTCCAGCCTGTCTTTTTTATGTCTCGGGGTAAGAAGTGGGGTCTTCCTGGGTCTCCTACCATACAGTCCCTTTTCATTAAGACGCCAACAGATAGTACGGGTTGACACTGTTGTACCCTCGGACTGCAGGGCAGCTTGAACTTGTTTGGATGTTAGTCGAGGTTCTTTATCCAACATCCGCACAATCTTGCGTTGAAATCTCTTGTCAATTTTTCTTTTCCGTCCACATCTAGGGAGGTTAGCCACAGTGCCATGGGCTTTAAACTTCTTGATGACACTGCGCACAGTAGACACAGGAATATTCAGGTCTTTGGAGATGGACTTGTAGCCTTGAGATTGCTCATGCTTCCTCACAATTTGGTTTCTCAAGTCCTCAGACAGTTCTTTGGTCTTCTTTCTTTTCTCCATGCTCAATGTGGTACACAAAAGGACACACGACAGAGGTTGAGTCAACTTTAATCCATGTAAACTGGCTGCAAGTGTGATTTAGTTATTGCTAACACCTGTTAGGTGCCACAGGTAAGTTACAGGTGCTGTTAATTACACAAATTAGAGAAGCATCACATGATTTTTCGAACAGTGCCAACACTTTTGTCGACCCTCTTTTTTATGTTTGATGTGGAATTATATCCAATTTGGCTTTAGGACAATTCTTTTTGTGTTTTTTCATTTAAGACAAATTAAATGAAGATAATAATACCAAAGAATTTGTGTTTGCAATCATTTTCAGGAAGAAACTGAGTATTATCTGACAGAATTGCAGGGGTGTCAATACTTTTGGCCACAACTGTATACATGTATGTGTGTGTGGCTATATATATATATATATATATATATATATATAGATATATATATCAAGAAAAAAGGGCAGTACTACCAAAATAATACAGCAGGTGCAAAACCTATTCAGCAGTGTCCAAACAGCCAAAATGACAAAAGGAAAAAAAAATAGGCAGCACTCAAATTAAATGTGAAAAAAGTGGATACTTTACTGATCCTCAGATGGCAACGTTGACAAAGACGGGTCACCGTTGAAATGTTGCCATCTGAGGATCAGTAAAGTATCCACTTTTTTCACATTTAATTCGAGTGCTGTCTTTTTTTTCCTTATATATATATATATATATATATATATATAATATTATACAGTACAGACCAAAAGTTTGTACACACCTCATTCAAAGAGTTTTCTTTATTTTCATGACTATGAAAATTTTAGATTCACTCTGAAGGCATCGAAACTATGAATTAACACATGTGGAATTATATAATTAACAAAAAAGTGTGAAACAACTGAAAATATGTCTTATATTCCAGGTTCTTCAAAGTAGCCACCTTTTGCTTTGATTACTGCTTTGCACACTCTTGGCATTCTCTTGATGAGCTTCAAGAGGTAGTCACCGGAAATGGTTTTCACTTCACAGGTGTGCCCTGTCAGGTTCAATAAGTGGGATTTCTTGCCTTATAAATGGGGTTGGGGCCATCAGTTGTGTTGTGCAGAAGTCTGGTGGATACACAGCTGATAGTCCTACTGAATAGACTGTTAGCTGCTTTTTTCTTGCCATAATACAAATTCTAAGTAAAGAAAAACGAGTGGCCATCATTACTTTAAGAAGTGAAGGACAGTCAGTCCGAAAAATTGGGAAAACTTTGAAAGTGTCCCCAAGTGCAGTGGCAAAAACCATCAAGCGCTACAAAGAAACTGTCTCAATTGAGGACCGCCCCAGGAAAGGAAGACCAAGAGTCACCTCTGCTGCGGAGGATAAGTTCATCCGAGTCACCAGCCTCAGAAATCGCAGGTTAACAGCAGCTCAGATTAGAGACAAGGTGTAATGATAAGTAAGATATGTCTGTAAGGTATGACTTAAGGTTCCCTGATTATTACACTACAGATGAGAACCAACCTGTCACATAGCTGCGACCCCTCCTCTTTTCACCCACAGCTTACAATCACACCGCAGCTATGTGCGTGCTTGTAACCCTACACCAGATGCTTCCTGTACAAACATTCTCCTTGCCACAGCTAAGGAATGTTAATTAGCTAAGTGGAAAGAATGTCTTTGTTTGAAGCAACATGCGGCTGGATATAAGTATGGGTAATATTCAAGAGGCTGAATCTCGAAAACCATATGCGGCAGAGACATGAAAATTACATTTCTGCAAAATACATCAACCCAGCATTCGGGCCCATAATTTTCACAGTTCCAGCACCCACAGAAACCGAGAACTGGATTCCTCCTAAACGGTGTGACATAATTACTGCATGTTTGGTTTCTAACTATTGTTTGTGACAGGCTAAAGAGAATGATACCATGTGCATGTTTATACGAGGTACCCTATGTGAGATATAGTCATTATAAGTTTTGTAGTCAGAATTGTAACTCCTAGAGCAGGGGGAGGAACATACCAGACGGCCCCTTTTATGATGTCACAAACCCAAAGTTATAAGGTATTCCCTCCAAAAAATCAGTCATTTGAGCTGGAGGTTTGATTCCAAAAGGACCCCAGATGTAGGGCGACGTGTGGCCCCACCTCCCCACATAGTTAGCCTAAAGACCATCTAAGCAACTGTAAGTGTTGAATCTCTATGTTAATCCCTTTTATTTTATGTTTGCATTGTACATATCTAATGTCTCAACTTTGTAACATCTTTTATCTGTAATCACTGCCAGCCTTTTTGGGAATAAATTATAAAACTTATTAGTCTGTCTTCATGCTCTAAAAAAGAACAGGTGCCTTTAAGATAATTGCTACTGAATTGGGTTGGCTTCAAACACCTCTATTAAGTTTACAACTTAATCAGAGAAACTCTGGAGCTGGTGGCAGCAAAGTGTGAGCTGGGCCCTGGGGACTGCTGAGAGTGATGGAAGGGAGTTTATAAACTAATTGGGTGGCTTTGGCCAGAGCATTCATAATTCCCTCACTGCAGCGTGCCGGGTGGCCAGTCTTCATTGAAGCAGCCGGCCGGGGACCAATTATCCCAGGTGTAGTTCCCTGACTGACCTGAGGATAAGGGGGGCACTGGAGAGCTGCGAGTTCCAAAGTGGAACTGAAAAGTTTTGTGACGTATTGTGGGCAGTGGCGGGACAACTAAAATAACCCCCCTGCGATAAATTGTTGGGGCAAGACTAGCTTGCTGTTTTCTATCACATGTTGCCAGCGGTGGGATAACTAAGATAAGCCTTGTGCCTGTGATAGCCGTGTGTCGGCAGTGCATCGCATCCCTCCGTCCCTGACATAGCGGTGGGATCGTGACACCAGGTCAATGCCACACAGAGTTCTAGCAGCAGACACATCTCTACAACAACTGTTAAGAGGAGACTTTGTGCAGCAGGCCTTCATGGTAAAATAGCTGCTAGGAAACCACTGGTAAGGACAGGCAACAAGTAGAGACTTGTTTGGGCTAAAGAACACAAGGAATGGACATTAGACCAGTGGAAATCTGTGCTTTGGTCTGATGAGTCCAAATTTGAGATCTTTGGTTCCAACCACCGTGTCTTTGTGCGATGCAGAAAAGGTGAACGGATGGACTCTACATGCCTGGTTCCCACCGTGAAGCATGCAAGAGGAGGTGTGATGGTGTGGGGGTGCTTTGCTGGTGTCACTGTTGGGGATTTATTCAAAATTGAATTCCATAAAGAAAAAAGGTCGCACTCATCGGGATAATTTTATTGCTGCTTTATTGACACTTGTTACATGTCAAGTCGGGATCGTGACAAAAAGAGTGTGAATTAGCTGACAACGGCCGTTTCGCGCTACCTGAGTGCTTCTATGGGTCCACAAAATTGAAGGCATACTGAACCAGCATGGCAACCACAGCATCTTGCAGTGGCATGCTATTCCATCCAGTTTGCATTTAGTTGGACCATCATTTATTTTTCAACAGGACAATAACCCCAAACACACCTCCAGGCTGTGTAAGGGCTATTTGACCAAGAAGGAGAGTGATGGGGTGCTACGCCAGATGACTTGGCCTCCACAGTCACCTGACCTGAACCCAATCGAGATGGTTTGGGGTGATCTGGACCACAGAGTGAAGGCAAAAGGGCCAACAAGTGCTAAGCATCTCTGGGAACTCTTTCAAGACTGTTGGAAGACCATTTCCGGTGACTACATCTTGAAGCTCATCAAGAGAATGCCAAGAGTGTGCAAAGCAGTAATCAAAGCAAAAGGTGGCTACTTTGAAGAACCTAGAATATAAGACATATTTTCAGTTGTGTCACACTTTTTTTGTTAATTATATAGTTCCACATGTGTTAATTCATAGTTTTGATGCCTTCAGAGTGAATCTACAATTTTCATAGTCATGAAAATAAAGAAAACTCTTTGAATGAGAAGGTGTGTCCAAACTTTTGGTCTGTACTGTGTGTGTATATATATATATATATATATATGTACAGTTAGGTCCATATATATTTGAACAGAGTCAGCATTTTTCTAATTTTGGTTCTAGACATTACCACAATGAATTTTAAACAAAACAATTCAGATGCAGTTGAAGTTCAGACTTTCAGCTTTCATTTGAGGGTATCCACATTAAAATTGGATTAAGGGTTTAGGAGTTTCAGCTGGGGGCAAAATGAGTGAACTGCTGATGAACCACAAGGGTACAAACATGCGGGGGTGAACTGCTGGGGGCGAAATGGGTGAACTGCTGATGAACCACAAGGGTACAAACATCCGGGGGCGAACTGCTGGGGGCGAAATGTGTGGGGGTGAAATGTGCGGGGGCGAAACATCCTGGGGGCCAAATGCTGGGAACAAAATGCGCAGGGGCGAAATGTACCTGGGGGCGAACAGCTAGGGGCGAAACTTCCTATAACTATCAGTGTCCACCCCTGCCTGGGATAGTGAACACCTGGAGACTGCCGATGCCTCCCAGTCACCGATTGGCTATTCGAGCCGTCAGTAAACACTGACAGTTCAGCATGCCCCTGAACCAGATTGAATGGCCATGCTGTCAATCAAAGTACTGACAGCTTCTGCATGCCCCTGTACCGGAATGGATGGCTGAGCTGTCAAAGTACCGACAGCTTCAGCGCACCCCTGTACCGGATTGGACGGCCAAACTGTCAGTAACGCCATCCCAGACAATCAGAGGGGTGGCACTGTGACAGTTATATACATAAATGACAAAACTTCTCCTTTGTGATGTTAGATCACGGACCTTATACTGATGCCACCCGTGGACCCATAGACTTGTATAGGCACTTTTCATCACTAATGTTGGTAAAAACGGACGTGTCTCTGTGATTTTTGCATGGACACAATTTGCAAAAAAACACGGACATGGGAACAAGCTCATAGATTACAATGGGTAGAAGTTCTAAGAGAGAAAATTCTTCTTGAAAGCCGCTGTGAAACATCACTGACAGTGACTTATCTTAGTCGCCACCAGTGATGGACAATATTTGACATGCTGGGTCCTTAACACCGGTGTTAATCATCTTCTCTGAGGCCCCTGTACGCATTAGATTGTTGACTGTCTAAAGGGAACTTCTCAACAATCTTAAGAGTTATAAACTCTTTCTGCTAGGCGTCCTTGCCCAGGACCTGACTCCAGTAGATCACTCTGTCTCTTAATTTTGTTCTGCTCTGTTTCTCACCATTGCTTTCCTTTTGGTCTTCTTTTTTAGTTTTTTTATGGACACACAAAATGTGGTACTGCTCACATTGGACATTAGATCCACTTACTATGCAATCCAGGATCTATCTGTCACTACCAGGAAGTCCTCTCTGATCTTGCTACATAGCCTCTCCCTCTCTGGGCTAGTCCCAAGTCTTAACTCTCACTGTCTTTGTCAGCTATCTGTTGCTGGGCAGAACACAGCTTCATCACAATTCTAAACATTAAACAGGCAAACATTATAATGCATCACATTACAACAAGACACATATTAACTACATTAACGCATAACACGATTGACATTACACCTCTGTAAGGTAGCGCTTATTGAATGTTTGGGGGACACTCGCTTGGCAATGGAATGAAGGCACAAAGGAACGTTTTCTCGCTTAAACAGTCATGCAGTTTATTTAGACTCCGCATAAACCACTGTAGGCCATGTTATCTATCACAGACCTAACATAGTCCATAGCACTTCATAGTACACGGCTTTATATCGCAGTCATTAAACACATCATACTACTCTTTGTCCAGTTACCATGGGTGACTACACGCCATACCAATGTCTCTTTCACAATTTTACTTCATCATGACACACAACAGAATATTGCAGTCTCTAAATACGCTGGACCTCACTTTGTCTAGTTACCATGGGTGACCACACATTTCATTAACTGACCCTCGTCAGTGCACATAGTTCCCCATACTCTGGGTTACCTTCCAGGAGCTCTGCTCCACACGCTGACTCCTTGTCAGTCCTGGCTTCTAGGGAAGCTGCCTAACTATGATCACTGTCCCGGATGATGACTTGCTCCACAGGCCAAACCCGACAGTCCAGACCCTCAGAAGGACGGTAGCTTCCCCGCCACAGTTAGCCGTCCCAGGCTCTGCTGGTACATGGCCTCACCACATGCTATTTAGGAATCTGGTCCACTCACAGGACCTACCAACACCGAGACCATCCAGGTCCACGGCCTCACCATGTGCTCTTCAGGAATCTGGTCCACTCGCAGGACCTTCCAACACACAGAGACCTGTCGGGACCTTACAACACAGATCATGTGACCCAAACGACAGTCACATTATGTAGCTGAAAACCACCCCCATAGTGTGTTGAGGGACACTCGCTTGGCAACGGGATGAAGGCACACTGGAACGTTTTCTCGTTTAAACAGTCAATGTGGTTTATTCACACTCAGCATAAACCACTCATTTAGTCCATAGCACTTCATAGCACATGGCTTTAAATTGCAGTCACTAAACACACCAGACTACACTTTGTCCAGTTACCGTGGGCGACCGCACGCTGTGCCAATGTCTCTTCCACAGTTTTACTTCATGACACACAACAGTAGATTGGAGTCTCTAAGCACGCTGGACCTTACTTCGTTCAGTTACCATGGGTCCCCCATACTCTGGGTTATCTTCCAGGAGCTCCGCTGCACACGCTGACACCTTGTCTCACCATGTGCTAATCAGGAATCCGGTCCACTTGCAGGACCTTCCACCACAAAGGTCATCCAGGTAAATGGTCTCACCATGTGCTCTTCAGGAATCCGGTCCACTCGAAGGACCTGCGAACACACAGAGACCTGTCATGACCTTACAACACAGATCATGTGACCAAACCACAGTCACATTATGTAGCTGAAAACCACCCCTATAGATGGGAGGTGTGTGTGGTTAGCCAGTCCCGCCCAGCTCTCTGGCTAACCCTTTAAGCCCCCCTTTAAAGAAAAATACAAGGCTCATAGAACTACAGGTCCCAGAGGAATATTTCAGGCTTACAGCGCAGAGAGGACTTCCTCCCCTGCGACACATACCGGCCATTTACAACAATAATGCCGGTCACTGTCTCCCACCACATAACATTAAACTTGTTTCTTCAAGGAGGAATGTGGGCATCTTGTCCATCTCCTTGCACCAGCAGTGCCGATGTTTTTCCATATCTTGACTACATTTTGCGGTTAGTTTCTGCAAGCAAATTGACCTGCAATGTGGATTTTCAGATCCTCAGCAAGTCAATTGTTTTTGTTGAATTCATCTTCATTTTCACCCTTGCAAAGCATAAGGTGAAGTTTTCAACATTTCCAATGTTAAATCTGTGGCAAAACATGCATTGAGCAAAACGCAGATATTGTGGAAATATATACAGTGGATTTGCATACAAATCCTCCCCACATATGCACTGTATATGACTGCAGACTTGTGAATCCTCACAGTGCACACACAGCACACTGTCAGGGATTGCCAGTGACGGAAGTGAGCTGTCATGTGACCACAAGAATGCGATTTGTATACTTCCGGACACTTTTTGACTAGACGTTTACGGCCTCGCTCATTTTATTTGTATTCAATAAGTCTGCGCAATGTCTAGTCTGCATGTGACCACTTGTATGCGAATCACATACTTACTGTATCACTCGTTCGCCAACACCGGAGAATCCCAAAAACATGCATACTATGAAGATTCACAAGTCTGCAGTCACATAGACCCTCAAGCCTGGAAAACCCTTTTAACCTTCTGATGTAATTAAAGGGAACCTGTCATCTGATTCATGCAGCTCGAACCTTGGGCCCTCATGAATCAGACACTGGCTGTATTATTGCAACCTTGTATGTTTTACACTGAAACCCTTTGCCATTTCAGTACATACTTTGAAAAGCTGTTCAGAGACTATGAATTTTTGGATGACCAGTCCCAGCTGCCTTTTTCCTTCCTGGGGAACTGCCCTGCTCCCCATATCGGACAAGACTCATCTCTAATGGTTTATCTGAGATCACGTCGGGGACATACCTTAGACTAATATGATACGCAGTCTCTGGCCAATTTTTCAAAATGTGTTTTCTCTGAAACACCATAGTGCTTTCGAGGAATCCTTCATGGCGGCAATAATGCAGCTCATGTCTGATTCATGCTTCCTGTGGTTTGGGCAGCATAAATCAGCTGACAGATTCCCTTTACCATAGAAAGATGTTAAACAGAAATTTTGCCGGGCCTACCTTAGACAAATCTTCCTGTTGTTTCAGCAAACAACACATGTACAGTTATTTGCAAAATAGCAGCAGTCTAATATCACTAATGTGTTTAATTACTGTGTTTGGCAGAAAAGATTATACAAAAGTGGAAAAAATCGTGACTAGGTGTAGCGAGTAATGAGCACCCGACAGAATCAACAGTCATGATATGCACGCTGCTAATTGGGTGTATGTTTTGCACATGTGGTAGTAAACATGGCATAAAAGAATCTAACTATGAATAAACTACATAAACTCCACCCGGTTCCTGTACAGACTGAAGTATCTGGTAATGCAGGCCCTAGCGGCTTCAGCGCCACCTGGATAACACCTGAAGGGAAAACTAGAGATGACCAATCAGACCTGGCTCCCTGATAAGCCGTTGAGTGTATCTCGTACCTCCTAAGAAGCCGAGGGAGAGTGCAGTGTAAATTTCTAACAAAAGGTGTGCTGAAAAAAAGGAAAGATCCCAAGTGAGTAAAGAAAGCCACAAAATAAAGTATAAAAAATTTTTTTATTTGAAATAATAATTTTCTCCTTCAAACTCTGCTTTCGTCAAAGAATGCTCCCTTTGCAGCAATTCCAGCATTGCAGACCTTTGGCATTCTAGCAGTTAAGTTGCTGAGGTAATCTGGAGAAATTTCACCACATGCTTCCAGAAGCCCCTCCCACAAGTTGGTTTGGCTTGATGGGCACTTTTTGCGTACCATTCGGTCAAGCTGCTCCCACAACAGCTCAATGGGGTTGAGATTTGGTGACTGCCCTGGCCACTCCATTACAAAGAGAATACTAGCTGTGTGCTTCTTCCCTAAATAGTTCTTGCATAATTTGGAGGTGTGCTCTGGGTCATTGTCCTGTTGTGGGATGAAATTGGCTCCAATCAAGCGCTGTCCACAGGGTATGGCATGGCGTTGCAAAATGGAGTGATAGCCTTCCTTATTCAAAATCCCTTTTACCTTGTACAAATCTCCCACTTTACCAGCACCAAAGCAACCCCAGACCACCACATTACCTCCACCATGCTTGACAGATGGCGTCAGGCACTCTTCCAGCATCTTTTCAGTTGTTCTGCGTCTCACAAATGTTCTTCTGTGTGATCCAAACACCTCAAACTTGGATTTGTCTGTCCATAACACTTTTTTTCCAACCTTCCTCTTTCCAATGTCTGTGTTCTTTTGCCCATATTAATCTTTTCCTTTTATTAGCCAGTCTCAGATATGGCTTTTCTTTGCCACTCTGCCCTGAAGGCCAGCATCCCGGAGTCGCCTCCTCACTGTAGACGTTTACACTGGCGTTTTGTGTGTACTATTTAAGGAAACTGCCAGTTGAGGACCTGAAAGGCATTGCTTTCTCAAACTACAGACTCTAATGTGCTTGACTTTTTGCTCAGTTGTGCAGCGGGGCCTCCCACTTCTCTTTCTACTCTGGTTAGAGCCTGTTTGTGCTCTCCTCTGAAGGGAGTAGTACACACCTTTGTAGGAAATCTTCAGTTTCTTGGCAATTTCTCACATGGAATAGCCTTCATTTCTAAGAACAAGAATAGACTGTCAAGTTTCACATTAAAGTTCTTTTTTTCTGACCATTTTGATAGTTTAATGGAACCAACAAATGTACTGCTCCAGATTCTCAACTAGTTCAAAGGAAAGTCAGGTTTATAGCTTCTCTTATCAGCCAAACTGTTTTCCTCTGTGCCAACATACTTTCAAGGGTATTCTAACCATCCATTAGCCTTCTTACATAGTTAGCAAACAAAAAGTACCATAAGAACATTGGAGTGATGGTTGTTGGAAATGGGCCTCTATACACCTATGAAGATATTGCATTACAAACCAGACGTTTGCAGCTAGAATAGTCATTTACCACATTAACAATGTATAGAGTGTATTTCTGAATCATTTAATGTTAGCTTCATTGGAAAAAACTGTGCTTTTCTTTTAAAAATCAGAAAATTTCTAAGTGACCCCAAACTTTTGAATGGTAGTGTACCTTCCATCCAGGACATTTCCTCCTGCTCCTCTACGAGGCATTTTTTAAATAAATCTATGCAGTTTTGGCTAGTAATTTTTGTTCTGCAATAAGGTATGTATAACATTTCAGACTGTTTGGATTATACTGCCTATATGCATCATTGTACACAGCTGTATACAAAGGGAAAATACCAGTGAATTAGTCAGTGATTTGTCCAGAAACAAAGGTACATAGGATATTTAATAGAGTTGTTTCCCTGGAACATCTGATTTGTAGACCCAGCGTAAGATAATCCTTCTATAATGAAGATGTCTTTCTTGGGATGCCCTCAGGTAGGAGGAGGTTCACATTACTCCAACAAGGCTGCACAGGACAACCAACATGGCTGCTGAATTAATGGAGGTGAACAATTGTTTTGTTCACCTCCATTAATTGGAATCCAATAACTTGTTTTAGTTAATACTTGCATTTACTTTATAATAGTTCTTGGGGTCTTTTCTTAGAACTTTGCGTTGTGTTGTTCTGTTATTTCTCTTGGAAATGGACACACAAAATTAAAGGTGAACATTATCATTCACTTAGACAATGGGGCATGGCTCTACATACTCTTACACGGGCTGTAGTACATATATCATCGGAGAGAGACTCAATGACATTTTGAGTAAATCGTTATTATAGTCCTTCAAATTTACATTGATTTTTGTTACAGAGTGTCTGTTATTGTCTCCAGCATCTTAACAAGAAGAGATTGAGAACTTGCGTTAGTCCAGAGGCTAAAACAAGATTTGTTCAAGATTGATAATAAATTATAAGGTTATTTCTAAGGGCTTGTTCACATGCTGCGTTTTTGCCATAGAAAAAAAAATGCAGTGGTTTACTGTTACAGCAAAGTAAATTACATTTCTGAAATCTCATGCACACGTTGCTTATTTTATCCTTAAAGATTTGAACCAAGTATTTTTACAAATCTGAAGCATGTCAATTCTTTTCACCTAAATGAATTTGGGAAAGGAAAAACAGGTAAAGAACACTTGCATTTTATGGTTTTTTTTTTCCTGCGAAAACACAAATTTTTGACGAAGAAAAATCTGCTGGAAAAACTTGATGTCTGCACATAGAGAGATGAGTGAATAAATTACAATTTTAAAAAAATTCTCAAACACCAAAATTCAGATATTTTGCAATTCACTTAGGCACGGACTATGTAAGTGGTTGGACGCTGGCCATTTTTCTGAGCTGTAAAGGTGATATCAAAAGATTAAAAAATGCAAAAAAAAATCCATATACTCACCATACCACTCACCTCTCCGGACCCTCCGCTCCTCATCCGTCACCCGTCCAGTCCTTGAATTTTCTGCACTGAAATTCGCAGGCGCGGAAGGTCATGACCCACATCATGATGTTCTTATCTATTACGTTTTTTCTCAGAACCCTCCCAGAACATAATGAGGAACATTAAATTAGCGGCAAATAACTTATTTACGAATTGAATTACCTGGCAAAATCCATGCAAGCAAGTGACTTTGAAATTTCTCCGACCAGCTCAACTCTGCACATAGTCTAATAAATACTCTTTGGATAAACTGGAAATCTAAGCCAGGAGTTTACAAGAACTAGAACTATATAGTGACAATATGATGAAGTTTTTTCCATTGTTTCAAGACAATATGAATGATACACTCACTGGCCACTTTATTAGGTACACCTGTCCAACTGTGTGTTAAGACTTAATTTCTAATCAGCCAATCACATGGCGGCAACTCAGTGCATTTAGGCATGTAGACATGGTCAAGACAATCTCCTGCAGTTCAAACCGAGCATCAGTATGGGGAAGAAAGGTGATTTGAGTGCCTTTGAACGTGGCATGATTGTTGGTGCCAGAAGGGCTGGTCTGAGTATTTCAGAAACTGCTGATCTACTGGGATTTTCACGCACAACCATCTCTAGGGTTTACAGAGAATGGTCCGAAAAAGAAAAAAAATCCAGTGAGCGGCAGTTATGTGGCCGGAAATGCCTTGTTGATGCCAGAGGTCAGAGGAGAATGGGCATACTGGTTCGAGCTGATAGAAAGGCAACAGTGACTCAAATTGCCACCCGTTACAACCAAGGTAGGCAGAAGAGCATCTCTGAACGCACAGTGCGTCGAACTTTGAGGCAGATGGGCTACAGCAGCAGAAGACCACACTGGGTACCACTCCTCTCAGCTAAGAACAGGAAACTGAGGCTACAATTTGCACAAGCTCATCGAAATTGGACAGTAGAAGATTGGAAAAACGTTGCCTGGTCTGATGAGTCTCGATTTCTGCTGCGACATTCGGATGGTAGGGTCAGAATTTGGCGTAAACAACATGAAAGCATGGATCCATCCAGCCTTGTATCAACGGTTCAGGCTGGTGGTGGTGGTGTCATGGTGTGGGGAATTTTTTCTTGGCACTCTTTGGGCCCCTTGGTACCAATTGAGCATCGTTGCAACGCCACAGCCTACCTGAGTATTGTTGCTGACCATGTCCATCCCTTTATGACCACAATGTACCCAACATCTGATGGCTACTTTCAGCAGGATAATGCGCCATGTCATAAAGCTCGAATCATCTCAGATTGGTTTCTTGAACATGACAATGAGTTCACTGTACTCAAATGGCCTCCTCAGTCACCAGATCTCAATCCAATAGAGCATCTTTGGGATGTGGTGGAACGGGAGATTCGCATCAGGGATGTGCAGCCGACAAATCTGCGCCAACTGTGTGATGCCATCATGTCAATATGGTCCAAAATCTCTGAGGAATGCTTCCAGCACCTTGTTGAATCTCTGCCACGAAGAATTGAGGCAGTTCTGAAGGCAAAAGGGGGTCCAACCCGTTACTAGCATGGTGTACCTAATAAAGTGGCCAGTGAGTGTATGTTATGGCGAAATTGGGTCTGAAGGTGAACGGTGTGACCGAAGACATTTACCGTCATTGAAAAATGGACTGGATACCAAGGTTGACCACTTGTAAGTCACAGTCTCCATTCTATCTTCAACAGCAATTTATTTGATGTAGCGCCAAGGTAATCAAAGAATTTTATATTTTTTGTTCCACAACAAGCAAGTTGCGGAAAGCTGGAAAAATTGGATTTTTGTGACTTGCTTGTTGAAGTCGCAGTACATTAGGGTATGTATCACAATCACAATATGACCCAAGTCACCTGCCCTACAATGCACAGTAAGAGTGGCATAGAGTGATTTTTGGCCATTTGACCTATGTTGTAGGCAATGTTGCCACGTAGCACTAGTCGAATAGATAACGTTTTTACTTTGTCTTTTCGTTGTTGCTATTCCATAGCACTAACTTCTCCATTTTTGCATTCCGTAAGATAATTGCGGTTCTTGTGTAAGTAACAGAATTTCTCAAAAAATTAAGGTGACATTTTATAAAGTCAACAGTTATAGCAAGGTGAAATAATGTTTACTATAAATAGGTGTACTTACATTTATTGAGTGAAATCTAGATTCTTTGTGGTTTTCATGACTTGTTCTAACAAGCCTTTACGTTTTATGCAATCCTACCCTGGAAATTATAGAAGTACAACAGAATTTGAACTCTAGAGAAAATGGGACGTTTAAAAAAAAAAAAAAGTGACATAAAATAGTTGTGTGGTTTTAATGACCCATTTTATGAAATTCTTAGTTGATAAAAGGTGACGTCCCCTGTCCGGTTCTCAGCAGATAGAAGAATGACTAGGAAAAAAAAAGTCTCCTGCTCTGTGGGATCTAAGGGAGACTCTGGACAGACAGCATTAGGCCGTAGTCACACTAAATGTATGAAAAATCGTCTCCCTGCCGAAAGTCACATAAATGTAATGCAAGTGTCATGCGAGTACAATCTGATTTTTCACACCTAGCATCTATCAGAATGCAGTGCGATTTCTATTGGATTGCAATGCGATTTTAACATGAGCTTTTACATAGAGCAATTCTGTCTGTCATTTACACATTGTTTTCAAAGGAAATATTTGTCAAAACACACACACATATAGCTAGACGAGTCTAGATCTGCTACCTATAGATGGCAGGCTGCATGGCTGCATGATGCGACCATACAGCCTATTATCCAGCAGAGACACTGTGCACCGTGTGCTCAGTCTCTCCCTGTGAACTATTATTACTTGTCTGAGGGAATCGGGAGCATGAGAAAGTTCTGCTCACGGTCCCGTGAGCCAATGAACTCACTTCACCTTTCTGACGCTCACAGTGCCCTCAGACAGATTAGGAGTTCACAGGGAGACACTGAACACATGATGTTCAGTGTCTCTGCTGTATGGACACATCATGAAACCATGCAGCCTGCCATCTCGATGTAGCAGAGCTAGACCCATCGTGGAACAAATAGATTAGCAGCATCTCTGCAGAAACATGAGGAATATTTTTGCTTTTTTAACTCTTTTGCAGATCAAGGACATCAGGGGAATGGGCGAGGTCATAAGTATGGTTCTATTAAGATTTATTTAAGGAGTCTGTGTCATTCTTTCAATCAAAGTACTTTTTTCTGTGTGTATGTATTTTCATACAATGTGACTATGGGGTTAGTAATGAGGGCTGTTATGATTAGGTAACCGAGGAGGATAGCAGAGGAATAGGCTAGGCAACCAGATAACCAGAGAGGTTGGTAACTTAGCAGATTGCAGACCCTCTAAACTGACAACACACTAGAATTAGCCGTGGGACGTATCTACGATGCTCTAGATACCTCGGCACAGCCAAAGAATTAACTAAGCCTAAAGAGAGAAAGGGGAAAGCTAAACTTTCCCGGAGTAGAACTCCAAAGGAATAGATAACCCCCGAACATATATTGCCGGTGAGAAAAGATGAGGCACAAAATACAGGCAGAAAATAGAGTAAGCAAATGACGGGGCCCAAACTGTCTAGATCGAACAGGACAGGAAAGGATACTGTCTGCAATCACACAAAAAACCCTAAGAAAAATTCCAACACGTCTGATATGCAAAAATACTGAGGCCACACGACCTCTCCCCCACTAAATCAGAACTCTGGTGTGAACTGGACGCAAAACAAAAGATACTGATATAACAGGAGATTAGAAATACTGAAAAGACTGACATGAGCTGTGGCATATGGAACAGAGTCCAGCACAGGTCCCAGCAGGGAACAAGGCTGAACTCACACCAGCAAAGCAGAAATCAGAGAAAAGCAAAAAATGGATCAAAAGCAAAAAGATTCAAGCAGACAAATAACTTATCTGAAAGATGCAGGACAAAGCAAGAGGCAAGCAGACTTCCAAACTGCTCATGAAGAAAACCAAATCACCGGCAACAACTGAGGGAAGGTTGCTCACTTAAATCTCTCCAGTTTGTAACACCTGACCTCCAATCATCCTCCTCAGGTGATTGACTTCTGTCAGCTAGACCAGCTCCATTACCAGCAGCGACTGCCAGAGGGAGCCCAAACTCAGAAGCCAGGTCAAAAGTGTTCACAACAGTCCCCCCCCTTGATGAGGGGTCACCGAACCCTCATCCAAGCCACCAGGCCGATCAGGAGGGGCCCGGTGAAAGGCGTGAACAATCTCTCGGCATAAATGTCAGAAGCAAACACCCAAGAATTATCCTCCTGACCATAACCTTTTTTGACCATGTACTGGAGTCCCCGTCTAGCCAGACGAGAATCCAATACCTTCTCTACTTCATACTCCAGATTACCCTTAACTAATACAGGATCAGGGGGCGCAGCTATGGGAACTACTGGCTCCACAAACCTTTTCAACAAAGATTTATGAAAGACATTGTGAATCTTGATAGTTCCTGGAAGATCCAAACGGAAAGAAACAGGATTAAGGATTTCCAAAATCTTATAAGGTCCAATGAACCTTGGCTTAAATTTTGGAGACGCAACTTTCATAGGAATATTTTTTGAGGACAACCAAACTATGTCACCCACTTTAAACCAGGGACCAATAGTCCTATGCCGGTTGGCAAACCGTTGGGCCTTCTCCTGAGAGTGAGACAACTTGTCCACTACTTGATCCCAAATCTGCTGCATTCTCTCTACCACAGAATCAACACCTGGACAGGCCTCCACCTGCCCTGAAGAAAATTGAGGATGGAACCCGAAGTTGCAGAAAACAGGAGACATCAAAGTGGCAGAACTAGCCCTATTATTTAGAGCAAATTCAGCCAAGGGCAAAAAAGAGACCCAGTCATCTTGATCAGCAGACACAAAACATCTCAAATAGGTTTCCAAAGTCTGGTTTGCTCTCTTAGTCTGCCCATTGGTCTGAGGGTGAAACGCAGAAGAGAAGGACATCTGAATTTCCAGTTTAGAACAAAAAGCTCTCCAAAATCTGGAAACAACCTGGACTCCTCTGTCAGACACAATGTTCTCCAGAATACCGTGCAGACGAATCACCTGCTGTAAAACAAGGGCACCAACTCAGAAGAGGATGGCAACTTTGGCAGTGGTACAAGATGGACCATCTTGGAAAATCTATCACAGATCACCCAGATAACTGTCATTCTCTGAGAGACAGGGAGGTCGGAAATAAAATCATTGAGATATGGGTCCATGGCCTCCTGGGCACCGGCAATGGCACAAACAATCCAATAGAATGAGAACAGGGTTTGGACCGAGAACAAGTCCCACAGGACTGCACAAAATTCCTGACATCACGAGATAAAGCAGGCCACCAAAAAGATTGACTCACCAAATCTCTGGTACTAAAAATACCAGGATGACCAGCTAACACGGAGCAATGAATTTCAGACATTACTCTTCTTCTCCACTGGTCAGGGACATACAATTACCCCATAGGGCATCTGGGTCGCCCTCCCAGGGCTGTGGGGTACTCGGTACTGGGCTGGTGTCGGCGGGATGTGTCACAGCAGCGGCAACCCGGTCCGTGGCCCTGGGTGCCCAACTAATGGGGGAAATTGAATGGTAGAATGTAGTGAATGGAATAGTTCATGACACCACCTGTGGTGCTCGGCAAGAGAGCTGTTAAGCCGACGCTGCATGCAGATCCGCTGGGACTGGTGGTATGGTGCAGTAAAGATGTAAAAGCTCCCCACAGGTGAAGCTGTAGTCCCAGGGCAGTGTAGATGTAGTTGGCAAGGGGATTTAACGGTGCCGGAAAGGTAGGAAGCAGACAAGACACAGCGGGGTGCAATTTCTGTACCTTTACTTGGTAAATGCAGTCCAGGGTCCTGATTACAGATGGTACCGGAGCAGGCTAGCCTGGAAGCAACTCAGGGATTCTTTCTCAGCAGATGGGCTGTGCAGTCTCCTTCCTAGTGCTTACTTGAGGAATCTCCAGTACTGAGTTACACTGAAGTTCCTCCTGTCAGATGTTCCCAAGAACTCTACTTGTACGGCAGACAACTGTAGCCTGTTCCAGGGACTCCTCACTCCTAAGTCCCGGCTCACTATCCATGTTGCTGTTGTGCCCTCAAGTCTTAGATGGGAGTATTGCATTTACAGCCTTCTACTCCTCTGGTGTCTGCTGTAGGACCATCAGTGTCCATACAGCCGTGGAGACCAGGCTCCAGTTCATGTGCCCTTACGGGAGATGAGCTCTTCCTCTCAGCTCTATCTCAGCGCTCCTTCCACACTTCACCCTCCGCAGACTAAATGACCACTCCTTCCTCTTGGCCCTCAGAGAGCACTCCTCCCCTTAATTCCGGTTCAGAGTTCCCCCTGCTGGCCTGGAGTGGAACTGTGTTGCATGCATAGATTGACTGCGAGACAGACCCATCATTGCCTCCAAGCCTGGCATTACCCTCCCTGGAGGAAGGCAAAGACACTGTGGCGACCATACTCCTGGGGACGCCACACATCGTTCAGGTTTGTCCTCCTGAAATTCCTCCAGGGCAAGTGTCAAATCGGGTGAAATAGCGGAAAGAACCACACCCTCATTTAGAATGGTAGTGGGCTCAGTCACATCAAGAGAATTCGCAAAGAAACTCCTAGAGAGGGCATCCGCCTTAATATTCTTAGTGCCCGGAAGAAAGGAGACCACAAAATTAAAATGCGTGAAAAACAAGGCCCACCTAGTCTGACTAGGATTCAATCGCTTGGCTGATTTGAGATAGATCAAGTTCTTGTGGTCAGTGAGGACCACAACTTGAAGTCTGACCCCCTCCAACCAATGTCTTCACTCTTCAAACGCCCACTTCATAGCCAACAATTCCCGACTCCTCACATCATAATTACGTTCAGATGGGGAAAATTTTCGAGAAAAGAAGGCACAAGGATTCATCTTAGAGGTTACCAGATCTCCGAGACAAAACGGCTCCTGCACCAATCTCAGAAGCATCTATCTCCACCTGAAATGGGAGAGAAACATCAGGTTGCCGTAGAACAGGAGAGGAAGCTCCTGAAACACCGAGACTGCCTCTGGAGACCAATTCACCACATCAGCGTCCTTTTTGGTCAAATTCATCAGTGGTTTAACAATACCAGAAAAATTACTTATAAATTTACGGTAGAAATTAGCAAAACCAAAAAATTTCTGGAGAGCTTTCAAGGAAGTGGGCTGAACCCAATCATAAATGGCCTGGACCTTGACCGGATCCATTTCAATAGCGGACGGGGACAAAATTAATACCAAAAATGAAATTTTTTGTACACCAAAGAGACATTTCGATCCCTTAACATACAGAGCATTTTCTCTCAAAATCCAGAACAATCTGAACATGTTCCCCATGAGAATACCAATCATTGGAAAAAAATCAAAATATCGTCCAAATAAACGATCAAAAACTTGTCCACAAAATCCTGGAAAATATCATTCATGAAAGACTGGAAGACAGAAGGGGCATTAGTGAGCCCAAAAGGCATCACTAGGTACTCAAAATGCCCCTCAGGAGTATTAAACGCCATCTTCCATTCATCACCGTGCTTGATGCTAATAAGATTATACGCCCCCTAAGGTCAAGCTTGGTAAACCAACTAGCACCTTTCACTCTGGAGAATAAATTGGAAATCGGGAGTAACGGATACTTATATTTAACAGTGATTTTATTAAGGAGACGATAGTCAATACATGGCCTCATTGAGCCATCTTTCTTGGCCACAAAGAAAAAGCCGCCACCTAAAGGTGAAGAGGACGGTCTGATATGACCCTTCTCCAATTACTATTTAATATAAGATCGCATAGCATCATGTTCAGGTACAGATAAATTGAAGAGCCGACCCTTGGGAAATTTGCAACCGGACACTAGCTCGATCGCGTAATCATAACTCTTATGAGGAGGCAAGGACGCAGACTTACTCTCACTAAATACATCAGAGAAATCAGCCAAATAGTCAAGAATATCATGAGACTGGGGAGAGATAGAGAAAACAGGAGTGTCACTAAGAACACATTGACAACCCCAACTAACCACAGACACAGATTTTCAATCCAGAACAGGATTATGGGTCTGCAACCAAGGAAAACCCAGTACAATAATGTCATGTAAATTATGCAACACCAAAAATGTACAATTCTCTTGGTGGTCCGGGGCTACCCGCATTATCACCTGGGTCCAAAACTGGGGTTTATTCTCTGCCAAAGGGGTAGCATCAATACCCCTTAAATGAATAGGAGTCCGCAGGGGTACCATGGGAAAACTACAACGTTTGGGAAAGTCAAAATCCATCAGGTTCAGGGCTGCTCCTGAATCAACAAAGGCCTTAGCAGAAAATGAAGATAAGGAGCAGATCAAGGAAACTGACAAAAGGAATTTAGGCTGTACATTGCCCAAAACAAATGAGTGAGCAAAACATTTTTCCTGCTTAGGGCAGACGGAAATAGTATGAAAGGCGTCCCCACAAAAGAAGCACAACTTATTACGCCTTCTAAATGCTTGACGTTGAGCTCTAGAAAAAACCCTATCACACTGCATGGGCTCAGAAGTTTGTTCGAAAGGCAACACTGCCTCTCGCATAGTTTTACGTTCACGTAAACGTCTGTCAATTTGAATGGCTAATGACTTAAGGGGGTTTTACACTAAGCAATATCGCTAGCAATATCGCTAAAACGTCACTGGTTTTGTGACGTTATAGCGATATTGCTAGCGATATCGCTATGTGTGATACTTACCAACGACTGGCTCCCCCGCTGCTCATCGCTGATCGCGCGAGAATGTCCGGCTCCATTTCTCGTCGTCTGCTTCCTGCTGGGCTTCCTGCTGTGACGTCCAGCGACGCGTGGAGGCGGGCGGGAGGACACAGGATCGCTGTGTGTGAATGGTAAGTATCGCGCGCTGCGTCGCTGCTGCATCGCTGTGAGATCTTTCTGTATGAAAGCTCACTAGCGATCATTTAGCGATGCACCAGCGATCCTGACCGGGTCGGATCGCTGGTTGGATCGCTGGTGCATCGCTAAATGTAAAAGGGCCTTTAGAGTCGTTGAGACCAGAGGGGACAGGAAATCCCACCATAACAACTTTTACGGTCTTTGCCAGACCTTTTTGAAAAAGAGCCGCTAGGGCATCATCGTTCCATTTAGTAAGGACCGCGCACTTTCGGAATTTCTGACAATATAACTCTGCCGCTTCCTGACCCTGTTTCAATGCCAATAAGGTTTTCTCAGCTTGATCAATAACATTAGGTTCATCATTCAACATCCCCAGAGCCTGAAAAAACGCATCCACTACACTTACCCTGTACACTATACTGTACATAGCAGCATTACAAAAACAGAACATTATGCATATATACATTCAGTAGGACATGGTAATACACATAGCAGTACATTCATATATTACAAATATACATACACTGATAAGATACTGCACCGAAAGAGAAAGAGGCATAAACAAACAATATATCATACCCCCTATGTAACGAATGGAAGTGGAGGCAGATATTGTAGTGTGCATTCGTTTATTGCTATTTTTGTGGAACCACGGGACCACAGACCTGGGGGCTTCGAAGGGGGCATTGTTGTGAACACTTTTGACCTGGCTTCTGAGTTTGGGCTTCCTCTGGCGGTTGCTGCTGGCAATGGAGCTTTCTGGCCTACCTCTGGTTACTACTGAAGGTAGTGGAGCTGGTCAAATTGACAGAGGGGTTGTGAGTTCTCTTTCTGGGCTCCCTCTGGTGGTTACTGGAGGTAATGGAGCTGATCTGATTACACCTGATAATGAGGACGACGATTGGAGATCTGGGGTTTCAGACTGGATTTAAGACAGCCGACGCCCTCTATCTATCTATTTTCTTCCTGCCTCCTGAGGTCTTATTTTCCAGCTCAGTCCCTGCATGTTCAGCTAAGTGTTCCTTTGCTATTCTTTTTACATTTGATCTGGTTTTGTCTATTTCAGTTTTGTGTGGGTCAGCCAGCTCCGGCTGGGGCTATACTGAATCACCATCCATATGTTACTGCTTGTGCCATTTTGTTTTTGTCCCTGATTAGATTGGCCTCTTTTTGCTCTGCTTTCAGAATATACCAGAGTGCTGATATAGTGGGCGAATTTGTGCGACTTTTTTTGCATCAGATGTGTTGGACTTTTTTGCAGGTTTTTTTGTGTGATTGCAGACAGTGTCTTTCCTTTCCTGTTCTGTCTAGTGAGCGTGGGCCCCATCTTTTGCTCAGTCTATTTTCCTACCTGCGTTTGTGTTTTCATCTTGTCTCACCGACAATATATGTTTGGGGGCTATCTATTCCTTTGGGGTCTGCTCGGGGGCAGTTTAGATTTCAGTGGAATGCACCTGTGCTGCCCCAGCCTTTGTCACTGGGGCTTTGCTGCATCCTGCCAGTGCACTAGTCAGGGTTTGGTGAGTTACCTGACAAATGTTGTGCTTTTTTGAATTTTGGAAAATTTTATTTTTTCTTTTCGCCATTTAGATTTAGTGTTAGGAACTCACAATATCTGGGGACCCTTGACGGTGGGTTGTGAGCTTATCTGCTTTGGCCAAAATAGTAACTAATACCCCATATCTGTTTATCTTTTTGCACTTGTTATCATTTTTGCAGGATGCAGCTAGAGCCCTTCATGTTGGCTTGGTTTTTTGTGTGATGCATGTATATAGTGGTGATCGGCCAGCCTTCTTAATACTATGGGCGTTATTAATAGGCCGCTCAGACACTATGAATCACACTTATCAGTGTGACTTATGTCTTATACAAGCCTTATTAGTATGCATTTTTCCACTAGGCAGCCAGACCTTGATGGGTTACTGGCTGTCTTTATCAGTGGAATGCACCTGTGCTGCCCCAGCCTTTATCACTGGGGCTTTGCTGCATCCTGCCAGTGCACTAGTCAGGGTTTGGTAAGTTACCTGACAAATGTGGTGCAGTTTAGATTTCCCCTTTCTTGCTTGAGGCTTAGTTAGCTCTCTGGCTGTGCCGAGGCGTCTAGAATCATCGTAGGCATGCTCCACGGCTACTGCTAGTTGTGTGGATAGGATCAGGGGTCTGCAATCCGCTTAGTTACCAACCTCTCTGATCTTCTGTGGCTTGCTCTCCTCCTCGGTGACCCAATCATAACAGTTGGGCCCTGCAATAGAGAACGGGGATTTGGAGACCTCCTGCACTCCCCTGAGGCAGTGTCCCTGAACACTCCTAACGTTGCCTATACAGCCTCTTCACCTGTTGCCGACCAGGATTCCTGAATCCCTCACTAGCCCTGCACCTATCCCTTACTAGGGAACTGGTTAGTGTGGACACTGGTCCCACCGCTGCACTAATACACACGGAGGAAAATACACCAAACGGGGGAAAACAACAAAAGACTTATCTTTCTCTGCTGCAATCACCGGGCAACAGAGTTCATCACCGGATTAGCTTTCAGCAGTGGCTCAACATCTAAGAGCCAGCTGCTACCTTCACTGTCTTCAGCAATGGCTCGACACTTAAGAACCAGCTGCTACCTTCACCATCTTTCTCTGCTGCAAACACCGGGCAGCAGAGTTCAGCACCGGATCAGCTTTCAGCAGTGGCTCAACACCTCAGAGCCAGCTGCTCACTTCCCCGTGGTTGGAATCCACCAAGGAACTGCTATAACCAACCCCAGCTGATAGACCAGGTGACCTTATATAGCAAAGGAGGAGTGGTCACATCAGCAGGGAAAACAGCAGACATGTAATAACACCTATGGCCACCAGGGGCAAAAAACCTCCGGACCCTCAACACCGTACTACACTGGAGACCACCTACAGTGAGGACGCCTTGTTCCGCAGAGTTCACTTTAGCAATCATCTGACACTCCGGGTCATGGCAAGAGAGGGCAGATGGAGGTGACGACGTATACTCCGGAGGTACCACAAATCTCCAGAGCGCCGACCTGGGGAATGAGCTAGGCCTGGGTATAACAAAGGGTAACTCCAGATGATAACTCGCTGGCGCGAGAATGGCAGACACCCATACAGTACACACCCAGGTCCGGACCTGAACGTTTATTGTCATTCACTCTCGTGCCACTAGATGGTGAACTCCTCACAGAACCGACAACAAAGGCGTCCCCCCATGTCGTAACACTCACACGCCCACAAGTCTCAGAGGTAACCATTCCTCTCTGCCCCACCCTCCTAAGAGGACTCCGACTCTGAGGGGCAGCTTGTGGTGAGGGTTGCGACTTGCCCCTACTCCCTGGCAGCACCCCTGCTGCCACTACTAGAGGAGAATGGAACGGGAATATGGAGGAAATATACACTCCCTGTTATGAATGAGTCACCGTGGGAGGCAAAAACAGAAATGCTAGCTAAGTCCAGAAAACCAGAGAAGTTGGCAGCTATCGGATTGCAGACCCCTGAACCTATCAACACAACTAGCAGTAGCCGTGGGGGGTTCCTACGATGCCCTAGACCCCTCGATCACAGCCGGAGGACTATATAGCCTAAAGACAGAAAGGGAAATCTAAACTGCCCCAGAGCAGACCCCAAACCAAAAGGCAGCCCCCAACATATAATGACGGTGAAGCAAGAAGAAAGAACACTAACACAGACAGAAAGATAGACTGAGCAAAGACGGGGCCCAAGCTAACTAGATAGGAAAGGACAGGAAGGCTGCTGTCTGCAATCCGTGAAAAACCCTATGAAAATAAGAGCCAACAAACTGACCGTGAAAAAGTCCTTAAAGACGCTAGGCTTCAAAAAGGCTATGTCAGTACGCAGGAATATTCTGAAGATAGAGCAACCGGCAAAAGGAGATTCAGCTCACCCCAGCAGGGAATGGCAGAATCCAGAAAAGCAAGGCAAACAAAAACAAAACACAAATGCTAACAGGCAAAGCAGAAAACTTAGCTTTAGAGGAGCAGGAATCAGACTGGTCTCCTAGAAGTCCACAGAGAAATCACCCGCAGGGCAGAAGGGCGTCGGCAGCCTTATATCCAGTCCGTGACTCCACTCAGCCAGTCATCATCATTAGGCTCAGGTGCCTGATAATCAGGCTCATTACCTTCCTTTACCAGAATAGGGAGTTCACCAGACCTCAGTGACGAAGGGGAAAATGAACTCACAACAGTACCTCCCCCTTGAGGAGGGGTCACCGAACCCTCAACCACGCCACCAGGGCGATCAGGGTGAGCCAAATGAAAAGCACGCACCAATCTTTTGGCATGAATATCAGAGGCAGAGACCCAGGAATTATCCTCCTGACCA
The DNA here is from genome assembly GCF_039654945.1 of Dendrobates tinctorius. Classification (NCBI taxonomy): domain Eukaryota; kingdom Metazoa; phylum Chordata; class Amphibia; order Anura; family Dendrobatidae; genus Dendrobates; species Dendrobates tinctorius. The sequence goes on along the minus strand of NW_027361788.1, from coordinate 5,781,909 downwards.
TAACCCTTCCACTTAACCAAATACTGGAGTCAACGTCTAGCCAGACGGGAATCCAGTATTTTCTCTACCTAATATTCCATGTTACCTTCAACCAATACAGGGTCCGGAGGTACCACCCCAGGAACAACTGGTTCAACAAACCTCTTCAACAAGGACTTATGGAACACATTATGGATCTTAAATGTGACAGGAAGAGCCAAACGAAAAGAGACCGGATTAATAATCTCCAAAATCTTGTAAGGTCCAATAAATCTAGGCTTAAACTTAGGAGTAGCCACCTTTATAGCAAAATTTTTTGATGATAACTAGAGTTGAGCGATACCGTCCGATACTTCAAAGTATCGTATCGGATGGTATCGGCCGATCTTTAAAAAAAGTATCGGTATCGCCGATTCCGATACCGGAAGTCCCATTCAAGTCTATGGGACTTCCGGTATCGGAATAAGAAAAACCCTTTCCTGCCCTTGTACAGCCTCTCTGGGGTCTGTACGGGCCTTTCGGGGGGCTGTGCCGGCCTGCCAGGGGGTCTGTGCAGGCTCCGGTGGTCTGTGCCGGCCTGCCGGTGGTCTGTGCAGGCTCCGGGGGGCTGTGCCGGCCTGCCGGGGGGCTGTGCCGGCTCCGGGGGGCTGTGCCGGCCTGCCGGGGGGCTGTGCCGGCCTGCCGGGGGGCTGTGCAGGCTCCGGGGGTCTGTGCAGGCATCGTCCGATGGGACTACAAGTCCCATCGGGCGATGCCTGCTACCATGACAGTGATTGACACATTAGCCAATGATGGGACAGTAGTAGTCCCATCATCCGGCTAATGTGTTAAATGTAAAAAAAAAAAAAAAAAAAAAATTACATGCTACATACATACAACATGCATACTACATACATGCTACATTCATACTACATACTACATACATGCTACATACATACTACATATATACTACATGCATGCTACATACATACTGCATGCTACATACATACCACATACATACTACATACATACTACATATATACTACATGCATGCTACATACATACTACATGCTACATACATACCACATATATACTACATACATACTACATATATACTGCATGCTACATACATACTACATATATACTACATGCATGCTACATACATACTACATGCTACATACATACCACATACATACTACATACATACTACATACATACTACATATATACTACATGCATGCTACATACATACTACATATATACTACATGCATGCTACATACATACTACATGCTACATGCATGCTACATACATACTACATACATACTACATGCTACATACATACCACATATATACTACATACATACAATACATTCATACAATACATACATAGACATACAGTACATATAACATAGAGTAACATACTTACCAATACTTGTCACATTGTTCCCCGAAGCCATTGTCGTCTACGGAATAAATATTAACATAACAAACCACAAAAATACTCACCCACGATCCGAAGCAGTCCACGAGTGTGTCCCACGACGATCTTGGGTAGAGAACTGCAGCATCAGATGATGCTGCCGTTCTCTACGGGCTGCAGGAATCCAATGACGGAAGGTAGGTATCCTTCCGCACTGTATTCCTCCGCCACTTAAAAAAAAAAAGTCCCTAGTCTCACTTTATGCCATTGCTGTGTGGGAATTTCCCACACAGCAATGGCATAAAGTGAGACTAGGGACTTTTTTTTTTAAGTGGCGGAGGAATACAGTGCGGAAGGATACCTACCTTCCGTCATTGGATTCCTGCAGCCCGTAGAGAACGGCAGCATCATCTGATGCTGCAGTTCTCTACCCAAGATCGTCGTGGGACACACTCGTGGACTGCTTCGGATCGTGGGTGAGTATTTTTGTGGTTTGTTATGTTAATATTTATTCCGTAGACGACAATGGCTTCGGGGAACAATGTGACAAGTATTGGTAAGTATGTTACTCTATGTTATATGTACTGTATGTCTATGTATGTATTGTATGAATGTATTGTATGTATGTAGTATATATGTGGTATGTATGTAGCATGTAGTATGTATGTAGTATGTATGTAGCATGCATGTAGCATGTAGTATGTATGTAGCATGCATGTAGTATATATGTAGTATGTATGTAGCATGCATGTAGTATATATGTAGTATGTATGTAGCATGTAGTATGTATGTAGCATGCATGTAGTATATATGTAGTATGTATGTAGCATGCAGTATATATGTAGTATGTATGTAGTATATATGTGGTATGTATGTAGCATGTAGTATGTATGTAGCATGCATGTAGTATATATGTAGTATGTATGTGGTATGTATGTAGCATGCAGTATGCATGTAGTATGTATGTAGTATGTATGTAGTATGTATGTAGTATGTATGTAGCATGCAGTATGTATGTAGTATGTATGTAGTATATATGTAGTATGTATGTAGCATGCATGTAGTATGTATGTAGCATGTATGTAGTATATATGTAGTATGTATGTAGCATGTAGTATGTATGTAGCATGCATGTAGTATGTATGTAGTATTTTTTTTTTTTTTTTTTAACATTTAACACATTAGCCGGATGATGGGACTACTACTGTCCCATCATTGGCTAATGTGTCAATCACTGTCATGGTAGCAGGCATCGCCCGATGGGACTTGTAGTCCCATCGGACGATGCTTGCACAGACCCCCGGACATCAGCACAGCCCCCCGGCAGGCCGGCACAGCCCCCCGGCAGGCCGGTACAGACCCCCACAGGGTGCACAGACCACCGGCAGGCCGGCACAGCCCCCCGGCAGGCCGGTACAGACCCCGGGCAGTCCACACAGCCCCCCGGCAGGCCGGCACAGCCCCCCGGCAGGCCGGCAGAGACCCCCGGAAGGCCCGAAATGACGGCGCATCATGATGCGCACACACCGCGCATCATGATGACGTCAGGCCGTCAATCAACTGAACTTCCGATTCCGATGCCGAATTCCGATATTGAAAAAATATCGGAAGTCGGTATCGGAATTCCGATACAGCAAGTATCGGCCGATACCCAATACTTGCGGTATCGGAATGCTCAACACTAATGATAACCACACCATATCACCAATCTTAAACTGGGGGCCAATGGTCCTATGTCGATTGGAAAACCGCTGGGCCTTTTCCTGGGAGAGAGATAACTTATCCACCACTTGGTCCCAGATCTGGTGCATTCTCTCCACCACAGTGTCAACACCTGGGCAGGCAGAAGGCTCCACCTGCCCTGAAGAAAATCGAGGATGAAACCCAAAGTTACAAAAAAAAGGTGACATCAAAGTGGCAGAACTAGCTCTATTATTTAAAGCAAATTCGGCCAAGGGCAAAAATGAAACCCAATCATCCTGATCAGCCGAAATAAAACATCTCAAATACGACTCCAAGGTCTGGTTTGTTCTCTCGTTTAGGACAAACAGAAATAATATGCGAGGCATCTCCACAGAAAAAACACAGCTTATTACGCCTTCTGAACTCCTGACGTTGCGCCCTAGACAAAACTCTATCACATTGCATAGGTTCAGATGTCTGTTCAACCGGTGGCAACACCTCTCGTGCAATCCTGCGTTCACGTAAACACCGATCAACCTGAATGGCTAATGACATAGAATCGTCCAGACCAGAGGGAACAGGAAATCCCACCATAGTATCTTTTACGGCTTCTGACAAACCCTTCCGAAAGAGAGCAGCCAAGGCATTATCATTCCAGGTAGTAAGGACTGCCCACTTTCGGAACTTTTGACAGTACAACTCTGCAGAATCTCGACCCTGGTTCAATGCCAACAGGGTCTTTTCAGCCTGATCAATAGCATTAGGTTCGTCATACAACAACCCCAAGGCTTGAAAGAATGCGTTCACATTAGTCAGAATAGGATCATCTGGTTTCAAAGAAAACGCCCAATCCTGGGAATCGCCACGCAGCAAAGAGATGACAATTTTAACCTGCTGTGCGGAGCTCCCTGACGAGTTAGGCTTCAAGGCAAAAAATAATTTACAATTATTTTTGAAACTCAAAAATTTAGATCGATCCCCAAAAAATACATCAGGTGTAGGGATCTTTGGTTCAACAGCATGCGAACGAGCAAGGTAGGCGGAAATTCCCCGCACTTCCGCAGCGAGCTGCTCCACATGATCAGACAATTGCTTTATCTCCATTGAGAGAAAAAAAAATTCCCCCTACGGCCTCAGAGATATAGAGGAAAGAATATACACACTTTTTTTTTTATTTTTTTAAACACAATTCTTTCCTGCTATTGAGTACCCTAGGATCTGCGGTATGGCGGGTGATTCTGTTATGAATGAGTCACCGTAGGAGGCAAAAACAGAAATGCTAGCTAAGTCCAGAAAACCAGAGAAGTTGGCAGCTATCGGATGGCAGACCCCTGAACCTATCAACACAACTAGCAGTAGCCGTGGGGGGTTCCTACGATGCCCTAGACCCCTCGATCACAGCCGGAGGACTATATAGCCTAAAGACAGAAAGGGAAATCTAAACTGCCCCAGAGCAGACCCCAAAGCAAAAGGCAGCCCCCAACATATAATGACAGTGAAGCAAGAAGAAAGAACACTAACACAGACAGAAAGATAGACTGAGCAAGACGGGGCCCAAGCTTACTAGATAGGAAAGGACAGGAAGGCTGCTGTCTGCAATCCGTGAAAAACCCTATGAAAATAAGAGCCAACAAACTGACAATGAAAAAGGCCCTGAAGACGCTAGGCTTCAAAAAGGCTATGTCAGTACTCAGGAATATTCTGAAGACAGAGCAACTGGCAAAAGGAGAATCAGCTCACCCCAGCAGGGAATGGCAGAATCCAGAAAAGCAAGGCAAACAAAAACACAAATGCTAACAGGCAAAGCAGAAAACTTAGCTTTAGAGGAGCAGGAATCAGACTGGGCTCCTAGAAGTCCACAGAGAAATCACCCGCAGGGCAGAAGGGCGTCGGCAGCCTTATATCCAGTCCGTAACTCCACTCAGCCAGTCATCATCATTAGGCTCAGGTGCCTGATAATCAGGCTCATTACCTTCCTTTACCAGAATAGGAAGTTCACCAGACCTCAGTGACGAAGGGGAAAATGAACTCACAACACTCCCTGGTCGTTTTCCTCCACCCGAACAGGAGGGGGTGGCTTCTTCGAAGGTATAGAAGTTTTGGCGTGAGCCCCGCAGACTAAATCATCAGTCTGCTCACTACAGGGACGTGCCCCCTCACCATAGGGAACATCAGGCAGCACCACAGGTACACCAACTCCCACCTGCCTAGGTGCATCCGTGTATATGAGAAAGTCCTGGTCCCTAGCAGGGACTACAGGGGGCATATTCGCCAAAGCCGCACCTTGGGGTTCTGGTTGAGCCAGAGGGGAGGCCCCAGACCCCGACAACTGCTGCTCCAACACACCGTGCAGCACTTCACTCTCCTCAGTGAGGACCAGAAGCGATTGATCACAGGTCTGTCCTGTGTGATACGACCCACAGGTCGGTAACTGAAGCAACAAAACTGTCACATGTACCTGTCCTGTGTGACATGACCCGCAGGTCGGTAACTGAAACAAGACAAAAAGGGGGACACCGGGAAACAGTTACAACGGTGGGCCCTGCAATAGGAAACGGGGACGTGGAGACCTCCTGCACTCCCCTGAGGCAGTGTCCCTGAACACTCCTAACGTTTCCTATACAGGCTCTTCACCTGTCGCCGACCAGGATACCTGAATCCCTTACTAGCCCTGCACCTATCCCTTACTAGGGAATTGGTTAGTGCGGACACTGGTCCCACCGCTGCACTAATACACAAGAAGGAAAATACACCAAATAGGGGAAAATTAAAGACTTATCTTTCTCTGCTGCAGTCACCGGGCAGCAGAGTTCTTCACCGGATTAGCTTTCAGCAGTGGCTCGACACCTAAGAGCCAGTTGCTACCTTCACCATCTTCAGCAGTGGCTCGACACCTAAGAGCCAGCTGCTACCTTCACCATCTTTCTCTGCTGCAAACACCGGGCAGTAGAGTTCAGCACCAGATCAGCTTTCAGCAGTGGCTCAACACCTCAGAGCCAGCTGATCACTTCACCGTGGTTGGAATCCACCAAGGAACTGCTATAACCAACCCCAGCTGATAGACCAGGTGACCTTATATAGCAAAGGAGGAGTGATCACATCAGCAGGGAAAACAACAGACATGTAATAACACCTGTGGCCACCGGGAGCAAAAAACCCATATTAAGTCCCCAAAGGCCTGAAAGGAAAAAAAAAGGTTTAAATGAGGGAATCCCGAATCTGACACAGATCCAAGAATTGGACTGTGACACATACAGTGTTAGGGTCGGCGGAACGCACCAGATATAAATAATGGAAGGCGCGTTCGCCGCCCGGGGTCCACCGTGCGGTAGATGACAAGACCGCTGCTGGACAATGGCAGATACGCTAGAAGTGCGAAACAGCGCTCGGGTTAACGTCACCCGAGAGCCTGAGAGCGGACTCTGTTTAGTCACAGAGACGCCAAAGTATGAACTAGACGTAAAGGCTGAACCTGTTAGCTGCACAGGTCAGCCGGGGTGTGGCGTCGCAGCTGCGAACACCAAAAGCTGCTACTACTGCAGCGCGGCCGTAAGTGAAGCCGCTAAGCGACGATGCCGGAGGAGCCGGGCACCGACGGACGCTAGTGTAGGTGAGGAAGGCTCAGTGGCGTGTAGCCTGCCACAATCTGGAGCTGACTAACCCAACATACTGTCACCATTCGTAATATCCGAGGGAAGGGGTTTCATAATAAGTCAGACACCAGTCCATGCATCCATCACCATACACACACAGCATAATATGCTACACTAGCGCATGGCCGAGCCGCCATGCAGGCTTTTTATAGCCATGCGCTTCCGGGACCTTCCAGTACTATAGGAAGGACCAATCAGATCCGACATAGGACCTTCACATGTGACCCCTGCTCTCCACTGAGAGGACAAGTTGCGGGCATGCCCAGTCGCACGGCGTGAGGACTTAGCCTCTAGAGCAGTTCCCTGCAAAGCAGGTTGCGTTATCATTGCTGCACCAGAGGTGGCAGCAACATCCAGGCTCACAGAACGAGTCTGCGGGGAATGCCTGGCTCGCCGAGACTGCTGAGCAGGAGTCCGAGCGGTCGGAGGAGAATGGGAGACCGCAGGATGTCTGGCTCTGGATTCCTGCAGTGCAGTGCCAGGAATCCGACGCCTAACATTACCCCCCCTCCTAGGGCCCCCCCCCCCCGCTGAGCCTCACTGCGCTCAAAGGCCGCGATCAGGAGCGGTGCGTGAATATTTTCCATGACCCTTCCAGTCCACCAAATAAAATTTTTTGCCACGGACAAACCTGCGCCCCACGATGGCGTTAACCTCAAACTCATCAGACGATAAGTCTGATGACCCGGCAGATGACTCAGAAAACCGGACCATGTGAACTGGTTTGAGGAGGGACACATGGAACACGTCCGAAATGGCCAAATGTGGAGGTAGAGCCAGGCGGTAGACCACCGAGCTAAGTCGCTCGAGGACCTTGAATGGTCCAATGTATCGCGGTGCGAACTTGGGAGACTCAACCCGCAGTTTAATGTTTCGGGTGGAGAGCCATACCATGTCGCCAGGGGAGAAGCTTGGCGCAGGCCGCCGATGCATGTCGGCGGACGCCCTCATCCTTTCTTTAGATGCCCGGATAGCATCCTGAGTGCGATCCCAAATGTCCCGGGCCTCCACTGCCCAGTCTGCCACCCTGGAGTCAGTGGAGGACACTGGCATCGGGACAGGGACACGTGGATGTTGGCCATAGTTTAGGAGAAAGGGCGTCTGACCAGTGGAATCAGCCACCGCATTGTTTAGGGCAAATTCTGCCCAAGGTAGCAAGGATGCCCAGTCATCCTGCCTGGCAGAGACAAAATGTCGTAAATAGGTGACCAAGGTCTGATTGGCTCTCTCGACCAAGCCATTCGTCTCGGGATGGTAAGCGGAGGATAGATTTAGCTCGATGCTGAGTAAACTGCAGAGCTCCCTCCAAAACCGAGACGCAAACTGGGGACCACGGTCACTCACGATTTTGTCCGGCATGCCATGTAGACGGAATACGTGTTTAATGAACAAGGTGGCCAGACCTCGAGCGGAAGGCAGGCGTGCGAGTGGCACCAGATGCACCATTTTGGAAAAATGGTCGGTGACCACCCAGATGACCGTACTGCCACCAGACTTGGGCAGGCCAACTATGAAGTCCATGCCAACCATCTCCCATGGTCTATCCGCCACTGGCAGGGGAAACAACAGCCCCGCTGGCCTCTGTCTAGAGGGTCTGTTCCGAGCACACGAAACACATGCCTGCACGTACTCCTTGACATCTCGAGCCATATGTGGCCACCAATATGACCTTGCCAGGAGTTCGGCGGTCCGTTTTTTACCAAAATGGCCACCCACTCTGGAGGCATGTGCCCAGGCGAGGACCTCCGGCCGTAGCTGAGGAGGCACCAAGGTCTTGCCCGGTGGTACCGACTCGAGCGCAACTGGAGCCACGGTCGTAAAACTCTCCGGCGGGAGAATTAACCGAGGCTCAGCTTCTCCTTCCTCCGCTGAGACCACTGAACGTGAGAGAGCATCCGCACGGACGTTCTTCTCTCCAGAGAGGTAGTGGAGGGTGAAGCGGAATCGTGAGAAGAAGAGCGACCACCTGGCCTGACGGGAATTCAGGCGTTGGGCCGTCTGTAGATAGACCAGGTTTTTATGGTCCGTATATACCAGAAAGGGAAACCGGGCTCCCTCCAGGAGATGTCTCCATTCAGAAAAAGCCAACTTCATGGCTAGCAGCTCCCTGTCGCCGATGGAGTAATTTTTCTCCGCCGGTGAGAAGGTCTTGGAATAGAAGAAGCAGGGGTGCTTCCGACCTTGAGCATCCTTTTGATAAAGGACTGCTCCTGCACCGACGGAAGAAGCGTCTACCTCAAGGATAAACGGCTTATCCACATCGGGACGATGTAATATGGGAGCGCCAGCAAAATGTGATTTTATAGCCGAGAAGGCCTTGGAGACATGTTCTGACCAAGCATTGGGGTTAGCTCCTTTCTTGGTGAGAGCAACCAAAGGAGCCACCAGTGTGGAAAAGTGTGGTATGAACTGGCGGTAGTAATTCACGAACCCCAAAAAGCGCTGCACCGCTTTGAGGGAATGGGGTTCCTGCCAGTCCATAACCGCTTGTAGTTTGGCCGGATCCATGGCCAGCCCCTGGGCCGAGATGATATAGCCCAGGAACGGCAAGGACTCCTGCTCAAACTGGCACTTCTCCAGCTTGGCAAATAACGAGTTCGCCCGCAGACGGTCAAAGACCCTGCAGACGTCTCTCCGGTGGGTGGTCAAATCTGGCGAAAAGATGAGTATGTCATCCAGATAGACCACCACCAAGGTAGAGAGCATGTCGCGGAAGACGTCGTTGACAAAATCTTGGAAGACAGCTGGGGCATTACAAAGGCCAAAGGGCATAACCAGGTATTCGTAATGGCCATCCCTGGTATTAAAAGCTGTCTTCCATTCGTCTCCTTCGCGAATGCGGATCAGGTTGTATGCACCCCGCAGATCTAGTTTAGTAAAGATCCGGGCCCCCCGCAACCTGTCAAATAACTCTGAGATCAACGGTAGGGGGTATTTGTTTTTAACCGTGATAGCATTGAGACCTCGGTAGTCGATGCAGGGGCGTAGCTCTCCGTTCTTCTTCTGTACGAAGAAGAACCCGGCACCAGCCGGTGACACCGATTTTCTGATGAAACCCCTAGCCAGGTTCTCCCGGATATACTGGGACATAGCCTCCGTCTCAGGGAGTGATAAAGGGTAAACACAGCCTCGGGGAGGCTCTGTGCCTGGCAGGAGATCAATCGGGCAATCATAGGAACGGTGCGGTGGGAGCGTCTCCGCAGACTTCTTAGAGAAGACGTCCGCGTAATGGTGGTAGGGTTTGGGGAGCGAGGAGAGATCCGCAGGCACTTCTGTGGAAGCCACCTGAACGCTGCCCCTCAGGCACCTTCCCTCACAGTCCTTGCCCCAGCCCAGTATCCTCCCTGAAGCCCAGTCAATATGCGGGGAGTGGCAACGAAGCCAGGGAACTCCGAGGAGCACCTGATCGATGCCATTGGGCATAATTAGCAGGGACAGAGTCTCCCGATGTGAGGGTGAAATAGAGAGTCCGAGTGGAGCTGTCTGATGGGTCACCTGAGATGGTAACGGTGCCCCATTTACCACCCTGATGGTCAGAGGTTGGGGGAGTATCACCAGAGGGATAGCGTGTCTCTGGGCAAAAGTCGAGGACATAAAGTTCCCCTCGGCCCCGGAATCCAGGGTGACCTCTGCCTCCCAGGAGGAGGACCCACTATCTAATGTACCCCGGAACACCGGTTTGGGTGAAAAGGGTCCCACCTTGGATTGCCCACCACCTACGGCCACTGAACGTGGTCGTCTTTTCGGCCGCTGAGGGCATGTGCCAGCCGAGTGGCCCAACTGTCGGCACTGATAACAGCGCACAGAGGTTCGCATCGGACGCAACTTAGTGCCGGTGCGAGACACCTCCATAGGCTCAGAGGAGAGGTGCTCCTGTGCGGGAAATTTCAGTGGCTCAGAAAAGGTGGGAGCCAAATTAACCCTACGTTTGGATTGCGCTCGTTCCAACCCGCGCTCCGTGTAGCGGAGATCAATGCGGGTGGAAACGGCGATCAACTCCTCCAAACTGGTGGGAATCTCCCTAGTAGCTAGAGCATCTTTTACGTGCTCAGCCAGGCCTCTCCAAAACACCGGGACCAACACTTTGTCCGGCCACTCTAACTCGGAAGCCAGTGTCCGAAACTGGACAGCATGATGGCTAACCGAAAGTGACCCTTGTGTTAAAGATAACAGTTGGAGAGCCGTATCGTGGGTGACCCGTGGTCCCAAGAAGACTTGCTTCAGAGCCGCGAGGAACTGAGCAGCCCCCTGTACCACGGGATCACCACGTTCCCACAATGGCGTGGCCCACTGTAATGCCCGGCCAGACAACAGAGAGACAATAAATCCCACCTTAGCACGCTCCGTAGGGAACCGTGCAGCCAGCAACTCCAGCTGGATGGAGCACTGACTAACGAATCCCCTACAGGAGGCACTATCACCCGAAAACTTATCGGGGAGCGGGAGGCGAGACATTGTCGGCAGGGGCAAAAGTGTGGGCGCACGTGAGACAGCCTCAGCGACTGTCTGAGCAGCAGCTAGCGCAGCATTCGCAGCTGAGTTGGTGCTCTCAATAGCCGCCAACCTGCTCTCCAGCTGCCGAATGTAGCGCTGCAGCTGCTGCACGTCTGCCATTGCCAGCCAGACCCTGGCGCTAGTGTAATGTTAGGGTCGGCGGAACGCACCAGATATAAATAATGGAAGGCGCGTTCGCCGCCCGGGGTCCACCGTGCGGTAGATGACAAGACCGCTGCTGGACAATGGCAGATACGCTAGAAGTGCGAAACAGCGCTCGGGTTAACGTCACCCGAGAGCCTGAGAGCGGACTCTGTTTAGTCACAGAGACGCCAAAGTATGAACTAGACGTAAAGGCTGAACCTGTTAGCTGCACAGGTCAGCTGGGGTGTGGCGTCGCAGCTGCGAACACCAAAAGCTGCTACTACTGCAGCGCGGCCGTAAGTGAAGCCGCTAAGCGACGATGCCGGAGGAGCCGGGCACCGACGGACGCTAGTGTAGGTGAGGAAGGCTCAGTGGCGTGTAGCCTGCCACAATCTGGAGCTGACTAACCCAACATACTGTCACCATTCGTAATATCCGAGGGAAGGGGTTTCATAATAAGTCAGACACCAGTCCATGCATCCATCACCATACACACACAGCATAATATGCTACACTAGCGCATGGCCGAGCCGCCATGCAGGCTTTTTATAGCCATGCGCTTCCGGGACCTTCCAGTACTATAGGAAGGACCAATCAGATCCGACATAGGACCTTCACATGTGACCCCTGCTCTCCACTGAGAGGACAAGTTGCGGGCATGCCCAGTCGCACGGCGTGAGGACTTAGCCTCTAGAGCAGTTCCCTGCAAAGCAGGTTGCGTTATCATTGCTGCACCAGAGGTGGCAGCAACATCCAGGCTCACAGAACGAGTCTGCGGGGAATGCCTGGCTCGCCGAGACTGCTGAGCAGGAGTCCGAGCGGTCGGAGGAGAATGGGAGACCGCAGGATGTCTGGCTCTGGATTCCTGCAGTGCAGTGCCAGGAATCCGACGCCTAACATACAGTACGTGTATACAAGTTGTGCAGATAGGTCGTGATCTTGCCCTGCTGGTCTCTTAGGTGAGTAACCTCTTGACAAAGCTCTGCAGCTGGAGGTGTATGGGACCCAGTGGGTTCTGTGGTCGGAGCAATCTGTAACGAATGGAAGCAGAGGCACAGATGTTGTAGTGCACATTCGTTTATTGCTTTTTTTGTGGAAACACGGGACCATGGACCGGGGGACTCCGAAGGGGGCATGACTATGCGAACCCCAGACACCTGTAGTAAGACCCCTCTAACAGGATCAGATTGGTGTGTTTAGGGGACGCAGGTGCTAACTCCAGTTGGACCCCGGTCACGTGGAAGCTGGCCCAGCGGAACAGGTGAACAGGCAGGGATAACAGGAAGCGCTGAACTTGACAGCTGGGAAGTGACAGCACGGGACGAAGCAGGCACAGGCACTACTGAAGTCGTCCAGTGAAATGGAGTGACAGACGGCTGAGTGGAATGATGGAACTTGAACAGCAGCACTGGTATTGTCCTGGGTACGGAGTAGAGAGCCATTGATAGTCTGAGAAGACAAACAGTATTAGCTGGGTACTGGCAGGACACTAGTGGTGCACAACAGAACACAGGTACTACAAAACACAAAACCGTAAATTAGCAATAGGAAACACTTGTTGTTCCAGAGCCTCCTCTATGGCAGAGGAGCCAGAAATAGTACTCACTGTTTTATCATTGGTTCAGAGCACTTTTGAAAAATGTGCGCTCTCTCTTTAAGAGACCTGGAGAGTGTGCACAACCTCAGCATCATACCAGGAGAGCTTCTGGCCATGCGCCAGGAAGCAGGAGCAGGAGAGAAGCCAGAAAGCGAAATTGGGCAGCGGGGAGCAGACTGAGAGCGGGGACCCCATGGAGGTACGGATATTACACCCTACACAAGCACCACAGGTTCGGACCGGAGCTAAACGGAAACTAGCCCCCCATAATAAGCTGAGCACAGCATTGTAGATGCTCAGCTGGAACTCCGGACTCCATCTTCAAAAGACAATCACAGTTTAATCTTCAAGACACAGGTCTCTAGAAACTCACAGTCACTGGGTATATGGTACAAGACACAGAAGGACTTCAAGAATATCACACAGCAGGAATCCACATTCAAGGGCAAGGACTTTGGTACAACACATGCGTAGGACGTGTCCATGGACAAAGACATTAGCTTTCCTAGAACTGATAGCAGGCAGAACAGGAGCTGAAGACCAAGCAGACCAAGAGCAACATAGAGGACCAAACACACATGGCTAGGTTCTGCAACTTTAAGAGAAGCTCTGGCAATGCCCAACAGAGAAGAGGAGCTTTAAATAGGATCTGTTCCTCAGCAATAGGCTGGGAACAACAATTAAAGCGCACACACTGCCCCTAATAAAAGCGGGAAAGGTGTGGCCGCGCATACCCTAAGCACAGATAGAATCCAGTACAGCATAGCCAGCACAGGAACTGAGGCTTAAGGCACCTGGCAGCGGCTGCAAGCCTGGACACAGGTGGAAAATCATGCACCAGCTGCAGAGGACCTCGCCACTCATGGATAGCTTCCACTGTGGCAGCCAGGGACCACACACGCGGATGGTCGTGCAGCAGAGCAAAGACATTACGACACATATACGGCTACACAGCAGAGCAGGGAACTGAGCAGCATCCATACAGGTAACAGTCAACAGTATCCCAGCTGTTTAGAGGGAAAGAAGCAAAGGTTAAGAGCACAGACATGCAGAGTAACGCCAGGGAACCAAGGCACAAAAACACCGGCGTTACACTCATAGTGGACTTGAGCCTGCAATCCTTTGATTGCTTTCTCGGCACATGGGTCGCCCTCACACCCAGGGCTGTGGGGTACTCGGTACCGGGTCGGTATCTCACAGGGAAGTGTCACAGCAGCGGTGACCCGGTCCGTGGCCCTGCGCGCCCATTGTAAATGTTCAGTGTGAATGTGTAAGTCGTGACGCCACCTGTGGTGTTCTGCAATGAAGGTGTTAAGCCGACGCTGCAGACAGATCCTCTGGGACAGATGGTGTAGTACAGCAAAGATGTAGCCCTCCACAGGCAGGGCTGTTGGTCCCAGGGCAGTGTATATAGGTGTTGGGGAAGAGGGTGCAGTGTTTGGCACAGAGATGTTGTGCTGTTCCATGCATGTTTCTAGTTAAAGAAATGTATTTATGTTTTTTCGCTTGTCTCTGCTGCCATCTACTGGCCAGACCATTTAGTTCCTCGGTCTTTCCTTGTTCAGCCTATGGGGAGGGGCTTCTCTTCAGCCTCTTCTCTTCCTGTTTGCTCAGTCATCGGCAGACATCTTACCTGAGAGAACTGTTCTCCCTCATGAGCTGAGGAAGCAAAGTCTTTTGACCCGCAAGTAGCGACTCCAGAGACAAGCTCCATGCAAGAGACTCAGTGTAATGTTTGAATCGTTATCTACGGAATAAACCAACATTGTTCTTCATCACAACGCGTGTATGCTTATCTGAGAAGCTGCTAAGGGTCATGTCTGCCTCGCTTATTGGATACACAAAGGTAGGAACTTCTCTCACTTACATGTCTGCATACCTTTAATCGCCATTAAGTGGGGACAGAACAGTCAAAAGACTAGCTTGTCGGCCCATACAAGTCAGAAGACTACTTTTAAAGCTCATAAGCAGCTAGAAAACCTCCTTATAGCCCAGCACCCCAGCTACAGATCTCCATCTGCCCCGTCTCCCTATGTGTAATCTGCCCAGCAACAAGCCTCGCACACCAGTCTGCCTGCAGCAGTGCACGTCTGGACAAGCCTAGAAGTAGCTCCACCACCTGCCACATCTTGCAATAACTCTGCTCGTACTGTTAATGAGGACTGTCTATGCACCTGCTGTTTCCTTCTGGCCACATCGCTCCTAAAGGCCTGCAGTACTCCATACCTCATTACCGCGCATCAGCGATCCGCGAACCCCCAAGTTTCGCCAAAGCCACTCTGGGAATCTCATCCGGGACCTCCCGCAGAGCGGCACAGCGATTTTCGGACCCCGATTCAAAAGTTGAATTTTTTAAAGAGACAGTACACCTTTATTCAAAATGGCCGAAAAAGACCTCGGACAGGTCCCTACTGATGAAACAGTGCAAATACAACCTGATATCGTCCACGATGAAGCCCAGGAGGCAGACCCCACATCTCAAGCAGACCAAGTCACCCGACCAAAACGTTCTGCCAAACCAACTATAAAGGTGCTTGAAAACTATCACAATATGAAAGATGAGCTATGTGATCACCTGGAAGAACAGTGGGAATGCGTCACCTCTTATATGTCAAGACTCGAATCCTCATCAGGCAACGCCGCAAGCTTGCAATCCGTCATGGAGCGGCTGAACACCGCCCGTGAAAGGTACAAGAGACTATCAGCAAAGTACATCGCTCTTCTAAAAGATTTTAATTCTGATGAAGCTCTTCCAGACCTCAGTGAGGCGCTAGAGACGGACAAGGAGAGAGACGCCAAGGTCCAACATGCCATAAACAAGGCTGAACACCGTATCTCTCACCTGCAAGAAACCAGGTCACACCGATCGACCTCATCTAAACGTTCCTCTCGGTCATCCAGGGCATCGTCCTCAAGAAGTTCAACCATGAGCGACAGGATACTAGAGGCCCGCATAAAGGCAGAGGAATCCAGAGTGAGACGTTCTTTCACTGAGAGAGAAGCTAAGGCAGAGGCAAAAAGGGCAGAAGCAGACATGGAAGCAAAAAGGGCAGAAGTGGAAGCAAAAAGGGCAGAAGTGGAAGCAAAAAGGGCAGAAGTGGAAGCCAAGAGAGCAGAAGCAGAAGCGGAGGCTCAGCTGAAGATTCTTCGGTCACAGATGGAAGAGGAGGTCGCACTAGCTAAAGTGAGACTACTTGAGCAGGCGTTGATCCAAGGTCCTGATGCAGCTAACTTGCCACCACTGGAATCAGACGATCCAGTCAATCGCACGAAAGACTATGTACTAAACCAGCTACCTGTAGCAACCCCGGTCTACAGTACCGTCCAAGTCGACGACACCAAAACCTCCAACGTACTCCCAGAGATACCTTCTCAAACACAGTCACCACAAGATGGCAACCAAGTGTTTCCTGACCCACCTTTACAGCTCAAGCGGTATTCGTCAGATTCTTCAAGGGCTAAACCACAGCTCAACCCTGCAGCAACATCATTCTATCCGGGAACAGCTCATCCATTCACACCAGGCGGCCCATACGCCCCAGGGGCATCACGAGTCGTCGTGGCAACGAGTGGTGAGAAGTCGGATATGTCCGAGTTCGCCAGGTTCATGGTGAGCAGAGAGCTAATCAACACCAGTCTTACGAAGTTTGATGATCGTGCAGAGAGCTACAGGGCCTGGAAAGCAACCTTTAAGGCAGCCATCGCCAATCTCAACCTAACTGAAGAACAGGAACTTGACCTCCTGATAAAGTGGTTAGGTCCAAGCTCTTCAACCCGCGTCAGGAGCCTCAGAGCGGTCCACGTGGGACAAGCAGAAGCAGGTCTCGCTGCCGCATGGCAAAGGCTGGAACGCACCTTTGGCAGCACAGAGGCAATAGAGAAAGCCCTATTCAAGAGACTGCAGGATTTCCAAAAGATCAACCTTAAAGACGTCCACAAGCTGCAAGACCTAAGTGACCTGCTAATGGAGCTGGAGCTCGCCAAAAGAGACCCTCGTCTGTCTGGGCTGTGCTATCTGGATTCAGCCCATGGAGTAAACCCGATCGTGGTGAAGCTGCCATACAGCCTGCAGGAAAAGTGGGCAATGTCAGTATCAAGATACAAAGGAGTGAACGACGTTACCTTCCCTCCATTCATCCACTTCTGCAGGTTCATCGATGAACAGGCCCAGATGAGGAATGACCCCAGCCTCGACTTCCTAGAGTCCAACGCTTCGACAGCCGCACCAACTCCTGCGCCAAGGTATGAAAACACCACATACAAACGCAGAGACACTAAGAGAGCTGTGAGCGTTAGGAAGACCGAGCTACCGTCACCTGCAACGCCCACAGACGAACAGAACATCGTCTCAACACGAGATAAATCCTTTAATCGTGAATGTCCCATCCACAAGAAGCCACACTCGTTGACCAAGTGCAAAGGGTTTAGATCCAAAACCCTACAGGAGCGCAAGGAGATCCTCACAGAGCTCGGGGTTTGCTTCAAATGCTGCGCATCACTTGAGCACATGGCCAAGGACTGCAAATCCACAGTCAAGTGTGGGGAGTGCCACAGCGAAAAGCATGTTTCAGCCATGCACTCAACCCGAATAGCTAGAGACACACCGGCTGCAGTCACCACTGCTCCCGCTCCAAGTCATGGCGGGGAGCCACAGAATCAGACCGACACCGCCACAACTGTCTCCTGCTCATGCTCAGAAGTATGTGGAGAGGGCCGCATGGAGAAATGTTGCGCCCGAATATGCCTCATCAAGGTTTACCCCGAAGGACATCCAGAAAAGGCAATGAAGGTGTATGCCATCATAGACGACCAAAGCAACCGGTCCCTGGCAGGAGCCAAATTCTTTGAAGCCTTCGGAATTAGTGGACCATCAGAGCCCTACACCTTGAACACCTGCTCAGGCCGCATAGAGACTAGCGGCAGAAGAGCCCAGGGATTCATCGCTTCTCCTATCAACGGGAAGACTGAAATACCTCTGCCAACGCTAGTTGAATGTGACCAAATACCCAGCCATAGGAGTGAAATTCCTACCCCAGAAGCTGTACTTCATCAGCCGCACCTGAAGCACCTCGCAAGCGTCATCCCACCTATGGACAACAACGCGGAGATTCTACTCCTGCTCGGCAGAGACAACCTGAGGGTACACAAGGTGCGACAACAGTGCAACGGACCTGACTACGCACCATACGCCCAGAGACTGGACCTCGGATGGGTAGTCATAGGAAACGTGTGCGTTGATCGATCAGAAATCGACTCCTTCAGGACCTACGTCCATGGAGACGGACGCACAACCTGCCTAAGGCCATGTCCTCATCACTATGAAGTGAAAGAGAAGCCCCCAGACTCAATACAGCTGCCTGACATCGCTTCTTCTCTGCGTACCGACAACTTGGGAAGATCAGTCTTTCACATCACCAAGGACGACGATAAAGTAGCCTTGTCAGTGGAGGACAGAGAATTCATCGACATAATGGACCGTGAGTTCTCTAAGGACAAAACCGACCACTGGGTCTCTCCATTACCCTTCCGATCCACCAGGGTAAGACTGCCAAACAACCGAGACCAAGCTCAGAACAGATTCAACTCTCTTCAACGTTCAATGAACCATAAACCTGAAATGAGGGAGCATATTGTCGCCTTTATGGACAGAATATTTCGCAACAACCACGCGGAACCCGCTCCTCCCGTGAAGAAGAACGAAGAGTGCTGGTATCTGCCTTCATTTGGTGTCTACCACCCACGGAAACAGAACCAAATCAGGGTTGTCTTTGACTCCAGCGCCAAACATGGAGGCGTATCACTCAACGATGTCCTCCTCACAGGTCCCAACCTGACGAACAACTTAGTAGGAGTGTTGCTGAGGTTCAGGAAAGAACTCGTCGCCATCACTGCCGATATCGAACAGATGTTCCACTGTTTCCTAGTCAGGGAGGACCACCGGAACTTCCTCAGATTCCTGTGGTTCAAGGACAACGACACCAACAAAGAGATGGTGGAATACCGTATGAGAGTCCATGTCTTCGGGAACAGCCCTTCACCCGCAGTAGCAACCTACGGTCTCCGAAGGACCGCATCAGAGGGAGAGTATGAGTATGGCACTGACGCAAGAGACTTCGTTGAAAGAGACTTCTATGTAGACGACGGGCTCAAATCACTGCCCACTGAAGAAGCAGCCATTGATTTGCTCAAGAGGACCCAAGGTATGCTGGCCCAGGCAAGGCTCAGGCTTCATAAAATCGCTTCAAACAGCCCGACCGTAATGAGAGCCTTTGATTCGGGTGATCACGCCCCTGGATTCAAGGACATTGACTTGGGGCTAGACAGCCCACCCGTGCAGAGGAGCCTAGGCATCAGATGGGATCTCGCAGCCGACTCCTTCGGGTTTCAAGTGAATTGCTCGGACAAACCGTTCACAAAACGTGGTGTCCTCTCCATAGTGAACAGCTTATTTGACCCGCTGGGGTTCGTGGCGCCCATCACCATACAAGGCAAATCCTTGTTGAGACAACTATCTGAAACTGTCAAGGATTGGGATACCCCGCTCCCCTCCGACAAAGAGAAAAAATGGGAAACTTGGAAACAGTCGTTGTGCGGATTGAACAATATTCACATCCCGAGATGCTACACCAAAATCTCCCTTGCCTCTAGCGGAAGGAAAGAACTCCACGTCTTTTCAGACGCCTCCACAGAAGCCATAGCGGCGGTTGCATACCTGAAGGTGATGGACGCCAGCGGGCAAAGCTACGTCGGATTGGTGTTCGGCAAGGCGAAGCTAGCCCCGAAGCCCGACCACACCATCCCCAGACTCGAACTCTGTGGAGCCGTCTTGGCAGTGGAAATTGCTGACTTCATACTACAAGAACTGTGTATCGAAATAGATGAGGTCCAATTCTACACCGACAGCAAGGTCGTTTTGGGTTACATCTACAATACATCGAGACGATTCTACGTGTATGTCAGTAACCGCATCGAAAGGATCAGGAGATCCTCCAAACCGGAACAATGGCGTTACGTACCATCGGAGCTGAATCCAGCAGATCTTGCAACCAGACCCATGTCTATATCTTCTTTCGTTAACTCTTCTTGGCTTACAGGTCCAGAGTTCCTGCTGAGACGGTCAGAAGAAGGTGTCCAGGAAGACTTCAGCATCCTAGATCCAGACAACGATCCAGATGTCCGAACTGAGGTCCATACCCTGACCACCAGTGCTGAGAAAACATCCTACCTCGGCTGCCAACGTTTTGAACGTTTCTCCAGCTGGTTAAGACTCGTCAGGACTGTTGCCAGGTTAGTGCACATCGCCAGATGTTATCGTGCAGACTTTAAAGACAAGGACTGTCATCGCTGGCATGTATGCCACAGACCTCTTTCTGCTGAGGACATCTCCCCTAGTGAGTCCCTCATTATACGCCACCTCCAACAGAGCGAATTCGCCACCGAATGGAAGTGCTTAAATAACAAACAGCAGATTCCATTAAGAAGCCCCCTCGCCAATTTAAACCCAGTAATGGACAGCTTCGGCTTACTGAGGGTTGGCGGTCGTTTAAGCCAGGCTCGTTTCGGTGTCGCAGAGCAAAATCCTCTCATCATTCCCAACAAACACCACGTTACAGTCTTACTGATCCGTCATCATCATGAAAGGGCTGAACACCAAGGCAGGCAAATTACAGAGGGCACTCTACGGTCTGCAGGCCTCTGGATTGTCGGGATGAAGAGACGTGTAGCACAAATACTTCACGATTGTGTGCACTGTCGCAAAGTGAGAGGAAAGCAACTGTGCCAACAAATGGCCGACCTACCTACAGATAGACTTTCCATGGAACCACCTTTCACCTATGTGGGCCTAGACGTTTTCGGACCATGGATGGTATCCACACGCAGAACTCGTAGCAGCCGTGCGGACAGTAAGCGGTGGGCTGTGCTATTCACCTGCTTGAGCATCCGAGCCGTTCACATCGAGGTGTTAGAGTCCATGGATACCTCCTGCCTGATTAACGCCTTGAGAAGATTCCTCGCCATCAGAGGACCAGTAAAGCAGCTGAGGTCCGACCGCGGCAGCAACTTCGTCGGTGCATGTAGAGAGCTGAACATCGACACCAAGCCAATCCAAGACCAGCTGGCAGACAAGGGTTGCACCTGGATCTTCAATTCTCCTCACAGTTCTCACATGGGAGGCTCCTGGGAGAGGATGATCGGAATCTCACGCAACATCCTGAACTCCATGCTAAAGGACGTCAACTCCTCGAGACTCACGCACGAGACTCTAGTGACTCTTTTAGCCGAAGTCTCAGCCATCATCAACTCGAGACCCCTTGTGCCGGTGTCAATGGATCCAGAGGTACCAACCATGTTGACTCCCAACATCCTTCTTACTCAGAAGATCGACAACGCGGTAATTCCGAGCGGAGACTTCACTCATGCCAACACCTACCAAAGACACTGGAAACGAGTCCAATATTTGGCCGACTACTTCTGGAACCGATGGAGGAAGGAATACCTTACCATTCTTCAAGGGAGAAGGAAGTGGCGACATCCCAAGCCGAATATCAAGGAAGGAGATCTGGTCCTCATGAAAGACCAGACCACTGAAAGGACTGACTGGCCTCTGGGACTTGTTACCAGGACACTGCCTAGCCAGGACGGCAACGTGCGGAAGGTGGAGCTGAGGGTCTTTAGGAAGGGTGAGACGAAGATCTTTGCGAGGCCAATCCATGAACTCGTCCTCTTACTGCCTATCGAGAGCGCCACTACGGGATGAGCGTTCTGCACCTGAAGTTTGGCCGTTTTTCTGATTTTTTGAACTTTAATTGTTGCATTTAACATGCCCTTTCTTTTAGGTTTATTATTATTATGGACAATAGTGGAATCCCCATAGTGAATTCCAGACGGGGAGTGTGCTGTTCCATGCATGTTTCTAGTTAAAGAAATGTATTTATGTTTTTTCGCTTGTCTCTGCTGCCATCTACTGGCCAGACCATTTAGTTCCTCGGTCTTTCCTTGTTCAGCCTATGGGGAGGGGCTTCTCTTCAGCCTCTTCTCTTCCTGTTTGCTCAGTCATCGGCAGACATCTTACCTGAGAGAACTGTTCTCCCTCATGAGCTGAGGAAGCAAAGTCTTTTGACCCGCAAGTAGCGACTCCAGAGACAAGCTCCATGCAAGAGACTCAGTGTAATGTTTGAATCGTTATCTACGGAATAAACCAACATTGTTCTTCATCACAACGCGTGTATGCTTATCTGAGAAGCTGCTAATGGTCATGTCTGCCTCGCTTATTGGATACACAAAGGTAGGAACTTCTCTCACTTACATGTCTGCATACCTTTAATCGCCATTAAGTGGGGACAGAACAGATGTAGCAGTGCTGAGGATGTTGCAGGAAGGAGGCAAGGACACAACAAGGTGCAATTTCTTTACCTTTACTTGGCAAACGCAGTCCAGGGTCCTGGTTACAGATGGCACAGGAGCAGGCTAGCCTGGAAGCAAATCAGGGATCTCTCTATCAGATGGGTTGTGTAGTCTCCTTCCTAGCGCTGGCTTGAGGTACATGCAGTACAGTGTTACACTGAAGTTCCTCCTTCTTATCTTCTCTTAGAACTACCTTGTATGGCAGACAGCTGTAGCCTTCTATCTCTCTTGGCTCACCCTTCGCTGTTGTGCCTCCAAGTCTTAGTTGGGAATAGAGCATTTACAGCTTCCTATTCCTCTGGTTTCTGTTGCAGGACCTTCAGTATCCATACAACCGTGGAGACCAGACTCCAGATCATGCGCTATTACTGGGAGGGAGCTCTCTATCCTCAGCTCAACCTCCAGCTTCTCTCCGCATGTCTACACACGTTGCCCTCCTCACACTAACTGCTCATTTCCCTTCCTGGCCCTCAGAGAGCACTTCTCTCCCAATTCTGGTTCAGAGCTCCCTCTGCTGGCCTGGAGTGGGAACTGTGTTGTATGACATGGTTAACTGTTAGAGAGACCCTTCATTGGCTCCAAGCCTGACATCACACTCCCTGGAGAAAGGCAATGCCACTGTGGCGACCATACTCCTGGGGGTGCCACACAATAGTTGTGAAGGATGATACTGGAGAGATCACATAGAATCCAACCACTGCGACTACACTTGATGAACCTGCACCTCGTCACCCATCTGACGTCACTATTACGTCAGACAGATCACATAATGCGGTCTCCCCACTGCCACCAATGTGAAGTCCCTTGCTCCCTGGGGACATGTAAGGTCAGCTTGGTACAGTTTTACACACACATACCACCTGTCCACATGGGCCCAGGGAGGCACAGGGAGTGAGGGGATGTGGCCCACACAGTCACTGACATGGCAACACACTCACTTACAACTCTGACAGGCCCTTTTCACTAGCACGGTCCATTAATGGGATTATATTGGGGCAGAAACCAGCCCCGTTAGCATGGAAATTTAAACCGAGAAACAGATTTGTGGCTTGAAATGAAAAAGCAGCTCAAGGATATACATATATTTAATTGCCATAATGGCACACTAGACAATACACTATATACATGATGGTTATACATATACAGTGGTCAGATATGCAGAATAAATTGGTCAGTTACCAGTAGATGAAAGGCCAGGCTTTTAGGGAGGGGCTGTCATATGGGAGGCTTGTGGTCCCCTCTGTTCTTTGACTTCTAGACAGACACAATATGTCATTGTGACATCCCCAGAGAAAAAGCAATAGGCCACTCTTTACACGAGCATTTAACCCCTTTGGATCACTCCCCTCCTGTCCTCTGGGCTGTACCTAAATCCTCTCCACTTGCCTATGGCAGCTAAAAACTCCAGAACCTAAGATAAGTCATAATTCCTTTATGGACGGTCCTACAGAGGCAGTTTTGGCGCCATCGGAAACGTCCAGGCCCCTGCAAAACGTTGAGGCCAAACATAGCTTTGCTATCTGGTTTCTACTGACTGTTCTATGTATCTCCATACCCCTGGCTGCTAGAACAGGTCGAGACCCAGCCAGGTGTTCGCCATGTTCTGGGGATCTCAGAAATATACACTATGTATGGCTAGAACTAGGATGTATAGTATCTCAATAATTCCTTATGGAATCATAGCTGACTCAAGAAAGCTATTTAGACTGCATGGTATCCAAATGGCAAGCAGGTCTTTTGTTGTACTCTGAGGTGACTCAAGGTATGAGGTCTATTACTCATATCCTTTGAGGCTTTATCCCCCCCTGCAGAGCTAGCTGCACACTGTAGGGGATTTTATAATCTCATGTCACATAGGATACAAACTATTGACATGAAAATATCTTCTACAGGGTGGGCCATTTATATGGATACACTTGGGTGGGCCATTTAAATGGATAAACCTAAATTAAATGTGAATGGTTGGTGATATCAACTTCCTGTTTGTCGCACATTAGTATATGGGAGGGGGAAAACTTTTCAAGATGGGTGGTGACCATGGTGGCCATTTTAAAGTCAGTCATTTTGGATTCCAACTTTATAAATGGCCCACCCAGGTATATCCATATAAATGGCCCACCCTGTATATTCTTGAAAGTTGTATAATGCAGTATATATTAAAAATTATGGTCAATTATGAAGCCAACACTGTCTTGGCTTCACAGGAGTACCAGCACTGTTGTAAAAGGGTCAGTAGACTCCAGGCTGCAATGGCAACCCTACTGGAAGGGGGTGATGGGTGCCTTGAACAAATGCTGCACCAGGAAGACACAACTTAATGCCGCTGTCAATGATTGATAGGGTTAGAAGCAGCGCTTGGATCTAGCTCTAATTGCTGCTGTTAGAGACAGTAGCTGGAGACCACTCCACTTACATGATGTTTAGGCATCATATGTGGGTCATAAAATTTATATATCATCTGGAGCCAATATCAAAGGGCATTGCCAGTCACTGTGCAGAGAGCTAAAGGGCAAAACTGGATTATCGATGGGTGAGAAGATCTTAAAAAGTTAAAATTTTGTCCAACACGGAAAGTTATGAAACTTTGCTAATCAGCTTTATTGGGAAAATTATTCCCTTTAAAAATAAATGAATCACTTTTAACCTCTTTACCCCCAAGGGTGGTTTGCACGTTCATGATCGGGCCAATTTTTACAATTCTGACCAATGTTCCTTTATGAGGTAATAACTCTGGACCGCTTCCATGGATCCCAGTGAGTATGACAATGTTTTCTCATGAAATATTGTACTTCATGATAGTGGTAAAATTTCTTTGATATGGCTTGCGCTTATTTGTGAAAAAAATGTAAATTTGTCGAAAATTTGGAAAATTTCGCAATTTTCCAACTTTGAATTTTGATGCCCTTAAATCAAAGAGATATGTCACAGTCACATAGAATACTTAATAAGTAACATTTCCTACATGTTTACTTTACATCAGCACAATTTGGGAACCAAAATTTATTTTTGTTAGAAAGTTAACACCATTTTTTTTAGGGACCACATCACATTTGAAGTCACTTTGAGGGGTCTATATGATAGAAAATACCCAAAAGTGACACCATTATAAAAACTGCACTCCTGAAGGTGCTGAAAACCACATTCAAGAAGTTTATTAACCCTTCAGGTGCTTCACAGGAATTTTTGGAATGTTTTTAAAAAAATGAACATTTAACTTTTTTTCACAAAAAAATTACTTCAGATCCAATTTTTTTACTTTACCAAGGGTAACAGGAGAAATTGGACCCCAAAAGATGTTGTACAATTTGTCCTGAGTACGCTGATACTCCATATATGCAGGTAAACCACTGTTTGGGCGCATGGCAGAGCTCGGAAGGGAAGGAGTGCCATTTTATTTTTCAATGCAAAACTGGCTGGAATTGAGATTGGATGTCATGTCGCGTTTGGGGAGCCCCTGATGTGCCTAAACAGTGGAAACTCACCACAAGTGACACCATTTTGGAAAGTAGACCCCCTAAGGAACTTATCTAGATGTGTGGTGAGCACTTTGAACCACCAAGTGCTTCACAAAAGTTTATAACATAGAGCTGTAAAAATAAAAAATCATATTTTTTTTTCAAAAATGATCTTTTTGCCTCCAATTTTTTATTTTCCCAAGGATAACAGGAGAAATTGTACATCAAAAGTTGTTATACAATTTGTCCTGAGTACGCTGATACCCCATATATGCAGGTAAACCACTGTTTGGACGCATGGCAGAGCTCAGAAGGGAAGGAGCACTGTTTGACTTTTTCTGTCAGGAACACCGCACTGCACTTGCTCACTGAGCCAGTGCGCGTGTCCTGAGTACAAAAACACTGCTCAAAGATACCTGTGGAGCTGGGCAGCAGCGGTGATGATGCGTGCTTCAGACTATCAGGACCTGAAGCTGGGGGCGTGGCCTAAGCTCCACAGAGCTAGGAGCTGCAGGGAAACTCCTAGAAAGGTAACTACGGGACAAGTTACCAAGGGGCATAGACAGGGACGTAAACCAGATCAAGCCAGATCAAAGCACGAGATAGCAGGACAGTACCAAAGGGTTAGACAGAGTGAATAGTCAGGACGTAGCAATAGATCAGAAAACCAGAACGGGCAATGGACGGTACAATAGGGACGAACTGTAACGGAGTAACAATAGCCAAGCCAGGAGGTCAGAACCGGAGAAGACAATAATACCAAAGTGGGAGACAGAGAACTGAGTGAGGGGACAGACCGGGTCATACACGGTAATCAAACAAGCAGTGCAGTATCCACGCACACCAGGGAATCCTAGTCTGGAGTGAGTATAAATACCCCTCCCAGATCCAAAGAGAGGCTGACAAAAGTTAACCCTGTGAGAACAGGACATTAACCATGTCCTAACCATGACATTTCAAAGCAAAATTGGCTGGAATTGAGATTGGATGCCATGTTGTGTTTGGCGAGCCCCCTGATGTGCCTAAACAATTGAAACCCCCACAAGAGACACCATTTTGGAAAGTAAATCCCCTAAAGAACTTATCTAGATGTGTGGTGTGCACTTTGAACCCCCAAGTGCTTCACAGAAGTTTATAACGTAGATCTGTAAAAGTAAAAAATCATATTTTTTTCACAAAAATGATCTTTTTGCCCCCAATATTTTATTTTCCCAAGGGTAACAGGAGAAATTGAACTTCAAAAGCTGTTGTGCAATTTGCTCTGAGCATGCTGATACCCTATATGTGGAGGTAAGCCACTGTTTGGGAGCATGGCAGAGCTCGGAAGGGAAGGAGCAACGTTTGACACTTTTTCAGCCCAGAATTGGCTGGAATTGAGATCAGACGCCATGTCGCGTTTGAAGAGCCCCTGATGTGCCTAAACAGTGGAAAGCTCCAATTCTAACTCAAACCCTAACCCCCACACACCCCTAATCCTAACCATAACCCTAGCCACAGACCTAACCCTAACACACCACTAACCCTAATCCCAACTCTAACCCTAATGCCAACCGTAACCATAATCCAAACCCTAACCCCAACTCTAGCCCCAACCCTAACCGTAACTTTAGCCCCAACCCTAACCCTGACTTTAACCACAACCCTAACCCTAACTTTAGCCCCAACCCTAACTAACTTTAGCCCCAACCCTAATCCTAAATATAGCCCCAACCCTAACCCTAACTTTAGCCCAATTCACTTTAGCCCAACTCTAACTCTAATTGAAAAATGGGAACTGGACAGACCTGATTGTATAACCTGGGCTCTGGGTAATTATGTGATTGCAGTGTGTGTCTATCTGTTACTCTTAAGCATGTATTTGTATGCACCACATGGCCACTGCTGAGAGCGCTCTGGATATAACATTTTTATTGCTCTGGCACTATTTTAAAGTGATAACATTTCATTAATTATCTACCATATCAGCCTTTCTGGTTTTGAGCAATTTTTTACATGATTTTTGGCTTTGTGCATAAAATATTTCTCTGTATATTGCATTCACCAGAGCAATAAAGTGGTGCATAGTGTCCCAGCTTTGGCTAGTTTGTGAGTTATTTTTTGATCTTTAGAACACAGTTGCATGGAGTGCGCTCAGTCTATAATGTTTTATATATGTGTCTAGCGCATGATCTCTGCTCAGGGCGCTTATGGTATTAGTAAATTAGCAAGTTGGAATAATTTTGATGTGATATTATATTATCGAACATTAGCTATAATAACATAGCATCTATTGATATTTTGGACTGGAATATTAGTTATCCTTTACATGCCGCCCTGGCAGTGATCTGTGTGTGAGTCACTTATTTACAGCTGCACCTTTATCAAGTATTGCCCTTATGGTATACCTTGTCAGGCTTGAATTGTCCATGTTCTTTGTGATTTTATGGTGTTTTTAAATATATTTTCGGTCTGTCAGGCATTGGTGTTAAATAAAGCCTTTTTATACACATATTTGACCTGTGTGTGCACTGTTTTTTGCGCTTCTGTTTCTACTCTCCCAACCCTAACCCTAACTTTAACCCCAACCCTTACCCTAATTTTAGCCCCAACCCTAACTAACTTTAGCCCCAACCCTAATCCTAACTTTAGTCCCAACCCTAACCCTAACTTTAGCCCAACTCACTTTAGCCCAACTCTAACGCTAATTGAAAAATGGGAATACATATTTTTTTTAATTTTATTATTTTTCCCTAACCAAGGGGGTGATAAAGGGGGGTTTGATTTACTATTTTTTTTATTTTGATCACTGTGATAGGGTCACAATTTCCTATTGTTGCTTGATAAAAGCTGGCAGATCTTGTCAGATGCACTGCGCATATACCCAACATTTCCTCCCGGAAGGAGAAGCGGGCGGCCCAGGGGACTTCAGGGGGGCCTGCAGGGACAACGGAGGTATCGCGGGGGGAATCGGGGGATCCTATTTCTCTCTCCTATGATGTGTGATCACATCAGAGGAGAAAGAAATTAAATGGAAAATCTGACTTTTTTTTGCGGTCGCCGTTATACTGTTAATAATCACGTTCGCAAAAACTGGGGTCGGTAAATACCGACCCGATTCATATTCTCTGGGGTCTCGGCTACCCATGGCAGCCAAGACCCCGGAGAAATTCCAATGCTGGGGGGCACTATAACCTTAAACCTCAGCGCCGTTAAAAAGCGGAGCTGTGGTTTAAGTACCCTTAACTGCCACCGTTAAAAGGCATATCGGCAGGTCGATAAGGGGTTAAATGTAACTCATCATTCTCCCCTGCTTGTGCCGATCGCCGGCAGAGCAGGGGAAAATTATGAGAGTCGCGTTCAGCACCCGGCGCCAGGGAACAGCGCTTACTGTAACGCTTCTTCCCTGGCGCCCGTCTGTGTGGTTCTGATGCGGCACACACATACCATACGTGTGCCGCACATATTACACACACGGACACTGACCTCTCCGATACCGGAAATATCAGGACGTATGAAAGAGGCGTTATAGCGGGTTTCTATCTTTGGCAGCTGTTACACGCTAAAAGACGCTTTTATTGCAAAAAAATAGTTTTTGCATCACCACATTTTGAGAGCTATAATTTTTCCATGTTTTGGCCCACAGAGTTATATGTGGTCTTGTTTTTGAGGGACAAGCTGACGTTTTTATTAGTACCATTTTTTTTTAGCACTTTCCAGTCTGATTTTTGGGAGACAAAATGAGCAAAAACCAGCAATTCATGAATTTCTTTTGGGGGGTGCATTGACACCGTTCCGTGCGTGATAAAATTGATAAGGTAGTTTTATTCTTCGGGTCAGTACGATGACATCGATACCTCATTTATATTATTTTTTTATGTTTTGGCGCTTTAATATAATAAAAAGTATTTTATAGAAAAAATAATTGTTTTTGCATTGGTTTATTCTGATAGCTATAACTTTTTTATTTTTCTTGTTATGGAGCTGTATGGCAGCTCGTTTTTTGTGGGACAAGATGACGTTTTCAGCGGTACCATGTTTATTTATATCTGCCTTTTTGATCGCGTGTTATTCCACTTTTTGTTCGGCGGTATGATGATAAAGCATTGTCTTTTTCCTTGTTTTTTTATGGTGTTCACTAAAGGAGTTAACTAGTGGGACAGTTTTATAGGTCGGGTCGTTATGGACGTAGCGATACCAAATATGTGTACTTTTATTGTGTAGATTTTTTTCATTCAAATATTTATTTAGTGATGGAATAAATATTGATTTTTTTATTATTCTTATTTTTTTTAAAATATTTGGCCCGAGGAAAATATCTGACGCCCCATAGACTATCACAGGTACGAGTGCTATCCTTGGAAAAAAAACATCTAGCACTTGTACATGAAAAAATGACATGAATGAGCCCTAATTCTGGGGATCGGCTGCTGCAGAAGGTTCATTGTTAAGATTGGGTCACCGAGGAGGAAAACAAGACCAAGCTAAGCCACAGAAAACCAGAGAGGTTGGTAACTAAGCGGATTGCAGACCCCTGATCCTATCCACACAACTAGCAGTAGCCGTGGAGCGTACCCACGATGATTCTAGATGCCTCGACACAGCCGGAGGACTAAATTAGCCTAAAGCAAGAAAAGGGGAAATCTAAACTGCCTCAGAGCAGACCCCAAAGGAATAGATAGCCCCCAAACATATACTGTCGATGAGACAAGATGAAAACACAAACACAGGTAGGAAAATAGTCTGAGCAAACGATGGGGCCCACACTAACTAGAAAGGACAGGAAAGGAAAGATACTGTCTGCAATCATGCCAAAAAACCCTACAAAAATGTCCAACACTTCTGATAGCAAAAAAACCCTGAAGTCACTAGACTTCACCCACTATATCAGCACTCTGGCATATTCTGAAAACATAGCAAAAAAGAGGCCAATCTAATAAGGGACAAAAAGCAAACTGGCACAAACAGTAACATAAGGATGGAAATTCAGCACAGCCCCAGCCGGGGCTGGCTGACCACACAAAACTGAATAGACAAAACCAAATCAAATGTGAACAATAGCAAAGAACACTTAGCTTGAGAAAGCAGGGATTGAACTGGAAACTAAGACCTCAAGAGGCAGGAAAAATCACCAGCAGGGATAGAGGGAGTCGGCTGTCTTAAATCCAATCAGAGACTCCAGATGTCCAATCGTTGTCCTCATTATCAGGTGGCAGGTCTCTGTTAATTAGATCAGCTTCATTACCTCCTGCAACCACCAGAGGGAACCTGGAAAGAGAACTCACGACTCCTCTGTCAATACAACCAGCTCCACCACCCTCACCAGCAACCAGAGGTAGACCAGAAAGTGAATTCACAACAGTTCATGTTCTGATAAGCAGAACACTCAGATGAGGAGACAGTGGCTGAGACATCACTGCCATCATCTGTACTCCACATGAGTATATGCTGATAAGCAGAACACTCAGAGGAGGAGACAAGGGAATAGCCATCACTGCCATCAGTTGTACTCCACATGAGTATTGTCACATTGCTGTCAGACTCGGGGCCTGCTGTCCTGGCCTCAGCCACTAGGAGGCGCCGGACTGCACGTCGCCGTCAGACTCGGGGTCTGCTGTCCCGGCCTCAGCCACTAGGAGGCGCCGGTCTGTCACGTCGCCGTCAGACTCGGGGCCTGCTGTTCCTGCCTCGGCCACTGGGAGGCGTCGTGGTTCGCCCCAGAGTGATGGCGGCGACAGAGAAGGGGCCCCTGCGCAGGCATCTGATGGACGCAGGCTCCACTCCTCTGTCGGTCAAGGAGGGGTTGGTGCATCGCCATCTGGCCTGGTCCTGGGGGCGGTCCTGATGACATCAGTCCGGGAGCCTGTGAGGGATGACCTGATCCCTCAAATACCTTGAGACTGGTCTTGCAAGCCTCCGAATATATTCTTGGTTTCCCTATGTGCTACTGTGTGATTTGCTATTGTTTGACTCTGACCTTAGCCTGGATTTCTGACCCCTCTACTGCCTGACGACTTTGTACCTCTGCTATTCTCCCGGTTTGTGACCTTGGCCTGGATATTCGACTCTGCTACTGCCTGCCGTTTTCGTACCTTTACCGCCCTCCTGTTTTGTGACCTTGGCCTGGACTCTCGACTCTGCCACTGCCTGCCAATTCTGTACCTCCGCTGCTCGCCCGGTTTCTGACTACGTTTTTGATTCCCTGCCTTCTTCCCTATTGGCGACCGTCCTGCTCTGGCGCACTGCTTTTAGACAGCCACCCCCTGGGCCTTGCTACAATTCCAGATCCCTGTATAGGTGTTAAGGGTCTTGGGGTTTCTCGGGGTGCTGCCCCCACTGCAGCCCAGATCCGCGGACGGACGTCAAAGGTATATGATGATAAGGCTACATTCACAGTATCAGTATGTGGCCGGTATTTCATATCAGTATTTGTAAGCCAAAACCAGGAGTGGGTGATAAATACAGAACTGGTGACATGTCTTTATTATACTTTTCCTCTGATCGGTGCACTCCTGCTTTTGACTGTGTGACCGCAGCCTAAGCAGAACACTCAGAGGAATAGACAGGGGCTGAGCCATCACTGCCATCAGCTGAACTCCATATGAGTATGTGCTGATAAGGAGAACACTCAGAGGAAGAGATGGCCTGAACCATCGCTGCCATCAGCTGTACTCCAAATGAGTATGTTCTGATATCAAGGCAGCAAACAGAGGGGGGGGGAGCTTGGGTTACGTAGACACTTAGGCCTCTTTCACACATCAGGTTTTCGCCGTCAGGCGCGATCCGGCGCTTTTGACAGAAACCGGATCCGGCGAAATGCAATGCCGGATCCGGTTTCCCCCCCATTGACTTGCATTTGCGCCGGATCGCGCCGGATGGCCATGCGTTTCATCCGGTTTTCGCCGGATCCGGCAATGTGTCGCGATCCGGCGTCTGGAAAAAACGGCTACTGTAACGTTTTTTGTCTCCGGCGAAAAAGCCGGACACGCCGGATCCGGCACGTCCGGCTTTTTCACACAATGAAAGCCTATGAGCGCCGCAATGCGCCAGATCCGGTTTTTTGGTCTGAGCATGCTCAGTAGCTCTGCCCACAAGACATATATAAAAGCAAGACAGTGGGACCCACAGCCACACCCAACATGCCACCCAAGAAAGCAACCAAGCGAAGCAGGAGAAGGCAGGAGACCACTGCAGCACCATCAGCACCACAACCACCCCAAATGGAGCAGCAAATGCAACATGCTGAGGAGGGGAGGCCAGCAGCAGATGAGAGACGGTAATTATCAAATCCCCCATTCCTCCAAACTAGGGCTATTGAATATCAAGATATTCATTGGCCCTTTGTTTCTCTTTATTCAACAGCCGCCCAATAGATGCAGCAGCAGCAGCAGCAATGGCAGCAGCTGGAACACCACCCACAGGCATGGAGTGTGGCCACCAGGAAGACAGCACATCATCTTCTGGGAGCCCTCCCTCGCATCGTCAGCGTTTGACGGTAAGTTTTTAT
The DNA here is from genome assembly GCF_039654945.1 of Dendrobates tinctorius. Taxonomy (NCBI): domain Eukaryota; kingdom Metazoa; phylum Chordata; class Amphibia; order Anura; family Dendrobatidae; genus Dendrobates; species Dendrobates tinctorius. Next base: position 5,748,617 of record NW_027361788.1, on the reverse strand, counting down.
TTCCAAAATCCATCTTCTCTGTAATATATGTCTATTCATTGCCTTTTATTTCAAAACAGGATTCACAAGATGAAGAGGAGCTCCCAGAAGAAGAAGGAAGGGGTGGACAGACACCTGGAGTGGGCTCACAATTGGTAAGTTTTTTGCATCAAACGCAGAAACACAACATCACACTACACACAACACATAGAAAACAATGTTCTGCAGACCACACACAGCAAACAAATGCCTACATCCAAAGACATAACATTTTTTGTTTTCTTCTCTAGTCTTCCCAATCTGGTGCTCGGCCAAGAGGTCCTCGCAGTGCCTCCCAGGGTCGTCGGCGACAGCAACGCGGCGGTCACCAGCGTGTAAGTATAAATATTTTTGCTTTGTTTTTTTGCACTTTTTATTTCATTTCTTATGTGGAGGCGTTATTTTTGTCTTTTTCTTTAACAGCCTTCACAGCGTGCTCCCGACTCTGACGGTGAGGATGGAGGACTCGATGTGGACCACCTCATCGATCTCGTCCGAGAAAGAGAGCCGCTCTGGAATATGGCTGACCGCCGCCACGCTGACCTGATCGTTACCCGACGACTCTGGGAGGAAATCTGTTCGCTCCTTGTGGGCCGCTGGGAGGACCTCGATGTTCGGGCCCAGATTACAGAGCGTAAGTATATACAGTACCGGTTGCTTGATGTAAACCAGTGTTTCCCGAACTCCAGTCCTCGTGGTCCCCACGGATCATGTGTTCAGGATTTCTATTTACTATGGAAATCCTGAAAACATGACCCCTGGGGACCATGAGGACTGGAGTTTGGGAAACACTGATGTTGTATACTAACCACTCCTTTCTCGTTTCAGGGAACAGAATTGTGAATCGGTGGCGGTCTGTGAGGGATCGTTTCAAGAAGGAGTTCAATAAAGAGATGCGGGCCCCGAGTGGATCTGGAGGACGCAGGAGCAAGTACAAGTACGCAGAAGCCCTGTCGTTCCTCCGGGAAACAATGGTCACCAGAAGGTAAATATTACACACCACATGTGAAAACAAATGTTAGATGTAAATTTTTTTTTCAGCCAGGGCCATACCATGTCAGTATTTTAATTGTTTTTTTTTCTCTTTATTCCACAGCACGGTGAGCAGCACTCGGGAGCCTGCACGATTGGACCCTTCTGAGGCGATCCCTGAGGAGACCGGCACCGAGGGACACTTCGACCGCCCCGGTACATCTGCACCTTCCCAGCCTTCCCACACATTCGACCCATCTGTCCCATCCACCAGCACAGGAGCATCGTGGCCGCCTACATTACATGAAGCTGCTGTTGAGGAGATCGCTTTCCCTTTACCCAACCCTTCTGCCCCTGCCACCTCTAGTACACCTGCGGGTACTGGGCGGCAGCGGCAGAGGGGTCAGGAAAAGACTTCTTGCATCTGAATGCATCTTTCCAGAACTGTCTAAAAGTCTTGTCAGAGCAAATCTCCGCAGGCTATCAGCAGATCAACTCCAGCATTCTGGAGGTGAAGACACTTCTGCAAACCATGCATTCAGAAGCAAGATCTTCACCAAACCACACCTTTTTCAGGTCTGTTGTGGAGCGCATGGAAACGCTCTCTCCTGCCCAGCAGATGCATGTAATGCATTCATGCCACGCTGCTCTCCAGCAAGTTACCTCCCAACCTCCTCCTCCCACCACAGTAGTTCCTCCACCTGCACCCCCTCCAGCCACTTTCCATCCTCCCCCTCCTATTACATCTACACCCCCTCCAGCCACTTTCCATCCTCCCCCTCCTATTACATCTACACCCCCTCCAGCCACTTTCCATCCTCCCCCTCCTATTACATACCATCCACCTCCCCAGCACCATCCACCTCCCCAGCACCATCCACCTCCCCAGCACCAGCAACCTCCCCAGCACCAGCAACCTCCCCAGTACCAGCAACCTCCCCAGTACCAGCAACCTCCCCAGTACCAGCAACCTCCCCAGTACCTGCAAACTCCCCAGTACCAGCAACCTCCCCAGTACCAGACATCTCCCCACTTCCAGCAACCTGCCCCGTACCAGACATCTCCCCACTTCCAGCAACCTGCCCCGTACCAGACATCTCCCCACTTCCAGCAACCTGCCCCGTACCAGACATCTCCCCACTTCCAGCAACCTGCCCCGTACCAAACTCCTTCCCCATACAACTTGCCATCAACATCATCTGCTCCTACAGTCCCTGCCCAACCCTCCACTCCACCACCCACCACCTCTTCTGCTTCCCACATGTCCACCCATTCTGTAGTTTTTTCCACACCTTCACCTCTAACTGTTCCTTCCCCACCACGATCCCAGTCCTCTCTTCACACTCCCAGTGTCGAAGTGTCCCGCAGCCCCTACAGCAGTATTTCCACCACACACTACACAGATTTATAATGTGTGTATTTAAATAAAAATGACCAGTTTTATGGTTTCAGTTTTATAGTTTCAAAGTTTTATTAAACAAGTTTATTAAAATTTTAAAAAAGTTCACTAAAAAAAACATTTTTCAATAAAAGTTAAATTATTTTACACTGGTTGTCTGTCATTTCTTTCTGCGGCGAAAAAGGTTAAATACAGGGTATTTAAAAGGTGAAATGGTATTCAAAACTAGGTATATAACTGTGGGTAAATTTTAGCTTTTTGCCACAGTTGTGTTCCTGGTTGTGTTTGAAGCAAAGTATTTCACCTAAAAAGTTGTGTTTATTGTTGGTGATTTCCTAACAATGTACACAACTTTTGTTAAAAGGTGAAATACTTTGCATAAAACACAACCAGGTACACACCTGTGGCCTAAAGCTAAAAATAGAGACCATGACAAGATAGCCAACTTTGGTTGGCAAAGGTATATACTGTTGGTACAGAAGGTACACAAGTTTGGTTGGGCACAAATCTTTCACACTCTGTCATCCTGCCAGTGTACTCTGCCTTGAGGTGACATAAAGTATAGTGCAAAATTGTCCCTCATTACTGAAACCGTCACAGAACTTCTAGTGGTAATGTCATGGTAATCTTGCAAGGTGGTTTCTTCAGAGGTGTCCTCAATGGAAATGGGTTCCTTGCAGATAACAAAATTGTGGAGTACCACGCACGCTTTGATCACCTCGTCCACAGTTTCTGTCTTGAGGTTGATCGCAGTCAATAGGACCCGCCATTTGGCTGTCAGAATACCAAAGGTACATTCAACCATTCTTCTTGCTCTTGTGAGGCGGTAATTAAAAATGCGTTTTGGTCTTGTCAATCCTCTGCTAGAGTATGGTTTCAAAAGGTGTTCTGACAGCTGGAAGGCTTCATCCCCTACACAGACAAATGGCATAGGTGGACCAGATGTTTGCGGCAGCAGTCTAGGTGGTGGGAACTGGAAGGTGTTTCCATACAGTTTACGCCCCATGGCAGACAGTTTGAAAACTTGAGAGTCATTGGAGCGGCCATAGGCCCCAATATCAACCGCAATAAATTTGTATTCCGCGTCAGCGATGGCCATGAGGACAATTGAAAAATATTTCTTGTAATTGAAATATTCCGATCCCGATCCAGCTGGCTTTACAATGCGGATATGTTTCCCGTCCACAGCGCCCAAGCAGTTTGGAAACTGACATATCTGTTGAAACTTGTCAGCAATTTCAATCCACCTCTCTGTTGTGGGCTCTGGTAAAAACTCTTCAGCTAAGGAGTCCCACAGTGCACGGCATGTGTACTTCACAATTCCAGATATGGTGGAAATCCCGAGTCTGTACTGGAAATGCAGTGACGAAAGGGATTCTCCAGTTGCAAGAAATCTGTGGGGAATTAAAAAACAATAATTTAAATCACAGCATTACATACCAAAACTGACCTATAACACTTGGAGATACAAATTACCACCAACAAGATTGCAGTGAAAGTGTGCTCTGATGCGAGCATATCCAATAAATGTGGCTTACCTTAAAGTCACCATCAGACGCTCTGCGGGTGAAACAGAGAAGCGGCAATAGGTGTCCGCTTTTCTTATGAGGTGTGCAATGCGCTCCACCAAGTAATCAAAATTCTCCATTTTCATCCTAACATATCCAAAAAATTTATCCGGGTTTCGTCGAAGGTCCATGCATAGTGTAGAATAGACCCCACGCGTCATTCTCTTGGCTGTGATGGGGTGGATCCACAAACGTCGTCTACGATGCCTGATGCGCTGCTGTCTCGCTCTCTCCTTCTCCAGAACAATCACCCTCAAACGATTTGCCTCCGCTGTAAAATCCGCCAAATTCTTCAAAATATTTCCAATGACAACATCCATCTTTGCCAGTAACTTGCTCTTCTCTCCAACCTGCACTTTCTCCTCTACAACCTGTCAAAGAAGGGCTGTAGGAACATGCTATATATAGTTTTCCAGTAGCCAATCCCGTTCGGAAGGCCACAAGGGTCAATTTTATAAACCGGATCCGGCATAATCCGGCGAAAAACGGATAGAAAAACGGATGAACCGGATGAGACGGATCCGGTTTTGTCTGTCAAGAAAAAGACGGATCCGGCAGAAAACTGGATCCGTCACATCCGGTTTTACGAAACAGTTGCCGGATCCGGCGTTCCGGCACGACGCCGGATCGCGCCTGACGCCGAAAACCTGATGTGTGAAAGTAGCCTAAGACACAATCTTTTTTTACATGAATGGAGACAAATCAAAGGAATGATTTGCAAAGTTTCACAACTTTTTATGCCTTGCTGAACAAAATTATTAAAAGAAAAAATGAAAGTTCAGTTACTAGAACTTAGACTGCGATGTATGGGATCCCAAAGAGTGTGCTTGCCACTGGGTACAAGCAGGACTTTTTCACTAGGCTGGTGAGGGGATTCTGAATGTTGCAGGACAGTATGAGATCCTGTATTATATTCTGCAAATAATGAATGCAGGACCGCGGTCTGTACAACAAAATGCCCCCGATGGCTCCGGATAAAAATACTGTTTTGTTAACTAAATGTTATAGATACAGAGATCCGGGGGACAGAAAGCATAAGCAAGATGATCAATAAATGCTTCTGGACATAAGTTCTTGAAACAGGAAAAATCAAGCTTTTAAAAATAAACTGAAAAAGAAGGAAAAAAACCCCTAAAATTTAGTGTAACACGCTGATAGGAACAGATGTTACTCAGCATCACACATGCTGCTCGCTACTGCTCACTTCTAAGGTCTGCTACCGGCACAGACGCAGGGATAACAGATGGAAATTAGAGGGCCACCTGGTTTCAGATGAAATCGTGTTATCTGCCTGCGATAAATAAAACAGGATCCCAACATAACACAGAACCGCTTCACACTGAATACGCGGTCTGCCATGCAAACTGCAGCTGTGGCCGGAATACGACAAACAGAAACTCTTCTCGTGTTAGTTTGCAAAAATAATTAGATTAAACGGACTCACATAATCTTTTTAAGACATACTGACTGTTTCCTGGAGGTGGTAGATCTCAATAGTCGGAAAATGTTATCTGGATTTCTTGCAGAATTTTTGCTTATCTGTCTCACTTCATAACGGAAAGTGACATTAAACTCTTTGATTGACACTGATATGTGAACCTTTTGATATAGGACTATTGGTGAGAATATGTGTTTATGTCTGTATGATCCATGTCCCCAAAATATAGTATTATGTGGGGTTCCTACTACTGAAAAGTGCTGAGCCCGACCACCACTGAGGAAGGCACAAAAGTAGAAAGTGTTCAGTGCTCAGAAACATGGCTGAGGTGAAGAGGCCGAGCCCGACCACCACTGACAAGACACAGAAGGACAAGATGTTCAGTGCTAAGAGACACGGCCGAGGTGAGGACGCCAGGCACGACTACCACTGAAAAAGACACAGTTGTACAAGGCACTCAGTGAGCAAGACACAGAAGTACAAAGTGTTCTGTGCTCAGAAAAATGGCCAAGCTGAAGAGGCCGAGCCCAACCACCACTGAACAAGACACAGAAGGACAAGGTGTCCAGTGCTCAGAAACAAGGCCGAGGAGTAGAGGCCGAGCCCAACCACCACTGAACAAGACACAGAAGGACAAGGTGTTCAGTGGTCAGAGACACGGCCGAGGTGAGGATGCTGAAACCGACCACCACTGACAAGACACAGAAGGACAAGTTGTTCAGTGCTAAGAGACACGGCCGAGGTGAGGAGGCCAGGCACGACCACCACTGAAAAAGACACAGTAGTACAAGGCACTCAGTGAGCAAGACACAGAAGTACAAAGTGTTCTGTGCTCAGAAAAATGGCCAAGGTGAAGAGGCCGAGCCCTACCAAAACTGAGCAGGACACAGAAGCACAAGGTGTTTAGTGTTCAGAGACATGGCCAAGCAGAGGAGGCTGAGTCCGACCACCACTGAGCAAGACACAGAAAAACAAGTTGTTCAGTGCTCAGAGACACGGCCGAGGTGAGTGTGACGCTAGTCACTACTCACGGACAAGCCGTGAGCCAGGGTAGTCAAACTTTCCGAGGTCAGATACCAAGAGAGCATGTAGTAAACAAAAGGGGATAGAGAAAGAGTCCTGTTTCACATAGCGATGCTCCAGCGATCCCGACAATGATACGACCTGGTAAGGATCGCTGGTGCGTCGCTACATGGTCGCTAGTAAGCTGTAAAACAGGCAGATCTATTCAACGATTCAGCAACGATACAGCAATCCGTATAACGACATCAGCGGTCATTGGGACTTTGTCAGATAGCAGCCATTCTGACGACTCACGCCTGCGTCCCTGAGTTCTGTGTCGCCAACGAGGTTGCTCGTCGTTGTCAAGCACAGCGTTGCATGCTGGCCAGTGGGACGCCAATGATCAAAAAATGGCCTAGGACATTCGAGCATGATCAGCGATATCCAGCAGGGTGGGCCGTCACCGCTATGTGTCACACATAGCGAGATCGCTGGCGAGGTCGCTGTTGTGTCACAAAACCTGTGACGTTTCAGCGATCTCGCTAACGATCTTGTTATGTGAGATGGGGCCTAAAGACGAAGTTAGATCACGAGGAAGATCGTGGATCAGAGATAAGGGGATAGGCAAATGGATGGTCAGAATGAGGTCCAAGGTCAGGCCGCAATACATTAACAAGCAGAGCACAGGAATGCAAGTCAAACCACCAAGCAAATGTTATGCCAGTCAGAGATCTGGGACTTATAGCTTAGATAAGTAGCTGGGTAATCACTTGGAAAAGGGAACACCTGAAGGAAGCTCAGCACCTCCCAGTCCCAAATTGGACTGAGCTGTCTACCAAAATACCGACAGCTCAGCATGCCCCTGCACTAGATTGGAAGACTGAGCTGTCAGTCACTGCAAGACACACAATTGTAACAGTACCCCCTCTTCTAAGGGGGTACCGGACCCCCCCAGGTTTCCCAGGAAACTTAAGATGGAAGGCCCTGACCAAACAATCGGCCTTCACAGAACAAGAGGGAACTCAGGATCTTTCCTCAAGTACGTATCCCCCTCCAATAAATAAATATTGGATTGAATTTTGGACCGTCCGAAAATCCATGGTTCTCTGCACCTCGTATGCTAAACCTCCATCAACAGAAAAGGGAGCAGGTGAGAACGAGACAGACGACCACGAACCGAAACAAAAAATAATTTGAAGAAATGTAAGGGGCCGGTGGCAGCGCTGGGGCGGAGGGTAGCGTGCTGTGGTATTTAGGAGATGTAGCTGGTAGGCGACGGAGGTGTGCTGTACTCACAGGAATGGGGGGTGACCCGCTTCTTGACGTCGACAGGCAAGAGACAGAGGCAGGAAATGTATTCAACAGGGTTTGCTTTTATTGGCCACCCTTACGACGACCAGCACCATATATGACAGATGGCTTACACTGTTTTACCACTGCAGACAGGCCCGGGCACCTTCACTTGTTCACTTTCTCTATCAGGCATACTTCGTGGCTCTATCCACCGTGGCTGCCCTAGGCCAATCCACCATGGCGTTTCACCTTACAAAGTCCACCGTACACCAGGCCCTCACAGGCTGTCTCTTCCTGTGACCAATGTCTCCTCTGTGTGACAGACCCTGCTTCTTTGTGAGCTCCCCTGGCTGACTGAAGCTTCTAGAAGCTTACCTCAGTATTTATTCAGCCAGTCCAGGTAGCCACGCCCACTGTCATCTGACAGTCACTTTCGCCCAATCAGAGTCACCTTGACCTCTGGCAGTTATGTAACGCTCATCTGACAGTTACATAACCATTGCCGTCGGTGCTCTCCAGTGACCTCTGATGGTGGACTGCCAAATGACACCTACTGTCAATCACTCTGTCTCCTATTACAGACAGAACCGCACCCAGCTCAACCTCCCCACAGAAACAAAAAAGATTCAATTAAAATAAATTTATTAGAAACAAATTTAAAAATATTAAATTTCGAAGCTGGGCGAAACACGCGCGTCGGGGCAAAAAAGCAGGGAGTTCTTTGACAGCGGCACCTTATTTAATGTCTTATATTTTTTCTCCATTATAAACCGGTCATGAGATTTGGTAGATGTTGTTTCCAGTTAGAGGTCTTGTCTTGCAGCAATGGCAATAAAATTGTCGGCAGATTAATATAATGCCAGTCAAATATAGACAGGATTGATTGGAAAACTACTCTTGTGAAACTTGTAGCGCTTGATTATAGGTGCAGGTTTATAAGTGGCAATGAAAACTTGTTTTGGAAATTCTTTATACATTGATAGCGTTAATAGTGTAATATTAGAGGCACTTCATGGTTAAACCAAGCAACTATAATTGTTTTTGAAATCTCAAGGTTGATCTCCATATAGGAGATTACATTATTGACAGCACTAAGCACTTTTTTGTTATATGAGATATATTCAAGAGTAATTATGGCACTATAGCACTTTGTCTTGATTTATGAGCAAATTTCTATTTTTTTTACTTGTATTTCCACTTTAGTCTTTTAATGTATAAAGTTGGATAAATATGCCACTCAAATAGCCATCTGTGGATCTCCAATAGCTTCTGTTTTTCCAGTACTTTTTCCTGTAAATCTCTTAATATTTTTAAATTTGTTACTAATAAATTTATTTATTTAATTGAATCTTTTTTGTCACTTCAAATTATTTTTTTGTTTCCTTTTATGAGGTATATATACATAAAATAAAAGGTTAGATTTCATGTGAAGTAAGTGCAGTCCATGATGTATGGGCATTTGTTATGCAAGGACCTTCTGTATAGATCTCCAAGTTTCTGTATGCCAACCTCTGCTCCAGAACACCCAAAACTCATCCTAGAAAATTCACCACCAAAAAATGGTGAGGTTCCAGTGGATTGATTGATCTGATTGCTAAAGACAAACTCTGCAAGAGGTAAAAATGAAGACCAGTCCTCCTGTAGAACCGCAATAAAACATCTTAAAATTTGTTCCAACAATTGATTAGTCCTCTCTGAAAGTTGGTTTCAGGGTAGTAAGCAGATGAAAATGACAAATCAATCCTCAATTTCTTACTGAATGCTCTCCTGAACTTGGAGACAAATTGCACCCCTCTATCAGATACAATATTCAAAGGAATACGATGCAATCTCCCCACATAATTGATAAACAACCTGGAAAGTGTTTCAGCATTAGGTAATTCCGATAATGGAACAATGTGAGCTTGTTTACTGAATTGATCAACTACCACCCAAAGAACAGTTTCCCACAAGACAGATGTAAATCCATGATCAAATCATCGACAAATAAGTCTGCTTTCTTTCTGGAATTGTCAGTGGAGCCAATTCCACAGCTGGCAGCTTCTAACCGACTTTAGCGCGTGGGCAAGTATCACAAACGGATACAAAATTCTTAGTATCATTATATGGATAACCACCAAACCAGTATAACAATAACTTTCCATGTAAGAATAACCCCAGGATGACCACTCAAGAAGGAATCGTGAATCTCCTGCAACAAACGGATTCTTAGATATACTGGCAAATAATTTGGAACCTGGAGTCGTTGCATCCAACTTTGAGGATACCACAGAAGCAATAGTACCTTGAGGAAGAATGGAGGAGGGAGGATCTAGGGGAGAAACCGAATCAAGGCTGCGTGATCAGGCTTTAACCCTTACATTCTTGGACCCTAGCCTGAACGTGATCGAAAAATTAAATCTAAAATAAATAAGGACCATCTAGCCTTGGGGTTAAATATATGTGACACCCACTAGAGCCGGGGGTACTCGGTTCGGGCCGTTCAGTTCTTCAGGGGATCTCACGGCATCAGTGACCCGGTTCGTGGCCCTGGGTGTGCAATAAAATGTAAGGGGCAAAGTTTATAGGGGATTAAGTCGTGACGCCACCCGTGGTGTTCGGCAATAGATGGCCGACGCGGCGATTCAGATCCACTGGGGCGGTTGGTGACGCAGTAGAGGTGTTACAGCTCTCCATGGGTAGAGTGGGCCCCATGGCAGTTATAGGGTTAATTTGATGATGGTAACTGTTGTAGTGCAGTGCTGGTGACGTAGTAAATAAATCTGAGGACACAGCAGGGTGCAGTCTTCACACTTTACTCACAGTCTTTAGGTAACAATCACCAGCAGGGTGCTGTGTCCTCCGGGTCAGTGGCCCATCCAACTCTCAGGTAGTTTGGGTGCACTTTTCCATGACCCCCTTCTTGTATACCTTCGTCTCTCTGCGCTGGCTCACACCCTCCTGCCCTGCGCCTCACACACAGTGTCCCAAGCCAGCAGCCTCAGGTTCTGTTGGGCGACGATCTCCTGGTCCCCTTGACCCTATATGGCTGCCTTTTTAGGCATGGCCACATGTTAGTCAGAGTTTCGCAACCTTATTTATTTGTTTTACTCACTTATATAGCGCCATTAATTCCACAGCGCTTTACAGTCATTATCATCACTATTATTGGAATAATATTTTCCTTTTTTTTGGTTCTTTATGTTGCAATTTAAAAAAATTTTTTTTAACAACATTTATTAAACATTTTTTAACATTATTTACATTGTCCCAGGATGGGATATCAACTTTCCACTGGCAGATCGCTCAGTGCAGAGCATGAGATCAGTGTCTCAGATGTAGGGAGGAGACGTGTCAGCTCGTGCTCAGACCACTGTCCTTGTTTTAACCCGTGGACATTTTTCGGCCCGTGGTCATCATGGAGACCATTGGTTCAACGCGATCGCAATCGCGTTGTGCCGATGGTAACAGAGAGGGAGCTTCCTCCTTCTGCGATGTTCCGGGATGTCGCTATCACTATTGACAGAGGCATCAGAGGGATTAAATGCTCGAGATCAGTGCCAGCTCCGATTGTGGGCATTGTTGCAGAGTGTAAGCTCTCATATAGATCTGACACCTGCATATGATCGCAGCAGTGCTCAGCGTGATCCCCCGCGATCATGGCCCGTATATACACACGGCGATTTGTGTTAACGCAGCTCCCGTTGCGCCCATCGGACTCTGGTTACACCACTGAGTATGCAGGTGTATACCTGTCAGATGGAATCGAAAAGAAGACACTTTTGGCAGAATGAATGGAAATATTATAGTTATGTCAGGATCAGTTCAGTATGTACACTGTAGGTGCAGTGTGCACTCATCCTTAGGTCTCAATCAGGTATCTGTTTTTCTCATGTACGAGAAAACTGGACTTATTATTTTGATCAGACTTTAATCAGAGTTTGGTCCGAGTTTCATCAGTCTTTCTTGCATGTGGAGCAAAAAAAATTTTTTTTTCTACCTTCTTCATTCTGACAGTCCGTGAAAAATCTCACCTCAGTGGAATGACATCTGATTTTTGTCACTGTCCCGTAGAATCACATTGCTGAGTTTGATCCGACCTTCAGGTTATATTTGGACATGTCTCCACAATTATCCGTGGACCGCTCAGTCTGCGAAAAATCACAGACGTGTAAATGGCTGCATAAACTTACACAGGACCGAGTGCTATCCATGAAAGACACAGCACTCGTACGTGAAAATCTGATGTCTGAATGAGGCCATTACTAATGTGTTCCATAGACCATGTGCACCACAAGCAGCCCCGGTGCAGACATGTGCACCACGAGCAGCCCCGGTGCAGACATGTGCACCACGAGCAGCCCCGGTGCAGACATGTGCACCACGAGCAGTCCCGATGCAGACATGTGCACCACGAGCAGTCCCGATGCAGACATGTGCACCACGAGCAGCCCCGGTGCAGACATGTGCACCACGAGCAGTCCCGATGCAGACATGTGCACCACGAGCAGCCCCGGTGCAGACATGTGCACCACGAGCAGCCCCGGTGCAGACATGTGCACCACGAGCAGTCCCGATGCAGACATGTGCACCACGAGCAGTCCCGATGCAGACATGTGCACCACGAGCAGCCCCGGTGCAGACATGTGCACCACGAGCAGTCCCGATGCAGACATGTGCACCACGAGCAGCCCCGGTGCAGACATGTGCATCACGAGCAGCCCCGGTGCAGACATGTGCACCACGAGCAGCCCCGGTGCAGACATGTGCACCACGAGCAGCCCCGGTGCAGACGTTGTGCCAAATCATGCAGACATCATTGTAATCATTGATTGTTTGATTCCTCTTCATGACAGTATTGTTATACTGACATAGTAGCAAACAAAAATATACTTTAAGTACTTTAAAATCCAATATATAAAATCTTCATGCCGGAGCAGACATGCTAGATCTGCTTACCCTACAATAAATGATGCCAATCATGTTTTTAGTCCCTTGATTTTGAATAATTGCTGATTTCTAGAAATATTATGCAGCTTTTTCCATATGTGCATAGCATACAGGCAAATTTTCTTTTTCAGGCTAACAAAGTGTTTCCTGAATGCTGCTCTTCCCATCGGGACGCGAGCTGTGGAACACAGAAGCAGATTGCAGTGCAATCATTTATTCCCCATATGGCTGTTTAGGAGAGAAAAAGGGGCACTCCTTCCCTAGATAATTTGCAATGTATGTAAAAATATTGATGGAAGGGGAATGAATATATTTACACAAAGTTCATTCTTTCATCAGCGCCCAAAATTTTGCTACATTGTAAATCTTGAAGATCTACCAACTGGTATAAATCAAGTTTTGCAATGTGAGCAAGTTCACTTTTAGGTGGGATTTGCAGAGGGGAAATGTTGTGTCACCCACAAATTTCGGGTGAAAAATCGTGTTGAAAAGCACAGAAAATTTGGAATTATGTAAAAACTTCTGTTTTGAACTTAAAAGGTTTATTCACACCTTCCAAAAGGGTCTTCGAGACAGATTACAGGGAGATGGGGATGGGTATTTGTCACATTGTGTACAGGCATAACAGACAGTGGAAAAAGCAATCCATGCTGGGAAGTGAGGGGAAAGGAAGTACCAGCTCCTATAGTGCTGGCAGAATTCTGTACAGAACAGAGAATCAGTTCATCTCTTTATCATAATAGACTGTTATGAAAGTACAGGGATACTGTAAATATTATGCTGCTTGGACTTGGTGGTACATTACAAGTTAAAGAGGTTTTTCAGGAATAATTTAATGACGGCTGCAGCCAATCACTGATGCCATTGTAGTAATCACAAGACAACGGAGTCCAGCGATTGGCTACAAAAGTCACGTGATCGAGTTGTAATGTCACGGCTGCAGCCAGTCAATGAAGGCCAGGGATATTGACGAACAGGCTGTGTTATACATAAGTGGGTGAGTAAAAACTTATTTAGTCATTTTAATACTGGGCAAGCCTGGGGAGTAAAAAAATAATAATAAAAAATATCCCCATAAAATCCCTTTAAAGGGACTGGATTTCAAAGATAGGGTTTTGATCCATGAATTTAACCTGATTAATATTTTTGAAGTCAGGAAGGATTTTTTTCCCCTTATGACACAGTCAGACGCCTGTATAAATCGGAGCAATATCAGAGCGCAGTGCTCGGACTGGCCAACAGCTCTCTTGACCTGAGCGTGATACCTGCATACAAATACAAGAAACGGCCACGTACAGGTTGGGAGAGCCGCCGGTCCGTGCACTGCGTTCCAGTCTCAATCCGATTTATACTGCCGTCTGACTGCGCCCGTAATTGTAGCAAAAAGCATCAGCCTTTAGTTTTTTCCCTACCTTTGGTTCAACACAATAGTATTATAGGTTTATACTAAAAGAATTATTCACTGCATCCAGTACCCCAGCAATCAGCTGTTAATGTGCAGCACGGTGGCTCAGTGGTTAGCGCTGGAGCCCTGCAGCGCTGGAGTCCTGGGTTCGAATCCCACCAAGGACAACATCTGCAAGGAGTTTGTATGTTCTCCCCCTGTTTGCGTGGGTTTCCTCCCACACTCTAAAGACATACTGATAGGGAATTTAGATTGTGAGCCCCATTGGGGACAGTGATGAAAATGTGTGCAAACTGTAAAGCGCTGCGGAATATGTTAGCGCTATATAAAAATAAAGATTATTATTATTAAAGGGACTCGGTCAGCAAGATTTCACACCCAAAACTATTTATATGAGCATGTAGCTCTTTCAAAGTCAAGTCCAGCAATACCCTTACATGGCCAGTCCAATCCTCTGTTACTGAGAAATCAAGGTTTTAATGTATATGCAAATGAGGCTGAAAAGCTATGGTAGATCCGAAGCCTCTTTCACTTTAACTCTATTCCTCGCCCAGCACTGACGCCTCCTCCTGCTTTATTGACAGCCTCTATGCTATGTGACTTGAACCAAAGGTGCCGTCAGTGAAGCAGCAGCAGGAGGAGGCAGTGCTGGGTGCGGAGTAGAGATGGAGTGACAGAGGCTTCAGATCATAGCTCTTTAGCCTCATTTTCATATCAAATTCAAACACTGACTTCTCAATAACGGAGGATCGGACTGGCCATATAAACATATCGCTGGGTTTGTCTTTGACAGAGCTAAATGGACAAATAAACAGTTTAGGGGGTGAAGTCCTGCTGACAGATTCCCATTAAGTGCTTTGGCGGAGCCTCCAATGTGTGGAATGAAAAAGTATTGTGGCCTCTAATCAATACAATCAGAGGAAACTTATAACAGGTCATCGGTGGGCGTGACGGGTACCAATATCGATCCTATCTTAAGGATACGTCACTTGTGGACAACCTCTTTAATAAAGGTGTGTCTTATTCCAAGCTTATCCACTATGGAATGGTGGCATCTAAACATTGTATCAGCAGGTACAGTTCCATCAGATGTTAGACCTCTTGTATCCTAAGTCTATACGTCTGTATATATATATATATATATATATATATATATATATATATATATATATATATATCCATGCTCCATATTCCACCTACCAAATAAGGAATCACAGCTTCTCTTCCAGTATATTCGCAGCCATAATTAAGTCATGCGATGTTTTGGGAATGTGATCATGGGAATTAACCTGATTTCAATTTGTGGGTCAGAAAGAATTTGTATTCTCATCCTATGAGGTTAAATTGTCAGCTGTTTAATCTGAGGATTTTATTTCTCCGTCGTCCGATTAAGAGCAATATAAAATTGATGGATTTCTTCTTAACCTAGTGGATCTAATTACATTAAGAATATTACACATTTAATCAAATAAATTACCATTTAATTTATAGACGTCACTGCAGCTTTTACCCAACACATTCTTGCTAAATTAGATTTATTGCTGAGAGGTTTTTGAAAACCATGTCTAATCTCATCACATGGAGTATATTGTAAAAACCTGTAATTCTCCCCAAAACAATAGTAAAAGCA
This sequence comes from Dendrobates tinctorius, assembly GCF_039654945.1. NCBI lineage: Eukaryota > Metazoa > Chordata > Amphibia > Anura > Dendrobatidae > Dendrobates > Dendrobates tinctorius. The sequence continues at coordinate 5,732,963 of NW_027361788.1, read as the reverse complement.
CAATCTTGCTGCCCCCAGCAAGTTAAAACTGCTTTTGGGTGGGTATAACAGTCTAATACACTTAGGACCAGTCTAGATTCTGATGCTGTTGGAGGTTCCCTTTCATCAGCATTCTGCCAGCATTATAGGGGGCTGGATCTTCCCTATTTATGTTTCCTAGCATGCATCTTACAATGGCTTGCTTGCAATGATACCAATTTTATTTTTGATTTTTCTCTCCACAGCTTCTCAAAAAATCACAGACAGACAACTTTTTTTATTTTATGCACACATTAGATGGCCATACTAAATCATTAAGATTATATAAGTGATATATATCTACAGACTGTAAATCCTATATTAAGGGTGTGTGCACACGTTGCGGTTTTTGCTGCGGATCCGCAGCGGTTTTGGTCCTGTGGATCCGCAGCAGTTTCCATGCGGCTTACAGTACCATGTAAACCTATGGAAAACCAAATCCGCTGTGCACATGCTCCGGAAAATTCCGCGCAGATTCGCTGCGGTTTATTTTCCGCAGCATGTCACTTCTTTTTTGCGGAACCGCAGCTGCATTCTGGTCCAGGACATACAAAAAAAATCTCTCTCTCTCTACACATCACCTTTTTAATAGGGACAGAGGGAAAAAATGCCCTATTTTTATGGACTGTCCAGGAATTTATGGATGGTTGCTGACCTTGCTTGTTTTCCCTGTTATGCCTGTGTAGGGTCGGTGGGCCGGACTGGGGGGTGGTCCCTCTGTATACCGCGCAGTAACGTACAGACACAAGATGGAGGCAGTTTTCGGGTGCAACAGGTCCAAGTTTATTTACCGCCGTCCGACTGACTGCTCTGACAACACACCGCAATTCCTTCACGGCCCTCCATTTCCAGGCCCCGGTACACACGCACCGTACTTTCACTTGGGACGTAGATACACCCACCGTCCCTTTCTCAGCTTAGTGACGTTCCTGCCAGTTTGGTCACTGTGGCCGCCTTAGGCCTGTACACCAACAGTAATTTTACTGGTCAGCTGTCGTCGTCAAATTTGGTATGCTTTCCCTTGGGACCTCGTCTGTACTGCGGTACTTCGTGTCAGGACCACCCCCCTGACTTCTTCTCTCCGCAGTCCCCTGGTTGAGGTTTCCTCACAACACCCACTTTGCCACATGCTCCTCTCCTCTTGAGCTCCTCACGGGTACTGGAACTTTCTGGAACTCTCCTGTCAAATTTATAACTTTCCCAGTTCCCTGTAACTCCGCCCCCATGACCAATGGTTTCTAAAGCCCTAAGCCGCTGTCAAGTCCTGAACTCACACTCCTCCCTGCCATCTTGTGGTCAACCCCAGGTACTGCACGTCACCTACACTTTCCTAGCTGTTTCCCCACTGTCATAACTGCTGTCTGCCTAAAATGTGCAAACCCTCCTTCCTACTTGCTGACAAGTCCGTCTGTCAGGTCACCTTCCCTACACTCCCCCTTCCTTTGTCTATTGTCATCCTCGACAATCTTCTTCCCTGCCTGCGTCATTCTGAAACTTCCTCTACTTTCTGTTGTCGGACCGGTGGTTGGGCCAAACCCACCATCTGCGGGGGCCGAACCAAACCGGGAGCACCATGCTCCAAGCAGCCACTCGCCAGCGCGCACGCCACATGACAACTCCTTTCAAGTTGGGCTAGGTACACCCGGATTCTCTCTACGGCGTGTACCTTCCCCTACTCTCCCCTTCTGTCACCTTCCACTATCCGGCACACCATGATCGAGGCCTTACGCCTACCAGATCATTGTCAGCGTCCGCTTCCTGCTTCGGGAATGTCCGTGGTGTTAGGGACCTGACTTGGGACTTTTGTCCGTCTCACATCTTCCATCTCTTTAACGTTCTTTTGGTAACAAGTCATGGTTGGCGTCTCGGTCACACAGACCCTCTCATCTCGTAGACCCCTTTGGCCTCACACTTCCTTTGGTCACACAGACCTTCCCGTACCCGGACCTGTTACATTTTACTTTTGCATATTATATAACAAAACAACTCTATAATAGCGCAAGTACCCCGTTTTTTTTTTAACCAGAATGCAACAAAAACCACAAAAACATAACAAGTTTCCTCTCCCCCTTCCTTAGACATTGACACTCCCTTTCTTTTTTCTTTATAGCATCCCCGTGTTATCAGGCAAAACAAGAAAAAAACAACAACATTCTCCGTCACTCAGGGCGCAAACTGTCCCCATATTCTGCATAAACGTTGCAGCGAATTCCCGATGGTCCACGCCATCTCCTGGTGGCTGGTAGCAAGGGACCCCACAGCCGTGGAGCTCCCGGGATGCATGGAGTGTCCTTAAAGTCCTTTCTACAGGGGCTCATGATATTCGGGTTCGGAGAGCACGGCTATCGCATAGTAGCCGCAGGGGCAGTACTCCTTATAATAGGACACCAAGTCCCCTTCTTGCAAAGCTCGGCCATGGTGAATAGAGGTCACATTTAGATAAACTTTCTGGCCGGTAGCAAGATCTCGAATAAACCCATATCCCTTTGATATATTTGTGTATACGAGCCATCCCAGATATTGTGTAGCCGCCATGCCAGCCTCTCCCTTTGTATGGAGCAGGTTCCACACTTCCTGCTCCCTGGCTTTTTTCTTCTTTATGACCTCCGCGACCCAAATGGAGGGTCCGGTATAGGCCCTAGAGCCCGATGGGTGGGAATTTGCCGGGGGTGAAAGCGGGCAGAGGCGGTCGTTGATGTCAGCGGCCCAGCAGCCGCTGGAGCCGGGCGGCAGGCAGGGACAGCCGTATTTACCAAAGAGTGGGCCACAGGACCCGGCAAGTAGGCCACAGCCGGCTTCAGCGCCGGCATAGTCGCGGGGTAGGCCGCACCCGGAGTTCCAGACGGAGCCGGAGTAGCTGCCGGTTTCTGGGGTGAGGTTGCTTCTGAAAGGGGAAACACAGCAGCGCCTTCCGGAGGCAGGCTCCGCACCGGCGACACCGGGCGTGGCGCCACCGGGCGGGCAGGCTAAGGGCCGGGAGTGGAGGCCCTGCTCAGCTCAGCGTAGACAGTAAGGGCCTCCTTGGCCAGGCTTTCGGGGACACAGGGGGCCGCGTGCTGCGGCTGAGTGGTGGGGGCTGCTTGCGGAGCCGCTGGCGGAGCCGGGGGAACTCTCACCTTCCCCAGCGCCGCGACCTCCGTCATATCTTCCCGCGGCTCCTCCCGCAGCCTCCGTTCTTCACCCCACCGTCCGGCGGGGTTAGCCTCCAGGTTCAGGGGCTCCGCGGGGAGACTCTCTGATGGTATCTTTGGCGGCCGCTCCCGTGTGGTCCGCAAGGCCTACGCTCCTCCACGCGAGATCTGACTGCCTGCCCATGACTCTGAAGAATAGGTCTTCTGGCGAAGCTCGACCTCCCGACGCCATCGCCACTCCAGGCGCCCGATGCCTTGACAACCACAGCATCACATCCCATCCGATGGGCAGCAATCGAATGGCGCCAAGCAGCCACAGCCAATCTTTTCCTCTGTGCCACTCCCTCTGCTGGGTGGGGCGATGGCAGGCTTTTCCACCCATCTGCCTGGGTCCAGTATGTGGGAACGTCAGCCTCCTGGTACATATCGCTTCCCCCAGGGGTACGTTGGAGGGGGTCCCAGTCCATCCGGAACAACGGCAAACACCTGGATCTCTCTCCTGCATTGGAGCAACACCGCCATCTTGCACAGAACCTGGTACCGCCCCGGATCCTCTGCCAGCACCGCAGTTCCGCCACAGCGTTCCCAATTTATAATCCACAGGTTAGTGATTTGTAATCCACAGGTGTTTAAGATCCAAACAAAGCAGTCCAGTTCCTCTTTCATCTCTCAGAGGCAGGTTTGCCACAAAAGATATCATATTAGCGGCAGCGATCCTGCCGACTACGCCAAGTGTAGGGTCGGTGGGCCGAACTGGGGGGTGGTCCCTCTGTATACCGCGCAGTAACGCTCTGACAACACACCGGAATTCCTTCACGGCCCTCCGTTTCCAGGCCCCGGTACACACACACCGTACTTTCACTTGGGACGTAGATACACTCACCGTCCCTTTCTCAGCTTAGTGACGTTCCTGCCACTTCGGTCACTGTGGCCGCCTTAGGCCTGTACACCAACAGTAATTTTACTGGTCAGTTGTCGTCGTCAAATTCGGTATGCTTTCCCTCGGGACCTCGTCTGTACTGCGGTAATTTGTGTCAGGACCACCGTCCTGACTTGTCTCCTCAGTCCCCTGGTTGAGCTTTCCTCACAACACCCACTTTGCCACAGGCTCCTCTCCACTTGAGCTCCACCCGGGGACTGGAACTTTCTGGAACCCTCCTGTCAAATTTATAACTTTCCCGGTTCCCTGTAACTCCGCCCCCCGTGACCAACGGTTTCTAAAGCCCTAAGCTGCTGTTAAGTCCTGAACTCACAATCCTCCCTGCCATCTTGTGGTCAACCCCAGGTACTGCATGTCACCTACACTTTCCTAGCTGTTTCCCCACTGTCATAACTGCTATCTGCCTAAAATGTGCAAACTCTCCTTCCTACTTGCTGACAAGTCCGTCCGTCAGGTCACCTTCCCTACACTTGTATGCAGCTTTGCAGACAGGAGAGCAGGAGCACAGAGAGAAGAGCAGGAGCACAAAGAGAAAAAACGTTCCATCACTTTCTGTTATCTCGCTGTCTCCGCTGCTAGAGACGGATTGCACTTTACAACAGGCAGAGGACAGTAAGTTACACAGGTGGGAAACAACTAGTGACTCGAACTTTGAAACAATTTTTTAGGCAGAAAAAGTAACTTGAAATAAAAGAAAGTACTTTGCAACTTTGCTAGCGCTTACATTCGACTTCAGATGAACCTAAATGTATTGAAAGGACAGTGATTATTAAAGTATTAAGTCACCATCTCTCTCTCTCCCATAGGCATGGAGCACATATTCATTACCTTAATGAGCGGTACCACGTGACCACTCAGCACAGGAGAGCTGCTGCGCCGGGACAATGGAGATCCAGGGACGGAGATGCAGCAACGGTGCGAGGAGGGTGAGTAGGACGGGGGGGGAGGGTGAGCCATGCATACAAAGATGGGACGGGGGAAGCCATTCATACAATAGGGGGAGCCACACATACTAGGACAGGACGGGGGGAGCCACACATAGCAGAACAAGACGGGGGAGCCACACATAGCTGAACAGGACAGGGGGAGCCACACATAGCAGGACAGATCAGGGAGCCACACATAGCAGAACAGGACGGGGGAGCCACATACCAGAACAGGACGAGGGAGCCACGCATAGCAGGACAGGGATGAGAGGACAATACATACCCGGCTTATACTCGAGTCAATAAGCTTACCCAGTTTTCTGTGGCAAAATTAGGTGCCTCCGCTTATACTCGGGTCAGCTTATATTCGAGTAAATTTCAGGTTTTTGCATTTCCCCTTTGAAATGTATTGAATACTACATTAACACTTCCCATATTCCGGTTGCTCGATCCCAAATGCTCCAAGACCTGTAGATCTGAAATTCTATCTGGTCTATTTGACAGGACCAGATCCTGCAGGTTACCTCCCCTGGTTGGTTCATTTACCACCTAAGAGAGGTAATTATCTTGAACTGAGGGTAAAAACTTGCAGCTTTTAGCACAACCAAAAGATTGTATGTCCCATTGAATGTCTGGATAGTTACAATCACCCATAATAAGGATCCTATTATTATTTGCTGCCTTTTTAATTTGTTGCAGCATTTGTTTCTCTATCTGTTCAGCTAGCTATATTAGGAGACTTGTAGCAATCTCCAATTAGCAGATTTCCATTAATGCCATCTCCATGTACATTTACCCATCCTGACTCTACAATGTCGTTATTGGGCAAAAGTCTTAAGTTGGAATTAACAAAAATACACATCCCTCCACCTTTTCTGTCTTTCCTGTCCTTTCTAAATGTAGTGTAACCTTCTACGTTTGTCATCCAATCATGGTTTTCATCAGCCAGGTTTCCTTAGTTCCCACCGCATCGTATTCTGTGGCTGACATAAGAGTTACACCTTGAGAAAACTGTATGCGAAACACGAGTCGGGGCTGTGCTGGTGGGCCAACACTGATCATCCCTCACTATGGGTAAGCAATATTTCATATAACCCATCTCTTTTGTCTCACTTTATATCCATGGCAATCTGCCCTTTACTATAAATATGCTGAGATTGATTATGTGAGTGTATTACACATTTAATGCTGGTTGATATGCTGGATCTACTTGTTGTTCTCCGTCACTATTCCTCCTTATTCAACACATTTATAAATTTATGTTAATAATCTTAAATTAATTGTTTCAATAAATTTTTTTTTTATTTATTGGTGGTTCATGGCTACTCCATTTTTTCTTTTTTGTTTGCTCAGTAAAATATGGTGGTTTGTAGTGTGATGGTCTGGGGCTGTTTCATGGTTCCGTTTTCCACAGCAAGGCTTCCAGGTCCTGAAGCACCTGGAAGACTTGCTGTTGTAAATGGAACCATGAATTCTGCTGTCTACGAGAAAATCCTGAAGAAGACTATCCGGCCATCTGTTTGTGACCTCAAGCTGAAGCACACTTGGGTTATGCAGCAGGACAATGATCCAAAACACAGAAGCAAGTCCAAACAAAAAAAAACAAACCAAAGAAAGAAAAACAAAAAAAAAGGAAAAACAAAATTAAGACTTTGGGATGGCGGACATTAATCCGACTGAGATGCTGTGGCATGACCTTAATAAGGCGGTTAATGCTCGAAACCCTTCAATGTGGCTGAATTACAACAATTCTGCAAACATGAGTGGGCCAAAATTCCTCCAGTGCGTTGTAAAAGACTCATTGCCAGTTATCGCAAACGTTTCATTACAGTTGTTGCTGATAAGGGTGGCCTAACCAGTTATTAGGTTTAGGGAGTAAAGACTTTTTCACACAGGGCCCTGTAGGTTTAGATTTATTTTTTCCTTAATAATAAAAACTTTCACTTAAAAATTGCATTTTGTGTTTATTTGTGTTATCTTTATCTAATATTTACATTTGTTTTGTGATCTGCAATATTTAGGTGTTACAAGCATGCAAAAGAATAGGAAATCAGGAAGGGGGCAAACACTTTTTCACACCACTCTATATAGAGACAGATAGATAGAAAAATATCAATTTTTAAACTGAAAATGAAGATAAAGGAAAAAGAGGCTGCTCAAAAATAGCAGTGTCTATATTTTCATTTACAAACATCAACCTTTACAGTATAAGCTGAAATTTATTTCCAGACTTCGCTTTTCTGTTAGCCACTGACCTAATATTTAGTTGTATAACCTTTATTTATCTGTGTGGCATGGAGTCAATTAACATCTAACACCTACAAACAGATATTCCATCCCAAGCAGACTGTACTACATTCCACAGTTTTTTTGCATTCTTAGGTTTTATATCAAAAACAGTATTTCTGATGTCACTCCACAAATTCCAGTGTTTGTGAGTCTTTTCACAAACTGAGACATTTAAACCCAATAAGAACAACCTTGCCCTCATCTGATCATAGAATGTTGTGGCACTTCTCTTTAGGCCAATCAATGTGTTCTTTGGCAAACGCTAACGTTTTCAACGTGTCTTATTTTTCCACAATGGGACTTTATGAGGGTTTCTTGCAAATAGTTTGGCTTCACGTATGCATCTTCTGATGGTTGCAGGACTCACCGGTGACTGAAGATCTTCCTTGATCATTGGATGGTTCTTTGCCATTCTTGTGATTCTATGATCTATGTGGATCGTAGTGTTTCTTTTCCTACCACATGCTTTCGATGTTGTTTGCCATTTTAAAGCACTGGAAATCTTTTTAGCTGAACATCCAACTATTTTATGCACTTCTTTATAAGTTTTCACCTCTCCAATCAACTTCTTGGTCAAAGTTCCTTCTCCTTTATTAAAATGTCTGGAACGACCCATTTTACTCACTGAGCAAGGGCTAAAACCAGCAGGTAAAACATGAGCTGGCCTCCTTCTTTAAATAAGGGCCATAGTTGACAACTGTTTCTTCACAGAATGAATGACCGCACTAGCTGAACTCCGCACTGCCATTAATTAGAACGCCCCCCTTTCATTAAATGAGTCAATTACACCCAATTAGCAGCGTACATGTCACGACTGTTGATTCTGTTGGTTGCCCATTACTCGCCTACACCTAGTTGTGAATTTTTTCCCATGCTGCATGATCTTTTCTGCCAAAAACAGTAGTTAAACACATTAGTGATATTAGACTGCTATGATTTTGCACATAATTGTGGATAGAAATAAAGATAGAGATACAGGCAGAACATATATATATATATATATATATATATATATATACTGTATATTATATGAGACTGTGGGATAATGTGAAAATATTTATTATTCCCAGGAGAGCTGTGATTTCTCAGTGAATGTCATGTAGTATCTACCCGCATGTATAAGGGCCGGTAACGCTTGTAATACAAGGGCTGACATAAAGCGAGCAGGGTTACACAGCTGTTTTCAGATATCATCGGTTGACCAGATGTGGCAGAATGCCTTTCACGGCATGACATCCACATATTGGGATTCTCATACAACTTGAAAACAGCCATTTATCACAGGGGATTGAATATCACCCTTGTGTTTACTTCTCTATAAACAAGTTTAAACAACTTGTTGAAAACTTTACATACTTTTCTTCAGAAGGACACCGGCTTCTGCTTCCTTGTATATTTTTGTACCTTGTTAAGTGAAATAAAATCAGATTCTCTCTAGAAATATACCTTGTGATGACTATACAGTCTGGTATGTAAGAATAAATACACTACCGCTGAAAATATCAAGCTGTTTATAAAAGTTATACTCCGTATGTCGCATTTGACTAAACTTTAGATCTTTGCTGAAGACAGACCTTTAAGAATTTAAAGGGGCCTTTCATCCAGAAACCTTCTATACATACTGCTAGGTAGGGTCCTCTCTTCTTCTGTACTTGTGTGTCCCTTGTCTTGCACTTGTTTATTGTACTTGTCTATATTTCCCCTTTTCCCATCTAAAGCACCATGGAATAAATGGCGCTATATAAATGTATAATAATAATAATATTGAGATAGAACAGATAAAGCAATATTCTATAGTGCATTATTGGAAAAACATATTTCTTAAAAAATGGCGCCTCCTGTGTCCGTAGGCTGTGTCTGGTATTGCAGTTCATATTCTTTGATGTGAATGGAGCTATGCTACTGTAAGGGAGTAAGATAAGATGTCTCTTATGCCTCCCTTCCCTCTAAGTATCTTCAAGTTCTTAATGTTTACAGATGTGTTTTTATGATTATTGCCTGCGCTACTGCTACATGTATTACCGCTTATTACTTATGGTATTGCCACTCGAATGTGTTACCATTGTATGGATAACTGTATATATTGCCTCATGTTCTTGTATGATAATATTGCATGTAGATTATGTGTCATTTGTATATGTACAGTCAGGGAAAGCTAGTGCATCCTTTATTGGGACATTAGAGGGCACTATTAGTATATAGTTTCCCCATAGACTGGGTAGCTGTAGTTATGCTGTGGGCCACTAGGTGGGGGTATACTAGTGGAGCCTGATAGTAGGTTCATAAAGGGTTAAGTTTAGGAGGGGCTACCGAGAGTTAGGATTGGTTATGAGGAGTAGTTTGGTCAGATGGGGCCTGGGCACTCAAGAGTCCACATGGGCTATAGGCCCGGACAGTTTGGCAGTCATGTAACGTTAAGTCATTATTGCCCACGTTATCCACAGCCACTGCAGGTCTTAGCAGTGGGTCAGGACAGGAAAAGGAAGATGTGGCGTCTTACCGCCTGGGCCAATGCTTTTAGGGCAGAAGATGGCTGTACTAAGGAGAGGAAAGGAGTTGGCACTTCGACAAGATCGGTACAGACGGGCCGGATGCTTCACCGGGGGTCACCAAACTTAGTGATTGATGAATTCATGTCTGGGGCGAAACAGGCTGAAGGAAATGTCATTATAGTGAGGTCAGACCTGGAAGGAACTGGGAAGCAGTCTAGTACAGTCCATTCCGGGTGTATACTGCACAGAAGTGACAACAAGCAAAGGAAAGATCAGGAAGCAAGCAAATGTTATGATGTACCAACTGTGGATGTAACGTACAAAATCCTAAGTAAAGAAAGTGTTGAAGTTGACTGTGTCTCCATTGATGGGGGTCACCTAGAAGAGGGACCGTTATGGCCTGGGAAGTGCCCGTGTGAAGATGGATCTGGAGACGCAGGTACTGTATGCTGAGGATCATAGTATTATTTCATGTAGGGGAAGGGCTGCGCACAGCTGCCACCAGAGTACAGGTCCTGGCCCTCCCTTACACTACTATACAAGGCATAACCTGCAGGCATTGGATGGCATCTTTTTAAGAAGTGAGCAGCCATGCTTTTCTAATTCTTTACAACCCATTAACTTCAATGCATTACTAAACAAAACCCCAAATTTTTGGTTAAACAATACATTATTGAATACTTTTTTGAAGAAAAAAACTAAACAGATAAAATAAAAACATACACAATTGGTATTACCGCAAATGTAAAAACCTGTATTATGAAACTAATTATTTACCTTGCATGGTGAACACCTCAAAAAAATAAGCAAAATAATAAAATAATGCCAGAGTTTCTTTTTCTATTTTTTTCAGCCTTGCAAACAATACTATAAGAAGTGATTACATAATTTGAATTGTATCGATGAGAAAAAAATACTGTGTATATATATATATATATATATATATATATATATATATATATATATATATATATATATATATATATATACACAGTCATGGCAAAAAGTGGTGGCACCCTTGAAATTGTTCCAGAAAATGAAGTATGTCTACAAGAAAATTATTGCAGTACAGTTACACATTTTTTTTATACACGTTTATTTCCTTTGTGTGTATTGGAACAACACAAAAAAAAACACACAGAAAAAGGCAAACTGAACATAATTTCACACAAAATCCCAAAAGTGGTCTGGACAAAATAGTTGGCATCCTCAACTTAATATTTGGCTGCACACCCTTTGGAATAAATAACTACAATCAATTGCTTCCTATAACCATCCACAAGCTTCATACACCTCTCAACTGAAATTTTGGAGCAGTCTTCTTTTGTAAACTGCTCCAGTTTTCTCATATTAGAAGGCACCTTCTTCCAACAGCAATTTTAAGATCTCTCCCCAGTGTCTTGATCCAGACCGGGTTTTGGGTCGTATCTCCTTTCCCAGTCTGTTTACTTCAGGGGCTAACTTTCTCTGCCTCGTTCCGGTGTCGGGTCTGCTATTTCTCGGCGCAGAATGCTGCAGGCAGCTCCAGTTATATTTCCTGCCTAAGGCGTGTGTAGCTGGCTGTGGTGAAACCCTGATTTGTCCTGCTGTGCTTAGCTGACTTTGCCCGTGTCTGTTCACTCCTTTCATACCCGCCCCGACTCTGTGTTTCCCTGTGCATTTGGATTCTCCGGTACTTGACTCTGCTTTGGCTCTGACCTCATTCTGTCTCTTGCTTTTGGTACTTCTGATATGGATCGGTACTGACCTTTTGGTGCTCCTCTGACTGTGTGTTTGGGATTCCCCTTGGTACTACACTCCTCTCTGGTATCGACCCGGCTTGTCTGACTATTCTGCTGCCACCTGGTGGTAGCCTTGCTGCAGTTTGACTGGTCTGCTGTGAGCAGAATTTCTCTCCACTCTGCTGTCATCTAGTGGAGCTTGCATTACTCTGCATTTACCTGCAGTACTGCAGCGTGACACAGAGGTCTTCAATGTGTTTTAGATCAGGACTCATTGCTGGCCACTTCAGAGCTCTTCAGTGCTTTGATTCCATCCATTTATGAGGGCTTCTCGAAGTATGTTTGGGGTCATTGTCCTGTTGGAAGACCAATGGCCTAGAACGCAAATCCAGCTTTCTGACACTGGGCTGTTGTGAGTTCATTCTCTGGTTCCCCTTCTGAACTCCCTCTGGTGGTGTCGGGAGGTGGTGCGGCTGGTTTGATCGGTGGAGATCTGCCACCTGAGGATGGGGATAATGATTGGATCTCGGGATTCTCAGATTGGATTTAAGACAGCCGACGCCCTATTCAGTTGCTGGTGATTCCTTCTGGCTTTTCAGCTCTTGGTTTTCAGCTCAGTTCCAGTCATCTAAAGCTACGTTTTTCTGCTAATGTTCACACTTGATTTTGTTGGTCTATTCAGTTTTTTGGTGTGGTCAGCCAGCCCCTGCTGGGGGCTGAGCTGAATTTCCACTCTTATTTATCAGTATTTTGCCAATTGGCTTTTTGTCCCTTACTAGTTCGGTCTCTTTTTGCTCTGTCTCAGAATATTTAAGAGTGCTGATATAGTGGGAGCAGTCTAGTGACTTCAGGGTTAATTTTGCTATCAGAAGTGTTGGACATTATTTTTGTAGGGCTTTTTGCAGGTTGCAGACAGTATCTTTCCTTTCCTTTCCTGTCTAACTAGTTTGGGCCCCATCATTTGCTCAGCCTATTTTCCTGCCTTTGTTTGTACCTTCATCTTGTTTCACCGTCAATACATGTGTGGGGGCTATCTATTCCTTTGGGGTCTGCTCTGGGGCAGTTAGTTTTCCCTTTTCTTGCTTTAGGCTCATGTAGTTCTCCGGCCGTGATGAGGCATCTAGGAACATCGTAGGCACGCTCCACGGCTACTGCTAGTTGTGTGGTAAGATCAGGGTTCTGCAATCTGCATGGTTTTCTGGGGCTTAGCTTATTTTGCTTTTTTCTCCTTGGTGACCCATTCATAACACTGGGCACTACATTATGACCTAAAATCTTTTGGTAATCTTCGGATTTAATGATGCCTTTCATACCGTCAAAGTACCCAGTGCCAGAGGCAACAAAACAACCGCAAATTGTCTTTGAACCTCCACCATATTTGACTGTAGGTACTGTGTTATTTTCTTTGTAGGCCTCATTCTGTTTTTTGGCAAAAATTAGAATGATGTGATTTACCAAAAAGCTCTACTTTGGTCTCATATGTCCACCAGATGCTTTCCCAGAAGAATTTTGACTTGCTCACATATATTTTGGCAAACTGTAGTCTAGCTTTATGTATCTGTGCCAGCAGTGGGGTCCTCCTGGTTTTCCTGACATAGCATGTGGAAGATGATGTTGTCTGATGAGTCCAACGTTTTGGGCTAAATTCAAAATGTTATGTGTGGTGGAAAACTAACACTGCACATCAACTTGAAACCACCATACCCACCGTCACACATGGTGGTAGCAGCATCATGCTGTGGGGGGGCATTTCTTCAGCAGGGACAGTGAAGCTGGTTAGAGTTGATGAGAAAATGCATAGAGTTAAATACTGGGCAATTCTGTAGGAAAACCTGCTAGAGGCTGCAAAAGACTTGAGACTGGCGCGTAAGTTCACCTTCCAACCCTCCATCAAGACATCTACCCTAAACATGCTGCCAGAGCTACAATAGATGGTTTGATCAAAGCATATTCATGTGCGTGAATGGCCCAGTCAAAGTCCAGACCTAAATACCATTGAGAATTTGAGGCAAGACTTGAAAATTGCTTTTCACAGATGTCTCTGCATCCAATCTCAGAGAGCGAGAGCGAGTGGGCAAAGAAGAAGGGGCAAAAATGTCAGCCTCCTGATACACAAGGCTGGAGAGACAGCCCCCAAAAGAATTGCAGCAGTAATTGCAGCGAAACGTGGTCCTAGAAAGTATTGACTGGGGGGATGAATAGAAATGCATTTGGCACACAAGAAATTGCTCAGGTGAAAATTTAATGTAATCCACGAGTTGTAGTAAAAGATATACATACAAACATCATTTTATGAATTTGCTGTTTATTAGTTGTACCATAAGCTGAGTTCTCCTGTGTATGATCAACGCATTAACCCAACTTCCCTCTGATTGTAAACATATTCTTTCCTTTCATTTTCCATCCAGCCCAGACCACTATGAAAACATCTTAGAAATGCTGAGTTTGCTACTGAGACATCTGTAGCTCCTCATTTCTGCAACCATTTCCAAGTCTTAGTAGTAACCCCTAAGACTGAAAAAGATATGCATGCTATATATACATTCTAAATATTCTAATATTCTAAATATTTAAAAATATAAATCTGAAAACTGTGATGTGCATTTCTATTCATAAATATGTTGAACGTAAGCACAACTACAGTTTGGTGCTCAAGTAGGTTCCCAAACCGTGCATAACTTCTAGAATAAACTTCCCACACAAGAATTTGCTCAAGTGAAAATTTAATATAATCCATGTGTTGTAGTAAAACATATACATACAAACGTTTCGGTCAATCACACCTTCCTCAGTGTACCGACTGCAAAGTGGAATATTGGTATATGTGAAATCCAATGTTGTCCACTATCCATAAAGGCTATTCCAGCCTGTTTAACATGGCCTGTGAGTGTAAGAGGAAGGACTGGACCGCGGGTACTTGCGTGCCTGGTCGGGAACTGTTGAGGCTGCATCCCCTGTTGCCTAGGGAAGAAATAAGAAGCTAGACCAACCTCTTGACCCGGGGAGAAAGAGCGCGCAGCAGCGAGGAGTTTGGTGCCAACCCGGGGCAACACACAGTCAGGTCAGCGGCGCGCCCCGTGCCCCCTACAGATCATACACAGGAGAACTCAGCTTATGGTACAACTAATAAACAGTAAATTCATAAAATGACTGCAAGAAAAAAGTTAGTGACCCAGCGATGCAATCAGGACCTTTTGCCATGTTCATATGCTGCCTTCTGTGAGGGCAGCATAAACCATGTGACTGATACTCTCTATGATAATTATATTATGTGTTCGCCCTCAATCATTTACAAACATCCCATTAAGAACTTAGAAACAGTTTTGCCCAAAAACTCCTCCTGTAGAATCCATATTTTCCCCTATACAAGAACTTTATCCAAATTACCATATGTACTGCCGGAGACGCACTTGTCTTTAACCATCTGCATAGTTTGATCACTTGTTAACGCCACAAGATAAAACACGTGACTGTTGCTTGTTTGCTCATCTTGAAGTTTTAATATGGCAACTGGGAGGATTATGTGCAGGCTGAATTGTTAATAAGGATTACCTAAGTGTCTGAAGGAAAAGGAAATTGGTTATTAATTTTAGTTCTTTTTAGCTATCATTAGTAAATTTGCAAACAAAGGAAAGAAAACAAAGTAAAAAATGTACATGAAATGTACAAAATGACATTAGCTATAAGTTACTGGAACCAATAGGCTTGTTTACCGTCGAGTTAGGTTTAGGTGGACCTCCGAAATACAGGAAACCCAAGAGCTAACTAATATTATTTAGTGTCACATTGTATTCTCTTGGAATTTAGCTATAGTGTTATATGGGATCCTTACGGTAGAATTATATTGTCTCTTTTAAGTAGTGTTATTTTGGATAATGCATATTATATAATTATATTGGGTGGGTTGTATGTGGCAATTTTATTTTCGCACCATGGTCTCAATTCATCAAGACCAGCATGCTGTTACCATTGGGAAAATAAAAAAAATGGGGACTAAATGATCATGTTTGTGGAAAAAATATGTTTTTTTTTATTTTCACGCCCGGGCGTTATAAACTTTTGTGAAACCCTTGGGGGTTCAAAGTGCTCACCACACATCTAGATAAGTTCCTTGGGGGGTCTAATTTCCAAAATGGTGTCATTTGTGGGGGATTTCCACTGTTTAGGCACATAAGGGGCTTTCCAAATGCGGCATGGCGTCCGATCTCAATTCTAGCCAAAAAAGTAAAATGGCGCTGCTTCCCTTCTGAGCTCTGCCATGCACCCAAATAGTGGTTTACCCCCACATGTGGGGTATCAGCGTACTCAGGACAAATTGCACAATAACGTTTGTGGTTCTGTTACCCTTGGGAAAATAAAAATTTGGTGTGAAAAGATCATTTTTGTGGAAAAAATATGATTTTTTAATTTTACGGCTGTAAGTTACAAACTTCTGTCAAGCCCTTGGGGGTTCAAAGTTCTCACCACATATCTAGATAAGTTCCTTGGGGGGGGGTCTAGTTTTCAAAATGGGGTCACTTGTGGGCGTTTCCACTGTTTAGGCCATCAGGGGCTCTCCAAACGTGACATGGAGTCCGATCTCAATTCCAGCCAATTTTGCTTTGAAAAAGTCAAACGGCGCTCCTTCCTTTCTGAGCTCTGCCATGTGCCAAAACAGTGGTTCCCCCCCCCACATGTCAGGTATCAGCATACTCAGGACAAATTTCACAACAACTTTTGCGTCCAATTTCTCCTGTTGCCCTTGGTAAAATAAAAAAATTGGACCTGAAGTACTTTTTTTGTGAAAGAAAGTTAAATGTTCATTTTTTGTAAACATTCAAAAAATTCCTGTGAAGCAGGGTTAATAATCTTCTTGAATGTGGTTTTGAGCACATTGAGGGCTGCAGTTTTTAGAATGGTGTCACTTTTGGGTATTTTCTATCATATAGACCCCTCAAAGTGACATCAAATGTGATGTGTCCGTAAAAATAAAATGGTGTTGTAAAAATGAGAAATTGCTGGTCAACTTTTAACCTTTATAACTTCCTAAAAAGAAAAAATTTTGGTTCCAAAATTGTGCTAATGTAAAGTAAACATGTGGGAAATGTTACTTATTAAGTTTTTTGTGTGCCATATCTCTGTGATTTAAGGGCATAAAAATTCAAAGTTGGAAAATTGCAAAATTTTCTAAATTTTCGCCAAATTTCCATTTTTTCACAAATAAACGTAAGTTATATCAATGAAATTTTAGCACTAACATGAAGTACAATATGTCACGAGAAAACATTGTCAGAATCACCGGGATCCATGGAAGCGTTCCAGAGTTATTACCTCATAAATGGACAGTGGTCAAAATTGTAAAAATTGTCCCGGGCATTAACGTGCAAATCACCCTTGGGGTAAAGGGGTTAAACTGGAAGCTCATTTACTCAATTATGGCCTTTATAGTTGAATCCACAAATTTATCCTTGTGCTCCTTATGGTGAAAAATAAAAGTCACTCAATTTATCTTGAATATCTGTGGAAAAGCAGTTCTAACTATGACTTAGAAGTTTCCAGGATTCAGTTATGGCCAGAGAGAATAAGTAATACACAGGCTTGTGAATTCCAACAATCTCACAAAAATTTTTTAAGTGTTCGTTTAATTTATAGACTTCATGAATATAGGGGTTCCAATAGGCTAAGGGGGCTTTCACACTGTGTTCTTTGCCGTGTTCCATGGCTCCGTCAGGGTTTACACCCACATCTCCTGGAAAACATGATTTTAGCTTTGCGACGACTGGGCCACTGACTATAATGGCACAGACAGAGTCACCATGCACTGTTTTGTGCATTATTTTCAGCCGTATCCGCTTACTGGAGGTGGACACCCAAACGTCGTCTACTAAATCTAGCTGTTAGAGATTTTGAGCTAGCACCAAGGAGCTTCAAGTAACACTTTTGCAACCATAATCACATTTGGCCACGCATTATCACATTATCAATATCACATTCAAATATTGCAATGGAAGCAACCTATTGACGGCACTGAAGATGCACTTCCTTTCTTCTACAGGAGTCGTAAACATTTTTTAGAAAAAAGAAAGATAGAAATGTATCTTCTTAGTCAAAATCAGGAATCCACTCTTGCCTCATTTTAATGGAAATTTTTGATGCATTTATTTGGCAAATTGTAACATGATTTGTAATAATCAATGATATCTCTATAGCAAGTTATGTATAAGGTGTGAAAATTAACCAAGAAAGAGTACCAAAATTAGTGGACTCAAGAAAATTATTTTATGTATATTCCTAGGACGGGCTCATGTTTTAATGTAGTACTCTTCCGCTCAGTGGATGATTGCTATGCTTTTCTATGGAAACTGTCTATCTGAGCTGTGTGTGTCTTGATTGACAGTTTGGTTGTCCAATACTGAGAGGGGCTTGCTATGCTTTTGGTGCTTTGATTGACAGCTCTGCTGTCCAATCTGTGACTGGGGCGTGCAGGACTTTCTACAGGTGTTCAGTATTCTGGTAATCACATAACTATTTAACTGAGCTGTCTGCCCCTGATCCCTGCAGACATAGTTTGTGCTTACTGGTGAGTGATACATTGATTCTGTTGCTCTGAGTTCTGATCTTCTGCTGCCTGACCCTTTGGACCGTGTTCTGACTAACTCTTTGGCTTGTCCTTCCGCTTTTGCTCTGCTATCTCTTGTTATTGGCCCTGGACTGTTACCTGACTTACACCATTGTCTTTTCCCTTGGTTATCTACGCACTCTTTCGGTATTGACCCTGAAACGTCTGACTCTTCTGCCTCATGGCCTGTCCGTGAGTAGTGACTAGCATCACATTACAACTGGCCCTATACTTTTTTTCCCTGAACAATGGACCCAGTTCGTGCACTCTGTGATCAGGTGACAAATCTAACCCAGATGGTTCAGGATCTTGCTAGGGATCACCAGAGGCTAGAATCAGCACAGTCCCAGCTACTGGGGCAGTTTAGTACTCTGGGTGGATCCCAAAGCGCTCCCCTATCATCAGTAAGTATGTCTCCTGGACTCTCTGACGTACAGTTGACCTTTCCCGAACCAGTTGTAGAGTTGTGGCACTTCCTGACAGACTTTCGGGGGGAAGGATCATTTTAGGTTAATTAAGCTGTAAATGATTCTTTACGCTACGACCCCGGTCTTCTGGGGATGAGTCCCAGCGGGTGGTTATTATTATGTCCCTATTGGGGGGGTCCTCAGACTTGGGCATTCTCTCATTCTCTTTGTCTCCACTAGCCCCAGCACGTTTTTCTGTTGATTACTTTTTTGAAGCTTTAGGGATGATTTATGACGTACCTGATAGGGTCCAGGTTGCAGAATCTAAGAGCATGAACCTGACGCAGAGTTGCCGCACCACTGAAGATTATAGTTCAGAATTCCGGCAATTGTTATCTGAAGTTCTATGGAACGATGCTGCTCTCAGGTGTCAGATTCACCGTCGCCTTGCGGATGCCCTTAATGACGCTTTGGCTTTGCCTTCTCTACCCTGTTCTTTGGAGGAAGCCATGACTCAGGCCTTTCGTATGGATCGCAGAATTCGGGAGAGAAGTGATGAGCCACAAGGGGTTTCGGTCATCCTTCCCGAGTTGGTTTCCTTACCTGAGACGGTGCCTATGGAGGTTGGAACCACCAGCTCTTGGGCCGTGGAGAAGAGACGTCAGCACGATCTGAGACTCTGCTTCTACTGTGGTCACGCTGGACATTTTCTCAAGGATTGCTCTGTTCGCCCTCAAGCAAACATGCTGTTGTGAAAATGCCTAAGTCTGGGTGATATTCGAGGAGGTCACCCAGACTTTCAGGTACCCTTTTACTCCTCTGATAAAGAACTGTTGAACGCGGAACTATGTTTTCAAAACCTGTGGTTATCTGCACTTGCTTTAATTGACTGTGTGTCTGCAGCGAACTTTATTGATTCTGGGCTGGTTCTTTAATTAGGATTAGGGACAGTTAGATTGGAAAGACCTATTCAGATTGTTGATATTGACAAAACGCCGTTACTCCATTACATTGTCCAGCTGGTAATGGTGGAATTCAAACTAAAAGTGGGAACACTCCACTCTGAGTCCATCTCCTGTTATGTCTTGGATAATTTACCTGATGGGTTGGTGTTGGGCTATCCTTGGCTGCATATTCATAATCCTGTAATTGATTGGTGGTAAAAGGTTAAGTGGTGCCCCAAATTGTCATAAAAAGTGTTTTCATTCTGTGCAAATTTGCTCCACTAGTCTGGAGGGTCTGCCGGCATACTTGAAGGACTTTGGAGATGTGTTCTCGGAAAAACAGGCAGAGATACTCCCTCCCTATCATCCTTATGATTGCATTATTGATCTTATTCCTAATGCCAAATTCCCTAAAGCTCACCTGTACAACTTGTCAGGACCAGAATGGTCCGCTATGAAAGAATACGTCAAGTAAAATTTACGGAAGGGTCATATCTGTCCCTCCTCACCTGTAGCAGCTGGATTCTTCTTTGTGAAAAAGAAAGATGGGGGGGCTCCGCCCTTGTCTCGATTTCCATGAGCTGAGTAAAATTACGGTTAGAAATACTTACCCACTTCCACTCATCCCTGACCTATATAATCAGCTTACTGGGGGCAAATGGTTTTCTAAGCTTGACCTTAGAGGGGCATATAACCTGATACAGATCTGGGAGGGTGATGAGTGGAAGACAGCATTTTTAACATCTGGGGGTTTATTTGAGAACCTGGTCATGCCTTTTGGTTTAACCAATTCACCTGCTGTCTTTCAGAACTTTATGAATGACTTTTTTTCTGATATCATTGGAAGGTTTATTGTGGTATACCTTGATAACATTCTAATCTTTTCATCTGATCTGGATTCGCACTATGAGCATGTTCGTTATGTTTTACAGAGACTCAGAGAAAATTCTTTTTTTTGCCAAATTAGAAAAAATTATTTTCTCTGTTCAGGAAATATCATTCTTGGGGTTCATCATATCTCCTGAAGGGTTTAAGGTGAATCCTGGTAAGTGCAAGCAAGAATTGATTGGGTACAACCCCATGACTTTAAAGCACTACAATAGTTTTTAGGATTTGACAATTATTATAGAAAATTTATTAGGGGATTTTCACAGATTGTTAAACCTCTTAAGGATTTCACATGTAAGGGGGCGGATCTAAATGTTTGGTCGTCAGATGCCATTGAAGCCTTTAATAGACTAAAAGAGTGCTTCATGACTGCTCCAGTTTTGATTCAACCTGACCTTCAGAAACCGTTTATCGTAGAGGTGGATGCCTCAGAGGTTGGGGTGGGGGCTATTTTGTCTCAAGGTCCTAAAACCCTAATGAACTTAGCATTTGAGGAATGGAGGCAATTTTTGGATAGAGCTACTCATCAGGTCTCGGTTGTGACTGATCACAAAAATGTAGCTTGTATTGAATCTGTTAAATGGTTAACCTCTAGACAGGCCAGGTGGTCCTTATTTTTTTCTAGATTTAATTTTTCCATCATGTTCAGGACGGGGTCTAAGAATGTGAGGGCTGACGCCTTGTCACGAAGCCTTGATTCAGTTTAACCTCCAGAAAAGCCCTCCATTCTTCCTCAGGGTTTAGTAATTTTTATGGTATCCTCAGAGTTGGAAGCTGAGATTCGCCAGGTCCAGTATTTGGCTCCTTCTGCTACTCCTGGATCTAAATTATATGTGCTCGTGAATCTCAGATTACGTCTGCTGCAAGAGTTTCATGACTCTATCTTGAGTGGTTACCCCAGGGTTCCTGCTATGCAGAAAGCTATATGTAGTCTTTTTTGGTGGGCATCCATGTTTAACGACATTAAAAGCTTTGTATCTGCTTGTGGGGTTTGTGCACGCGCTAAAGTTTGTCATAACCGGCCGGCTAGGTAATTGGCTCCATTGCTTATTCCAGAAAGACCGTGGACTCATTTGTCCATGGATTTCATCACTAATTTGCCTTTCTCTAGTGTTAAAACTGTTATTTTGGTGGTGGTTGACCGATTCAATAAGCAAGCTCAGTGTGTTCCGTTATCAGGGTTGCCTAATGCTGAGACGCTTTCCAGGTTATTCATCAATCATGTGGTGAGATTGCATGGCATTCCCTTGAACATTGTATCTGATTGGGTGGGTGTAGTTTGTCTCTAAATTCTGGAGAGCGTTTTGTAAGAGATTAGGGATTGACCTGTCGTTTTCCTCTGCTTACCATCCGGAAACCAACGGTCAGACGGAGAGGACAAATCAGTCGTTGGAGCAAATTCTTAGGTGTTTTGTGACGGCTCAGCAGGAGGACTGGTCCTAATTCTTACCTCTTGCTGAATTCGCCTTTAACAGTCAGGTTAACCAGTCTACTGGAACCTCTCAGTTTTTTTGCAATTATGGTTTTCTGTTAGGAACGGCGGAACGCACTAAATAAAAATAAATAATAAAGTGCGTTCGCCGCTCGGGGTCCACCGTGCAGTAGATGTTACACCGCTGCTAGGTAATGACAGATGAGCAAAATGGCGGTATAAAGCGCACGGGTTAGACTTCACCCGAAGTGCGCAAAGCGTGCTCTGTTCACACACAGAGGCGCCGCAACATAAACATACGAAAACGTTGAGCCTGTTAGTGTCACAGACCACAGGGAAATGCACACACGGTATCTGGTCACATGAGCAGGACCCAAGGCAGAGGAGCTGCGTCCGTCTAGACCTACCGTGTGTGCGGCGTCGCTACTGCGGACGCCAAGGAGGGCTGCAAATGCAGCATGGCGTAGGGCACAGCCGCTAGTCGACAAAGCTAGGAAGCAGGCGTAATGTCGGACGCTAGAGTAGAGGTGCGGTGTGCACAGTGGCCTAACGCTTGCCACAGACTGGCGCTGACTGCTGCACTAATTCCCTATCTACATGGGTAATATCACAAACCAATAGCAAATACAGTCATAAGGTCAAACGCCAAGTAAAAACAATTTTATTAGTATATTAAAAATATACAGACAAACATGCATAGAAAAGGGCTGAAAGATGAAAAAAAGGCTATATCAACCACATACAAAAAGCCCGAGGTAGGTATGTCACAAGGGAGTAGCAATAAACAACAGAGTATTGTGAATACATCAGTCACTCATAATATTGTGCCAAAAAATAATGGATGTAAGGTACCCATGCAGGCAAACTTGCCATACCCCAAGCAGAGTCACATCCATCTAACAGGTGAATACCATTAATGTTGATCAAAACATGGGGTTGGTAGGTCTCTCCGGGAGGGTTGTTCTTTTGCCCACAAGGTACCTGTATACTTTCATGTTTTGCTACTCCCTTGTGACATACCTACCTCGGGCTTTTTGTATGTGGTTGATATAGCCTTTTTTTCATCTTCCAGCCCTTTTCTATACATGTTTGTCTGTATATTTTTAATATACTAATAAAATTGTTTTTACTTGGCGTTTGACCTTATGACTGTATTTGCTATTGGTTTGTGAGTTCACATTGCAGTTGGTCTTTTCTCTGTCCTTATTATGGTGGATATGTGAGATTGTGGCTGTGTCCATTACAATAGTTTTATTCTTCTTATCCACTATGTTCATTGGACTATTCTCATATGGGTAATATCAGAGGGAAGGGGTTTCAAATGAGTCAGTCACCAGAGTCATACATCCGTTACCATACACACATAGCTTGAAAAGTCTATACTAGTGCATGGCCGAACAGTCATGTGCGCTTTTTATAGCCGTGAGGGACCTTCCAGATCTCCGAGATGGACCAATGAGATCTGGAGCAGGACCTGGGCACATGACTCCCGATCTCCAATGGGAGATCACCTTGTGAGCATGCCCAGTAGGAGCACAGAGGAACTTAGTCTCTGGAGCGGTCTGCTGCAAAGTAATCTTCTCTGCAGTAGATAGACAGGAGGAGACCGCAGAATGTGAGGCTCTGGATTCCTGCAGAGCAGATGCAGAACCCAGACGCCTAACAGTTTTCATCATCATTTTGGTGAATTCTCAAGGATGAGTTCTGATTGTCCATGAGTAGAGGTTGCTATACACAAACTGGAGGATGTCTGAAGAGAGGTTCACAGGAATATTGAGGTTGCCCAGTGTCGCCAGAAATTAAAGGCTGATAGGAAACGTTCAGGAGGTCCCATATTCAAGGTTGGTGATAACGTCTGGCTTTCTTCCAAAAATATTAAATTGAAAGTGCCATCAGCCAAGTTGGGTCCAAACTTTATAGGTCCATATGAGATTTTGGAGGTAGTTAACCCTGTGGCTTTCAGATTAAGACTCCCTCCATCTTTTCGCATTCCTAACGTATGTCACAAATCACTGCTAAAGGAGTTTGTATCTTCCGTTTTGGCGCCTTCATCTCCACCTCCACCGGTTTCTGTCAATGACAGTTTTGAGTTTGAGGTTCAAAAGATTGTTGATTCCCGGAAAGTCCGGTGGCCCCCCTAGAGGAGGGGGTACTGTCACGACTCCTCCGCTCAGTGGATGATTGCTATGCTGTTCCATGGAAACTCTTGCTGAGCTGTCTGTGTCTTGATTGACAGTTTGGTTGTCCAATACTGAGAGGGGTTTGCTGGGCTTTCTGCAGGTGTTCAGTGTTTTGGTAATCGCATACCTATTTAACTGAGCTGTCTGCCCCTGATCCCTGCCAGACATAGTTTGTGCTTACTGGTGAGTTTTAGCCTGAATCTGTTGCTCTGAGTTCTGATCTTCTGCTGCCTGACCCTTTGGACCGTGTTCTAACTACCTTTTTGTCTTGTCCTTTAGCTTTTGCTTTGCTATCTCTTGTTATTGACCCTGGACTGTTACCTGCCTTATGCCTTTGTCTTTTCCCTTGGTTATCTACGAACTCTCTCGGTATTAACCCCGGAACGTCTGCCTCTTCTGCCTCACGGCTTGCCTGTGAGTAGTGACTAGCGTCACAAGTACTACCATTTGACATTTTTTATTTTAATAAAGGAAATTTTATCTGAATATCAATTTGTCTGGTATTTTCTTTAGTCCACTGATTTGGGTATTTTTTCCTTGTTTCTTTGCTATTTGAGTGGTTCTCACTCTTTTTCACAGAGCATCTGTGGTATTCACTATATGTATATATTTTGACTGAAGAATTATATTTTGTGATATTTACAGGTGTTGCTGTATGTGTTAATCTTAAGGTGTGAAAAGTCTAGTGTAACCTTAAGCAAGCACCTCATACACATTAGATGGCCGGTAGCAGAGGCGTAGCTAGGGTTTTGGTTAAGGGGTGGCGAAACTTCTCAGTGGGCCCCTAACCAGGTAACCTTGATTACAACTCGGTGATGCACCCTAATAGTGGAGGAGAACCAGATGACCACGCTGTTGCTGAAAATAATCTATATTAAGACCAATATTGATATTACCGCCATATGGTCAGTGGTAGATACTAGTCCTACAGAACATGTAAGAGCTCACAGTAAAGTTACACAGATGCATCTCACAAAATTAGAATATCATCAAAGAGTTAATTTTTTTCAGTTCCTCAATACAAAAAGTGAAACTTATATATTATATACAGTCATTACAAACAGAGTGATGTATTTCAAATGCTTTTTTTTTCTGTTAATGTTGATGATTATGGCTTACAGCCAATGAACACCCAAAAGTCATTACAGTATGTCAGTAAATTAGAATACTTTTTAACACCAGCTTAAAAAAATGATTGTAAAATCTGAAATGTTGGCCTACTGAAATGTATGTTCAGTAAATGCACTCAATACTTGGTTGGGGCTCCTTTTGCATCAATTACTGCATCAATGCGGTGTGGCATAGAGACGATCAGCCTCTGGCACCGCTGAGGTGTTATGGAAGCCCAGGTTGCTTTGATAGCAGTCTTCTGCTCGTCTGCATTGTTGGGTCTGGTGTCTCTCATCTTCTTCTTGACAATACCCCGTAGATTCTCTCTGGGGTTAAGGTCAGGCGAGTATGCTGGCCAGTCAAGCACAGGGATACTGTTAATTTTAGACCAGGTGTTGGTACTTTTGGCAGTGTGGACAGGTGCCAAGTCCTGCTGCAGAATGAAATTTCCATCTCCAAAAAGCTTGTCGGCAGAGGGAAGCATGAAGTGCTCTAAAATTTCCTGGTAGACAGCTGAGCTGACTTTGGCCTTGATAAAACACAATGGACCTACACCAGCAGATGATATGGCTCCCCATACCATCATTGACTGTGGAAATTTCACACTATACCTCAAGCAACTTGGATTGTCTGCCTCTCCACTCTTCCTCTGGACTCTGGGACCTTGATTTCCAAGGTCTAGTGTGATGTACTGCTCTCTGCTCTGCAACCTGTGGCTCTGTTCTGCTCGCCGCTCCGCAATCTACGGTTCTGCTCTGCTCCCGTTCTGCACCTTGCGGTTCTGCTCTGCTCCCATTCCGCACCTTGTGGTTCTGCTCTGCTTCTGTTCCGTACCTTGTGGTTCTGCTCTGCTCTCGTTTTGCGTTCTGGGGGTCTTGTCCTTCTAGTCTGAACTGGTTCCTAACGGTTCCTGTCCCTCCAGTCTGAACTGGTTCCTACCTGTTCTCTTATCCTATTCATAGGTGCCTGTGTTATTGCCCTACCTGCTCCAGTTCTAATTCCTCCAGTCTGAGCTGTGCCAGAGTGCCAGCTGTGCCCGCCTGCCTACCAGAGTGCCAGCTGTGACCGCCTGTCTGCCAGAGTGCCCGCCTGCCTGCCAGAGTGCCATCGTGCCTGCCTGCCAGAGTGCCAGTCGTGCCCGCCTGTCTGCCAGAGTGCCAGCCATGCCTGCCTGCCAGAGTTCCAGTCGTGCCCGTCTGTACTTGCCCGCACCTATCATTAATGTTCTGTCCCCAGTGGCATCAGCTGCTTCAGCCAGACACTGCCCTGGAGTGGTACCTGGCAGCTACCTGCCACACAAGCCTGACCTCACCACTAGAGGCTCCAGTGAACTCCAAGGTAGCAGCTTAGTCATGCCCCTCTGGGGTAGTCTGGTTTGTGGCACAGTGGGGCCACAATCCACGCTCGTGCCATCCAGTCAGGGCGCGAGCGTTACAGATTGCTCGGGCCATGGTCCCCGCTGAGCCACATGGCCTTTCGCTCTCAGAGTGAGATAAACTTTTTCCTGCCAGCATGAGCAACCAAATAATTTTTTTACCCAATCTGAAGTTCTGACTTTCAATGCACCATCCTGAATCACAGTCTCTGCAGAAGTATTTAATCAGCTTGTGTCTTGCTCTCAAAGAGTTGAATCTGTCCCAGCGGATCCGCCAAGGTACGATGGGGATCCAAAGCAGTGCCGTATGTTCTTGGAGCAGTGCTTGCGATACTTCAACTGGTATGCTCCCCATTGTTTCTCTGATTGGGTCAAGGTGCGAGTCTTAATGTCCTACTTAACAGGAGATGCCGTGAGGTGGCATAATGCCCTCTGGGAAGCAGCGGATCCCGTCACCTCGACCCTTCCAGCCTTCCTGATGGCCTTCTGTAAGGTCTTGTTCCTCAACCTGCAAAAGCAGCTACCCGAGCAAAATCCAAGAAGGCTGATAAAAGTGGGCTGGCAGAGCAGCAGTCTGAATCCAGTCATGAGAAGAGAATGTGGTATCACCTTGGGGGTGTTGAACATCCTGACCGTCTCTGCCCTAAGAAGCCTATACTCCAGAACCTTGGGCCAGTAGGAGAGGCTGCCCTTGGCGAGAGTACTTCCTCTCCACTAAAGTCAATGACTGTTTCTTTGCCTTCTGGGAGCTTTGGTGTATTTAATTCGCCAGCCATACGGAGTCGGTGTGGGTGTTGTCTGGTGATTGCCAAGCCCTACTTAAGAGCAGTCTAGTCTTGCAGGGACAACTCCAACTCCAAGTCTGAGCATTATACATGAAGAAGTTCGTCTTCCACATACTGTCTGGTATGCCCATGGGTCATTCAGAGCCAAGACCTCTACTACCCATTCTGGTCTGGAGACCCAGCAAAGTGCTACGTTTGGAACAACCAAGTCGCGAGAGGTGTCTGGTTTCCATGCATCAAAGTCAGTCAGCAGTGTCGTCTTCTTCTTCATCTGGTCTGCTAGTTGTCAAGTCAAGGTGTGCTGACGTCTCCAAAGAAGGGGAAGCGGTGGCGTTCTCTCCACACATGTCCAACGACTATACTAGTAACCAGTTCCCAGGAACATTCCTGCCTCTAGAAAATTTTTCCCTGGATAACAGGCAAAAGATGGATCCTGTAAGGGTACCTTCAGCTTCCATGTGGCCGGTTGATGAAAAGTTGAAAACGGAAGTTTTCTTGTCTCTGACCAGAAGTAAGAGTTTCAGATTGTTGCATCTTCCATAATGGGAGCTGACCTCGTCGGGCAGAGAGAGACTTGGTATTCCGGGATTCCTGATATCACGCCTGCCTCATTCTACCCTAAGGATGTCGTGATGGGCTAGACTGTGTGTGGTCCTATACTCCTTCTGCAGATCATCCTAGTGGGCTTGAAGAAGAGGGGGTGTAATGGGGGTTTACTGTAACATCCCTGCCGGCATCACTGCATGGCTTCCCATCTCCCATCTTACTCAACACTCCTGGCCATGCTTTGAGTTCTGTCCTCTGCCAGCTCCTTGCTGTGAACCTCATGTCTTTGCTTGCTGCATACTTCCTGGCTGTATGCTTAGGGTGGCGGCCTCAGCATTCCTGAGTCTTATAGAGACAGTGTGCACTCTCTTAACATGTTCCCAGCCTATTGCCAAGAGGTATCGGCTACTTAAGGCATCTCCACCCATAGGGAGATGCCTGAGCAACGAACTCTGTCAGTCTGTAATTTGCTACTGAGTTGACAGGTCCTGTTTTTCACCTCTCTGGGGGCTGCATACCAAAACCGTTTCTGTGTTTGTTGTGTCTTGTTTTCTGCCTCTCTGAGGGCTGCACACCCAGGGTTGAATCTTTGTCCTGAACTTGTTCCCATGTCCGTCCTTGTCGTATCCTTATCTGTGTGTAGCCTTGTATCTACTCCTTCTGCTCTATGCTCCGCAACCTTATGGCTCTGTTCTGCTCACCGCACCGCTCCACAACCTGCAGCTCTTCTCTGCTCCCGTCCCGCACCTCGTGGTTCTGCTCTGCTCCCGTCCCGCACCTCGCGGTTCTGCTCTGCTCCCGTCCCACACCTCGCGGTTCTGCTCTGCTCCCGTCCCGCACCTCGCGGTTCTGCTCTGCTCCCGTCCCGCACCTCGCGGTTCTGCTCTGCTCCCGTCCCGCACCTCGCGGTTCTGCTCTGCTCCCATTCCACACCTTGCGGTTCTGCTCTGCTTCCGTTCCACACCTTGCGTTTCTGCTCTGCTCTCATTCCGCATCCTGCAGGTCTTGTCCTTCTAGTCTGAACTGGTTCCTAACAGTTCCTGTTCCTCCAGTCTGAACTGGTTCCTAACGGTTCCTGTCCCTCCAGTCTGAACTGGTTCCTACCTGTTCTCTTATCCTATTCGTACCTGCCTGTGTTCCTGCCCTACCCATTACGGTTCTGATTCCTCCAGTCTGAGCCATGCCCGCCTGCCTGCCAGAGTGCCAGCCGTGCCCGCCTGCCTGAGTACCAGCTGTGCCCGCCTGCCTGAGTGCCAGCCGTGCCCATCTGCCTGCCAGAGTGTCAGCTGTACCCGCCTGCCTGCCAGAGAGCCAGCCGTGCCCGCCAGAGTACCATTCGTGCCTGTCTGTACTTGCCCGCACCTGTCATTAATGTTCTGTCCTCAGTGGGATCAGCTGCTACAGCCAGACACCGCTGACGATAGTCAGCAAGAGGCAAAAAAGGATAAATTGGTAAGGAGGACTCTTTCATAGTATAAGCAGATTAGTTTGAATATATTTTTTCCCTCCGGGATGTGGGTCAGCAATCGGAGTATCAGCCCTTCTTGCTTGCAAGTATAAAGTTGTGCCAGCTTACAGTCCTTTGTTGCTTTGTACGATACTGGGGGTAACACACTTGGAGCCCTGTTTCTCTTTTTCGTTATAATGTAAACAGAGGCAGATGGAGGGCAGAGACATATGGAGGCTGGATAACATGGTTATGTGACGTCTTGAACATGATCTGCTTTATAAGAATATCCGTCATTTTATAAACAGTTGCCCTAGAACATCCTTTTAATTTCTATTAACTGTACATAGTACACCTTTACAAAGTTTGATATTTACACACCTTTGACTCCTTACTTGCAGGAATAGGAACACTACAGCCACTGATTACTTGGTGAGATTACTTCATTCTCCCTTTGTTCTGCCTTCTTCCACGTATGACGCTGTGTGGATTCCAGCTAAACCCTTCATCCACTCCCAGTAAAAAGACTGTATGGGTGCTTAAGTCTATATTTATTGAGATGATGTGAACAACAATGGTAGATGATAACAGATGATATAGTGGAGGAGATTGGTGAACACAATTGTGGATGAGATCAGGTAAAAACTATAAAGAA
Organism: Dendrobates tinctorius; assembly: GCF_039654945.1. Classification (NCBI taxonomy): domain Eukaryota; kingdom Metazoa; phylum Chordata; class Amphibia; order Anura; family Dendrobatidae; genus Dendrobates; species Dendrobates tinctorius. Next base: position 5,703,079 of record NW_027361788.1, on the reverse strand, counting down.
ACAGACAGCATTACAGTGAGCTGGAAATACATTGCACATATCATGGGGGCTGCATTAAGGCTAGCTAGCACAGATACATAACACATATCACATAACTGAATTAAACCCTCACCGGAATCCGCTTGACAGAAGCAGTGATTTTCCAGAGAGCAGGACGCATGTGAGTAGCTCAGAGATCCTGGAGAAAATGGCTACCAGCTTTCAAGCCCAGGAAACCTGAAGGGGCAGTTGTAACCAGAACAACTATTAAAGGGAGAGGAACCTAAATCCATGAACAGAAAAAAGGACAACTATGACATCTAATGGCCATAGCTGGAACAGCACTTAAGAAATTTCTTGCTGCACATGAATGGGCAAAACACCCTTCACAACACACTCTTGAAATCTGAACCCCCATACACACAGATCAAAAATACACAGACACACACAGCACATGCAGAGATGTGTAACAAACACACAGCTCTGCAACACACACACAGCTCTACAACACACAGCTCTGCCACACACATAGCTCTGCAACACACTCTGCTTCTAGCTATGATAATACACTCTAAGTAATACACTCTAAGATAGTATAGTTATACAGTTAGCAAGTATCAGCACTATAAAATTAACAAATATAATACTGTAAGGCCGGGTTCGCCTCCTGCTGTAACCTACGGTCAGTGGCCCTGTCGCTTGTGGTGCACTATAGAGCTCTTCAGACTGAAAATGTGAGTACTGTACAAAAAAATACAGTGACTCATATTTGACGTTCTCTGTAATTGCCATTCATTTCCTCTTTTCTTCTACATTCAGTTCACATTGCGATTATGATTTCTTCAATGCATGTCTTGTTACTTCAAAGTGTAACAGACAAACATTTTCAGCTCATTGCTTTTTCAGAACCCTCCTAATTTTTCCCGACTTCTAACACCGTAGTGCTATAACCATCCTTAGAGCACTAAACAGTAATAGCCCCCTATTGGCATACATAGTAATAGTAATCGACTTTTGTTCTGCCTTCAACAATAATAAATAATTTTCATGGTATCTGTAATTTTGGTCTGACAAGCGAAGGGTTAATATCATGGTATCTGGAATTTTGGTCTGACAAGTGAAGGGTTAATGGTTGGAGCCTCTCTTTAGTCTCAGGGAGGGTATTTATGGCCACAGGCGAGCAACCTTCCCTGTCCTTTATACTTCATACTTGAGGGAGTCCAAACCTGCCTTTGCTAAGTGCCTCTCGCCTGTTTCCGTGTTTGTGGTGTGTATGACCTGGTCTGGATTTTGGTTTTTGTCTCTTGGCTTCCTCATTTGGTACCGTCCTGCTCGACCCGTGTTCTGACCTTTGGCTTCCCTAGACTACTCTCTGACTTTCTGATTTTGTACCGTGCAGCCTGACCCGTGCCTGGCCTCCTGCTTCCCTGACCATTCTTGCTCTGCCTGACTCTGTACCGCATTGATTCTCCTGTGTATGACTTCTGGATTGCCCGACCATCGCTACTGTATAAACCCCTGGCTCTCTGAGCCCTCTGCCTGTCACTTCAGCGTCCCTGTGATAAGCTCCGCCCCCTCTGACGTCACAGGTCACGTGGTGCTAGGTCCTGCAGCCTCTGAGTGCTTCTGCAAGCACTCCGCCCCTTCCACAGGTCCTGCGACCTCGCAAACTGTGCGCCTGCACTGGTCCCTCTGACAGCCCCGTGGTCCGAGTTCCTTCACCAACGCCGGGACCGCTGACCGGTCACGCTACACTCCTGCAGATAAGGGTAAGCGTGATAATAATAATCTTTATTTATATAGTGCCAACATATTCCGCAGTGCTTTACAATTTAACAGTTTCAAAACACAAGTCATAAGTAACAACGTTAACAATACAATAATTAAAGCAAATTCAGATGACCTTGCTCGTGAGAGCTTACAATCTACAATGAGGTGGGGGAGATACAAAGTACAGGTGTGTCTTTACAATGGTGTATTTACAATGATGGTCCAGCCATCTTGAGGGAGTGAGGGATGGATGGAGATAGTGAATGGGCTACACACGCACACTTACACATAGAATGACTTTGATTAGTGAACGGGATAGGCTGCTCTAAACAAATGTGTTTTGAGGAGCTCCTAAAACTATGCAAATTGTGGATAGTCCTAATTTCTTGGGGTAGGGCATTCCAGAGGATTGGCGCAACGCAGGAGAAATCTTCGAGTCGGGAGTGGGAGGTACAGATTAGTGCAGAGGTTAGTCTTAAGTCGTTTGCAGAGCGCAGCGGTCGGTTAGGCCAACAGACAGAAATGAGGGAGGAGATGTAGGGGGTGCTGCACTATGGAGAGCTTTGTGGGTGAGAACAAGTACTTTGAATTGGATTCTATAATGAATGGGCAGCCAATGTAAGGACTGGTGAAGAGCGGACGTGTCCGAGTACCGATTAGCCATATAGATGACCCTGGCTGCTGCATTAAGTATGGACTGGAGAGGGGATAATCGAGTAACGGGGAGGCCAATTAATAGAGCGTTGCAGTAATCCAGGCAGGAGTGGATCAATGCTACAGTGAGGGTTTTTGTTGTTTCCATGGTGAGAAAAGGGTGGATTTTAGAGATGTTCTTTAGGTGTAAGTGGCAAGAGTAGGCAAGAGATTGTATATGGGATGTGAAGGAGAGATTGGTGTCAAACATAACACCCAGAGAGCGCGCCTGCTGCCGGGGTGTTATTGTGGTGCCACCCAAGGAGAGGGAAATGTCAGATTTAGGGAGCTTAGTAGACGGCGAGAGCAGAAGAACTTCAGTTTTGGAGAGGTTGCGTTTCAGACAGAGAGCGGACATGATGTTGGAGACTTCAGACAGACAGTCACTGGCGTTCTGTAGTACAGCGGGGGTAAGGTCGGGGAATGACGTATATAGTTGTGTGTCATCAGCATAAAGATATTACTGAAAGCCAAATCTGCTGATGGTCTGTCCAATTGGGGCCGTGTAGAGAGAGAAGGGGGCCAAGGACTAAGCCCTGAGGTACCCCGACAGCGAGAGGAAGAGGAGATGACGTGGAGCCAGAGAACAAAACACTGAAGGAGCTGTCAGAAAGATAGGAAGAGAATCAGGAGAGAGCAGTGTCCTTAATGCCTAGTGACTGGAGCCTAGAGAGTAGGAGATGGTGGTCAACAGTGTCAAAAGCTGCAGATAGGTTGAAGAGAATGAGCAGAGAGTGATCACCGTTACGTTTTGCTGTCATTAGTCACTTTGATGAGTGCAGTTTCAGTGGAGAGGTAACAGGTAAGGCGGGAGTAAACTAGGCGCTCCAAAAGTTTAGAGATGAAGGAGAGATTGGAGACTGGTCTGTAGTTGTTTGTGCAGGATGGGTCAAGAGCGGGTTTCTTTAGTAATGTAGTAACGATGGCATGTTTGAAGGACGATGGGAAAATGCCCGAGGAGTGGGAGAAATCAAAGATTGCAGTTAGGTGAGTTGTGACGACTGGAGAGAGAGACTGGAGGAGATGTGAGGGAATGGGGTCGGTAGTGCATGTGGTCGGACGAGAAGAAGAGAGGAGTCTGGAGACTTCTTCTTCTGTGAAGGGATCAAATGTGGAAAGTGAGCCAGGGGAGATGCAGGAAGGGATGGGAGTCACAGCACTTGGTGGTTGGGAGCAGATTTCCTGATGGATATTATCAATTTTTTCTGTAAAGTGGGAGGCCAGGTCATCAGCACAAATGTCTGTGATGGGGGCTTGAGCTTTCGGCCTGAGGAGGGAGTGAAAGGTGTCAAAAAGTTTCTTGGGGTTGTTGGCTAGTGAGGGGATCAGGGTGGTGAAGTAGGTCTGTTTGGCAAGGTGAAGGGCAGCGTTAAAGGTTCTTAACATAAATTTGAAGTGGATGAAGTCTTCTTGTGTGCGGGTTTTCCTCCATAGGCGTTCAGCACTCCTAGAGCATCGCTGGAGAAGTTGCGTTTGCGATGTGAGCCAGGGCTGTTTTACTCTGTGCTTGGAGGTTCTGAGAGTGAGGGGAGCTACTTGGTCAAGGATGCTTCTAAGAGTGTCGTTATAGTGATGAACAGCCAGATCAGGACAGGAAAAAGAGGAGATTGGGGACAGTGATGAGTGTAGGGAATCTGAATAGTGTCTCTAAGAACTAACAATGTACCCTTCTTTATTCCTCCACACAGCAGTAGGGCCCCTCTGTGTAGCCACACAATAATAATGCAACTTTGTGCCCTCATGCAATAATAATGACAATTTGTGCTCCCACACAATAATAATGACAATTTGTGCCCAACACAATAATATTACTCTTTCTTTGCCCCCCACTCAAAAATAATGCCAATTTGTGCCTGTACTGCAGCTGTGACCTCACAGTGCTGTGATGAGGCAGTGACCCAGGAAAGACAGCTGGGAAACAAGACAGTCCGTAAATGCGTCTGGTTGCTCAGGGCGACTGCACCACCATAATAGGATGCGGGGTGCCAGGAGTTCACTCTGCTTGGTGCTGTGTTCCCTCACACAGGCTGAGCTTTTGCAGAGCCATGTGATCTGCACCTTGCAAATTCCACACTGACACATCCAACGCTCTGCTTCAGGGTTTTCATTTTTTTTTTTTTTTTTTTTTTACAAAGAACCTGTGGTCGTAGACCACATGGAAAACCCCGGCCGGGGGAGGAAACGGACCGCCCCACTACCCTCCTGTAGTCCGCTTAAAAAATAAAGCCCATGGTAGGTTTTTCAATATGCCTCTTTGCGCACATAGTAACCCTCGCATATGACCCCGGTCACTGCCTCACATACCTCCCTGTTAAAACTTGTGGGGTTGAACATTTGTCACCATACAGGGGGTCCGTGACAGGGCATCCGCATTTCCCTGTGACTTTCCAGCCCGATGTTCCACGGTAAAATTGAAATTTTGCAAAGACAGGAAGGTGACCCAAGCATTCCTCTCCTTGGAATTCCTTATCCAGACTAAGAGAGGATGATCTGTCACCAAGCGAAATGGTCGACCAAGGAAATAATTGCTTAGGGACTCCAAGGCCCATTTAATGGCTAGGCACTTCTCCACTACGCTATAATTTTTCTAGGCCGGGGTGAGTTTCCTTCTTAGGTAAGTGACCGAATGCTTCTCTCCGTTCACCTCCTGCGACAGGACAACTCCTAGGCCCTCGTTAGAGGCATCTATCAGCACAATGAAGCATTTCTGAAAGCTGGGGATAATGTGGATGGGCTGTCCACACAGCGCCACCTTCATAGATTGGTACGCTTCCTCCGCCTTGGGGTTCCACCGAACCATGACCGACTTCTTTCACTTGAGGAGATCAGTAAGGGGGTTGTTCTTCCTGAAAAATTAGGTATAAACCTCTGGTAATACCCAACGATTCCGAGAAATGCTCTCACCTGTTTGGTGGTAACAGGTTGGGGCCAGTTCTGAATGGCCTCAGTTTTATTTATTTGAGGTTTGATAACCCCACGGCCAATCACGTAATCCAAGTATCAGGCTTCCTCGAGCCCTATCGCACATTTCTTGGGATTCGCTGTCAAGCCCGTGGCTCTGAGCGAATCTACTACCACTTGTACATGGGACAAGTGGGTATGCCAGTCATCACTAAAGATGATGATGTCATCTAAGTACGCTGATGTATACTTCCGATGGGGTTCCAGCACTAGGTCTTTTCCTTTTCCGACGCTGTAAGAGGCACCTGTCAATAACCCTTGGTTAGGTCTAGCATGGTGAAGTACTGGGCCTGACCCTGGCGCTCGATCAACTCGTCCACCAGGGGCATTGAATAAAGGTCAAACTTCGACATCTCATTCAACTTACGGAAATCATTACAGAACCGTAATGATTCGTCTGGCTTCAGGATTAGCACAGTGAGGCCCAGTCACTCCAGAATTCCTCAATTATTCCCAGCTGGAGTATTTGTCTTACCTCACACGCAATCTCCGGGCCTCGGGCACCTGATATGGTTTCATTTGTACCCTTACATGAGGCTTGGTGACAATGTCATGCTGGATGACGGAGGTATGAACGGGTAATTCTGAGAATACATCTGCATTCTCTTGGACTAATTTCCAAACCTCTCGACGCTGCTGTTTTGAGATGGTGTCTCCTATTTTTACCTCTCTCTTGGCCTCGTCCTTGGCCGGTGACAGAGGGTTCCTTGTTGGTACCACTGAGGTTGCCTCCGCGGCCAAACATTCCCAGTCCTTCCACACTTTCAACAGGTTGACGTGATGCAGCTGTTCAGGTTTTCTTTTCCTGGGCTGGTAAACTCTATAATTTACATCTCCCACCTTTCCCCGTATCTCATATGGCCCTTGCCACTTGGCCATGAGCTTACTCTCTGTGGTGGGCACTAGTACCAACACCCGTTCCTTTTCTTTAAAGGTCCTGGCCGTGGCTCTTTTATTATACACGCCGCTCTGCTCGGCCTGGGCATCCATCAGATGCTCCTTCACTATGGGCCGTACTGCAGCAATCCGGTCCTGCATGCTTGCCACATGCACGATAACATTCTTATGCGGCATGGGCTCCTGTTCCCACGTCTCCTTGGCTATGTCCAGCAGTCCCCTTGGGTGCCTGCCATACAATAGCTCAAATGGGGAGAACACCATGGACGCCTGCGGTACCTTGCGGATGGCGAACATTAGATATGAAAGACAAAAAAACTGACTGGCACATCCAAACTAGTGTGAATAGGTGCATACCAAGAGGAGCAACCCCCATATACAATATACAAAGAGAGGTTGCACTCTATTATGCTAAAGCATGTCAATGTGGAATATATGTAATTTGAATAGCAATACAGCTTTAGAATATTGGCCAAATATTATCAGCCCACCAGCCAACGTCATGGCGGTCTCAAATCTGATGGGTACCTACAGTGTGTGAATACCTCTCTAAGGCTGGAGTCACACTAACCTGCGCAAAATACGGTCAGTATTTTACATGCGTAATACGGATGACAGACCCCTAAATAGTGCTCCATATGTCATCCGTAATCAAGGTGTGGTCGCGTATTTTGCGCATGTAAGCATCCGTATGGCATCCGTATGGCGAGATTTTCTCGCAGGCTTGCAAAATGGACATATAATGGAGCCCTATGACAGGGTTTCTAAAGACACCGGGTGTGTATTTCTCGCAAGTCACATGTGTGGTCCGTGTGCAATCCGTATTTTTTGCGCACCCATAGACTTGCATTGGCGTACTACAGGCGTAGTACGCTGACAATCGCAGCATGCTGCGAGTGGCACGGACCGTAGAATACGGATGAGAAATATACGGCTGGTGCGAGTGACCCCATAGAGAATCATTGGTCCGTGTCTAATGCGTGCTTTTAGCGCCTCTCACTCGGCCGTATTCCTCTCCAGTGTGACTCCGGCCTAAGGCTGATGTCTGAATTCCTGGGTGAATGTGGACACCTCTGTCAGCAATGCCTGCATTTATGGGTAAGTAGGGACCTACTATAATTAAAATCACCACCTGGTGGAGGGCAGAGTGCCCGGTCAGTAAGCTAACATACAAAAGACAAAAAAACTGACTGGCACATCCAAACTAGTGTGAATATTTGCATACCAAGAGGAGCTACCCCCATATACAATATACAAAGAAAGGTTGCACTCTATCATGCTAAAGCATGTCAATGTGGAATATATGTAATTTGAATAGTAATACTGCTTTAGAATATTAGGAAAAAATATATGAGATGCTTAGCATAAAATTTGGCCAAATATCTGCCCACCAGCCAACGTCAAGGCGGTCTCAAATCTGATGGGTAGGTACACTGTGTGAATACCTCTCTAAGGCTGATATCTGAATTCCTGGGTGAATGTGGACACCTCTGTCAGCAATGCCTGCATTTATGGGTAAGTAGGGACCTACTATAATTAAAATCACCACCTGGTGGAGGGCAGAGTGCCCGGTCAGTAAGCTAACATACAAAAGACAAAAAAACTGGCTGGCACATCCAAACTAGTGTGAATATTTGCATACCAAGAGGAGCTACCCCCATATACAATATACAAAGAAAGGTTGCACTCTATCATGCTAAAGCATGTCAATGTGGAATATATGTAATTTGAATAGTAATACTGCTTTAGAATATTAGGAAAAAATATATGAGATGCTTAGCATAAAATTTGGCCAAATATCTGCCCACCAGCCAACGTCAAGGCGGTCTCAAATCTGATGGGTACCTACACTGTGTGAATACCTCTCTAAGGCTGATATCTGAATTCCTGGGTGAATGTGGACACCTCTGTCAGCAACGCCTGCATTTATGGGTAAGTAGGGAACTGCTATAATTAAAATCACCACCTGTGGAGGGTGGAGTGCTCGGTCAGTAAGCTAACATACAAAAGACAAAAAACTGACTGGCACATCCAAACTAGTGTGAATAGGTGCATACCAAGAGGAGCTACCCCCATATACAATATACAAAGAAAGGTTGCACTCTATCATGCTAAAGCATGTCAATGTAGAATATATGTAATTTGAATAGCAATACAGATGGTGATTTTAATTATAGCAGATTTGAGACCGCCTTGACGGCTGGTGGGCAGATAATATTTGGCCAAATTTTATGCTAAGCGTCTCATATATTTTTTCCTAATATTCGAAAGCTGTATGATGGGTGATGACAGTTGGCCCTCCGGACATGTGTCACAGTACCGCCGGACCTCTACGCAGACCCCAGGACAAAAAAACAAAACAATGCAGAATGCACTCCTGCATCTTTTTGGCCCCCAAGTGCCCTCCTAGCATTAGGGCATGAGCCATGTCGAGCACCGCCCGAAGGTAGGATTGATGTACCACCACCTGTCCCACCACCTCATCCTGGACTTTAACCACCCGATATAACAACTCCTGGTGGATAACCATGCTGGAAAAAACTGTCCTAGCACCAGATTGCTGTGCTACGCAATTAATTTCAGTCACCTTTTCTCGTGCCCGGGCCAAGGTGGGATCCTAGAACTGAGCTGTCGCAAATGTACCAGGAGACACCTCCAGCTCAGGGATCGGTGGGGTCTTCTAGACCTCTCCTGCCAATACCTCTAGGGGAACTAGGGGAAGCCTATCAGGGTTAGGCCGGGGTCACACTAACCAATGCAAAATACGGTCAGTATTTTACATGCGTAATACGGATGAATGGCCCCTAAACAGTGCTCCGTATGTCATCCGTAATCAAGGTGTGGTCGCGTATTTTGCGCATGTAAGCATCCGCATGGCATCCGTATGGCGATATTTTCTCGCAGGCTTGCAAAATGGACATATAATGGAGCCCTATGACAGTTTTAATAAAGAAATGAAAGAATATATATAGACACATAGAATGCATATATATATATATATATATATATATATATGTATTCTATGTGTCTATATCTATTCTTTCATTTCTTTATTAAAACTGTCAGTGTGAGTTTACTGTATAGCGCACTGAATTGCCGGCTTTGCTAAAAGACACCGGATGCGTATTTCTCACAAGTCACATGTGTGGTCCGTGTGTAATCTGTATTTTTTGCGCACTCATAGACTTGCATTGGCGTACTACGACCGTAGTACGCTGACAATCGCAGCATGCTGCGATTGACACGGAGCGTAGAATACGGATGAGAAATATACGGCTGGTGCGAGGGACCCCATAGAGAATCATTTGTCCGTGTCTAATGCGTGCTTTTAGCGCCTCTCACTCGGCCGTATTCCTCGCCAGTGTGACCCTGGCCTCACACTCTGTCCCTATGTTGGCGACCCCTACGGCAGGAATCCCTGACTCGGGATCTTCGGGTTCTGCTCCCAGAATAGCATTTAACCTTGGGAGGATTAATGCTAGTCTCCCACAGGGACCAGAACAGGGGCAAGTCTCTTCCCAACACAGTCCCGTATGGAAGAGTCTTTACCACTCCCACCACATGTCTTATTTCTCCATATGGGGTGGAAAAAGTAACCTCCGTGGTTGAGTACTCTCGGAGTTCCCCATGGTGTTGTCCCAGGCAACAAGGGACCCATGACCCAGAGTCACTAAGCTCCCCAAGTCCTAGAGAGCATCTGTCTGGTACCCGTTAACAAGTACCTTGCACAGTTGGCGTTCGGTACCGGCAGTGACTGTAGTGGCTGTGCAGACTGGCTGGGTATACATAGACACATGGCGAGTATACCCGCAGTCCATGAGTTCAACTGTCAGGGGGCAGTTAGCAGCCATATGTCTGGGGCCCTGGCACCACCAACACATGATAATTGTGGTGCGACTGGACCTTGGGGCCGATTTAGGGGACAAGGGTCTGCTGTCACTCTCCCTGAGGGATACCCCCTCAATATGGGCTCGGTTTGGATTTGCCCCCGTGGGGGGTTGTGGACTTTTTCCAAACTCCTGAGCTGGTGGGGCCTTATGTGACAGCCGAAGTGGAACAGTGTCCTGTATATAGTCCTGAGAGGCTGTATACCGCTCAACCAGTCCAACAACCTGGTCCAGAGTGCACGAGTCCCCTTGATCCCACCAACATTGTATAGCTGCTGGCAGGGCCCTCACCAGCCGGTCAACCACCACCCTCTTTACCATCTGGACGGGAGTTAAGGTCTCAGGCTGGAGCCATTTTTTTTCACCAGTTGCAGTAAGTCATATGCCTGAGACCAGGCGGGACGCGACTCCACAAACGACCACTAGAATACCCATTGTGCTCTTACATATGTGTTAATTCCCAGTCGGGTAAGGATCTCACCTCTCAGCTTTTCATAATCCAGTGCATCGTCCCGACTGATGTCCAGGTAGGCCATATGGGCATCTCCTGTCAGGAACGGGACCATGACTTGAACCCACTGGGTCATCAGCAAGCTCTCCCACTCTGCAGTTCACTGGAAGACAGTGAGGAAAGCCTCCATGTCGTCCTCAGGACTCATCTTCCTCAATGCTGGCAGGACTTTATAACGGGCCTCTGAAAGGAATGTGGTCATTTGTGTGAATGTCTCTTGCAGAGCTGCGATCTTTTGCCTCAACAGGTTAGTTGTCTGCTGCTGTTGCTGGTTATGTAGCTCCTGCTGCTGTTGCGTTGCTGATGCTCCAGCTGCTGCCACAGCAGCTGCAGCTCCTCTTGCTGCTGCCGCTGTAACTGTAGATGCTGCTGCTCCAGCTGCCGTTGCTGAGTGAGGATCACCTACTTCAAAAGTTCCTCCATTTTGTTAGCAGGCTTGAGCTGAAGCTTTACAGGCTTAATCACTGACACACAGCACGCTTTGGGGTATGTCTCAGTTCACACTGCCCGCATTCTTCACCATATGTAGTGTGGCGCCCCTGAGGCTTCAGTCACCACAGAAGTACTGCACCTTCTCCTAAGGTGTAGTGCCCCACCATCCAGGTAAGGTGGGAACTCCTGACCACGCTCCACACCTGCATTCCACACACAGGATAGTTCAGTGGGGCCACCTAACAGCTTCAAGCTGGGGGTTAGCAGAGCACCCCTCGTGGAACCCTGCTTCGTAACACGAGATGTGCTGGGAGGCGGGTGGAGTGAGATGATACAAAAGAGTGGGAAGAGTGAGAGTTAGTTGGTTAGTTGGAGAGGGAGAGAGAAGAGTGAAGATGGGTGTCTGAAGGACGTGCTGCAGCAGGTCCCAGTTATCTGGGCTGCTGGAACGAGAAAGACCAGAGAAAGAGACTGAAAAGATTGATAACCTAATCTTCCATAAGAGAGATAGAACAGATCGGAACGAAGGAGAATAGAAGGATGGTGGGAAGTTGGTTGAAGAAAGATATAGAACCCTTCCAGTCCAGAGCGCAAAGGCCGGGGCCCGGTCCCCGAGGTTGATTGGATCATTATGTCCGGCAACAGACACCGGAGGAGTAGTGAGCCACTAACGCCTTGCTCCCATCATAGACTTGGGACACAACAGCAACTGAATAGAGAGCTGGGACGCAGTGAGGAGTCCCCGAAGCAGGCTCCAGCTGTCTGTCATACAAGTAGAGACTAGGAACACCTAGAGAGAGGCATTCCAGGGTAACTAAGTACTGGAGTGCTTCGCACCTAAAGGCGCATTGGTGGAGTCATTCAGTGAAGGTACATATTGGCGGAGTGTGGAAGGGAGAACCCTATCTGGCCTGGAGGTTGGCTGGAGCCCTGACCTGGAGAACACAGTACGGAGGGAGGCGTGTATGTGAACTGCAAACAGTGAGTAAAGCCTTGGAACCGCACACCCTGGTGTCCTCCAGTTATTCCAGCACCGCTACACCTGGGTAACAACATCTATACCATTCTGCGCCTCTCCTCATCCATTGCACCTACACTGCCCTGGGACCACAGCTCCACCTGTGGGGAGCTACACCATCTTTGCTGCACCACACCATCAGTCTCAGCGGATCTGCATGCAGCGTTGGCTCAACATCTTACTTGCCAAACACCACATGTGGCGTCACAAACTATTCTAATAAACTTTAACACCATTAACATCACCGCCATTGATATTGGGCGCCCAGGGCCACGGACCGGGTCATCGCTGCTGTGACACATTCCCGCCTTGACACCGGCCCGGTACCGAGTACCCCGCTGCCCTCGGTGTGTGAGGACGACCCAGTAGTGCAGCGGTGTCCTCACTGTGCAGTGATGAGGCAGTAACCCAGGAAAGTTCAAAGTAAACGTAGGTTTAATGTCCAAAAACTTACAACAAAAGAAACGGTATCCTCTGGATCGCAGCCGGGAAACATGACAGTCCGTAAATGCGGCCGGTTGCTGAGGGTGACTGAACCACTGTATTAGGTTGTGGGGTGCCAGGAGTTTGCTCTGCTTTGTGGTGTGTTCCCTCACACAGGCTGAGCTTTTGCAGAGCCATGTGATCTGCACCTTGCAAACTCCACACTGACACACCCAACCCTCTGCTGCAGGGTTTTTTTTTTACAAAGAACCTGTGGTCGTAGGCCACATGGAAAACCCGGGCCGGGGTAGGAAATGTACCGCCCTGCTACCTTCCTGTAGTTCGTTTAAAAAATAAAAGCCCATGGCAGGTTTTTCTAATCTGCCTTGTACAAATAGCTTGTCCAAGACTAACACTCACTTTTATTCTGCTTTGCAATCACAGCTACACCTATGACTGCAATGAATTCCCAAGGCCTCAATATGCTTCTTAGCGCATCCTGGGGGACACATAGCGACCTTTGCATATGACCCCGGTCACTGCCTCACAGTGTCCCATATAATAATGTTGCTCTTACTGTGCCCCACACAACAATAATGCCACTTTGTGCCCACACATAATAATATTGCTCTTTATTTCCCCCCACAATAATAATGCCAATTTGCCCCCACACAATAATATTGCTCTTTCTATGACCCACACAATAATATAGCTCTTTCTTTGCCCACACACCATAATATTGATCTTTATGTGCCTTCAAATAATAATATTGCTCTTTCTTTGCCCCACACAATAATATTGCTATTTCTATGACCCATACAATAATATTGCTCTTTCTTTGCCCCCACACAATAATAATGCCAATATGTGCCTCCACACAATGATAAATCTTCATTTATAAACCATATACATCAGTTATGTCCCCCTCTGTGCCTCCATATAATGAGTTCCCATTTGTGCCTGTACATAATAGCAAATTCCCCTTTGCTCATATGTATAATAGTGATGTCCCCATTCTTCACCTCACCCCATTCTTACAGTGAGTATTGTTGTCTTCCTTCCCTGTAGTCTGTTGCTAGTGTGCAGGTGGTGCAATGAAGTGATGTCTCTCCTGATGTCCTCTGTGCACAATTTCAACTATGTCTGTGTAAGGGGTGTACCGGGACTGTGTAATACTCTTCTCCATTCCTTTATGTAAATATTGCCTTTATGTATAACTGTGTATATATACTGTATATATATATATGTTTTGTTGTGTGTATAGGAATATATAATGTTTTAACATAGGGAAAGCTTAGGACCCTGTTCGGCCCACTAGAGGGGGCACATGACACCTTGATATAATAAGTAGTGTATATAGTTAACTGTAGGAGGAGTTAACTGGGGGGTAAGGCAGGAACAGTTTCCTAGTTAGTTCAGAGGGACTAGGGAGCCCGTACAGCTCAGGTGTGCTTGAAGCCCGAGCTACCCAGTAGCTCCACAATGTTTGTAACAAATGGACCCAGCCATACAGGGCCTATTGGGCAGAAGTTTAGCTGAACCAGCACTGGGTACATCAGTGGTGAAGCAGAGGTTACAGCGGGGTCTCAGCAGTGTGGGGACTCAGGTTGCTCAACATGTGGCAGATCATCGCATGGGCTGACGCCCTTAGATCTGGGGTGAAACGGACAAGGGAATCCCCAAGCATAGTGAGTCTGGACAGGGAGGATGCTGTGTTACCACAAGAGCTGGTACGACCCGAGCACTTACTTAGGGACCAAGGAAAGAGAGCACGCAAAGTGGAGAATGTGAGCTTTATGGAACCTATGCAAATTCTGTGTCTGATAAGGATGTGCTGTGCAAAGAAGAAAGTAAAGTTTTATCTTTCAAGTTGCAACTGGACTCTGTTTCTGTTTGTACGCAAGCGACCTTAGGGGACCTTAAGCAACGGAGAGAAGGCCCTGACGGTGCAGAGAATAAAGAGGCAAGTACATTGACAATAGGACGTTATCTGCATGTAATGATAGGCCAGGGCGCGCAAGAACAGATAATCTCAGCCACGACTATGGCCCTGGCCCTCCCTCACATCTGTCCCCACATCCACCAGGTCTTGGTTGAGGTCACACTGTCTGCAACCGTGATCTTTATCCCACTGCTCCTAACAATATAAAGCATCTTGCAAATAGTCTCTCAAACCGACATATGTAGCTCTTTCTGTAGCTCTGAGTGCCCACCTTTGAGGACTTCTTTTTGTAGGACCTCTCTTTTTTTTTTTCTCACTGTCCTGACACTGCAGCTAAATGGACTTCATTCCACTTTAATTACTCTCTAACCTGTCCTTCAGTCTAATGACATGCTCCTTGGAGGCTCAGTAGGCTCAGACCTCTTCCCAATGGCAAGATACAAAACAATCATGGACACAAACCCATCTACAAACTTGGAGGGAAAACCATCCTAGCGTGTAACATCCTTCATCAGGTTAGTTGAATAGTCCCCTCTGATTGACAACTCTATCCTCTTGCAGGATGACATGCAAGAAGGTTGTTCTTGGTGTCATGAAATATAAAAGGAAAGAAGTCATTGCTGAAATAATGGTTTGTGAATTGCTTCTGACTGGACAAAGGGTTGTCTGGACTCAGTGTCAATAAGCTCTCATAATCAAAATATTTTTTAAAAATTGCACGGAGTTACTATGGTAGACCTAAAATATCTTGTTTAATGTCTGAGAGAGATTTAACTGGGCTATATCATGAATGGGAAGTAGAAGTGTCATGATCAGTCTTTTGCAGTTGTCTCAAATTGTCACGTTTCAGTAATACAAACTTGTGCCAAACATACAGCCTTCGAGATCGGCTCACTAGATAAAATCAAAAGGAGAAGTTTGTCACAAGAAAAGGGGAAATCTGCAGTATTTCCATAACGTTCACGTCATATGGTTAGATAGAATCGAGAGCCTAGATGATGAATCTATAAGTTAAAACTCGGATGTGAGATTTTATTTAGCACTTAGCTAAAAAGGAAACGTGGTGGGGAAACACAGATTTGCAAAGTATTAGTCACTGGAAAAGCTCTTGAGACATTTTTGTCTGCAGTTATAGAAACATATGACAGTGACGGTTTACTTTGCCAAAAGTAAAAAATTCTAAAAAAATAATCAACTAATGTTTTTAATTTGCATTTCACACTTATTCCCACAAAAGAATATTGACTTACATAAAATTTTTTCTGAAGGACCCTAACCATAGGAATTTTTTCCAAAACAAAAAAGTCCTCCATGCACAGCAGATACCGTAGCTGCTAGTTAAACAATGGTTTGGCCGACAGATCTCTCTCTCCCAACTTCAGCAAACGCAATAGTGATGCTGGGTTCACTATGAAAAAGCCGGTGTCAGACTCCTCTGTCGGTGGCTTATCTCACCAAGAACAAAAGAATCGGCAATTTGAAATCATGCAGAATCCATATCCTTCCCACCATCATCTGTCACGGGAGCCTCCATACACATTAGACTGGCAGCCGAGCCACCAATACTGGAGTGTTTGGAAGATGTTAGTCTAATGTGTATGGGACACCATAAGTTTGAAGAAGTAGTACTTTTCTTTTTATTGCATTTTAACCACGCATACGGCCATCTTTCTTTTTTTCCATCTGGTGTGGTAGTAGAACACAAGGAGGAAACTGATGCCAAAACTGATCACAAAAATTTCTATCAGATCTTTCCTAGTGTCCAGAATATCAGGTGTTGTGGGCGACCTGTTCTAGAGCGCGATCCTAAAACATTGCATGCGGCATTTTTTGACCCAGCTATGGGCAATCTGACTATGTCCGTCCGCCCTTTATATTTTGTGTTCCATTTGAATACATTTCTAAGTTTGGCTTAATAAACTTCATCAAAACTATATGTGATTGCAAAAATTTCTCCTTTATTTTAAAACTTTACTCAGTATAAACATTCAGCTTGCCTTACCCGAGGTGAAAATTGTGAAAGCAGAAGATAGAGTTTGGAATAAATATCTACAAGCAATTATGGGGTCAAACCATCAGTTGGCGCCAGAAATTTGATGCAAAACTATTAGAAATGTCAGAAAATTTAGCAATTTTTGGCATTTCTACACCAGTTTTGCCAACTTTTTGAAAAGTGTGTGGAGCTTATTAGCGTGTTTGTGGTCAAGTGGTCAAATTAATTTGCCAAAAAAGTGTAGTAAATTAAGATGCAGTAAATTCATTAAGAGATTTAGGCCTCCTATAAATTTGGTGCATTTTGCTCCAGTGCACCCTGGATCAAAACTGTCATACAACACGCCAATCATGATGAACCAGCTACTCAGTGTTCTTTTTTTTTATTTTTGTGCAACCGATAAGTGACACCGGTGGTGTAAGACAGGTCACCAGCATCTGGGGCAAGGCAGGTATTTTGTGACTCATTAGCCCATGGGTCGTGATTCGTGAGCACCTCCTGATTCCTTCCACCAGTCCAGAATTGAACTCCTTTCCCTCAAGCACATTTATTATATTTAAGAAAATACCAATGCAATTCTAGTTTTCCCTTAAACTCTAAATTGTTATAAGTGTTTTAACTATTTATTACATTTTTGTGTTTTTTTTATGTAACTATTTAGACCATTCTCCTTCTCCGATCTTAACTCTAGCTAGAGTTGGAAAAAGTGTGTAAAAACATAACATTTCTTTTTCCATCAGTTTTTTTTTTTATATGGCCCATTTTTTATATTTGTCTCACCTCTACCAGTACCCCTCTGTTTTTCCACTCAATTATAAGTGACTGTAGAGGCAGAAAGTTATGGGAGAACACCATGGAGCACATGTCTACTGTGCATGATTGAAAAGTGCATCTCTCAACCTTTATCATCTTGGTTGCTGCCTATGTAGAGCGCAGTAGTCGAGAAAAGATGGTCATCGGCTGCTGCACTCAGCACAGGCAGTGGCTACAAACATTGCAAAGCTCACTTCATGATACTGAACTTTGTCATCTTGGTTGTTACCTATGTAGAGTGCAGCAGTTGAGAAAAGATGGTCATCGGCTGTTGCACTCAGCATAGGCAGTGAATACATAGATGACAAAGCTCACTTCATGATTCTGAACTTTGTTATCTTGGTTGCTGATAATGCAGAGCACAGCAGCCGATGACAAACTCATCTTGACTAGAGATGAGAGACTTTACCTTTTTTAGGGTCGAGTCGGGTTTCATGAAACCCGACTTTCTCAAAAGTCGAGTCGAACGAAATCGGCCGACTATAGGGGAAAACTCGGAGATCCGACTGAAACACGAAACCCAATGCACGTCAATGGGGAAGCAAAGTCAGAAGGGAGTGGAGGACAGTAAACACACCTACAGTGCCCATTTCAATGCCAACAACATCAATTCTTATTACTTAAGCTTGTCAACCTTAATTTACTTTATAATAATAGTTAAGCATTGAAAACTGGGGGTTATTTGGCTAAAGTTGTGGGGGGGTAGGGCTGGCTCCTGGTTTTCGTGTGACCCGGGCCAAAGAGTGTCAGTGCGCCCCTTTAACACATACCACAATTCATGATGCTCCGATACGGCACAGAAATATAGGTATAGTACAATGAAAAATACTTCACTTCTTACATGACATGACTGATATCTATTTTAAATTCTACAATAGCTCAAAAAACGGACAGTATATTACTCCATACAGTATTATGGCCACCACATAGTGCGCCATACAGAATAATGAGCCACATATATTTCTCCATATAGAATAATTGGTCCCCTATAATGTTCCATACAGTATATGATGAGCTCCACATAATGCTACAGTATATGATGGTCTCCATGGATGATGCTCCAGTGTGTTATGGGCCCAAATAATGCTCCATATATAATGGGCCCCATTTCTAATGCTCCAGTGTATAATGGGCCCCTTAGATGCTGCTCCAGTGTCTGATCTGCCCCATTTAGAATGCTCCAGTATATGAAGGGCCCCATGGATGATGCTCCAGTGTCTTATGGGCCCAAATAATGCTCCATATATAATGAGCCCCATTTCTAATGTTCCAGTGTATAATGGGCCCCGTAAATGCTGCACCAGTGTCTGATGTCCCCCATTTGGAATGCTCCAGTATATGATGAGCCTCATGGATGATACTCCATTGTCTTATGGGCCCAAATAACGCTCCATATATAATCTGCCCCATTTAGAATGCTCTAGTATATGATGGGCCCCATGGATGATGCTCCAGTGTCTTATGGGCCCAAATAATGCTCCATATATAATGTGCCCCATTTAGAATAAACCCAGGCATGGTATGTGAAAAGAGCTCCATGGAGAAATCTGAAGTGTGGGCTGCCGCATCCTTCACTTTTGGTGTGGGTGAAGGACCCAAGGAAAGGTGTTGCTCCTGACCAGAAGCCTGCACTGACAACTGAGTGCTTGCATTTTTTGAAACTTCAGAAGAGGAGGCGATAGAGCTGGAGACTGTTTCAGCAATGTAAGGCAAAACCAGTTCCTGATGCTCCGGCTTTAAAAGCAGTTTACCTACTCCCAGAAAAGGGAGCCTTACAGGCCTTCCGGAGCCAGACCATGACGCAGGCTCAACACCTCCTTCCTTAGCTGCTATTGTGCTTTTGGCACTACCAGCAGATGCACCACCACCACCATCAGTACCAGCTGGCCCCCCACGCCCACGTCTGCGGCCTCTTCCACCATACTTACTAATTTTTGTGAAAATGTACCCAACATACCAGCAGATATATGGTACTGTATCAGAAGTGTACAGCTCTATACAGTCTAGGGATAATTGTAAATCTCCGTATATATTTCATGAGTCATACACAGATGCTCACAGGCTCAGTATGGATTACACAATAATATGAAAAGTTGAAAAAGGGTACAGTATCACCAGATGCAAGGCATATATAGTATAGTTTAAACATTCTGAATCTCCATATATATTTCAGGAGGCAGACACAAACGCTCTCAGGCCCAGTATGGATTAGACAAGAATATTAAAAGCTGTTAGTGGGTAATGTATCTGTTAGGCGTCAGGTTTCTGCGTCTGCTCTGCAGGAATCCAGACCCTTACATTCTGCGGTCTCTTGCTGTTTATCTACTGCAGAGGAGATTGCCTTGCAGCAAATCTCTCCAGGGGCTAAGTCCCTCTGTCCTCCTACTGAGCATGCTCATGAGATGATTTCCTATTGGAGATTGGGAGTCATGTGCTCAGGTCCTGCTCCAGATCTCATTGGTCCATCTCGGAGATCTGGAAGCTTCCTGAAGGTCCCGGCGGCTATAAAAGCGCGTATGGCCGTTCCGCCATGCTCTAGTATAGTCTCTAGTTGCTACTGTGTGAATGATGATGGATGTATGATTCTGGTGAATGACTCATTTGAAACCCCTTCCCTCTGATATTACGTATGTGGACAGGGACTAAGCTTAGAGTCAGCGCCAGCGCGCCACTACTACATCATCCACAGTTGCTAGCATCCGACATTGTGCTTGCGTACTAGCTTTGTCGTCTAGCGGCAGTGTCCTACGCCGCGCTGCAGTTGCAGCCCTCCTTGGCGTCCCCAGTTGCGACGTCGCATGCACGGTAGGTCTAGACGGACGCAGTTCCGCTGTCTTTGGCTCTGCTCCTGTGACCAGATATCGTGTGTGCATTTACTCTGAGTACTGTGACTCCAACAGGCTCAGCCTTATTGTATTTGTCTTTGTTGGCACCTCTGTGACTTAACAGAGATTGCTCTGCGCACCTGGGTGACGTTTAACCCACGTGCACATTTCCGCCATATTGCTTGCCTGCCACCACTTAGCAGCAGCCATATCATCTACTGCACGGTGGACCCCGAGCGGCAAACGCACTTTATTATTATTTTTATTTAGTGCGTTCCGCCGTTCCTAACATTATACTAGCGCCAGGGTCTGGCTAGTGATGGCAGAACAGCAGCAAATCTTACAGTATATTTGGCAGCTGGAGGGCCGGTTGGCTACTTTTGAGAGTACTATCTTAGCTGCGAAATCCACTGAAGCTGCTGCACAGGCAATCGCAGACGCGATTTCACGTATGTCCACGTCCTCCCACGCGCCGACAGTTACCCGCCTCCCGTTGCCAGATAAATTTTCTGCCGATGGTGCCTCCTGTAGGGGTTTCATCCACCAGTGCTCTATCCAGCTGGAGTTACTGGCTGCGAGATTCCCTACAGAACGGGCCAAGGTGGGGTTTATTGTTTCCCTTCTGTCGGGCAAGGCGTTGGAGTGGGCTACGCCACTATGGGAGCGTGGTGACCCAGAGGTTCGGACCACTGCTCAGTTTTTAACAGCTATTAAGCAGGTCTTCGTGGGACCACGGGTCACGCACGACACCTCTCTTCAGCTACTTGCTTTGACTCTGGGATTCCTCTCGGTTAGTCAGTATGCCATTCATTTTCGGACACTGGCTTCCGAGCTGGAGTGGTCTGACAAAGCCCTCATCCCTGTGCTTTGGAGAGGTTTGGTGGAGCATGTTAAGGATGCTCTCTCCACCAGAGAAGTTCATGCAAGTTTGGAAGAGCTGATTGCCATTTCCACCCGCATTGATCTCCGTTTTTCGGAGCGCGGCCTGGAGCGTGCTCAATCCAAACGTAAGGTTACCTCGACTCACAACTTTTTTGAGCCTCTGGAACCACCCGAGCCAGAGACTCCACTTCCAGAGCCCATGGAGGTGTCTCGCGCCGTTCTCGAGGCGCGTCCGGCACAAAACTCCATTCGCGGTTACCATTGTCAACATGCTGTTTCTCAGGACAACAGTGCCCCGCAATGGCTAAACTCTGTGCCACCGGGCAAGACCTTTGTCCCTCCCCGCCTTCGGCCGAGGGTTCTCGCGTGGGCACACTCCTCCAGGAGGGGTGGTCACTGTGGCTACATGCAGACCACAAAACTCCTGGCGGGGTCGTATTGGTGGCAGCACAGGGCTCGGGACATTAAAAAGAATATTCGGGCCTGCGCTTTTTGTGCTCGGAATAGCTTCCTTAAACAGAGAGTGGAGACACCAGCCGACACACTGCGGCGTTCCACTTCAGCTTCTGCTCCTGGCGATTTTGCCGCCCCCGTTGTCTCCCACGCTTCCCTTCTCAAACCTGGCGACCTTGCCGCCTCTGATGCCTTCCACGTGTCCCGGTTTTCCATGTCACCTACTGGGACATCAGACTTGCCTTCGGATGGGTCTGAGGCCTATGCCCCTGATGGGCACAAGGTGGTGGATCGGAAGGCTCAGGGATGAGGAGGCCCTAGGAGGGGGGGTAATGTTAGGCGTCAGGTTTCTGCGTCTGCTCTGCAGGAATCCAGACCCTTACATTCTGCGGTCTCTTGCTGTTTATCTACTGCAGAGGAGATTGCCTTGCAGCAAATCTCTCCAGGGGCTAAGTCCCTCTGTCCTCCTACTGAGCATGCTCATGAGACGATTTCCCAATGGAGATCGGGAGTCATGTGCTCAGGTCCTGTGCCAGATCTCATTGGTCCATCTCAGAGATCTGGAAGCTTCCGGAAGGTCCCGACGGCTATAAAAAGCGCGTATGGCCGTTCCGCCTTGCACTAGTATAGTCTCTAGTTGCTACTGTGTGAATGATGATGGATGTATGATTCTGGTGAATGACTCATTTGAAACCCCTTCCCTCTGATATTACGTATGTGGACAGGTACTAAGCTTAGAGTCAGCACCAGCGCGCCACTACTACATCATCCACAGTTGCTAGCATCCGACATTGAGCTTGCGTACTAGCTTTGTCGTCTAGCGGCAGTGTCCTACACTGCACTGCAGTTGCAGCCCTCCTTGGCGTCCGCAGTTGCGACGTCGCACGCACGGTAGGTCTAGACGGACGCAGTTCCGCTGTCTTTGGCTCTGCTCCTGTGACCAGATACCATGTGTGCATTTACTCTGAGTACTGTGACTCCAACAGGCTCAGCCTTATTGTATTTGTCTTTGTTGGCACCTCTGTGACTTAACAGAGATTGCTCTGCGCACCTGGGTGACGTTTTTATCCACGTGCGCATTTCCGCCATATTGCTTGCCTGCCACCACTTAGCAGCAGTCATATCATCCACTGCACGGTGGACCCCGAGCGACGAACACACTTTATTATTATTTTTAATAAGTGCGTTCTGCCGTTCCTAACAGTATCACAAGCATACAGCTGTATACAGTGTTAGTGTAATTTTTAAATCTACATATATATTTAATGAGTAACACACAGACTCTCACAGGATCAGTATGGATCAAACCATAATACAAAAAGAAGATCTGCAAGAAATAATCACACATGTGGGCCAATGTTCCAGGTGTCAATGATGCACTTAGAGTGGTGGGTGGAGGAGGACTTTCTGGCTCAAAGGGTACTGTATCAGATACAAGGTATATATAGTTTAGTGAAAGTAGAAAAAATATCCGTATGTATTTCCGGAGGCAGACACAGACGCTCTCAGGCCCAGTATGGATTCGACAAGAATATAGAAATTTGACAAAGGGTACAGTATCAGCAGATAATAGGTATATATAGTATAGTTTAAACATTCTAAATCTCAGTATATATTTGAGGAGGCAGACACAGATGCTCTCAGGCCCAGTATGGATTACACCACAATATAAAAAGCAGTAAAAGGGTAATGGATCAGAAGCGTACAGCTGTATACACTATAGGGGCATTGTAAATCTCCATATATATTTCCATAGTCAGAAACAGACTCTCACTGGCTCAGTATGGATTATACCAGAATATAAAAAGCAGTAAATGGGTAATGTATCACAAGCGTACAGCTGTATACAGTGTTGGTGTAATCTTAAATCTCCAAATATATTTTCGGAGTAACAGACAGACGTTCACAGGCTCATTATGGATTACACCAGAATCTAAATAGCAAAAAAGGGTACTGTATCAGAAGCGTAGAGCTGTATACAGTGTTGGGCAAATTTGAAATCTCGGTATATATTTCCGGAGTCACCCTCAGACGCTCACTCAGTCTGGATTTGACCATAATACAAAATGTTGAAAAAAGGTACTGGATAACAAGATAGCAGGTATATATATAGGGTACAATTTAAATATCCGTGTAGATATTCCCGTAGTCACCCTCAGAGGCTCTCTCAGTATGGATTTGACCGTAATACTAAATGTTGAACAAAGGTACTGTATAACAAGATACAGTAGAAGCTGTATATAGTATAGGGTAAAATTTTTATATACAGAAGGAAGAAACCACACACGCTCACTCAGTATGGATTATGCCGTAATAAAACATTTAGAACAAAGGTACTGTATCAGCAGATACCAGGTGTATCCAGTCTAGGGGTAATTGTAAATTTCCGTCTATATTTCCGGAGTCAGACACAGACACTCACAGGCTAAATATAAAAAGTAGAAAAAGGGAAATGTATTCGAAGCGTACACCACGTATACATTGTTGGGGTACTTTGAAATCTTCGTATATTTTTCAGTCTCAGTAAGCCAGTCCAGACTCTCCGCTACTAAAAGCTAGATGGATACAAGTACAAACAGAAATTCGAGTGTTTGCAGAAATTTGGGAATTACTAATCATGGGAAAACCTCCCGGTAGATTTCGCAGAGGCGATGCTGACCCTCAATTACTTTGTCTGTGGAGACAGCGAAAACGGTTATTTGTGAAGAAAGGATTGCTGTATCGCAGTAGCGTGGATCCCATCACCGTTACTCGTCTCCATCAAATTGTGATCACAGGGAGAGATGTAGACATGGTCCTCACTGCCTATCATGATGTGTCTGGGCACTTTGGAGTGCAAAAGACAGAAGCCACAAGCCGTAGGCGATTCTATTAGATTGGCATGAGAGGAGACATTGAAAAATGGTGGCAGGAATGTCATACATCTGTGACTAGGAAAACTGTGAAAGCTGATCATAAAGCACCACTACATCCGATTGTGAGTTGACGTCCATTACAAATGGTAGCCATTGATCATCTGAAGATAGAGGCCAGCAGAACAGGCCATAGCTACATCTTAACCATCATCGATCAATCCACCAAATTTCTAGTGGCCGTCCCTGTGAAGGATTTAACTGGCCAGACTACACAGCGGTGGAGCAGGTAAGTATTGCAACTTGCAAGTGCTGTGGCCATGACCAAGCAGGCGGGGCCCACTCGTGGGCGACGATACTGGCACAGGGCCCCTCATAGTACGCCGGTGTGTTTGACGGTGAGTGGGCCCCCCCACCATCAGAGACACTGTATTGTACTATGAGGGGCCCTGTGCCAGTGCCGTCAGCAAAGAGTGGTCCTACCCACCAGTTCAGAGCAACAGCACTTGCC
Source organism: Dendrobates tinctorius (assembly GCF_039654945.1). Lineage (NCBI taxonomy): Eukaryota > Metazoa > Chordata > Amphibia > Anura > Dendrobatidae > Dendrobates > Dendrobates tinctorius. Next base: position 5,678,237 of record NW_027361788.1, on the reverse strand, counting down.
CGGGTGCGCCAGCTGGTGACTCCAGCCCTTGGGGGGGCAGCCCAGTTAGGGAGGTTGAAAAAATGGCATATGTTTATGTGTAGGCTGTACATTCAGCAGCTGCAAATGGAGGAATCGGACAAGTCCGAGGAAGAGGAGGACAAAAGCGAGCCAAATTTCTGGCAACCTATGTGTCATCAGGGGAAGGTGGGACAAAATCCTTTAAAACCCATGCATGGTTCATTTTAATGAAGGTTAGATCATCAACATTTTGGGTCAACAGACGGTCCTTTTTTCTGTCAGGATTGATCCAGCAGCACTGAAGACTCTTTCAGATAGCACACTAGCAGCAGGGCAAGCGAGTTCCTGTAAGGCATATTGTGCTAATTCAGGCCAGGTGTCCAGTTTACAGGCCCAATAGTCAAAGGACAATGACCTGTGAGGGAGAACATTGATATGGGAGAAGTAGTTTGTAACCATAGTTGACAACTGCTGTCTCCTGTCACTTGCAATCGATGCAGTATTACCAGTTGTGTGAGCGGTACTTGAGAAATCAGTCCACAACATGGTCATGAAACCCCTGTCTCCAACGCCACTTCGGCTGTGTGCACCACGAATACCTCTTCCATTTTGCCCACTACGGCTCGTGGGAGAACCAGCACCGCTGCTGTGTGCTGGGAATGCCTCAAACAAACAGTTTACCAGAGTTGCTTGTTTGTTAGCCAATATTATCTCTAGGTTCTCCTGTGGCATGATGTTGTGTAATTTTCCTTTACAGCGTGGATCGAGGATGCTGGCCAACCAGTAGTCGTCATCCTTCATCATTTTGGCAATGCAGGAGTCCTTTTTTAGGATCCGCAAGGCATAATCACACATGTGGGCCAATGTTCCAGGTGTCAATAATGCAATGGCAGTGGTGGGTGGAGGAGCACTTTCTGGCAAATCCACATCCCTCCTGTCACGCACAAGCCCTGTACCTGACCTTGCCACGCCAACATTTTCTCTTGCCCCCTGACAAGCATCCTCCTCCACAAAATAATCATCCCTCTCATCCTCCTCTTCCTCTTCTTCCTCCACCTCATCCAGGACAGTTCCCTGACCAGACAATGGCTTACTGTTATCAAGGCTTCCCTCCACCTCCTCCTCCTATTCCTCCTCCTCTGCAGATGCCTGATCCTTAATGTGCGTCAAACTTTGCATGAGATGACGCATAAGTGGGATGCTCATGCTTATGATGAACTCATTTTCTGCTCCACCAGTTGAGAGTTCCCCTTCTGTTCTCCCTCTAAAGGTGACAGGAGGTAGTGCGGTTGGTTTAAGTGGTAGTGATCTGCCACCTCATGAGGAAGATAGCGATTGGATCTCTGGAGTATCAGACTGGATATAAGACAGCCGACGCCCTATCCGGGTGCTGGTGATTCAGTCTGCTTCTCAGGTCCTGGACTTCAGCTCTCTTCCAGTCTTCTCAAGTTAAGTTTGTTTTTTGTTAATGTTCTCACTTGCTCTTGTTGGTCAATTCTGTTTTTTGTGTAATCAGCCTGCCTCTGCTGGGGCTATACTGAAATTCCACTCCTATTAATCAGTATTTGCCAATCTGCTTTTTGTCCCTTATTAGATTGGCCTCTTTTTTTGCTCTGTCTCAGAATATTTCAGAGTGCTGATATAGGTTTAGAAGTCTAGTGACTTCAGGGTTAATTTTGCTATCAGAAGTCTTGGACAATATTTTTGTAGGTTTTTTTTTGGCAGATTGCAGACAGTGTCTTTCCTTTTCTGTCCTTTTTAGTTAGCCGGGCCCCATCGTTTGCTCAGCCTATTTTTTCTGCCTTTGTTTGTATTTTCATCTTGTTTCACCGTCAATACATGTGGGGGGCTGTCTTTCCTTTGGGGTCTGCTCTGGGGCAATTAGTTTTCCTCTTTTCCTGCTTTAGGCTTATGTAGTTCTCTGGTTGTGACGAGGCGTCTAGGACCAACGTAGGAACGCTCCACAACTGCTGCTAGTTGTGCAGGTAAGATCAGGGATCTGCAATCTGCATAGTTACCAACTTCTCTGGTTTTCTGAGACTTAGCTTGTTGTCTTTTTTTTCCTCCTCGGTTTCCCATTCATAACAGATGGCGTTGTCTGCGCTTACCAGCCGTGTGCATTCCTCAAAACACTGAAGGACTTTACAGAGGTCTTTCAGCTTTGACCACTGCACACCCGACAACTCCATGTCTGCCCTCAAATTGCCTGCCCGTGTATCCTCCCACAAATGCATTACATCCTGCCTCTGTTCGCACAGCCTCTCAACCATGTGCAGGGTGGAGTTCCACCTTGTTGCAACGTCTATGATTAGGCGGTGCTTGGGGAGGTGGAGCAATCGCTGCAGGTTCTGCATACGACTGGAGTGTACGGGCGAGTGACGGATGTGCGAACACAGTCTTCGCACCTTATGGAGCAGGGCTGTTAACTCCAGAAAATTTTTTAGGAAGCACTGCACCACCAGATTCAAAGTGTGAGCGAGGCAAGGTATGTGTGTGAGTTTTGCAAGTGCTATGGCTGCCAGAAAATTCCTGCCGTTATCACTGACTACCTGGCCTGGCTCAAGATGTAGACTGCACAGCCATGACTCTGTTTGTCGCTGCAAGTAGTCGGCCAGTACCTCCGCGGTGTGTCTGTTGTCGCCCAAAGACATCATCTTTACAACAGCCTGCTGCCGCTTACCACTAGCTGTTTGATAGTGGGACACCTCGTGTGCAACACTGGCAGCTGCAGATGGAGTGCTTGTGCGACTGCGCTCTGTCGAAGAGCTTTTGCTTATGGAGGAGGAGGGTCGAACGCCTACAGCCAACTGTTTCCTATAAAGGGGGCTAGGCAGCACTGTTCCACCTCCGCTGTCCCCTGTGGAGCCTGCATCCACCACATTAACCCAGTGCGCAGTGATGGACACGTAACGGCCCTGGCCATGCCTACTGGACCATGCATCTGTTGTGAGGTGCACCTTTCCACTCACAGATTGTTTGAGTGCATGGACAATGCGGTCTTTCACATGCAGGAGGAGGGCAGGGATGGCTTTTCGAGAAAAGAAGTGCCGACTGGGTAGGTCAAAGCATGGGACAGCGTAGGCCATGTGCTCTCGGAAAGCTTCGCTTTCAACCAAATGAAAAGGCATCATCTCTAATGAGATCAGTTTGGCAATGTAGGCGTTCAAAGCCAGTGTACACAGATGAGAGGATGAGTACTTTCTTGTCCTACTCAGAGTGTCTGCTAGGGTGAGCTGGACTTGAGAGCTGCATATGGGGAACTAGCGGTGGACCGGACGGACTGAGAGGAGGTTGGTGATGGTGATGGTGTTGGTGGTGATGGCCTAGATTCAGTGTTTCGCTGCAAAACCATTGTGATTCCCTGACTGCTTTGGCCTTGCGACGACACCTCAACATTTATTGCTGGTGGTGTGCTTACCGGTGGCGGTGGTCTTACAGTGGGGGAAGCGATGCAGCGTTGCTGGCTACCTTCAGTCGGAGCAGGTGCACATGTGGTACCTGAGGTTTTGTAGTCCATCCACGTTTGCAAGTGCATGGTGGTTAAATGTCTAAGCATGCAACTGGTATTCAAATTTCTGAGATTTTTCCCTCGGCTAAAGGTCCTTCCCCACTTCTTACAGATTACCTTTGCCTCATCAGTAGGATTTTGGACAAAGAAGTGCCACACTGCACTCTTCCTACTATGGTATAAATTTTCAGGGCTTGCACGCTGTGCTAATTTGACCGTTTGGCCAAGCTGTCCTGCAACTCTTTTGGTTTTTGTTCCACGTATTTGGACAGCTACGGGCCTGCCAGATAACCGCTGCTGCGATGTCGATGCCTGCTGCGGATCCTTCTCCTTATCTGAGCTATTGACAGCGACACCCTCTTAGCCCAATGGATGCCAATCCGGGTCAACAACTGGGTCATCCATCACCTCCTCTTCAATTTCATCTGCACCTTCCTCTGTGTCACCATGTAAGGTGGTATAGTATGCGGGAAGGGGCACCTGAGTATCATCAGGGTCAGATTCTGCGAGGGCAATGTAGTGCTGTGGGTCAATGTATCAGCAGAATCATCTAGCAGTGGCTCTGCATCAGTGCACTCCATGTCAGATTCATCTTGGACTGGGGAATTCAGGATTTGACTGGATAACCCAGGCATGGTATGTGAAAAGAGCTCCATGGAGTAATCTGAAGTGTGGGCTTCCGCATCCTTCACTTTTGGTGGGGGTGAAGGACACAAGGAAAGGTGTTTTTCCTGACCAGAACCCTGCACTGACGACTCAGTGCTTGCAGGTTTTGAAAGTTCAGAAGAGGAGGCAATAGAGCTGGTGGCTGTTTCGGCAATGTAAGCCAAAACCTGTTCCTGATGCTCTGGCTTTAAAAGCGGTTTTCCTACTCCCAGAAAAGGGAACCTTACAGACCTTCTTGTGCCAGACAATGACGCAGGCTCAACACCTCCTGTCTTAGCTGCTATTGTGCTTTTGGCATAACCAGCAGATGCACCACCACCACCATCAGTACCAGCTGCCCCCCGCCCACGTTGGCGGCCTCTTCCACCATACTTCCTCATATTTGTGAAAATGTAACAAAAATACCAGCAGATATATGGTACTGTATGAGGAGCGTACAGCTGTATAAGATGTAGGTAAAAATTTAAATCTCCGTATTTATTTCCTTAGTCACAGACGCTCTCCCAGTATGTATTTGACCGTAATCCAATCAGCAGATATACGGTACTGTATCACAAGCGAACAGCTCTATACGGTGTATGTATGGAAAAATGAAAATCTTCGTCTATCTTTTTACGGAGTCACACCCAGATAGCATGTATTTGTCCGTGATACCAGCTGGTACACGGTAGTGTGTGAGGAGCGTACAGCTCTATACGGTGTATGTATGGAAAATTTTAAATCTCCGTCTATTTTTTTACGGAGTCACACACACACGCTGTCTCTGTATAGATTTGACCATAATCAAACAGCAGATATACGATACTGTTTGACAAGCGGACAGCTCTATACGGTGTATGTATAGAAAATTTTAAATCTTCGTCTATTTTTTAACGGAGTCACACACACATGCTGTCTCTATATAGATTTGACCATAATTAAACAACATATATACGATACTGTTTGACAAGCAGACAGCTCTATACGGTGTATGTATAGAAAATTTTAAATCTTCGTCTATTTTTTAACGGAGTCACACACACACACGCTGTCTCTATATAGATTTGACCATAATTAAACAACATATATACAATACTGTTTGACAAGCGGACAGCTCTATACGGTGTATGTATGGAAAATTTTAAATCTCCGTCTATTTTTTTACGGAGTCACACACACACGCTGTCTCTGTATAGATTTGACCATAATCAAACAGCAGATATAAGATACTGTTTGACAAGTGGACAGCTCTATACGGTGTATGTATGGAAAATTTTAAATCTCCGTCTATTATTGTACGGAGTCACACACACACTCTGTCTCTGTATAGATTTGACCATAATCAAACAGCATATATACGATACTGTTTGACAAGCGGACAGCTCTATACGGTGTATGTACGGAAAATTTTAAATCTCCGTCTATTTTTTTACAGAGTCACACACATGCTGTCTCTGTATAGATTTGACAGTAATCAAACAGCAGATATATGATACTGTTTGAGAAGCGGACAGCTCTATACAGTGTATGGAAAAATTGAAATGTCCGTATATAAATTTACTGAGTCTCACACACACACGCTGCCTCTGTATAGATTTGATCGCAATACAAACAGCAGATATACGATACTGTTTGACAAGCGGACAGCTCTATACGGTGTATGTATGGAAAATTTTAAATCTCCGTCTATTTTTTTACAGAGTCACACACACATGCTGTCTCTGTATAGATTTGACAGTAATCAAACAGCAGATATATGATACTGTTTGAGAAGCGGACAGCTCTATACAGTGTATGGAAAAATTGAAATGTCCGTATATAAATTTACTGAGTCTCACACACACACGCTGTCTCTGTATAGATTTGACCGCTATACAAACAGCAGATATACGATACTGTTTGAGAAGCGGACAGCTCTATACGGTGTATGTATGGAAAATTTAAAATCTCCATTTTTTTTTACGGAGTCACACACAGATAGCATGTATATGTCCGTGATACCAGCCGGTACACAGTAGTGTGTGAGGAGTGTACACCTCTATACGGTGTGTGAAAAAATGAACGCTCTCTAACTCTGCAGGAAATCAGAATAAAAGTATTTTTGCTTTGAAAAAAGCAGTCTAAACAGCAGTGTGCACACAGCAATGCAGCTATCAGGTAGCCTTATAAGGCAGCCTAATAACCACCAGCGCTGCTGCACACACAAAAATCTTCCCCTGTCACTGCACACTAACTGTACAGTTGAAATCGCTATCACAAGAAGCACAGATTTTTTTTCTTTGTTGCCTAATGCTCTCCCTATTGAGAATCAGCGGCAGCAACCTCTCCCTATGCTAAGATCGGCAGAAGTAAAATGGTGGTCGGCGGACAAGGCTTTTATAGCCACTGTGATGCCACACAAAGCAAGCCAATCACACGAATGCCCTTCTCTAAGATGGTGGTGGCCGCTGCCCATGTCATCGCGTTGCCCACAGTGTGCGTCCTTGATGATTGGCTGAGAAAAGGCACTGGAAGCATTATGGGAAACGCGGCTTTGGTGCACGGGTCGGCGCCCTCATGGCCAACCTCACGCTACTTTATCTCCACTCATGGTTAGTGGTTGGGTGAAGCCATTTATTGTCAAACTGCTGTGTTTTCTCTTTTTAGATCATAATGACAACCCAAAACATCCAAATGACCCTGACCAAAAGTTTTCATACCCTGGTGATTTTGGCCTGATAACATGCACAGAAGTTGACACAAATGGGTTTGACTGGCTACTAAAGGTAACATTCTCACCTGTGACCTGTTTGCTTGTAATCAGTGTGTGTGCATAAAAGCTGAGTGAGTTTCTGGGATCCAGACAGGCTCTTGCATCTTTCATCCAGCCACCTACATTTCTGGATTGTGAGTCATGGGGAAAGAATTGTCAAAGGATCTGCGCGAAAAGGTAATTGAACTGTATGAAACAGGAAAGGGATACAAAAAGATATCCAAGGAATTGATAATGCCAGTCAGCAATGTTCAAACTGTGATTAACAAATGGAAAATCAGGGGCTCTGTAAAAACAAAACCATGGTCAGGTAGACCAACAAAAATTTTGTTCACAACTGCCAGGAAAATTGTTCAGGATGCAAAGAAAAACCTACACATCGCATCAGCTGAAATACTGGACTCTCTGAAAACTAGCGGTGTGGCTGTTTCAAGATGCACAATAGGGAGGCACTTGAGGAAAATGGGCTGCATGTTTGAGTCTCCAGAAGAAAGCCAGTACTGCTCAAATGCCACAAAGTATATAGCGTAAAATACACAAAACAGCACAGAGACAAGCCTCAAAACTTCTGGAACAAGGTATTTTGGAGTGATGAGACCAAAATTGAACTTTTTGGTCACAACCAGAAACATTACATTTGGAGAGAGATCAACAAGGCCTATGATGAAAGGAACACGATTCCTACTGTAAGGCACGGAGGTGGATCGCTGAAGTTTTGGGGATGAGTGAGCTACAAATGCTCAGGAAACTTGGTCAAAGTTGAAGGAAAGATGAATGCAGTACATTATCCGCAAATACTGGAGGCAGATTTGCAATCATCAGCCCGGAAGCTGTGAATGGGATGTACTTGGACGTTCCAACATGACAACGATCCAAAACACAAGGCCAAGTTGACGTGTCAGTGGCTACAGCAGAACAAAGTGAAGGTTGTGGAGTGGCCATCTCAGTCTCCTGACCTCAATATAATTGAGCTACTCTGGGGAGATCTCAAGTACGCAGTTCATGCTAGACAGCCCCAGAATTTACAGGAACTGGAGGCTTTTTGCCAAGAAGAGTGGGCAGCTTTACTATCTGAGAAAATAAAGAATCTCATCCACAACTACCACAAAAGACTTCAAGCTGTCATTGATGTTAGAGGTGGCAATACATGGTATTTAGAAATGGAGTATATAAACTTTTGATCAGGATTATTTGGATGTTTTGGGTTGTCATTATGATTTAAAAAGAGAAAACATTAGTTTGACAATAAATGGCTTCGCTCAACCGCTACCCAAGAGTGGAGAAAAAGTTTTGGTGTTATCCTTCATATTCTCTGAAAAAAGGCCAAGAAAGCAGAAATTCTGAAGGGGTATGTAAACTTTTGAGCACAACTGTATATAAATGGCACAGGTAGATCACAGAGGATACTACAACAATCAATAACATGATCCATTACCTGTGGCCATGATGAGATGGATGTATGGGTTGCTCACCAGCACTTCAACGTGCGTTTCATCGCCTTTTGCAGTTTCGTTAACCACTTTTCGCTACTTCATGCTGCTCTGGCCACTTTTGAAAAGTGAATGGGAATGGGGGCATGGTTAACTATGCAAATAAGTTTAACCCACACTTCTGAACAGCAACTTTTGTTTAAGTAGCAAAAAAGTCAGACTTCTCACTCCAGTGGAGAAATAGTATAAAAAGTGGAAACTAAACCCTGCATAGCAAATATTAAGCAACACTTTGATACACTTGTCCTAAATGAAGACAATAAAGTCCTAGGCAAAAAGGATATTTAAAATTACCCTCACGATAAACTCTACCCATCCCCTATATGTTTCACACGCATCATTTTTATGGATTTTTTTGAATTGTAAAGGCTTAAAACAACTCCATACAGTTGTCTCAAAAAAGCCAGTGCTGATATCTTGAAGGAGTTATTTTAGTTCTCTGATCTAATATTTGCATTTGCTAATGGTCTTAGTATTTCTTCGAGTTCTTGGTGCTATTTCTTAAATTTTTAGTTACGAGAAAGATTAGTTTTACTTCAACTATGATAATAGCTGAAGTGAAAATAATAGCACAGCGCTACGCCTGGCATTTTAGAGACCCACAGAGGTTAACCGTGACATGGTAGTGGGATCATATATTTTGATCAATGTTAGCCAAGAATCTTGTGTTCAGTTCCGTAAATTTTGCGTAGCCAAAGTAGATCAATGTACAACATTTGGATTTGCAGTCCATGACTTTTTTTTACAGTTATGTTACAATAATAGTGCTTAGATTACAGAATAAGTCAAACATATAATAATTTTCCAAATTAACATACATACATGCATATATTTGTGTGTGTACTGCTCATCATTGAAATTGCAATAATGTTAAGATGTAAAAGCCCTGGAAGTATGGAAATTACATGAAAAAAAATATCAGTGAGCGTAATAATTGATGTATTGCGAACGTTCTGTGGCGCGGAATTCAATCGACAAATCATGATGATCCACTGCTGGCATATCATTTTGCAATTTCCGACCAATGTGTGCTCGATGGAACACAAGTCCGGAGACTCTGCAGGCCATGGGAGCACATTTAGCCCACGGAGGTTGCTCACAGCAGTATGAGCAACAGATGGCCTGACTGTGTTTGTGTTGGGAAACGGCTGCTGGGACATTTTGCAGAAATGGTCATACCACTGGTTCCGTGACTGATCCATTCTATATATATGTCATATGTACCCCAAAATGGCAACAATAAAAACTACAGGTCACAATGCAAAAAAACAGTTTAATATAGCCCAATAGAAAGATTTTTTCTCAAGTATGGCTCTCAGAAAACGACAATCAGGTTGGCATGTCATTTTAACTGAACGAGAATGTCCATACGTTTTAAAAAAGAAGTTCCCCTTGTAGAAAACAAACAGATACTTATCTACCACATGTGGATCCTTCCAGCTATGTCTGAGATGGGTATCCCATGATGTTGTTAAACCATGTGAGCCCTGCAGCCAAAGAGTGGCCACTATTGGGCTGCTGTACTCAAACCTTCCTTGGACGAATGTTGGACAAGTGGAAGAAGTGAGATCAGAGCAACCAATTTGCACTCACTGATTGGCTGCCGAGCTCAAGTGGCAAAGTCCATGGAGACCCAGCACCGATATTGATGGAACACTGCCGATGCAAGCAGGGCTGCCACTAGGAAATTCAGGGCCCCATACTGGCAAAATTTTCAGGGACCCCTTGAACCTCCGCCCAGGCTCCACCCCAGCTCCGCCCTCCACCCCTCGAACTGTCCACAGCCCCACCGCTCTCTCTTGGAAAAACTCCACTTCTCACCAATCACACATTAACAGTTCCCATCTCCAGATCACACACATAGCCAGCAGCTCTTGTTATGGCCAAAATATTTTTTAAGTCTGCCACCACGACAAGGTAGACTCTATTGGCTGGGCCCTACCCTACGCTAACCTATTAAACATTTGCTAAAATATCCAATACAATTTAGGTATATTTTTTATTTATTTTTCAATTTTTAAAATGACCAATAATATCACATCCAAAGGGACAAATACCACCACACCATGCCCAGACATCATATTACCACCACATGGTGACCAATAATACCACATACAAGGAACAAATGCAGCCATACCATGACCAGACCACATATTACCACCAGTGACAGAATAATAGCACATACAAGGGACAAATACCACCGCACCATGACCAGACCACATATTACCAGAACATGGTGACTGGATACTACAATAATGATCATTAATAAAAAAGCATATTACTATCACCATAAGTGCCATTATACACAGGAGATCTGTACTTAGTATGTAGTGTCTGTGTACAGGTAATACAGTGATCACCAGTGACATTATACACAGGAAATCTGTATATAGTGTCAGTGTACAGGTAATACAGTGATCACCAGTGACATTATACACAGGAACTCTGTATATAGTGTCAGTGTACAGGTAATACAGTGATCACCGGTGACATTATGCACAGGACCTCTGTATATAGTGTATAGTATCATTGTAAGGTAACATACTGACTCAGCAGTGACGTCTCTAGGTAAAGTCCTTCATCTTTGCTTTTCATCTTTCATCCAGCACAGACCACCATCACGTCTTGCAGCCAGGGCTTGCCTCTGCAGGAAATAACAGTTATCTAGTGCTCCACTTGCAGAACACATTACTTAATTTTTTTCCCAACTTCTACACTACACCAGATGAAGAAAAAAAGGTGACATAGTGTCACTCTGCACAGTAGCAGAACCTCCCCCCATTTAGAACAGAATCCTCAAAAAATAAAATAAATACATCACTGCAGTAATAATATCCCTTAATTAGCCCCTATGGTAATAATATCCCCCATCCTGGCTCCAGCCATATTTTCTCTCATCCTGCCCTCATGAGTAACCATTCTGCCCCCACATGACCTCCAGATCCTGCCCCATCTGTGTACATCGTATCCATCCTGCCCCATGATCCTGCACCATGTATCTCTCATCCTGCCCCCTGTGTCTCACATTCTGCCCCTCCTGTGTCTCAGGCTGGTTTCACATTTGCGTTTTTTTGCGCTGCAAAAAAATGCATACGTGCGCATGTGTTTTTCCCCCCTATATTTAACATGGGTGCGCATATGTTCGCATTAGCATGAGCACTTATGCGTTTTTCGTGCGCTGCGGTTTTTTTGGTGTGCGTGACCGCTTCAACAGTGATGTTCGTGCTGAGGGCCAGGTTCGCAGTGGATCTGTGTCGAGGACAAGAACAAGATACCGATACTATCACGCGTTGCAGTTCCTAAGACCTGTCCTTGCCACCAGATCGTAAGTATTATAATTTTTTGCTTTTTATTTTTATTAATCTGTGTTTTTCTAATCCACAGGTGATGCTTCTTGTAAAGGCATGATAGTAATGATTTTCCTTTCTTCCACAGCACCTGGAGCAGCACCCTGCAACCTGGCCCTGGAGCGGTCCCTCATCGGACGTCCTCTGACCCGTCCCAGCCATCCGACAGCCAGGAAGCACCTTGCAGGTCAGCCACACAGACAGGTGGTGACCAGGAAGCAGGTCCATCAGGTGTTCCCCTGTCCCAGGTCTCTGCCACTGGTTATGCGGGCACTACCTGCCAGCGGCAGAGGGCCTTGGACAGGAATGTCTTGCCCGAGTTTATGCACTTGAGCGAGGCCTTTAATGCCAGCCTCAAGTCGCTGTCCGACAGAGTGGAAAGCGGTTTTTCACTCATGGAACATGGTTTTAACCACATGGAACACCGCTTCCATTCTGTCGAACAGCGCCTTGACTGTCTGGAAGCCGACCTCAACAGACCAGCGCACCATTTTTTTAGTAAGATTGAAAAGGGCCTGGCGGAACACCTTAGTCCTGAGCAACAGCTGAAGGTGCTGCAGGCCTGCAACAATGCTTTCTTGCAGGCTATGCAGCATAATCGGTACGGGCAGCAGTCAGTGGTGTCATTTCCACCTGTGCCACCATTAACCCGCTTCACCTCACTACAGACTTGTGCTGCATACCACTGCACGGATAGCTCTATTCAAAGCCTGGACACCCACCGTTACACCACCACAAGTCTGAGTGCAGCTGGTCACTTCACCAACACCACCATGGCAAGCGCTGCTCCTGTCTGGAGCACCACCGCCACCCCATGCATGCTTGGAGCACAGCCACCACTCTGCAAACGTGGAACAGCCCTGCCGCTACAACAACATGTAGTAGCCCTGCCACCACCACTCCGCAAACCTGGACCATCACTGCCACCACCAGTCCTCCTGCAAGGATGAGCACTGCCACCGCCACCACAGAGCATCAGCAGCAGCCACAGCATCAGCAGCAGCCACCGCAGCAGCAGCAGTCACCGCAGCAGCAGCAGCCACAGCATCAGCAGCAGCCACAGCAGCAGCCACAGCAGCAGCAGCCACAGCTGCAGACGAGGGACTCACATTCAAAATTTGCCCTAAGTTTAAGGCGCCATCAATCAAGGCGGGCATTGGGCCCAAGTAGGTCCAGGCAGACAAGTTTACGGAGACAAGCACTTAGGACCAATGTCCCTGAACCTCTTTCCTCTCCTCCAAGTGTCTCTAGTTCAATTCCCATAACTGGACTCCCTTTCCCCACAAGTTTTGTTGCCCCTTCCCCTAGAACACCTTCTTCAACTGTAAGTTCTGCATCTTCCCTGCACACCCCCAACTTGCAACCATCTGCCCCCAAACGCAGAAAAAAATAAAGTTTTTTTTAATTTTTCTGGTTAAAAATAAATTTAAAATTTCTGGTTCACCATTACAAAGTTTGATTAATGTTTTTGGCGCCGCTCACACACACTGCGCCGTACACACAATGCGACTTAAACTTTGCAAGGTGTTATAAAAAGTGTTTGGAGGATTGGCTGTTTTTACCATCCTCATTTCACTTATTGTGATTCTAGGCAAGGGGGATTATTGATATACCTTGTAATTAACAACATACTCTTGTGTGTTGAATCCACTGATGGGTAAAATACACGTCATATGTTAATATGTTAAATACCAAGGCCTAGTATAATAACTAGCGTTTTACCAACTAGGATCTGGTTTCCTGAAACACAAACTGGTGAAACTCGGGCAAAAAAAAGGCGAGTTTCTTTGCATTGTGGTTTGGTTTTTAACGAATCTCCTACTTGTTTTCCACTAGTTGGACAATTTTCATTTGAAACAAATTTGTTTTCATGAAACCCGATCCTACCAAAGTCGCTCAAATGTCATAATCATAACTATTTATCAATCATAAGAGTCAGTGATAAGCGGTCATAGAGGAGCGCTTAGGAAGCAACCCAGGGGCAGACAAAAATGTCAGGTCTCCACCGCAGCTCCAGCCGAAAACCTCCAATGGAGGATAGGAGCAATGAGAAAATGGAAACGGTCTTAGGAGCGCAGGAAAGAGACTCAGACAAGAGGAAGTTTCCACCTGATGAAGACGGATCCTCCGTCGAAACGCGTTGTGGTTTTACCCCATCTCTTGTCTGAGTCTCTTTCCTGCACTCCTAAGACCGTTTCCATTTTCTCATTATTTATCAATCATGGCCTGGTTAATACCCATATCATATTTAACCTGCAGCTTTGCTTACATACCAATATATTTAACGCAGACTAGCGATGCTGCATTTTAACTCATATGTGTATTTACCTGCGCAGGTTTGAGAACATCATGAATTCACAGGTATACATTGGAAGTTTTTTATTTTATTGGAGTGTAAAAAACATAGTGCACTCGGTATTGGTATTAAATCAGGTTTTTTATTAACATACACAAGCGAAAACATTCTTACACCATTTCATCTTGCCAGTGCACCCGTCCTACATCAGAGATAAAGTAGGCCACAAATTGGTCCCTCATTTGGCCAACTTCAACGGATGACCTGAGAGGGTGCTGAGTGAATTCAGGCAATGGGTTAGGAGCAGCATCATCCAGTTCAAAGGTCGGGTGCTCTTTAGCCATCACAAAATTATGTAGAACCACACACGCCTTCACCACCTCAACGACTGTTTCAAGTTTAAGATTATTGGCTGTGCCGAGAATTCGCCATCTGGAGACAAGAATCCCAAAAGCACACTCGACAGTTCTTCTGGCCCTGGTCAGCCTGTAATTAAATATTTTTTTGGTTTGGTCCAAGTCCCGGCTGGAGTAGGGTTTCAGTAAGTTTGCGCACATTTGAAAAGCCTCATCCCCAACCATTACAAAGGGCAGTGGCGGAGCTTCGGTGTGAGGAAGAGGCCATGGCATAGGGAAATTAAATTGGTTGCCATACAACCTCCGGCCCATGTCTGAGTTTTTAAAAGCCTGTGAGTCGTTACCACGGCCAAATGAGCCATTGTCCACTGCTTCAAACATACATCCGGCATCCACAATGGCCATGAGTACTATTGAAAAGTACTTTTTGTAATTATAGTACTCAGATCCAGTTCTTTTGGGTTTGATGATCCGTATGTGTTTACCATCAACAGCTCCCAAACAGTTGGGGAAATTGCAGACTGTCCAGAATTTGTCAGCAATTTCCATCCACTTTTCAGCGGTGGGTAGGGGCATAAATTCTGGACAAAGAACATTCCAGAGAGCCCAGCAGGTGTCCACAACAATTCCAGACAAGGTAGAGATTCCAATACGGTACTGGAAGTGTAGTGAAGATAGGGTTTCTCCAGTTGCCAGGAATCTGCGAAACAGAGAAAGAAGTAAAATTAATATTTCTGTATATGGTTTTGTAAAACTATAAAATAAAATATTAGTACATTCACGAAAAATAATCAGCCAAGGTTTTGAATAGTACATGTAAAAAAAAACATCAGACCCCACCCCTTGGTTTTTAAATATTACGTACCGTAATGTCACCAGTAGCCGTTCCTCAGGAGGAATCGCACGACGGAGCTGTGTGTCCTGTCTCCGGATGGATTCTTGGACACGAGCAAGCAAATCCCTGAAGCTTTCTTGGGACATCCGGATATAATCTGTAAATTTCTCCGGGTTTGCCTGTAGCTCACTGTAGAGGGTGTGGTATGCCCCACGGCTCTCCCGGAGTTCAACAATCGGATGTATCCACATACGCCGCCACTGCCGTCTTCGCTGCCTCTCTCTCTTCCTTTGTTCATGGCAAGCAACTGCATAAGCCTGAGCCATCGCGATGTCCAAATCCAAGTTGAAGTGAAAACTCTTCCAGCGCAGATCCATGTTGACACGAGAACATTCAAGCAAATGTGAAGAATACTGTAGACAGGGTCTATATATTAACATACCACACCGCCACTGATGTCCCATTGGTTGTGTGTGTTGCCAGATTATTATTTGTTTTTATTTTTGGGTGAGGACAAACAATGTGGAAAAAAACGCAAACGCACTAAAAACGCATACAAACACATAAAAAACGCATAAATGCTTGAAAAAAACGCAGCGTTTGTATGCGTTTTTTCCATGCTTTTTTGGCGCAAAAAACGCGCTGCAAAAAAAAGCAAGTGTGAAAGTAGCCTTACTGTCACATACTGCCCCATCCTGTGTCTCACTGTCACATTCTGCCCCTCCTGTGTCTTACTGTCACATTCTGTCCCCGTGCCTCACATTCTGCCCCTTCCTGTGTTTCACCGTCACATTGTTACACCACTCCGCCATACTCACCTGGCCTCCACTCCCACGCCGCAGTCGGTCTCCGCTCCCACGCCGCAGCCTCTCTCCACCCGAAGGCCGCGGCGGTCACCTGAGACGGGCTCGCGACCGATGCCTTCCCTGCATGCTATGCGCATGCGCCATAAGCCGCGGCCACTCCTCCCTCCTGCTTCTTATGCTCCGGCTGTGCCCTGACCCGGAAGCACCTTTGGACCAATGGCTGACCAGACGGGGCCATATCAGGCCGCTTCCCCCTGAGGGAGGCGCCTGATCGTTGTGTTTCCTAAAACTCTGGCCTCGCTTCATCATGTGCACTCTGCTCCCGCAGTTCCAGTGTCGGCTTCTCCTCCCAGCAGCTTCTCAGTCCTGCTACCCGTGTTCCTTGTTCTCTTCCGCAGTTCTGTCTCCAGTGTTCCTGCCATCCTACTCCAGTCCTGCTTTCAGTGTTCCTGCTATCCTGTTCCAGTCCTGCCTTCAGTGTTCCTGCTGTCCTACTCCAGTCCAGCCTCCAGTGTTCCTGCCATCCTACTCCAGTCCTGCTTTCAGTGTTCCTGCTGTCATACTCCAGTCCTGCCTTCAGTGTTCCTGCTGTCCTACTCCAGTCCTGCCTTCAGTGTTCCTGCCGTCCTACTCCAGTCTCAGTCTTACTCCGGTCCATCCTGAGCCGCCCCTCTCGGTACCGGCTACCATGGTACTCGAACCCCTGGGCCTGCTCCTAACGGTCCCTGTATAGGGGTCGGTTCCACCTGGCAGCTCGCCCAGGGACCCTCGGTGCCACAGTCCAGAGGGTCCACTCCCGGAGGTTCCTGCTCCAGACCACCCACGCTAACAGTACGATGAGGCCATTGACCCTGCCAGTACTACGGCTGCTACCCAGAAAGAGTTGCTATTCCTACGGGTTAATCAGGGGCGCAATATGTCAGTCATGAAGTCAATGGACACCCGTTTGTCGGCTTTACAGGTGGCCGATCCTGGAAATGCCACTCAGCTGGCCAGTCTCCAACAGGAGCTGGGTCAGCAGCAAGATACTCAAGCCCATATTTTGTCCTATATGGCCTCCTTTGATAGTCGCTTGTCGGCCCTCCAGGCTGCCACTGCAGTGCCGACTCCTCCTCCTGCGTCTACTGCTCTCCCGACGCCCCGCCTCGCCAAGCCGCCACGTTTCACCGGGGATCCCAAGCTCTGTAGGGGGTTCTTAAATCAGTGTAGTCTCCATTTTGAATGGCTGCCTCAGCAGCAATATCCCTCGGATCGGGCCAAAGTGGCCTTCATCATGTCCCATCTGGAGGGAGAGGCCCTGTCTTGGGTAAACCTGCTCTGGGAACGTGACGACCCGGTCGTCTCGAGTCTCCCGGTTTTCCTGGATACGTTTTGTAAGGTTTTCGATGAGCCGGGTCGGTTAGCCTCTCTTACTGAGTCACTCTTTAACTTACACCAGGGCTCTCTCACGGTCGGACAGTACGCTATTCGCTTTTGCACTGTCTCCTCCGAGCTCGGCTGGAATAACGTGGCTTTGGTGGGGGCATTCTGGCGCGGTCTTTCTAGTAGAATAAAGGATAAACTCGCAGGTCGAGATACCCCGTCCACCTTAGAGGACCTTATCTCGCTGGCTACCTGCATTGATCTGCGCTTTCTGGAGCGTGCTCGGGAGTCAGCGAGAGACAGGCGGTCCTCCAGGTCAGTTTCTCCTTTCACCCGGTCTGCCAGCTCCCGTTCGGTCGGGCCCTCTTCCTTCTCTTCGGGTGAGCCCATGCAGATAGATCGTCTCAGGTTGGCCGAGTTGCGTCAGAGAGGGAGACAGGCACAAGGTCTGTGCCTCTATATCCGCACCTGTCCTAAGAGACTGGGAAACGACTCCTCCTTGGTAAGGTAAGAGAGGCCTTCCTAGCTGATGATGATCCCTCTCAACCCCTTACGATTTCTGTGCTTTTGGTTTCAGGAGGGAGGCGTGGTTCCGAGGTGGCCTACGTGGATTCGGGCTCAGCGGGTAACTTCATTCGGCCGGAAGAGGTGGACAAATACCAAATTCCTGTAGTCACTCTATCTAACCCAATTCAGATTGCCACCGTGGATGGCAAACCGCTACAGGTGACCGTCACCTTGGTCACTGAAGAGGTGGAGTTGCAAGTCGGAGCCTTACATCGAGAGAAGATAGCCTTTTACGTTTTACCTAAGGTCTCTCACGCCATTCTACTCGGTCTTCCATGGTTAAGGACTCATCAGCCTGTTCTCGACCGGTCTTCTGGGGAGATACTCCGCTGGGGGCACCCATGCCCAGCTCTCTGTCCGTCTCCTGTCCGCCTGGCGGCCGCTCCTCGGTCACCTCCAGACCTCCCGGATCTTCCTCCAGCTTACAGCTCCTACGCCAATGTTTTTGATAAGAAGGAAGCGGAGGTCCTCCCTCCACACCGCCCGTTTGACTGCCCAATTGTATTTGTTCCCGATTCAACCCCTCCAAGGGGCAGAATCTACCCTCTGTCTCCCGCAGAGATCACCGCCATGTCTGAGTACATCCGAGAGAACCTCGCCAAAGGCTTTATACGGAAATCCTCTTCACCCGCGGGAGCCGGGTTCTTCTTCATCAAAAAGAAGGACGGAACTCGACGGCCATGCATTGACTATAGGGGCTTGAATGAGATTACGATCAAGAACATGTACCCTCTTCCACTCATTCCGGAGCTGTTTGACCGTCTCAGAGGGGCTCGGGTCTTTTCCAAGCTGGACCTCAGAGGAGCCTACAACCTGGTCCGTATCGGTGCAGGTGATGAGTGGAAGACCGCTTTCAACACTCGAGATGGCCATTACGAGTACCTGGTCATGCCCTTCGGTCAAGAGTTTGTCAATGAGATCTTCCGGGATCTCTTGTATTCCTGTGTGGTCGTGTACTTAGACGACATCCTCGTCTTCTCGCCGGACCTCTCGTCCCACAGAAAGAGTGTCCGCCTGGTGCTTCAGCGTCTTCGGGAGAACCGCCTGTATGCGAAGATCGAGAAATGTCTCTTTGAACAGACCTCTCTGCCGTTTCTGGGATTCATTATCTCCGACGCTGGTCTAAGGATGGATCCCGAGAAGTTGTCTGCCATCCTCAAATGGCCTCGCCCCGTTGGATTAAAGGCGATACAACAATTCCTCGGGTTCGCCAACTATTACCGGCAATTTGTCTCCCACTTCTCCGCGATCACAAGACCCATTTCTGTACTCACCCGTAAAGGGTCTACTTCCAAGGATTGGTCTCCTGAGGCAGAGGAGGCCTTTCTGACCATAAAACGAGCTTTCTTCACGGCTCCGGTCCGGCATCGCCCTGAGAGCGATCGACCTTTTGTACTCGAGGTGGACGCTTCCTCGACGGGTGCCGGGGCGGTACTGTCCCAGAGAACCGCCTCCGGTCGCCTGCACCCTTGTGGCTTCTTCTCGAAGGCCTTTTCTCCATCCGAGAATAACTACTCTATCGGCGACCGGGAACTTTTGGCCATCAAGTTGAACTTGGAGGAATGGCGCCACCTCCTGGAAGGAGCTGTCCATCCTTTTGTCATCTACTCGGACCACAAGAATCTGGCCTATCTCCAGTCTGCCCAGAGACTTAACCCTCGCCAGGCCAGATGGTCCCTATTTTTCGCCCGATTTGATTTCGAGCTCCGATTCTGTCCTGGCAACAAGAATTCCAAAGCCGACGCCCTGTCCAGGGTCTTCCAGCCACACGAATCCACGGAAGAACCTTCGCCCATCATTGATCCCACTAGGATCATCACCATGGCTCCGGTGAACTGGCTTACTCCCCCACCTGGCAAGACGCTTGTGCCAGAGAATCTCAAGCAAAAGGTTCTTCTATGGGGGCACTCCTCCAAAGTGGCCGGCCATGCCAGAACTAAGAAGACCCTTGATCTTATCACGCGTCACTACTGGTGGTCCATGCTTCGCCAAGATGTACTCGACTTTGTGGCTTCTTGTCCATCCTGTGCAAGAAACAAAGTGCCACGGAGACCTCAGTCCGGCTTGTTGCTTCCATTACCCGTCCCTACGGTTCCTTGGGAGAACATCGCCATGGATTTCATCACCGACCTACCCTGCTCTGTGGGCTGCACAGTCATCCTGGTGGTGGTGGATCGTTTTTCCAAGATGGCTCACTTCGTCCCTTTTCCCGGTCTTCCCTCATTGCCGGAGCTGGCCAAAATCTTAATTGGTCGAATCTTCAGACTTAACGGATTACCTCGACGCATTGTGTCTGACCGAGGGGTTCAGTTTACCTCCAAGTTCTGGCGTTCGCTTTGTAAGCTCATGAACGTTTCCCTCGATTTCTCCTCGGCCTACCATCCACAGTCCAACGGACAGGTAGAGCGTACCAACCAGACGCTTACGGGGTACTTACGGCACTTCTCCAACGCCCACCAGAATGCTTGGGTCAACTTACTCCCCTGGGCAGAGTGAGTCTTCGGCCAAGTCTCTATTTTTCATTGTTTTTGGCAAACATCCTGGTGTTCCTCTTCCGATAACTCCTGCCTCCGAGGTACCCGCGGCCAACGCTTTGTCCTCCGAGTTTTCCAAGATCTGGGCCGAGACCAACACGTCACTCAAGAAGTCCGCTGATCGGATGAAGAATTTTGCCGACAAGAAGAGATTGGGTCCTCCACCCTATCGTGTTGGGGACAAGGTCTGGCTCTCATCCAAATTTATCCGGTTGAAACTGCCCTCCTACAAGTTGGGGCCAAGCTACATCGGTCTGTTTGAAATTCTTGGACGTATCAATGAAGTCGCCTACAAATTGAGGTTGCCTGCTTCGCTCCGGGTCCCGAACACCTTCCATGTCTCTCTCCTGAAACCTGTGGTGCTGAATCGCTTCCATTCCTCACTTGATCCTGGTCCTCAGCCGGTGGGTGCCGACGACATTTTTCAAGTGCAGGACATTCTTGCTGTGAAAAGGGTTAGAGGTAGGACTTTCTTTCTTGTTGATTGGAAGGGTTTTGGTCCTGAGGAGAGATCCTGGGAGCCTCAGGAGAATATCAATGCTCCCCGTATCCTCAGGAGGTTTCTCGCTAACCTCCGGGGAGGGCGGCTTAGGGAGGGGTACAGTTACACCGCTCCGCCATACTCACCCGGCCTCCACTCCCACGCCGCAGTCGGTCTCCGCTCCCACGCCGCAGCCTCTCTCCACCCGAAGGCCGCGGCGGTCACCTGAGACGGGCTCACGACCGATGCCTTCCCTGCATGCTATGCGCAGCGCCATAGGCCTCGGCCGCGCCTCCCTCCTGCTTCTTATGCTCCGGCTGTGCCCTGACCCGGAAGCACCTTTGGACCAATGGCTGACCAGACGGGGCCATATCAGGCCGCTTCCCCCTGAGGGAGGCGCATGATCGTTGTGTTTCCTAACACTCTGGCCTAGCTTCATCGTGTGCACTCTGCTCCCGCAGTTCCAGTGTCGGCTTCTCCTTCCAGCAGCTTCTCAGTCCTGCTACCCGTGTTCCTTGTTCTGTCTCCAGTGTTCCTGCCGTCCTGCTACAGTCCTGCCTCCAGTGTTCCTGCCATCCTACTCCAGTCCTGCTTTCAGTGTTCCTGCCGTCCTACTCCAGTCCTGCCTTCAGTGTTCCTGCTGTCCTACTCCAGTCCAGCCTCCAGTGTTCCTGCCATCCTATTCCAGTCCTGCCTTCAGTGTTCCTGCTGTCCTACTCCAGTCCTGCCTTCAGTGTTCCTGCTGTCCTACTCCAGTCCTGCCTTCAGTGTTCCTGCCGTCCTACTCCAGTCTCAGTCTTACTCCGGTCCATCCTGAGCCGCCCCTCTCGGTACCAGCTACCGTGGTACTCGAACCCCTGGGCCTGCTCCTAACGGTCCCTGTATAGGGGTCGGTTCCACCTGGCAGCTCGCCCGGGGACCCTCGGTGCCACGGTCCAGAGGGTCCACTCCCGGAGGTTCCTGCTCCAGACCACCCACACTAACACACATTCTGTCCCGTGTCTCACTGTCACATTTTTCCCCCTGCTGTGTCTCACTGTCACATTCTGCCCTCTCCTGTGTCTTACTGTCACATTATGCCCCATGTCCATTCTGACCCCGTGTCTCACATTCTGCCCCCATGGTCATTCTGCCCCCGTTTCTCGCATTCTGCCCCCCCTGTGTCTCACTGTCACATTCTGCCCCCTCCTGTGTCTCACTGTCACATTCTGCCCCCTCCTGTGTCTCACTGTCACATTCTGCCCCCTCCTGTGTCTCACTGTCACATTCTGCCCCCTCCTGTGTCTCACTGTCACATTCTGCCCCAATGTCTCTCATTCTGCCCCCTCCTGTGTCTCAATGTCACATTCTGCCCCCTCCTGTGTCTTACTGTCACATTCTGCCCCATGTCTTGCATTCTGCCCCCATGTCTTGCATTCTGCCCCTTGTCTTGCATTCTGCCCCCACGTCCTGCATTCTGCCCTCATGTCTCACATTCTGCCCCCATGTCTTGCATTCTGCCTCCATGTCTTGCATTCTGCCCCAATGTCTGCATTCTGCCCCCATCAAGTCTGCATTCTGCCCCATCATGTCTGCATTCTGCACCCATGTCTTGTATTCTGCCCCATATCTTGTATTCTGCCCCATGTCTGCATTCTACCATGTCTTGTATTCTGCCCCCATGTCTTGCATTCTGCCCCCATGTCTTGTATTCTGCCCCCATGTCTCACATTCTGCCCCATTATGTCTGCATTCCGCTCCCATGTCTCGCATTCTGCCCCATGTCTCGTAGTCTGCCCCATGTCTGCATTCTGCCCCCATGTCTCGCATTCTGCCCCCATGTCTCACATTCTGCCCCCTTGTCTGTATTCTGTCCCCATGTCTTGCATTCTGCCCCCATGTCTTGCATTCTACCCCATGTCTTGCTTTTTGCCCCCGTGTCTACATATTTGCCCCTGTGTGTCTCCAATCCTGCACCCTGTCTCCATATTTGCCCCTGTGTGTCCCCATTTCTGCCCCCTGTCTCCATATTTGCCCGTGTGTCTCAAATCCTGCCCCCTGCCTCCATATTTGCTCCTGTGTCTCCAATCCTGCCCCGTCTCCATATTTTCCCCTGTGTCTCCAATCCTGCCCCGTCTACATATTTGCCCTGTGTGTCTCCAATCCTGCCCCCTGTCTACATATTTACCCCTGAGTGTCTCCAATCCTGCCCCCTGTCTCCATATTTGCCCCTGTGTGTCTCCAATCCTGCCCCCTGTCTACATATTTGCCCCTGTGTGTCTCCAATCCTGCCCCCTGTCTCCATATTTGCCTCTGTGTCTCCAATCCTGCCCCCGTGTCTCCATTCTGCCAGGGAAACATATTGCCCCTTTCAATAATAAAATAAAACAAAAACTTTCTTCTTACCTGACCTCGCTCCTGCAGTGAAGATGGAGCTGCTGCTGTGTGAGCTGAAAGGACCTGTGGTGACGTTATCGTCATGTGATCAAGGGGCGGAGCTGATCAATGCTGAAGGCCTGTGATAATGATAGCGTCACCACAGGTCCTTAAGCACTTCTCTAACTTTCGGATGTCGGGCGCTGTGGCTGCTCTGCTGATGTGTGCGCTGCAGACTCGGCCGCAGCGCACATTAGGGGCCCGACCGCAGAGCACACTTGGGGCCCGACCGGCGCCCGATGACACACAGCACTTGGGGCCCGATGACTGGCAGCACAGGAGCGGGGCCCCTGATCTGCGGGCCCCCTTCTCTACTGCTGTTCACCGGGCCCCATACAACAGTAAGGGCTGTCATGCCCTGATGGCGGCCTTGCATGCAAGAGGCTAGTATCTGTTATTTTTATTTTACCAGGTGGATATTAAAAAGGAGTTAATAAGATAGTATCCAACCACTTGAACAATGAATACGAAACAAAATCCAAAAACCAACAGCGGAATTGATGTTTTTTTTCACCATTTAACCTCACTTAGAATTTTTTTTTACCCCTCTTTATCCTTGCCACATTTTTTCAAATCTTAAAGCGATGGGCAGACATTTTAAAAGCTGGAATCACTTTTAGGTGGCATTAGTAAAAGGTCCAGGTTTGTCTCCTAAAAGGCAAATTGCTGTGAAGATAGTGGGCGAGAGAGTTTTCAAGAATACATAAACTTCAAATTACACATCTCCAAAACTGACTTTACGACAAGTTCACTATTTGCTATCGATTTAGGAGAACAAATTACAATTTCCTCCATTTCCTACTCACATTTTAGTTGTTAATTTTTGATAGTAGAGAACAGAAACTACTGTAATAAATAAAAGCAAAATACATCCCTTGTCAGATAAACTTCTTCAAAACGGACTTTATAACAAGTTCATTATTTGCCATACATTTAGAACTGTGGTGCCCCTGAGGGTTCAGTCGCTACAGAGGTACTGCACCTCACTCAGAGGTGTGGAATCCCACTTCCCAGGTAAGGTGGAGGCATCTCACAGAACTCTACACCTGCACCCAGCACACACCCTAGAGTAGGATTACCTGGATTACCCCTACTTGGGTCATAAAGGGTGTTGGGAGGTGGGTGGAGCTGATAGCTTTAGAGCGGGAGAAGAGAGTTAGAGCTAGATCAGTCTTCCCGGAGGGGAGGAAGTGAGAGGACGTGTGCAGCACCTCCCTGTCAGCAGGAGCTGCTGGGAAGGAAAGAGACTGAAGGAAGCTCTCTGAAGAGGGAAGGCTCCTAGGGGCACGGATTGCGATCATACTTTCCGTGGGGCCCGATCCGTAAGCGGAGGGATAAGGTTGCACGGGGTTGCCGCCACCCTAGCCTAGTGGTGTGAACAACGGACTCAAATAGCAAGCCCGGTATCACCGGGTCCTGTGTGCCAGAGACTGTACTGAATTGAGAGATTACTTAACAGCATGTGTAAAGGAGAAAACTTATTGGATTGTGATTTGGACTGTAAAAATGGCTGCCATGGCAGTTCCACGAGGTGTGCAGTGAGGCGTGCCATTGTGGGCGGTACCCAAAGAAAGAGCGCGAAACAACATGAACCTCCCCTGCCTGTACTTCTATGCTACAGCATCATGGCCGACAGCCAGAGGGGTCCGCATCCTGGCTTGGTATGGTGGCAAAGGAAAGAGACACCACCCCTGGGGGGTGGAGAAAGGCCTTGCGGTGGGAAACAGAGTGGAAGAGAAGGAAGAGCACCAGGAAGACGACATGGTGAGAGGTGAGCAGAGGCTTGCTGGGCGTGGGGTGGAAGAAGAAGGCTCCCCCGGCCAGGAAGATAGAGGCTTCACCGAGTCGTCTGCTATTGACCTGGCGCGTCTGGAAGGAAAGGTTGAGGAGCTGCAGACGCAACCAACAGCGGTGTCACAATAGAAGGAGTCCGGCACCGGAGAAATGCAGGTAACAGGCAACGACATCACTGCTACAGTCGATGACACCCTGGTGGAGCCCCTGACACCCCCATCAACTCAGTGCACACCAGTCGCACAGACACCAGTGGTGGAATCGATGATCCTAGTGCTATGCAATGTGCCCATGGACAGGAATGATCCTTCCCTGGAAGCAGCAGAAGCAGTAAAAAGAACAAGTAAGCATGACTGTAAATAGTTAAAGTTTGACAGAGACAATAGGATCATGAACAGTGAGTGATCAAAACTTTCATTGTATATATGTAGGGAAGGTGACCTGATGGACGGACGGTCTAGTCAGAGTGAAGAAGGAAAGGTTTGCACAGTGTGGGTAGGTGTCAGGTATTACAGTGGGAAAACAGCTAGGAAAGTGTAGTGGACGTGCAGTACCTTGGGTTGACCATTAGATGGCAGGGGGGAGTGTGAGCAAAGGACTTGACATCAGCTTAGGGCTTTAGAAACCGTTGGTCATGGGGGGCGGAGTGACAGTTTCAAGGAACCGGGTTAGCTATAAATACTGAGGGAGGGTTCCAGAAAGTTCCAGTCCCCAGGGGGAGCCTCAGTGACAGGAGGACTGCAACAGTCTGTGCGCTGTGAGGTGAATCCAGACCAGGGGGACTGAGGAGAGAGAACATCAGGGGGGTGGTCCTGACAGGAAAGTAAGGCAAAAAGGACGAGACAGAGGCGAAACATACCGTGTGGAAGAAGACGTCTGACCAGTAAAATTACTGTTGGTGTACGGGCCTAAGGCGGCCACAGTGACGGACCTGTCAGCAGCGTCATCAAGTGAAGTAGGGACGGTACGTGCATGTACGTCCCTGGTGCTAAGGTACGGTGTGTAAAGTGGGCCTAGAAACGGAGGCTCAGGAAAGTGAAGTGAATTGAAGTGAAGTGCGGTGTACTTCAGAGGCTGTCAGGCGGACGGCAAGCGAATAAACCTGGACCTGTTGTACCCGAATGTTGCCTCCAATTGTCTCTGTTTTATCTCTGCGCGGTAAGAAGAGAGACCTCCCCCCAGCTCGGCTCACCCACCTCTACATATAGTTAGCACTTCTTAAGGTGCTTCTTCTTGGGTTTACAACACCCCTTTAAGAGTGTGGATAGTACACTCTATTCCTTTAACAGACCAAAGAACGAAAACCCGTTTGGCGTGGCCGAACATGTGGTCCCAGCAGGAGACCAGCCATGCCTTTCAGCCCGCCCATTTTTGCTCTTAGGACACAAGAAGACACCCCGGATGGGGATTGCAATTAAGAACTACCTTGTTTGATAACCGTTTCTGATTGCATTTAATAAAGAAATTTAACTGCACTGTTTTGCACTTAAAGCAAAGAATGTTTTTCTATAATTAAAATGTATAAGTGAATGATGTATGTTTCTGATCTTTAATAGTGAATGTTTTATAGCAATTGATAGCTAATGATGGATAATGGTCTGAAGAAAGAAAATAATAGTATTTTCTGAAGGTAAAGGTATCTGGTAGCTGATACAGTATGAAAGAATGTTTTTTAGCTTAATGAGGGTAAACAATAGTGTTTAACGAGAATGAAGTAGTGTTATTTTATAAGATGGTATCTTGATAAGAATGGTATTGTATAATGTGGTGGCGAACCTGATAGGCGATAACGGTTGCTGCCAATAGTCTGGGAAGAGGGATAATGATGGTACTCTTGCAGAACTTGGAAACACTTAATGAAAAGGAGAATGTTAAGCCCCCTTCACACATAACGATGTCCTAGCGATCCCACCAACGATCCGACATGATGGGATCACTGGGACATCGTTAGGTTGATCACTGGTGAGCTGTCACATAGACCGCCCCAGCAATCAGGATCAGCGATGCTGGACGCTGGTTTCTAATGTAAACATCGGTTTTCCAGGAGCCGCGGCTCCTGGATACCCGTTGTTTACCTTGGAAACCAGCATACACGCTAGTTTCCAAGGTAAACATCGGGTATCTAAGATCTGCACGACTCCTGGATACCAGATGTTTACCTTGGAAACCACCGTGTACGCCGGTTTCCAAGGTAAACAGCGGGTATCCAGGAGCCGCGGCTCCTGGATACCCGATGGTTACATTAGAAACCAGCGTCCAGCGTCGCTGATCGCTGGTCTCTCGCTGCCACACGCAGTGATACGAGCTGGCCAGCGGGAGACAAGTGATCGAAAAACAGCCCAGGCCGATGCTGCACGATCAGCGATAACAGGCAGGGGGCTGGTTGCTGATCCCCGTCACACACAGCGATGTCGTTGGAGAGATCGCTGTGGCGTCACAAAATCAGCGATCTCGCTAACGAGATAGCTGTGTGTGACGGGGCCTTTAGGTAGTATAGTATGATAAGAGTAATATTGGTACTTTCATAGGAAGTAATGTTTTGAAATGTTATTATGTAATGTTAAAGAAAAGTGCCTCCCATAAAGGGAAGTTGTGTTTATTTACCTGTTGAAATGTACATTTCCAAAAATTTTTGTATG
This sequence comes from Dendrobates tinctorius, assembly GCF_039654945.1. NCBI lineage: Eukaryota > Metazoa > Chordata > Amphibia > Anura > Dendrobatidae > Dendrobates > Dendrobates tinctorius. The sequence goes on along the minus strand of NW_027361788.1, from coordinate 5,650,410 downwards.
TTCTTGTAACACCCTATTCACTCTGTTTCAGCCCGCAGATGTGCTGTATTTAACGGGGGGGTATGTGGTGCCCCTGAGAGTTCAGTCGCCACATAGGTACTGCACCTCACCCAGCGGTGTGGTATCCCACCCACTTCCCAGGTAAGGTGGAGGCATCTCACAGGACTCTACACCTGCACCCAGCACACACCCTAGAGTAGCAGGGCACCCTGGATAACCCCTGCTTGGGTCATAAAGGGTGTTGGGAGGTGGGTGGAGCTGATATCTTTAGAGTGGGAGAAGAGAGTTAGAGCTAGAGCAGTCTTCCCTGAGGGGAGGAAGTGAGAGAACGTGTGCAGCACCTCCCTGTCAGCAGGGATCCGATCCATAAGCGAAGGGACCAGGTTGCACGGGGTTGCCGGCACCCTAGCCTAGTGGAGTGAACACCCGCCTCAACTAGCAAGCCGGAGGTAGAGGCACCTTTAGGGTACCTCAGCCACAAGCCACAGTTATCTTCTCCGGAAAGGCAGCCAAAAGGGAGCAAGGGAACGTAGAGAGGACGTTACCCGATAAGGTCCACGGCTGCTGGCCTGGGACACTGACTGTGAGGTGCTGGGAAGGAAGAGGAGTAGAAATCAGCACAGAGAGACGGCCAGGAAAGGAACACACTGAAGGGAGTTCAGGAAAGGAGTTCTCCATGTGCCTGGAAGTTTGCTGGACCCCTGACCTGGATGACGCAGCACCAAGCGGGCATCTGTGCGCACCAGAACTGTGAGTAAAGCTTTGGAACTGCACCAAGCTGAGTGCTCTGAATTCTTTCAGGAACATCTTCTCAGGACTGCTACATCTCTGGCCTAACACTACATCATCATCTTCTATAAGATACATCTGCCCTGGGACAAAGCTCTCCCTGTGGAGAGCTATACCAACTTTGCTGCATCACTCCATCAGTCCCAGAGGATCTGCACTGCAAGCGCTGGTCACCTCTGATCAGATACCACAGGTGCCGTCACAAACTCTGTTACAAACTCTTTATTTTCATCCCTTGTAAATATACCCCTTTTATTGGATGCCCAGGGCCATGGACCGGCTCAGTGCCACTGTGACACCGCCGTTTTAAGAAGCGGCCCGGCACCGAGTACCCCACGGCCCTGGCGGGCGATCCAGAAAAAGTTACCATTACTCACCTTTTTGTTTCTGTTTTTTTTTCAATAATAAAGAGCACAAACTTTAATTAACATAACCAAAGTGTGGTTAGGATCATTGTGTAATAAACTTGATCAAATTGCAAAAATATTTGTTTTCTATGTGGCACGTTAAGGCAAAAAAAAAAAAAATCATTGTCGCAGAACAAGGTAAATCAGTAGTTGACACCAGAGTAGGTCACGGCAGATACAGTTTCTATGTATTGTCAAATGCAAGGAAATGAAAAGTGATCACAATGGTTTTCTGTTGCCTGCGGTAAGTACCAACATGCCATCGTTCCTAGAGTTAGGTCACGGGGGAAGCCAGGAAATGATGTCTCATAGCCTTACGCTTCATACGAAATGTTTCCTTTTATGCTAACATTGCTTTTTTTAATTTGCTACCTGAGAATAAAGAACTCAGAGAATGAGCATTAACCTTCTGCCATCAGACAAGGTTATTACTGGAAGATCACACTTAGTCAGTAGTATCAGATAAAAAAAGATCAACACAATAATGGAAACATATCTTGGCATTCCCCATAAATGAAAAGAGAAAGTCCTTGACACATCCTTCCATAACTGTTCCCTAATGTTGACATCTATCCAAGGACAACATTTTAAATAGATGACAAATTTGTTAATATTTCAGGAAATCTGATTGCCATGCACTATAACTGCACATCCATTCTTCTTGATTGGGCAGTTCCTTTTCATCAGAATTCTGCCAGCACTATAGATACCATACTAGGTACCAGAACTATCTTTTCCTTACTTCACAGGATGCCATCCTCTTTACATTGTACATTGGCTTGCCTGCCCTGAACTCAAAGCTCACCTTTCTTTTATGGCTGTATATAGTTTGGCAGACAGGAGAGCAAGAGCAGAAACAACATCCTGCCCCTGACTTCTAGTAATCCATTTACATGTCTCTGCTTCAAGATATAAAATTTCACTTGAGCACAGGCAGCAGGAAGCAAATAACCAAGGAGGCCATTTTTTTTTTTGCTGGCATTTTAGATTGATTTTTCACTGGTATGACAACATAATTTTTCAATAAATTGATTTGTTGATTGTCTATTTATTACATTATCTATCAACTGAGATCAAGTTGATAGAAATTATAAATTAAAATTATTATTATTCTGGTTGGCTGTAACCACTACTGAGGAGAACTTAGGAGCTTCCTTATAAAAACGGACGTTAGAAAAGACAATAAACTATGTTTTCCCTTTAAAAATTATGTGTTAGTCATTTTTCACTATTTTATAAGGGGAACCAAAATTGTTATTTCCATCATATATTTTTATGTTATATGCACTCTAGGTTTTTTCCAAGCTGTTAAGGGAAGCTGTCACCAGATTTTTGCCACCTAATTTTGAGAGCAGCATAATGTAGGGGCAGAGACCCTGATTCAAGCGATGTGTCACTTACTGTGCTATGTTATGTAGTTTTGATAATTAAATTAGTTTTAGATTATCACTAGAGGACTAATAAACCTGCTGCCATGTAGTCTTCCATATTCATGAGCTCTGTATATCCCCACCCCCGCTACTGATTGGTAGATTTTTACCTATGCACAATGTACAGATAAAGCAGCCAATCAGAGGTGTGGGCAGGGTTATATAGAGCTCAGCAGGTAAAACTGGGATTTTATCAAGACCGAAGCAAGAAGCCAGTAAGTAATACATCGCTAGAATCAGGGTCTCTATCTCTACATTATGCTGCTTTCAGATGAAACAGGATAAAATGGTAACATATTCCCTTTAAATCCTATGCATTACAAAAAAACTAATAAATTTTGTAATGATAATATTATTATTTACAAAAATCTGTTTAATTTCTAGTGTCAAAAAAAAGAAAAAAAGAGAAAGAAAAAGCTAATTTACTGCCCTTTTGTATTCAGAAGACATTTAGAATACAATTCCTTTCAGCATATCTTTACTAAAGAACTAGACACTTCCCTAGACACTTTACATGATAAAGTGACCTTTAAAAAAAATGTCCCAATAAATCTCACATATAACAAAGGAGCATGGTGAATAATTAAACAGAAGGCCAAGGATATTGTGAAAAGCACCTACTAAATCATCCAGAAGGAGTGTTCAAACTGGTTCCACCATATCAAGAATGCACTCCGGTTATGGACTCTACATTTTATGATGGAGGTTCGTCAGCCTTTTAGGAATTCCTTGTAAAGGGAATCATTTACTTACTATTGTTATTAAGGAATCAAAGCCAGAGTCAGAAATATTGCTTTTTTATGATCTTAGTTTTTTCCCCTGTTTTCAGTTTTTTGTATTAACTGTACAAGTTCATGGGGGTGACATATTACCCGAGCTTCTGTTGTTATAATAGCATATATTTTACAGAAGCCACATGTATCATTAACTTCTAGGCATGTTTTGCGACCTGTACAGAGGTAATTGTGCAGGGAGGAGGATGAGATGAGCTTTAACCATCACCAATTATGGATAGTGAATCAATATATAGGTGTCACCTGTCAATATAATCTTGTCTTGGTGAAGACCGCTGAGAAGTAATTTCTACAGAACAAGAAGGGTCAGTCTACTATGAGGCTCAGTGATCAAGGAAAAGTGCAACATTTCAGGATAAATTTTATATATATATATATATATATATATATATATATATATTAGGAGCTGGCCACTTACTAAAGACTATTGGACCAATGCACGTAGAGCAGACTCCACAGCTCTAAGGGATGCAGATTTTCTCCAGCATGGAGCATCGGTTAAGTCGATATTATTGCGGTGTTTTGTTACAGATTTGTTGGCTGCGTTTTTATTAGGCTAGGTTCACATTTGTGGCTGGGCGAGCTGCGGAGGGCTGCGGACGTCCTCCGTGAAGCTCCGCCCATGGCCACGCCTCATCCGGCCAGCGCCATATGCAGCGCTGGCCGGATGAGGCGTGGCCGTGGGCGGAGCTTCACGGAGGACGTCCGCAGCCCTCCACAGCTCGCCCAGCCACAAATGTGAACCTAGCCTAAAGGCCCCGTCACACATAGCAATCTCGCTAGCGAGATAGCTGCTGAGTCACAACTTTTGTGACACAACAGCGATCTCACCAGCGAGATCGCTGTGTGTGACACTGACCAGCGACCGGCCCCCCTGCCGGTATCGCTGATCGCTGCAAGAAACCTCTGGACATTTTTTTCGTCGCTGATCTCCCTCTGGCCAGCACGCATCGCTGCGTGTGACAGGCGGGAGACCAGCGATCAGGTGTAAAATAATAATAATAAAAAAAAATATTGTTATTCTCACCTTCCGACGTCCCGCGCAGCATTCCTGCCTCTCTCCATGCTCCGGTCCCAGTAATCCTTTGCAAGAATGACCGCGATACTTCGCGATCCCGCGAGAACGGACATCATTGCGGTCATTCTCGCAAAGGATTACTGGGACCGGAGCGTGGAGAGAGGCAGGAATGCTGCGCGGGACGTCGGAAGGTGAGAATAACAATATTTTTTATTTTAATTCTATTTTTTACATGGATCTATGGCATCAGCGCTAACGAACACAGCGACGCCGCGCGCTCGGCATCGCTGTGCTAATCGCTGGTGAAGCTGTCTGTTTGACAGCTCAGCAGCGATCACATAGCGACTTAGCAGCAATCCTGACACGTTGATATCGTTGTCGGGATCGTTGGTAAGTTGCTATGTGTGACTCCAGCTTTAGAGATTTGCTTGCTGGTCAATTCTGCCTCAAGAATCAATGTTTTCATTCAGTGATAGTAAGCAGAGGAAGACTTGCAGGTTGGATTTTATGTATACAGAAGGAGATTGTTAAGATAAATGTAAATCAATCTTTTAATCTCAACAGTATCTCAGGGGCCTCAAGCCATTGTTCTCCCAGCCACTAGACCCATTGTATGGATGGGGATAGTAGACCCAGGGGAACCGTCACTACAGGGGGCCTCACATTCAATCTAACGTGATGGGCTTCTGCAATGTTCTTCATTCTTTAAAGGGAACCTGTCACCAGGTTTGGCTGATATGAGTTAGGGCTACCGCCTTTCAGGGCTGATATATAGCATTCTATAATGCTGTATATCGGCCCTCAACCCAACCTAGAAGAGCTGAAAATAGCTTTTATTATACTTGTAAGGGGTTGAGATTTGATGTCTTTCTTACTTCCCTTCCCTCTGATTGTCTTCTGGTTGTTAATGTTTGCAAATGTGTCTATGATAAATGCCTGCGGTACTGCTACATATAAATTATGTATTATCACTCGTCTTTAATGGTATTTCTAGAGATGAGCGACTTTGCCTTTTTTAGGGTCGAGTCGGGTTTCATGAAACCTGACTTTCTCAAAAGTCGAGTCGAACGAAATTGGCCAACTATCGTGAAAAATCGAAGGTCCGACAAAAAAAATGCAAACCCAATGCAAGTCAATGGGGAAGCAAAGTCAGCAGGGAATGGAGGACAGTAAACACACCTACATGCCGGACCGCTTTTTTAAAGTGCGCGAAAACTCTCTCTCTCTCCCCAGACCCTGAGCATGTCATCTCGTTGCCCACAGTGTACGTTCTTGCTCAGTGGCTGAAAAAAGTCACGTGCAAGCATTCTGGGAAATCCGACTTTCGCAATCGTTTTGCTGACCGCATGGCCGACTTCCCGCTGTTTTCGGGTTTCGGTCTGCGAAACTCGACTTTGCCATAAGTTGGCGACTTATGAATCTGGCCACCCTTTTTCGCTCAACTCTAGGTATTGCCACATGTATGTGTTACCATTTTGTAGAAAGCTGTAATATATTGTCTTGTGTTCTTGTATTGTATTATTGCACAATATAATGTGTCTGTTGTGCATGTAGAGTTAGGGTAAGTTTGTACATCCTTTTGGGGACATTAGAGGAAGGCACTTTTAGTATATAGTTCCTATAGACTCGGGTAAGTGTAGTTCTATTGAGGGCCACTTGGTGGTGGCATACTAGTGGGCCTGATAGGTTTAGTTGATAGGATTGTTATAGAGGGTTAATTGTAGGAGGGGCTGCCGAGTAGTAAGAGGAAGGTTAGGTCAGAAGTGGCCAGGGTGCCCTAGCGTCCACATGGGCTATTTAGCCCCAGACAGCTTGGCAGTCCAGTAACGTTTAAGTGCTGCAACCCATGTTACCCAAGGCCACTGTGTCTCATAGCAGTGGGCCAGTGCAGGAAAGAAAGAATGTGGCGACTTATCACCTGGGCAGATCCTTTTAGGGCAGGAATCAGGTCGACAGGTGAGATGAAGGAAGTTGGATCTTCGACGAGATCGGTACAGACGGGACAGATGCTTTACCAGTGGCAACCAAACTTGATTACTAATGATTTTGAGTCTGGGGCAAAACAGGCAGAAGGAAGTGTCATCAGGGCAAGGTCAGGCCAGGAAGGAACTGGGGAGCAGTCTAGGACAGTTTGGTCCGGGCGTGTACTGCACAGAAGCGACAGCCAGAAAGGGAAAGAAAGTGTTTAAGTTGACTTGGACTGTGTCTTCATTGCTGGTGGTTGCCTGGAAGAGTGACCATTATCGCCTGGGACGTGCCCAGAGGAAGCTGATTCTGGAGATGCAGGTATACAGAAGAAAAGAGTACATTTTTCTGTAGGGGAAGGACTGGACATGGATATAGCAGTTATTCAGGTGACTACGGTCCTGTCCCTGTCTTACGGCGAAGTGGTCCGGTCCGAGGGGTGTCGCTCTTCTTGGTCTCTGGAACCTCCCATCTTCTTACGATCGCCATCCTCCTTCTTGGGTCGTGTGGATAACGTATCCCTGCATCACCCAGGCGTACTTATCTGCCCTGTTGAGGGCAGAGCAAAGTCCTGTAGCGCGCAGGTGCCGGGAAAGGTCAGAGGGATTCAGCGTCTGTGTATTGCAGGACTTTGCTCTGCCCTCAACAGGGCAGATAAGAACACCTGTGCAGGAGCACTAGGCCGAGCAGACTGTGTGGATGATGCAGAGACGCGTCATCCAAATGAACCAAGAAGGAGGACGGCGATCGTAAGAAGAAGGGAGGTGCCGGACCAAGAAGAGCGACAGCCCTCGGATCAGACCGCCTGCAGGTGAGTATAATAAAAGTTATTTTTCAGTTCTTCTAGGTCGGGTTGGGGGCCGATATACAGCATTATAGAATGCTGTATATCAGCCTTGAAAGGTGGTGGCTGTACCTCATATCGGCCAAACCTGGTGACAGGTTCCCTTTAAGTTAAAAGCAAATGTTTAAGGGAGAGGATGTGAGCACTTCTGCCCATTCAAGGGGCTGATTCCAGGGAGGAAGAAAAAGCCACATGTTCAGTCAGAGAGTTGGGAGAGTGATGTCATAGAATCATAGAATGTTAAGAGTTAGAAGGGGCCTCCGGGGTCATCATGTCCAACCTCCTGCTCAATGTAGGATTCACTAAACCATCTCATACAAATGTCTGTCCAGCCTCTGTTTGAAAACTTCCATTGAAGGAGAACTCACCATCTCTCCTGGCAGCCTGTTCCACTCATTGATCTCCCTCACTGTGAAAAAGTTTTTTCTAATATCTAATCTGTATCTTTTCACTTTCAGCATACTTGTGGTCACACGCCTACCCGCCACTGGAGAATCCTGATAGCACACATAGTGCACACTGTGAGGATTTACATGTCTGTAGTCAAATAGAGCAACTGCAGGCTTGAGTCCCACGCCTGGACTACCTCTTTAAGGGTGTGGTTGCAGAACTGTTTGCAACTGTCCCATTCATCAGAATGCATCTTGCAGAAATCCATGCACATGCATTTGGTGCAAAATCAATTGGCAGCTAATCTGTATGCGAATTCATCTATTTATTCTGCATCTAGAACCCTAAAAGACTGTTCTTTGCCTGTCCTTTCACCAATGAGGAATTCAATATAAAAATATCAAGGGATTGGAAATACATAATGTTTTAAGATATGTGATATTTTTTGTAATGTGTTGGATGGATTCATTAGAACTTAGCTTGTTTGCAGCATCGTCAAACTAATCATAATGGTTCCAAGTGTTAGATACTGTGCAACAGAAACTCAAGTAGGTCAGAAAATCAGTGAAGTATCTGATTACGATATACAGGATTGTAGCAACGTGCGAGTAGTGAGGATTTCCAGCAGGAGACTTCTCAGCTTGCATGACCTATATTACAAAAGAAAACTGTCATGACTCATTTCTATACAAACACCCGAGCTTTAGAGGAATTGTTGACTGCAGAGGGAGGAAAAATAAAAACTTTCCTCAGCTCACAGCACACAGTACCACTGAGAGAAGGCGACCTGTGGAGAACCATGCTGGATTTGCAGGTTTGGGGTCAACTTGTTGAACAAAACCTAGAAACTAGGCTAATTCTGTAAGCAGTCGACAAAGTTATTGGGGGTGAGGAGGTTGCTGTTACACCTGGGCCCTTGTACCTGACCAAAAGCTCCCTTTTAGGCCTCTTTCTCACATCCGGTTTTCAGCATCAGGCGCGATGCGGCGAAAAGTGTAAAAACCGGATCCGGCGCCGGTTGCCACCGGATCCGGTTTTTCCCCCATTCAGTTTCATTATTGCCGCATCGCGCCTGATGCCTATGCGGCGTATCCGGTTTTTGCCTGATCCGGCAAAAACAGCCTGTCCGGCGTCTGGAAAAAACGTTCCATGTAACGTTTTTTTGCAGCGCCGGACCGGCTTTTTCCACAGCGCATGCCCGGACTCTGTGAATGTTAACCCCACAAGTGCCCGGCGAGAGAGAGAGAGATCTCTCTCTGTCACCCGGACACTTGTGAGAGATCTCTCTCGCCGGGCACTTGTGGGGTTAACACTCACAGTGTCTGGGTGAGAGAGAGAGATCTCTCTGTGGGGTTAACCCCACAAGTGCCCAGCAAGAGAGAGAGATTCTCTTGCCTGGACACTAATGTTAACCCCCCATGTCTCTCTCTCTCCACCCCCCTCCCCTCTCCTCCCCTCCCCTCTCCTATCCTCTCCTCCCCTCACCTCCCTTTCAGCAGCTGTCTCATTGGCTGCCTCTGTCCTGCGGCTCCTTTAATAATGTCCGAGCCGTATCATCTCGCCGCACACACATCCGGTGTCACGGCTGCAGGCCGGATCCGGCGGCCCGGCTTTTCGCCGCACGCCGCCGGACCCCACACACCGGATGTGTGAAAGTAGCCTAAGACTGCAGTCCTGCAAATGCTGCATTACATCTAAAGTATTTTACATTGAAGACCAGGAGCTTCAGACCTTTAGCACTTTCTTGGGAACATAGCAAAGAAAATCTTTGGAATGCTACATAGAGAAGTAAAGAAAACACCAACATTCAGACCTTTGTCAATCGAGGGCATCGTGCAATTTAGTACATTAGCTAAATAAATGTGGTACAGTTGGCAGGACATTGGAAATCACTCATGGATGTTCACTTGTATAGAAAGATAGAAGTCATCAATGTGTTACATAACGCAGACTCACTGGAGGAGATGGATGCACTAAGCCAAAGGTCCGGGAGGGCACACAGGCCACAGACATGCCTCGATGTCGGGACTCGATCAGGTGACCTCTTGCTGTGTGGCTGGTTTCCCTTTCTGCTGAGCCACAACTAGTGATGGGCTAGTAGCATCATTGTTTGGGTCTCCCCAAGCATGCTCGGGTGATCTCCGTGTATTTTGGCGTGCTTGGAGATTTAGTTTAAGTCGTCTCAGCTGCATGATTTGTGACTTATAAACAGGCTGAGTACATGTGGGAATTCCCTAACAAACAGGCATTCCACACATGTATTCAAGCTGTCTAGCAGTCGCAAATCATGCAGCTGAGGCGACGAAAACTAAATCTCTGAGCAAGCCAAAATACTCGGAGATCACTTGAGCATGCTCGGGGAGACCCGAGCAACAAGTATACTCACTCATCACTAGCCACAACCAGTTTGATCTCTGTCTAACGCTGATGGTACTTTTGTCTTTTCTTTCCTTTCTTTGGTTTGCTGTTCAAGAGTCTCCCTTCTCAGTTTGGTTCTGTCTTATCGCTTATTGGGAGCAGCTATTTATACTCACCTTTCATCTCCTTCTTTTGCTGGCTATATTTCAAGACACATGATGTTTGAAGATACAGCTCTGCAATTATGGATTATACTGCCTAGTTAATCTCTGTTGCTTTTCCTTCAGGTTGTTTGTGTGTCTTCCTCCCCAGTACCTGTTATGTGGTTCTTATTATATTCCATCTTTCCAGTTGGCCTCTGTGAACATGTTCATAGGCCTATGCCTTTTCTTCAGATTTTTGTGGATTTCTCTTTATAGCTATTTTTGTTCTAGTGTTGCACATTGTTTATAGAAAGGGTGCAGTTAAGGACAATCAGGATAAGTTGAGGTTGAGTGGGGGCGCCATTGTATATACTTAGGAAGCCAACCTCTGTGGTCAGGCAGGGGCACATTAAGGAGTTTTGTAATCTGAAAAGGGACCTTTTGGGTTCAGGGGTTTGTCTCTTCTGGTTTGTACGTAACTCATACAAGTGTGCTTATTCAGTCATAATAGCCATGAACGTTGGTGCAGCAGCTAGGTGTAGCATGTGGAACACAGATGGCTAAGGGACTGGATTTGCCAGGTAGACAAGTGAAATGCTGTATGCTGAATGCTGGAAACTGCTGGCAACCAGCAGACATCTAGTAATCTCAGGCAAGCAGGCGGTGTCCTGGAATCTGCTGGCAGGTGGGAGATGTCCAGGAGCTCACGGACAGAATGCAAAGTTACTGAAGACCTCAGTCAGATTACAGAGTTACTTGAGAATGCAGGAAGATTGGAGACTCAAGGTATGGAAGCTGCAGGCAGACAGGAGGCATCATGGAGATGCAGACAAAACTCTAAAGTAACAAGAGAATTCAAATACCAAGGAAGCTGCAGGCGGCTAGGAGATGTTCTGAAAACCACTGGACATGCAGCAGGGGTCCTAGAAGTTCCATAAACAGGTAGCAGACAGAACTCCGGTGTAATAATAAAGTCTACAAACCATGGAAGCCGCAGGCAGATGGGAGAAGTTCTCCACTGACAGGTAGCAAGGTTACTAGAAACTGCAGACAAGCAGGTGAAGTCCTGAAGACCACTGGCAGGTAGCAAGATTACTGGAAACCGTCGACAAGTAGCTCATGGAAGTAAACCACAGGCAGCCAGGAGACGCCCAGATAACTGTGGACTGAAACTGTGCACAGACAAACTAAAAGAGTTGTTAGAATGTCGTAATACAATATCAAGACACAGGTGTGTGCCAGGAGGCCTTATAATAGGCCCAGGAAATATCACACATGGGAACACATTGGTCTACTTGCAAAGCCCGATGTGGAGCACAAGAAAATCGGACTGAGGCAAGTGCATGACATGACACAGATGGCGACAACTCTGGCACACCCTGCAAGCACGTTTCCTGCAGCGGTGCTCCAGGTGCGCCGAACGGCTGTGGAGAAAATCCAATCTACACGAAGATTTCATCCATTATAAGTTTAATAAGTTTGTAAGTTGTTTTAGAACATACAACACTGCCCTTCACCTCTCCAAACAAACCTATTTCAAAACCCTCATCACCTCACTATCCAATAACCGTAAACGTCTCTTTAACACTTTTCATTCCCTGCTAAACCCAAGATTGCAGGCCCCAACCACAGAGCTTCGAGCTGACGATCTGGCCAATTACTTCAAAGAAAAAATTGACCATATCCGACAGGAAATTTTCCCCCTAACCACCTCATACCATGCACTGTCCTCCCTCCCCCAGTGCATCTAGCTTCACTCTCTGATTTTGAACCAGTCACAGAAGAAGTAAGCAGGTTCCTTGCATCTTCTCGCCCAACCACTTGCGCACCAGTGATCCATTTCCGTCACATCTCCTCCAGTCCCTATGCCCTGCTGTCACCACTCACCTATCTAAAATATTTAACCCCTCTCTCTCTCTCTTCTGGTATCTTTCCATCCTCATTTAAGCATGCCATCCTACATACACTACTTAAAAAACCATCCCTCGACCAAAATTGTGCAGCTAACTATAGACCTGTCTCTAATCTTCCCTTCATCTCTAAACCCCTGGAACGCCTGGTCCACTCCCGTCTGATTCGCTTACTCTCTGATAACTCTCTTCTCGACCCTTTCCAATCTTGTTTACGCTGTTTACACTCTACTGAAACTGCCCTCACTAAAGTCTCTAATGATCTACTAACAGCTAAATCTAATGGTCACTATTCCATGCTAAATCTCTTGGATCTCTCTGCAGCATTCGACACTGTGGATCATCAGCTCCTCCTCACTACGCTCCGCTTCGGCATCAAGGACACCGTTCCTCCTCCAGTCATCTTCCCCTTACTGTTGGGGCTCCTCAAGGATCAGTCCTAGACCCCCTCCTCTTCTCTTTGTACACTGCCCCTATTGGTCAAACAATCAGTAGATTTGGTTTCCAGTACCATCTCTATGCTGATGACACCCAATTATACTCTTCGTCTCCTGATATCACGCCTGCCTTTTTTAGAAAACACCAGCGATTGTCTAAACGCTGTGTCTAACATCATGTCCTCACTATATCTGAAACTGAACCTGTCAAAGACTGAACTCCTTGTGTTTCCTCCCTCTACTAATGTACCTATACCCGACATTGCCATTTCTGTGTGTGATTCCACTATTACTCCCCAGCAACATGCCTGCTGTCTTGGGGTCATACTTGTCTCCGAACTTTCAGTCACCTCCCACATCTTATCACTGGCTCGCTCTTGTTATCTGCACCTCAAAAACATTTCTAGAATTCGACCTTTTCTTACTTTTGATTCCGCAAGAACTCTTACTGTTTCTCTTATTCATTCTCGTCTCGACTATTGTAACTCTCTTCTAATCGGTCTCCCTCTTGCCAAACCCTCTTCCCTCCAATCTGTCTTGAATGCTGCAGCCAGGATCATATTCCTTGCCAATCGTTACACCGATACCTCTACCTTGTGCCAGTCATTACACTGGCTACCCATCCACTCCAGAATCCAGTACAAACTTATTACCCTCACCCACAAAGCTCTCCATGGCTCAGCACCACCCTACATCTCCTCCCTCGTTTCAGTCTACCACCCTACCCGTGCCCTCCAGATGACCTGAGGTTAGCATCCTCAATAATCAGAACCTCCCACTCCCGTCTCCAAGACTTTTCACGTGCTGCGCCAATTCTTTGGAATGCACTTCAATACGATTAGTCTCCAAGCCCTACAATTTTAAGCGTACCCTGAAAACGCATGTATTCAGACTGGCCTACCGCCTCAACACATTAATCTAACTATCCCTGTGTGGCACAGCCAAAAGTTTTACCATAACCAGGTTCCCCGCATCATGTTCCCACATGCTTTATGCATCCTTTAGCCCTCTGTGTCTGTACTGTTACACACTTAACATTATGGCTGGTCCATACAATCAGGGCAATTGTTACCACCCAACTTTCGTGTCTACCTTTTTCCTCATAGATTGTAAGCTTGCGAGCAGGGCCCTCATTCCTCTTGGTATCTGTTATGATCTATGTGATTATTGTTATGCTGTAATGTCTATCTTCTGTACAAGTCCCCTCTGAAATGTAAAGTGCTGCGGAATATGTCGGCGCTATAGAAATAAAATGTATTATTAAGTGCATAAAACAATGATTTTGTGTGAAAGGATCCTTTACGGCCAGGATCATCAATTTATACCTTTGATCACTTATATCAATGATTGCAGCATGATCACAGGGGATTTCGTCCTTTGATTGGGTTACAGTGTTTATTTAAAATTAAATATATTTTATTGCTTATACCCCCCATCACCATCTGAAACCCTGCCTATAGATATATACTGTGAATACTGTATATATTTATTAACATGTAATTTGTGAATATACAGATGTGAACAAAATTGTTGGTCCCCTTCTGTTGAAGTAAGACAGCCCCGCGCTGGTCACTGAAATAACTTGAAATTAACAGAAGTAACTTTTCATTTAAATTGACTGAATATCAACTAATGAAAATCACAGCTGCGACGGTGGAACAGGTGAGCGACAAGCTCAGGTTTATTTTTTTCAGCCCATAATTAACATTCAATTCGCTTCAAATAACTTTGATGAAAATTCAATTTCCTGGCAGATTTCGAGAAAACTGATGAACTCCGCGATTGCTGAATTCTCTCATCACTAGTCATGAGCAGGACTCTTGCTGCTTTTTTTGCTTTATTGAATTATCTGTTTCTCTGTGTCTGATATTTTTTGTGCTATGAAATATGTTAGTGCCATAAAAATAACAATTACTATTATATGTTATACCTCTAAACAGTGTTGGAAAAATGCAGTTTCTCTTGTATAAAACAAGGTCTTATTTAATTGATGAAAAGTTATTGATTTGAAAACTTATGTTAAAATTCAATGTAACAAAATTAAAAAAATAAACAATTAAAAAATAGGCAGTAAAGCCCAATATTTCTACTCATTAGGGGTTAAAAATGTCTTCATAATATACCTGAGCTACTTAATAAGAGAAGATACATATTAGATATTAGAAACAAACTTTTTGACACTGAGGGTGATCAATGAATGGAAAAGGCTGCCACGAGAGGTGGTGAGTTCTCCATCAATGGAAGTTTTCAAACAGAGGCTGGACAGACATCTGTCTCAGATGGTTTAGTGATTCCTGCATGGAGCAGGGGGATGGACACGATGACCCTGGAGGTTTCTTCCAACTCTTCTTATATGTGTCATTGTTGGGTGACAAAGTTCAAACATTTAGGTCTAAATCAGCCTAATCATTTCTAAAAGAGCAAACTAAATAAGGATATTAAGATGAAGGGTTCTTGAATCATCGCTTACCCAGAGCAGGAGGACACCTGGGATATTACTGTGATGCATAGACTGAGGAGAAGAATGGCGGTGTGGAGCACTCTCCACATTCGAAGCATCTTTCTGCAGCTGAGCACCTGTAACAAGATAATATGTCGCCCCTGGCAAGCACGATCGCAGTGAATAAGAGGCAGACAGATGTTCTCAGATTCTTTTGTAAAGAGGGAAGGCTTAGCTATATGACGCTTTTGGGTAGGTGGGTATCTCGGGCTCTGATTACTTAAGGGGCAATTTTTGTCTTTTATACTAACCAAGATCACATCACAAGTAATAGATTTAAATTTTGCTGCTTAGGGGCTCAGCATTACAGGGAACATATCAAAAGAGCTCCCATTATTCATTTCTGTAAATTAAAAGTTTGGAAAGTAACAATTGTGACAGGGTCACTGGCACAGTGTATGAAGGGAGATATGTGTCACTGCGTATACTACAGTCATTGATGTAGAACCAGATTATTTTTGCCTCCACCACTCTAAGTGCTGAGAGGGTTAATCTTAAAGTTACAATGGGCTGGTTTTATGTGAGCACCCATAGCATGTGTGGTAGGGTGCTCACCATATCCCCTCTTGCAGAGCCGACACCAGCATGTGTACTAGCAGGATGTCACGATCATGTGATCATCACATGCTCCTGGTTAAATACCTGGGCATGAGAGACAGGTAGTGTGTGTTGGGAGGGGGAACATTCCCATGTGGCTCCAGGAGGAATGGAGGACATTGCTGGTGTCTGCAGGTGGAACCTGTAGAGCAAGGACTCTGTTACACTTTGTTTGTTTTGTTTTCCTTTAAGCCAGGAAGGCTCTGTTTTTTTTTCTTTTCATGGACCCTGCTTTGGTCTATGCTGAATTTAATAAACCAGAAGGTGTTTCACTGTCCAAGTGTTCCTGTGTCTACCTGAAGAAGCAGCTAAGCGTGTCAACCCCGCACACAATTAAAAATGTTCTTAAAAAACATGGATTGCACCTTTCAAGCACAGAACTCAAAGCCCCACTGCAAAATTCAGAATGGGTCCTACCCTAAAAACCAAGTTTTTGGCTTACAAATACAGTTGTAACATACTGACCAAATACTGAATGTGTGAACATGGCCTGAAAGAGGAAAGTTGGTTGTGTTCACATGATGCATTCTTTTTGCAGTGATTTAATTTATGGCTACGGCCACACTATCAGCATTTGTTCAGTATTTTTTCTCAGCATTTGTAGGCCAAATCCAGGTGAGGAACAATCAGAGGACAAGGTATAATAGAAAAAAGTGCAACAGTCCTGCATGTTTGACCCACTCCGGGTTTTGGCTTACAAATACTGATGTTAAATACTGACTAAATACGGATAGTGTGGCTGTTGCCTAAAAAAAACAAAAGCACAGTCAAAGAGTGGGGATACTCAGAAAACCAGATAATTTCAAAGGAGCCTAAGAATAATAATTGTCAACTTTATCAGAAAGTCCAGGAGGCTTAAGAAAAAAAAATGGAGATCCCCTGGACCCCAGAAAAAGATTCCAATGCACTTCCAATGTGCCTCTATAGCATTGATTATTTGGAGGTTTCTTGTGCCCAGTAATCTTGTGGAGGTGGCCAAAAAAGGGCAAGGGAGTAGCGTGGCTGCTCAAAGGAGTGTGGCTATGAGCAACTATTTCTATCGAGGAACTATGGCACCCCAGGAGTCCGGTTGCCACAATGGCATTGCCTCCCTCCCAGGGGGTGATGACAAGCCTGGAAGCAGAGAGGAGTTCCCTGATCAGGTAAACCACTACACACAACACTTTCCCTACTCCAGTCCAGAATAGGGAGCTCTGAACCCTGTTTTAGGGGATCTTCCAGCAAGTTCTGGGCTGGGGGAGGGGTTAGTTATTGGATTCTGGGAGTGAGAAGGAGCAGGAAGCATGAAGGAGCTGCTCCCCAGACTAAAGGGCCTGTCACACTAAGTGATTTCGCTAGCAATATCGCTATAACGTCACTGGTTTTTGTGACATAGCAGCGATATTGCTAGCAATATCGCTATATGTGATGCCTCCGACCGGCTCCCCCGCTTGATTATTGCTGATTGCGCGAGAATGACCTGGACCGTTTCTTGTCGTCAGCTTCCTGCTGGGCTTCCTGTGGCGCCAACGAGCGACGCGAGTGTGGCGCCCCTGAGGCTCAGTCGTAGTCACAGAGGTACTGCACCTTCTCCTAAGGGGTAGTGCCCCACCAACTAGGTAATTTGGGAACTCCTTTCCACACTCCAACACCTGCATCCCACACACAGGATAGTTCAGTAGGTCCACCTAGCAGCTTCAGGCTGGGGGTAGCAGAGCAACCTTCGTGGAACCCTGCTTCGTAACACAAGATGTGCTGGGAGGTGGGTGGAGTTAGTATAAGAGAGGGGGAAAGTTTAGGATTACAGATCAGTCTGGAGGAGAGAGCAGGCTGACAGGAGGTCAGCCTGAGGGGAGCTCAAGGCGGAGGAAGGCAGTCAGTCAGGAGAGGCTGATGACTGGTCTTAGTGGAACGAGCTCCCTAGGAAAGGAACAGAAGGAGAAAGACGTAGAACTGCAACCTAAGCTTCCATAAGAGAGAGAAGGAACAGCGCGGAATGAAGGAGTAGGAGAACAGAGAGGAGTTGTGGGTTGGAAGAGGAACCCTGCCTATAGGTTCTCAGCGCAAGGCCGGGGTCCGGTCCCCGAGGTTGTATGGACACTTATGGTTCTGCAGCAGACATCGGTGGAGTAGTTGGCTGTAAATGCACTATTCCCATACAAGACTTGGGACACAACAGCAACCGATTCGCGAGCCAGGACTCTGAGAGGAGTCCCCGATAGAGGCTACAGCTGTCTGTCATACAAGTAAGGTTCTAGGAACATCTGACAGAAGGAATTCCAGAGAACTACGGTACTGGAGTTCTTCACACTAAAAGGCGCAATAGAGGAGTCGTTCAGGAAAGGCACATGTTGGCGGAGTGTTGGAGAGGAGAACCCCGACTCGCCTGGGAGGTTGACTGAGTCTCTACCCCAGAGGACACGGCACGGAGGCAGGCACCAGTGGGTACCATGAACTGTGAGTAAAGCTTTGAAACTGCAAGCCCTGGTGTCCTCCATTCATTCGCCGCTAACACCTTCAACACCGCTAGATCTGGGTACCAGCATCTATACCATTCTGCACCTCTCCTCATCCATTGCACCTACACTGCCCTGGGACTACAGCTAAAACTGTGGGGAGCTACACCATCTTTGCTGCACCACACCATCAGTCCCAGTGGATCTGCATGCAGCGTTGGCTCAACATCATATTTGCCAAACGCCACGGGTGGCGTCACGAACTATTATAACACTATTAACATCACCGCTACTGATATTGAGTGCCCAGGGACACGGACCGGGTCACTGCTGCTGTGACACATCCCCCCTGACACGGGCCCGGTACCGAGTACCCCGCTGCCCTGGGTGTGAAGGGCAACCCACGAGGACGTCAGGATCGCCTCTTCTGACAGGTAATTAACGACCCCCAACCGCTGCTATGTCTCTGGTGAGATCTGCCTGTGTGGCAGCTCACTAGCGACCACTTAGCGATGCACCAGCGATCCTGACCGCGTCATATCGCTGGTCGGGATTGCTGGTGCATCGCTAAGTGTGACAGTACCTTTAAGTAGAAAGAGGAAGGGAGGAAGAGCTAAGAAAAGCCTGGGGAAGTGGAGCTGTAAAGAAGCTCACCCCAGGTCAGTGCGTTGGACGCTGGACACCGGAGTCCATGGCTGTCTGGGAACGACAGTCTCAATAGCCAAATCCGGAGAGCAGGAGACTGCAGGCCTCCTGGCCTCACCAAAACACTAGAGGCACAGCAGCATTCGAGAGCCAGGAGCTGCCACAGAGGAAGAGGCTTGAGCTGCCTCCCATAAGGGCAAGTACTAAGGACTGTAGAGAACAGAGGACCAAGTATAGCTTCAAGCTGCAGGGACCTCAGACACTAGCACAGAAAGGAGCCCTCCAACAACACTTGGTTCAAGAGACTCTGATCTGCTTTCAGGCTGCTGGATCTGGGTCGCCCTCCCAGGGCTGTGGGGTACTCGGTACCGGGCCGGTCTCTCAGAGGGGAATGTCACAGCAGCGGTGACCTGGTCCATGGCCCTGGGCGCCCATGTAAAAGGGAACTGAGTGGTGGAATAAAGTTTATGAGTGAATGATTCGTGACGCCACCTGTGGTGTTCGGCAATGAGGATGTTAAGCCGACGCTGCAGACAGATCCTCTGGGACTGATGGTGGGGTGCAGCAATGATGGTGTAGCCCTCCACAGGCAGGGCCGTAGTCCCAGGGCAGTGAGTATAGGTGTTTAGGAAGAGGGTGCAGTGTCTGGCACAGAGATGTAGCAGTGCTGAAGATGTTTCAGGAAGGAGGCAGTTTCTTTACCTTTACTTTGTAAGTGCAGTCCAGGGTCCAGATTACAGATGGTACAGGAGCAGGCTAGCCTGGAAGCAACTCAGGGATCTCTCTATCAGATGGGTTGTGTAGTCTCCTTCCTAGCGCTGGCTTGAGGTACATGCAGTACAGGGTTACACTGAAGTTCCTCCTTCTTAGCTTCTCTTAGAACTACCTCATATGGCAGACAGCTGTAGCCCTCTATCTCTCTTGGCTCATCCGTCGCTGTTGCGCTTCCGAGTCTTAGATGGGAATAGAGCATTTACAGCTTCCTATTCCTCTGGTTTCTGTTGCAGGACCTTCAGTATCCATACAACCGTGGAGACCAGGCTCCAGATCATGCGCTGTCACTAGGAGGGAGCTCTCTATCCTCAGCTCAACCTCCAGCTTCTCTCCACACATCTACACACGTTGCCCTCCTCACAGAACTGACTGCCTCACTCCTTCCTGGCCCCCAGAGACAGCTCCTCCCATCAGTTCTGGGTTCAGAGCTCCCTCTGCTGACCTGGAGTGGGAACTGTGTTGCATGAAAATGATTAACTGCTAGAGAGACCCTTCATTGCTTCCAAGCCTGACATCACCGTCCCTGGAGGAAGGCAATGCCACTGTGGCGACCATACTCCTGGGGGCATCACAGATCTCCATTTCCATCTCTACCAGTGCTTCGGTCTGCACCTCAAGCCTTCAGTAAAAGGTAAAAGGAACAGTTATTGATCACACACACAGCCCTGCACTACAGTTATCCACCATCCTGCACTTACACTGCCCTGGGGTTAAGCTCTGCCTGTGGAGAGCTGAACCAACTCTACTGCATCACCACCAGCCCCAGCAGTCTGTACAAGCAGCGTCGGCTAACACTTTTATTACAGAGTACCACAGGTGGCATCACGAACTTATCTACACATAAATTTTATTCCTCATCAGTTCTTATTTTACATGGACCAGGTCCCTGCTACCGTGACACCTCCCTTTAAGACACCGGCCCGGTACCAAGTAACCCACGGCCCTAGGGGCGCTCCAGAACTGACCATGTTGCAACCCTTTTTTAGGCCCCAGGAATGAGAGATTAAAAGGATATTCCAGTAGGAAGAAGATAAGACCTAGTTACAGGATAGGTGATGAATTTTAGATCTGGGGGGTCTGACCACTGTTTGCGAGAACAGGGCACTTTTATCCTCATTAGAATGGAGTGGCACTGTGCACATACAACCGTCACTCCATTAGTTCCCTATGGGACTGCATGAGAAAGCCCAATCGAAAGTCCAGATGTCCCATAGAGAATTAATTAAAGGGCAATTGGGCTTGCTCACTGAGACTCTAATTGGGATAAAATTGCCTCAATGTGGAGATCAGTGGGGGTCCCAGCAGTCGGACCTAGAAGTTATCATCTTTTTGGAAGTGCATTGAGCAGCAGGGTGGCTTGCTGGTGAAGGAAGACAAAAAAATTCTTTAAATCTTCTGCTTCAGTGAATGTGAGTGAGCTGAGTGTGACTGGAGCGTAAGTTCTAACGATGGTAAGTGTGGGACTTGTGATTCAGTGACTTTGGATTCAGGGAGTTTCCAAGGGAGGAATTACTGAATTGCTGTTATATTTTATTTATACTTTTTATTTATTTTTACTTATCTTTTCTGTCTGGTGCAATCCCCATTAGGAATGTGCTCCACTATTGCCAATGCCACCCAGTGTAAATCTTGCACATGTATGCAATCCTTGAACAGCCGAACGGTGTGCTGCCTACCTGGCGCTCGAGTCCGACACATCACTGATTGGGTTGACAGATTACTGGGATGGGCTGGTGAGGACTCAGCGGTCATGGTGCAAGTTAGAGGTAGGTGGAAGGTCCTTAAAGATGATTTCAGGGAATTAGGCTGCAAACTTAAAGCAAGGACATCTGGAGCGCACCTAAGGCAGTGCGTTACTCGATACCTGGCCGGTGTCTTAAAGGGATGTGTTACGGCAGCAGTGACCTGGTCTGTGGCCATATAAAATAAGAACTGATGAGGAATAAAGTCTATGTGTAAATAAGTTTGTGACGCCACCTGTGGTATCTGGACAGAGGTGACCAGCGCTGCAGTGCAGATCCTCTGGGACTGATTGTGTGATACAGCAGAGTTGGAATAGCTCTCCACAGGCAGAGCTTTTGTCCCAGGGCAGATGTATGTTGTAGAAGATAGTGGTGGTGTAGCATTTGGCAAGAGATGTAGCAGTGCTGAATAGGTGTTGCAGAAAGAATTCAGAGGACACAGCTGATTGCAGTTCCAAAGCTTTACTCACAGTTATTGTGTGCACGGATGCCCGCTTGGTGCTGTGTCCTCCAGGTAAGTGGTCCAGCAAACTTCCAGGCAGATGGAGAACACCTTTCCAAAACTCCCTTCAGTGTATTCCTTTCCTGGCCATCTCCCCGTGCTGATTTCTTCCCTCCTTCCAGCACCTTCACAAACAGTGTCCCAAGCCAGCAGACTCGGATCTTGGCGGGAATAACCTCTAGGTCCCTGCATCCTATGTGTCTGCCTTTTCAGTGAATAATTGTGGATTTGGCTGCAGCACTTGCAATGCTCGGAGCCTCTGATTTATCTATCTGAGTCCGTTGTCCACTCCACCAGGTTTAGGGCAGGTCCCTATACTGTGACCGATCCCTCCACCCGATGTAAGCCGGCGTGGAACGAGCCCCACGGACTGTATGGTCGCTCTGCCGTGCCTCTAGGATCCCTTCCCTCTTCAGGGAGCTTCCATCAGTCTCTTTCCCTCCAAGCAGCTCCTCCTGACAGGGAGCTGCATCAGCACATGTCTGTTACTTTCACTTTCTCCTCACGTTCTCACTGAACTTCGCTGTCTTCTCCCGCTCTCATCCTACTAGCTCCACCCACCTCCCAACACCCTTTAACACCCAGACAGAATTGAGATCCTCCTCCCGTGGGGTCCATCCAGATGCCCTGCTGCTATAGGGTATGTGTTGGATGCAGGTGTTAAAGTCCTGTCAGGTGCCTCCACCTGGGAAGTGGGATACCACACCTCTGGATGAGGTGCAGCACCTCTGTGGTGACTGAACCCTCAGGGGTGCCACACATCTAAAGTGCCCCAGGGGCCGTGGGCAACTCGGTATTGGGCCGGTATCTTAAAGGGATATGTCACAGTGGCAGTGACCCAATCCGTGGCCCCAGGCATTCAAGTAAAATGGGTGAGGTGCAGCATCTCTGTAGCAACTGGACCCTCAGGGGCGCCACATTCCCCCCATTGAACCCAGCACGTCCACGAGCTGAAATAACGTACAAGATGTTACAGGGAACATGCAAAAAATTATTTTTGACACATTACTACCAGTAGTTAACAATATAAATAACACTATAAAACATCTCCTGAAGAGAGGTACTTTTGCTTTAAACGTTACAGAAATAACTATTCATAATACCTATTAATCTGACTACTTCCTGGTGACAACCGCCAACTGTAATTCGTCACCTGATCTTAACTTTTATTTATTAACCGCACAATTTTATTACATTTTTACCACTATAATGTAAAGTGCTTTTATTAAACAGCAATTATCATTGGTAGATGGTAGATAATGGTTCAGCCGAAGTATCCTAAAAGTGTCCTTGTGTTGGTGGAGGACCTGCTCAAAACCTCCAACGGTGGTCCTGGGTGGGCTGCAGGACATAACTGGTGTTTTCCTTTAGACCCTGTCTTCGGCCACACCCAACAGGTTTTTGTTCAGGTCTGCTATTATGGAATGATGAAAAGTCCTTATTCTCAACAGGTTTAGGTAAAACCAAGAGTGAGCACCTGAAGAGGTGCAAAACTATTTAAATAGAAAGTTTTTGGACCACACATAGTTCGTGATCTCTCAGTTTTTCTTTTACTTTAAGAGAACATCAACAAAAGGAGCTGGTAACCTTCATAGAAACCATGCAAACAACTAGGCAAAAACTATGTCAATACCCTTCTGGGTAACTATTTATAACTGGTTAGATGTCCTGTTCTCATGTTTACTGCTTGTCACCTCCTAGTGAAGCAGAAGTGACTTTTCCTCTTTGCTTCCATGGTAGACAGTCTGGATGGCCACTGCTAGGAGGCATTACAAATTGGAGGTAGAGTAGTGGCTGCTTGTGGTTACAGAATTGCAGACTGTTGATTGGTTGCAGCGGGTATTACTGCTGCTGTTATGGACATGGAGGCTACTGTCGTGGCTTTTGGAGCTGCTTCTGTTGTTATAGGCGTTCCTGGTGTTCCTATACAGCTGCCAGCTCTGCAGGGATTCTCCTCAGATTCAGAGCATACCAGCCGTGGGCCCCCAGGTGGCGGGTGAAGGATACAAAGCCACCCGGGTATAAATCACGACCTGGATCTCCCTGGATCAGGTGCGCCTCCACATCCAGTCTGCTGACAAATCCGCTATTTCCTGGGAGTCCTGAATGAAACCGTACCCCTTTTCAACATCAAAGTTGAGGACTTTGCCCCAACTCAGAGAATCGCGGTTCTCCACACGTTCAGCGCGGGTCAGCCTTTTTGCCCTGAGATCCCGTTCTACCAGGGACAGCCGCTGCTCGCTTCTTTCCCTCTTCTCTTTGGCAAATTGAAGGAGCTGCAGGCAGCAGATCTCCTCTGTGGACAAGGGGAATCCTCTTGCTCTTGCCTCCAGTGTATCCCGGGTGGTTATTTCTTGCTTGCCTCTGCCTGTGGAGGATGGCTGCGGTATGGGGACAGGCTCCAGTATTCCCCCCTGGGTCTTCCGGTCCCAGGAGATATATAGCATCACCTGGCCAGATTTTGGGGTAGGTGGCGACCTGATGGGGCCTACCAAGGCCTCCCATGATTCAGGGGTGATGGGCATACCTGTGTCTTCAGAACTGCATTGTTCCTCCGCAGACACCGGCGGCAGGGACACTGGGGAGACTGCAGGATCCGATGCTGGTGGTGCTGGGGAACCACTCTCAGGGGCTGATGGTGGCGACCCCTGGGCAATGACGGCGGCTTCCAGTGGCGTTATCTGGGTGGTGGCATCAGGTACCGGTGGTGGTGGTACTTGGACAGCGGTGGCGAGTACTGGTGGTGGTGGTACCTGGACGGGGGCAGCGGGCATCGGTGGTGAGGGAACACTCTTCAATCCTATAATTCTCCTGCTCTCCAACTAAACTCTGCCCACCTCCCAGCACCCTTCGTGTTCCAAAGTAGGGGCCATAAAGGGTGCTCTGCTATTTTACGTGTGTGTGGGATGTGGGATGGAATGTGGTCGGGTGTCTCCACCTTACCTGGTTGTGGGATACCACACCTCTGGGTGAGGTGCAACATCTCTCTGGCAACTGGATCCTCAGGGGTGCCACAAATCCAAGGTGGTATTTTTTGAAATACTGCCTGTACCATGTGCCACGCCAGAGGCAGCGGGAGATTAGGGAGGTTAATAAGTGGCTCAGGAATTGGTATAGGAACGAGGGGTTTGGGTTCCTGGAGAACTGGGCCGACTTCTCAGTTGGCTACAGGTTCTATGCTAGGGTGGACAGCACCTCAATGGGGAGGGTACAGCTGTGCTGGGGAGAAAATGACTAGAAGGTTGGAGGAGTATTTAAACTAGGGACTGGGGGAGAGGGTATTCCTTTTATAGGAGGGGAAGACAGTGCAGATAGAGACCTGGGCACAAATAATGAAATTGGGGGTGGGGGTGACATGGGGGGTGGGGTTAGAACAGTTAATAATTTAAGAAAGAATAGAGGTACAGAGAGATACATAAAGTGCATGTATACTAATGCCGGAAGCCTATCTAACAAAATGGAGGAATTAGAATTAATTTTGTTGGGACATATTTATGACATGGTGGGGATATCTGAGACATGGCTGGACAAGAGCCATGACTGGGCTGTTAATTTACAGGGCTATAGTCTGTTCAGAAATGACCATACAAATAAGCGAGGGGGAGGCGTGTGTTTATATGTAAAATCATCATTAAAACCCATCCTGTGTGATAATATATGTGAATCTAATGAAAATGTAGTCCCTGTGAGTAGAGATAAGGGGAGGGGGAAAAATAATAAATTACTGATAGGGGTTTGTTATAAAGCCCCCGTTACACACTGCGATATCGCTAGCAATATCACTGTAAAGTTACCGATTTTGTGACATTATAGCGATATTGCTAGCGATATCGCTGCATGTGATACTTACCTCCGACCGGCTCCCCCGCTGATTATCGCTGATCGCGCTAGAAGCTCCTAGACTATTCCTCATCAGCCACTTCCTGCTGGTCTTCCTGTGGCGCCGACGAGTGACGCATGGAGCCGGGCAGGAGGACGCAGGATCGCCGCGTCTGACAGGTAAGTAGCGATCCCCGACCCCAGCGATGTCGCTGGTGAGAGCTGCCTGTGTGGCAGCTCACTAGCGACCACCTAGCGATGCACCAGCGATCCTGACCGCGTCATATCGCTGGTCGGGTTCGCTGGTGCATCGCTAGGTGTAACGGTACCCTTAGTCTCTAAAAATAAAGGAAGCAGCGGAGAATATCCTCATAAAGCAAATAGATGAAGCTGCGACTCAAGGAGAAGTCATTATTATGGGGGAACTTCAACTACCCTGAAATACATTGGGCAACTGAAACCTGCAGTTCCAGCAAAGGTAATAGGTTTTTGACAACTATGAGAGACAATTACCTTTCACAACTGGTTCAGGACCCAACAAGAGGGGGGGCACTGCTAGACCTAATATTAACCAACAGGCCAGACCGCATATCAAATGTAAGGGTTGGGGGTCACTTGGGTAATAGTGATAACAAAATAATAAGTTTTCATGTATCCTTTAATAAGATGTGTAGTAGAGGGGTTACAAGGACACTAAACTTCAGGAAAGCAAATTTCCAACGGATGAGAGATGATCTTGATCTTAACTGGGACGATATCCTGAGACATAAAAATACACAAAGAAAATGGGAGACTTTTATTAGCATTCTGAATAGGACCTATGCACAATATATACCGTATGGGAATAAACATGCTAGAAATAGGAGGAAACCATTAGGGTTAAATAGAGCTGTAAGGGGCGCAATAAGGGACAAAAATAAAGCATTTAAAGAATTAAAGCAAGTAGGTAGTAGTGAGGCATTAAATAAATACAGAAAATTAAATTAATTCTGTAAAAAGCAAATCAAGACAGCAAAGACTGAGACAGAGAGACTTATTGCCAGAGAAAGTAAAAATAATCCGAAATTATACTTTAACTAGATAAATAGTAAGAAACTTAAAAATGATAGTTTTGGTCCCCTTATAAAAATAGTCTGGGTGAAATGGTGGATGAGGAAAAAGCCAATATGCTAACTGACTTTTTTTCAACAGTATTTACACAAGAAAATCGAATGATGGATAACATGATCAGTGATAAAAAAATTTCTCCATTAAATGTCACCTGCTTAACCCAACAGGAAGTACAGCGGCATCTAAAAATCACTAAGGCTAATTTCACATTAGTGTTTTTTTGCGCAGCACATCGTGCGCAATAGAAACGTTTGCGTTTTTTATGCGCATGCGTTTTAACCAGTTTCTAGCCATGTTTACTCTTAAAACGCATGCGTACGCAAACGCAGGCGTACGCATGTCCATGCACACGCCTGCATTCCCATAGACTGTAATGCGTTTTTTTTACGCATTCTGTGTGCAAGCAAACGCATGCTTCTTTTTACACCGTTGGATGGAGCCAAAAAGGCAACAGGTTGCGTCTGGCGCGTCTAGACGCACACCTGAAAAAAACGCATGCGCACGATAATGCAGCCGAACGCATGTAAACGCAAGACCATGCGCATGCCATGATAAACATAGGTGCGCATGACGCATGTGCACGGATGCGCACGATGCGCTGCACAGAGAAATGCTATTGTGAAACCAGCCTTAAATTGATAAATCCCCGTGCCCGGATGGGATACACCCCCTGAGTACTGCAGGAATTAAGCACAGTCATTGATAGGTCATTATTTTTAATCTTTAAAGATTCCATAATAACAGGGTCTGTACCACAGGACTGGCGTATAGCAAATGTGGTGCCAATATTCAAAAAGGGGACAAAAACTGAACTTGGAAATTATAGGCCAATAAGTTTAACCTCTACTGTGGGTAAAATCCTGGAGGATTTTCTAAGAGATACTATACTGGAGTATCTGAAGAAGAATAACCTCATGACCCAATATCAACATGGGTTTACAAGGGACCGTTCCTGTCAGACTAATCTGATAAGCTTTTATGAAGAGGTAAGTTCCGGACTGGACCAAGGAAATGCAGTGGACGTGGTGTATATGGACTTTTCAAAAGCTTTTACTACGGCGCCACACAAAAGGTTGATACAGTACATGAAATAAGAACAATGGGGATAGGGGAAATATGTGTAAGTGGGTTAAGAGCTGGCTGAGGGATATGAAACAAAGGGTGGTTATTAATGGAGCACACTCGAACTGGGTCACGGTTAGCAGTAGGGTACCACAGGGGTCAGTATTGGGCCCGCTTCTTGTTAACATTTTTATTAATGACCTTGTGGGGGCATAGAGAGTAGAATTTCAATATTTGCAGATGACACTAAACTCTGCAGGGTAATAAATACAGAGGAGGAGAATTTTATATTACAGGAGGATTTATGTAAACTAGAAGCTTGCGCTGATAAATGTATAATTATGTGCTTAATTGTAAAACACTGGGCAAAACTGTCACTGAAAAAGACCTGGGTGTATGGGTGGACGACAAACTCACATTTAGTGGCCAGTGTCAGGCGGCTGCTGCAAAGGCAAAAAAAAATAATGTGATGCATTAAAAGAGGCATGGATGCTCATGAGGAGAACGTAATTTTACCTCTATACAAGTCACTAGTGCGACCACACTTAGAATACTGTGCACAATTCTGGTCTCCGGTGTATAAGAAAGACATAGCTGATCTAGAGCGGGTGCAGAGAAGAGCGACCAAGGATATTAGAGAACTGGGGGGGTCTGCAATACAAAGACAGGTTATTACACTTGGGCTTATTTAGTTTGGAAAAGTGAAGGCTTAGGGGTGATCTTATTACAATGTATAAATATATGAGGTGAAAGTACAAAGACCTTTCTAATTATCTTTTTACTCTTAGTCCTGTGATGGGGACAAGGGGGCATCTTCTACGTCTGGAGGAAAGAAGGTTTAAGCATACTCACAGACACAGATTCTTTACTGTAAGAGCAGGGAGACTATGGAACTCTCTGCCATATGATGTTGTTTTGAATGATTCCCTACTAAAATTTAAGAAGGGACTGGATGCCTTTCTTGAAAAGTATAATATTACAGGGTACATACACTAGTTTCCTTGATATTGCGTGGATCCAGGGAGCTAATCTGATTGCTGCATGTGGAGCCAGGAAGGATTTTTTTTCCCCAATGTGAAGCTTACTGATTGCCACATGGGTTTTTTTTGCCTTACGCTGGATCAACATGTTAGGGCAGGTTAGGATAGGATATGGGTTGAACTAGATGGACTTAAAGTCTTCCTTCAACCTTAATAACTTTGTTACTATGTTACCTGTCAGTAGTCTACGTGATGGAAGATTGTCGAATCATAACATTTTGCAATACGCTGTCAGGACTCCTTTTCTTGGTAATGTGGCGCCCCCAGGAGTATTGTCGCCACAGTGGCATTGCCTTCCTCCAGGGAGGGTGATGTCAGACTTAGAAGCAATGAAGGTTCTCTCTAGCAGATAATCATTTTCATGCAACACAGTTCCTACTCCAGGTCAGCAGAGGGAGCTCTAAACCCAGAACTGAGGGGAGGAGCTGTCTCTGAGGGCTAGGAAGGGAAATGAGGAGTTAGTGTGAGGAGGGCAACGTGTGTAGACGTGTGGAGAGAAGCTGGAGGTTGAGCTGAGGATAGAGAGCTCCCTCCCAGTGACAGTGCATGATCTGGAGCCTGGTCTCCACGGTTGTATGGATACTGAAGGTCCTGCAACAGAAACCAGAGGAATAGAAAGCTGTAAATTCTCTATTTCCACTTAAGACTCGGAGGCACAACAGGGACGGGTGAGCCAAGAGAGATAGGAGGCTAGAGCTGTTTGCCATATGAGGTAGTTCTAAGAGAAGTTAACCGCTTCCCGACCGCCCACTGTAGATAAACGTTGGCGCTTGCTGGGCTTTGTGCAGCGCCGACGTTTATCTACTGTCGGCGGTTTTGTGCCCCCCGGGACCCCCACATACCTTACAACGCGGGGATCCCAGTGCACAATGCATGCTGGGACCCCCGACGTCATCGAGACCTGATTGGTTCAGGTCCTGATGACGTCAGCGTCACAGCAGCCAATGGGAGCGATCGCTGGGAAAGCTGCTTGTTTCCCGGCGATCTCCCTCATTGTAACGCGGCTTCTCCCTCTGATCTCACTGACAGATGATCAGAGGTGAAGCAGCGTTACTGTGTGACTAGATCGCTGCCTGGCACAGCTGATCGCTGCCTGGCACAGCTGTGCCAGGCAGCGATCTTGTCACACAGCAACGCTGCTTCACCTCTGATCATCTGTCATTGTGAGATCAGAGGAGAAGTCACGTTACAGTGTGCCAGGCAGCGATCTAGTCACATAGTAACGCTGCTTCTCCTCTGATCATCTGTCAGTGTGAGATCAGAGGAGAAGTGGCGTTACTATGAGTCAGATCGCAGCGCAGCGATCTTGTCACAAAAATAAAAAAAAGTAAAGAAAAAAAAAAGAAAAAAGCAGGTACACAGGTTAGGGATAGGGCTAGGGTTAGGGTTAGGGTTAGGGCTAGTGCTAGGGCTAGGGTTAGGGTTAGGGCTAGGGCTAGGGCTAGGGCTGGGATTAAGGTTATGGGTGTGTTGGTGTTAGGTTTGTGGTTAGGGTTATGGTTAGGGCTGAGATTAGGGTTAGGGGTGTGTTGGGGTTAGGGTTGGAATTAGATTTGTGGGTTTCCACTGTTTAGGTACATCAGAAGCTCTGTAAATGCAATATGACGCCCGCAGACCATTCCATCAAAGTCTGCATTTCAGAACGTCACTACTTCCCTTCCGAGCCCCAACGTGAGCCCAAACAGTAGTTTTCTCCCACATATGGGGTACCAGCGTACTCAGGACAAATTGGACAACAACTCTTAGGGTCCAATTTCTCCTGTTACCCTTGTGAAAATAAAAATTTGGGGCAAAAAGATCATTTTTGTGGAAAAAAAATGATTTTTTTATTTTCACGCCTCTACATTATAAACTTTACTGAAACACTTGGGGGTTCAAAGTGTTCACCACACATCTAGATAAGTTCCTTGGGGGGTCTAGTTTCCAAAATGGGGTCACTTGTGGGGGATTTCCACTGTTTAGGTACATCAGGGGCTCTGCAAACGCACATGACACCCGCAGACCATTCCATCAAAGTCTGCATTTCAGAACATCACTACTTCCCTTCCGAGCCCCACCGTGTGCCCAAACAGTAGATTTCTTCCACATATGGGGTATCAGCGTACTCAGGACAAATTGGACAACAACTTTTGGGGTCCAATTTCTCCTGTTACCCTTGTGAAAATAAAAATTGGGGGCTAAAAGGTCATTTTGTGGAAAAAAAAATGATTTTTTATTTTCATGGCTCTACGTTATAAACTTCTGTGAAGCACTTGGGGGTTCAAAGTGTTCACAACACATCTTGATAAGTTCTTTAAGGGGTCTAGTTTCCAAAATGGGGTCACTTGTGGGGGGTTTCCACTGTTTAGGTACATCAGGGGCTCTCCAAATGCGATATGGCATCCGATCTCAATTCCTGCCAATTCTGCATTGAAAAAGTCAAACGGCGCTCCTTCCGTTCTGAGCTCTGCCGTGTGCTCAAACAGTGGTTTAGCCCCACATACGGGGTATCTGCGTATTCAGGAGAAATTGCACAAAAAATTTTGTGGCTCATTTTCTCTTTTTACACTTGTGAAAATAAAAAAAAATGGTTTTGAAGTAAAATGTTTGTGAAAAAAAGTTAAATGTTTATTTTTTCCTTCCATATTCCATTCATTCATGTGAAGCACCTGAAGGGTTAATAAACTTCTTGAATGTGGTTTTGAGTACATTGAGAGGTGCAGTTTTTAGAATGGTGTCACTTTTGGGTATTTTTTGTTATATCGACCCCCCAAACTCACTTCAAATGTGAGGTGGTCCCTAAAAAAAATGGTGTTGCAAATTTTGTTGTAAAAGTGAGAAATCGCTGGTCAACTTTTAACCCTTATAACTTCCTAAAGAAAAAAATTATGTATCCAAAATTGTGCAGATGTAAAGTAGACATGTGGGAAATGTTATTTATTAACTATTTTGTGCGATATCACTCTCTGATTTAAGGGTATAAAAATTAAAAGTTTGAAAATTGCAAAATTTTCTAAATTTTCGCCAAATTTTGATTTTTTTAACAAATAAGCGCAGCTCATATCTAAAAAATTTTACCACCATCATGAAGTACAATATGTCATGAGAAAACAATGTCAGAATCAGTAGGATCCGTTGAAGCGTTCTAGAGTTATGACCTCATAAAGTGACACTGGTCAGAATTGAAAAAATTGGCCCGGTCACGAAGGCAAAAACAGGCTCGGGTGTGAAGGGGTTAAGAAGGAGGAACTTCAGTGTAACTCTGTACTGCATGCACCTCAAGTCAGCGCTAGGAAGGAGACTACACAACCCATCTGATAGAGAGATCCCTGAGTTGCTTCCAAGCTAGCCTGCTCCTGTGCCATCTGTAACCAGGACCCTGGACTGCGTTTGCCAAGTAATGGTAAAGAAACTGAACCCTGTTGTGTCCTTGCCTCCTTCCTGCAACATCCTCAGCACTGCTACATCTCTGTGCCAAACACTGCACCCTCTTCCAAAACATTCAGCAACACTGCCCTGTGATTACAGCCCTGCCTGTGGAGGGCTACACCATCATTGCTGCACCTCACCATCTGTCCCAGAGGATCTGTCTGCAACGTCAGCTTAACATCTTCATTGCCGAACACCACAGGTGGCGTCACGAATCACTTATAAACTTTATTCCACCACTCAATTCCCTTTTTACATGGGCACCCAGGGCCACGAACCGGGTCACTGCTGCTGTGACATTCCCCTCTGAGAGGGCGGCCCGGTACCAAGTACCCCACAGGCCTGGGAGGGCGACCCATTTTGGCGTCACGAACAGGATTACGGAGCCTGGAATCCCAGGGTCCTGTGTGCCAGAGATTGTGTTTTGTGCTATAGACTGTGTGCAAAATTGGCGCCATTGCCACCATTATCCCACTGATTGACGCGCGCGGGAAGAAAAGGGGGCAAACCTTCGTGGGCGGAGCCAGCAGAGAAGCGCGAAAGGAGAAGAGCGCGCGGGAGGTGAGAAGCTGAGGCCTGCAAAAGCCAGCGCAACCCCGCGGCCTGGCCCACGTTAACTAGGGGGGAGAGAAAATGTCCGAGGACAACGCCAATGCAGTGGTGGACGCTCCCGCTAACCTCCCGGTGCCGCCAGATGCATGGTCCAGCGCAGCTGCGGCTCCAACAACGCCACTAAATTCGGCAACCAGCGCTGCCTCCAGGTCACCGCGAGAATCAGCGCCCACTGCAGCGGTCCCCATATTGCCGCTGTCCATGCCCTACATACTGGGAGCGGCCTGGCTACCGCAGTACTCAGGGGAGTCACATACCCTGAGTGACTTCAAAGAGAGACTGTGCAGTTTGTTTGAAGTGTATCCTCTGTCTGAAAGCCAGAAGGTGAACATCCTTATTGGGCAGCTAACAGATGCAGCACAGAGAGAGGTAAAAGCCTGGCAGGACACTGACAAAGAGACTGTTAAAAAGATTCTGGCCAAGCTGAGAAGCACCTTTGACACCCGCACTGCAGCTGAAATAAAGATGAGATTCTTTGGGTGCAAGCAGAGAGTGCAGGACAGTATACGGGACTATGCTCTTAACCTGTAGGAGGATCTGCGAGCCATCAAGCAGATTGACCCAGACAGTGTAAAAGATGGAGACGGACTGTTAAAGGAGCAATTCATTGAGGGACTCTTATCCAGCACTCACAGAGCACAGCTGCGCATCATAGCCCTACAGAACCCTGATCTAGACTTTGCTGATTTCAAAGACAGGGCTATCCGGGTGCTGCATGAGCCAAATGTCAGCCGTCCAGCGCCCCCTAGGCGCCCAGTGATTACATACCACCAGGAAGCGACATCTTTCCCTTCCATCCCTGTGGAGGCTGATGCACAGACTCTGGACAAAGACCCATCTGCAGAACTGCATCTTCAGGTCAAGGAGTTGACCAAGGGTATGGCTGCACTTGCAAAGACCGTGCAGTCCCTGCAGGAATCCTTCAAGGAGATGATCCAGCTCGCCTCCAGTCCAGAGGATGTCCCGTGGCTAAAGAAGAAGAGGATCCCACCACTCCGAGGAAGGAACAACGATCGCTATGACCAGGACGGACGTTTCATCTGTTGTCACTGTCACAAGGCAGGCCACATTGCAAGGTACTGTTATTTAAATGAGCAACCCCTGGGGCAGAGGGCCAACCCCCAGGAGTAGGACCACAAGGCCCAAAGAACTGGCGAGCCAAGTATGTTGGAGGGAGACCAGTCCTCCAAGTGGTGATTGACGGTATCCCCTTGAACGCTTTGCTGGACACCGGCTCCCAGGTGACAACTATGCCCTATATCCTTTACAAGCGGTATTGGGCTGATTCTGAACTTGCTCGCGGCCCAAGTGATGAACTCATAGTAGTTGCCAGTAATGGTCAGTCTTTACAACAAGTGGTATGTAAAGAAATTACTGTTAAAGGGGGTCGGGTAGAGCTAAAATCTCAAGGTCTGATAGTTGTGGATATTGATCGACGAGAACGTAACCCAATGATGAATCTTGGTACCAATGTGATTGAAAATTGTCTTTCCGAGGTTATTGTCTTGTTGCAACAGGTGGCTGAGACTGCTGGTTCCAGTGAACAATGAGTCCTACAGAAGGAGATCAAGGCTCTGATGCAAAGACAGCAGGTAGAACTCTCTGGTGGAGAAATTGGCAGCGTCAGAGTGAGTGATGTTTTCCCCATTGCAATACCCCCAGATGTGAAATGTTGATTTGGTGTCGGGCAGCTATAGGTCTCAGAGGAAAAGATTACCAGGCAATGGTAGAACCAGTGTACTCTGATAGCAGGACCACTGTCCTGACAGCCAGAGGGGTAGTTGATGTCCGTAAAGGGAGAGTACCTGTACGCCTTTTGAATTGTGGGGAGGAGGAGGCCACAATACCTCGGTATGCCACAGTTGCTAAGCTGCTCACTGTCAGTAACAATGCAATGCAGCCAGCAGAGCCCTTGGTCTCATCTGACCAGGTGGAGGACAATGGCTCTGTCAAGCAGCTGGAGAAGTGGTGCCAGCAACTGCAGGTGGGAACTGACTCCACACCTTCATACCAGAAAAATGGGGTTTACAGAGTGACCCAGGAATATGAGCGGGTATTTAGTAAACACCCTCTAGATTTTGGGAAATCAAAAGGGGTTCAACACCATATCCCCACTGGAGATCATCCACCCATTAAAGAAAGGTACCGGCCTATACCCCCCACACAGTACCAATGTGCTAAAGGTATGTTGAGAGAGATGAAGGAAGCTGGGGTTATCAGAGACAGTTGTAGCCCCTGGGCAGCTCCAATAGTTTTTGTAAAGAAAAAGGATGGTACCATGAGAGTGTGTGTTGATTACAGGAAAATTAACAGCATTACACATAAAGATGCCTACCCATTACCTAGAATTGAGGAGTACTTAGCTGCACTTAAAACTGCTAACTACTTTTCCACCTTGGATCTCACTAGTGGGTATTGGCAGGTTCCCGTGGCAGAGGCAGACAAGGAGAAAACAGCATTTACCACCCCAATGGGACTCTGTGAGTTCAATTATATGCCATTCGGTCTCTGCACCGCCCCAGGAACATTTCAACGGTTGATGGAGTGCTGCCTGGGACACAAGAACTTCGAGACAGTCCTGTTGTACCTTGATCATGTCATTGTTTTCTCCATGACTTATGAAGACCATCTGAAGCACCTGGCTGAGGTGTTTGAAGCCCTGTCCAACTTTGGCCTGAAGGTGAAGCCTTCCAAATGCCACCTCCTGAAGCCCAAGGTACAGTACCTCGGTCATGTAGTGAGTGCAGAAGGTGTGGCACCAGATCCGGACAAAGTCACAGTCATCCGGGACTGACCGAAGCCCAGCAACCTCCATAAAGTACGCCAATTCCTCGGGTTGATAGGCTACTACCGAAGGTTCATCAAAGGTTTCACGGAGATAGCCACCCCTATGCAAAATGTCCTGGTGGGGCAGTCCAAGAAGGCCAAACAGAAAAATTCCTCCTTTGAATGGACTGAGGAGTTGGAGAGATCCTTTACTCGACTGAAGATGGCTCTCACAGGAGATGAAGTTCTGGCCTACCAAGATTATGACCAAACCTTTGTGTTGTATACTGATGCCAGAAACGTGGGACTTGGAGCAGTACTGTCACAGATACAGAATGGCAAAGAAAGGGTGATCTCCTACGCCAGCAGAAAGCTTCGTCCCACTGAAAGGAACCCTGACAACTACAGTTCCTTCAAGCTGGAGTTCCTCGCCATAGTCTGGGCTGTGACTGAAAGATTCATGCATTACCTAGCTTCAGCCAAGTTTACCATCTTCACGGACAAAAACCCATTGACTCACTTGGAAACTGCAAAACTAGGTGCACTGGAGCAGCGATGGATGGCTTGGCTGTCTAACTATGAGTTTACCATCAAGTACCGAGCAGGGCACAAGAATGCCAATGCTGATGCGCTGTCCAGAATGCCTAATCTGCCAGATGCAGGAGAAGACCCTGAGGCTCTTGAAGAAATAGAGTTACCTCCCTTCCACCTGCCAATTGCGGCCCAACGAGCTCAAGGAGTGAGAAACAGGCGATCTGGCTTGAAAGAGGTCACCCTAAATCCATTGTCCTATCACGATTGGGCAGAAACGCAGGATAGTGACCCTGCAGTCCGCATGGTGAAGGAGCTACTGTCACAAGCTGACTCACACCCAGAGTCGGATGCTCCTGAAGAAACCCAGCAGTTGTGGATGGAAAGACGCCGGCTGTTCATCTATGAAGGAAAGCTGTGTCAGAGGAGTATCAATGCCCGCACTCACGAGCTGGTCTGGCAGGTGGTAGTCCCAAAGAGAGAGGCATCAATGTCCTTGGAAGCATACCACAATGGAGCTGGACACTTCGGATGGAAGAAGTTGGAAGCCTTGCTCCGGGAGAGATTCTACTGGGCTGGTATGAGGAAAGCTATTGAGAAGTGGTGCTGGGAGTGTGGACAATGTAACCTGCGCAGAAAGGATCAAAACAGCCAGAGAGCTCCTCTACAGCCAATAATAACCAAACATCCACTTGAGTTGGTCGCCCTGGACCATGGGAAGCTTGTCCCAAGCCGTTCAGGCTACATCTATGCTCTTACCATCATGGACCACTACTTAAGATTCCTGGTAGTTGTGCCTGTCAAAGATCAAACAGCCAGGACAGCAGTCAGAGCCTTTCAACAGCACTTCTGTAGACCACATGGATATCCTGAGCGAGTGCTTACAGATCAAGGTCCAGCCTTTGAGGCGGAAGTGTTCCAGGAATTCTGTAACTTGTACGGTTGTAAGAAAATCCGGACAACCCCATACCATCCACAGACCAATTGTCATGATCCAGCGTGGATCTGACAGTTTAAATGAATAAGTGAACTTTTTTTCCTTTGGCTAGGTGCCAAAGTGATGTGATCGGTGGCCATTAGAATTATTACACGTGGTGTCGTTCATTCTAAGTTACCCCGGTGGTGGTGAGTGGTAGTGCACTTTAGTTTCTTTGGTTTAGTGCACGTAATTATAAATCAGGTGTGAGGCTCTATAAAAGAGAGCCAGGTGTGTTCAATCACTGTTGGTGATATTGTGATTTTGTCATTTGGGAAGGAAGCCTGGGTGATGAAGGAGCTGAACATGAGTCCTGCGCAGCCCAGCCAGAGGGGACGAGTGGCAGCTATGTGGTCTGCAAGAAGGGCTGGCATGGCGTGGTGGAGTCACAGTTTATGTGTCACGCTCGCGCCTTGGCTGAGTGGCGCGAGCCGGGGGTTTGTGGCCCCACTGGACCACAAACCAGACTACCCTGGAAGGGGCGTGACTGCGACAGCTACCTCGGTCTTCACTGGAGCCTCTGATGGTGAGGTCAGGCTTGTGCGGCAGATAGCTGTCGGGTGCCACTCCAGGGTGGTGTCTGGCTGTGGCTGCTGGTCCCACTCGGGGACAAGTCACTTTGACAGAAGCTATAGACAGGCAGGCAGGTAGACACAACAGGCATGGCTGAGACACTGGGCAAGCAGGCATGGCTAGGAGACACAGGGCAGGCGGGCACGGCTTGGAGACACAGGACAGGCGGGCACGGCTTGGAGACACATGACAGATGGGCACGGCTTGGAGACACAGGACAGTTTGGCGTGGTATGAGAAGGAGCAGGTAGGGACCTGTTCACACAGCAGGTGTAGGCAGGAGGGAGTAGTGTATGCTGGAACAGGATTTGGACCTGTTCACACAGGAGGTGCAGGTATGGATATAGGCAGGAGTGAGGAGTAGGCTGAGCCGCAGGAGTGTGGTGTAGGCTGGGCGGCAAGGGAGCCGGGCAGGCTGAGTGGCTAGAGAACCGAGCAGGCAGAGCGGCTAAGGAGCAGAGCAGGCAGAGCGGCTAAGGAGCCGAGCAGGCAGAGCGGCTAAGGAGCCGAGCAGGCAGAGCGGCTAAGGAGCCGTGCAGGCAGAGCGGCTAAGGAGCCGTGCAGGCAGAGCGGCTAGGGAGCCGTGCAGGCAGAGGGGCTAGGGAGCCGTGCAGGCAGAGCGGCTAGGGAGCCGTGCAGACAGAGCGGCTAGGGAGCCGTGCAGAGATAGGGAGGACACAAGGAAAGACACGGCAGAGAAGGAACCACAGACAAGGAGACTGACAGACAGAGGTAAGACTGAGTTCAGACAGAGACACAGGGACAAAGACACAAGGACCAGATATTCTGCCTCCTGGCAGGCTGACAGAGAACAGACAAGGCACTGGGAACAAGACTCAAGGGCCAGGATATTCTGCCTCCTGGCAGGTGGACAGAGAAGTACTAGGCAAGGTACCAAGACACAGGAATACGCAGTAAGAGCCTTCAGAGAAGGCAAGACATAGGACAGGGCCTGGCTAGCTCAGCAGCAAGGAGCTAACTGAGTTTAGACATTGCACAGGCAATGTTTCAGTGGGAGTGGCGAAACTAAATAGTCAAGGGCTCTAGGTGATTGGTAAGGGACATATTACACAGGTGCACCCTGACTGCATAAGAACCAGAGAGTTCAGGCGCCACCCCCCTATACACACAGTCTGGAAACATGGAGAGCAGAGGCACAGAGCTGGCAACAGACAGAATTCACAGCATGGCTTGAAGCAGAAAGTAAGTTGGTGTGCGGGGGATGGGAGGCCATGCAGCGATGCCAGCAGGGTTGTTACAGTACCCCTCCTTTACGGCCCCTCTTCCTCAAGCCTGCCAGAATGACATGAAGAAGGAGTATGGGACCACACACAGTCCAGGTTGACACGACATCCTTCAGGTAGGGTGGAATATGTGTGCCATCAGGAATCCCGGAGTGCCAAGCTTCTTGGTGCCCGATGGAGTCAGCTTCCCACACAGAGGGTATAAGGACTTGGATTTCTTTCTTCTGGGTGGCAGAAAGCAGGGACCTGGAAGCCTCAGACTTGACCCCTACATCAGCCGGCCAGCTGGAAACAGAAGAGACCTTCACTGAGTCCAAC
Source organism: Dendrobates tinctorius (assembly GCF_039654945.1). Taxonomy (NCBI): domain Eukaryota; kingdom Metazoa; phylum Chordata; class Amphibia; order Anura; family Dendrobatidae; genus Dendrobates; species Dendrobates tinctorius. The sequence goes on along the minus strand of NW_027361788.1, from coordinate 5,611,272 downwards.
TTCAGCCCGATATCCCAAGAAAATTGGACCTCCTCCTTAGGATCAGGAGGAAGCATCTCTGCCCAGGTATCTTCACCAACTAGCCAAATGGAAGCTGGAGGCATACATACAGGGAGCCACTTCAGCCTGTTACCCTGAAAAAACTGGTCCTCTTCTTCCAGGTTAGAGCGTGAGAAAATCTCTGTCTCAGTATCTTCACTCACTTGGCACACTGGGGTTAAAGGCAAAGACTTAGGACCCATCATCAGCCCGTAATCCAGGGGAGGACAGTCAAGAGACAGGGATGCTCCTGGGAGCAGATCACTGGTATAGTCGCTGGAGACGTGTGAGGAGACTGACACCGCTTCCCCTTCTTCGGAGATGTCATCACTCCTTGACTCGACGACTAGCAGACCAGATGAAGAAGGTGACCTTGCTGACCGACTCTGACGCAAGGGAACCAGACACCTCTTGTCACTTGATTGTTTCAAGCGCGGTGCTCTGCCAGGTTTCCAGACATAAATGGGTGCTAGAATCTCTGGATCAGAGTGACCCATGGGCATACCAGCCAGCAAGTGGAAGATGAACTTCTTCATGTATAAAGATCCGACCTGGAGCTGTAGTTGTCCTCGCAGGACTAGACTGTTCTCTAATAGGGCTCGGCCACCTCGAGACAACGCCCACGCCGGCTTCGGGAGCTGTATGACAGAGACCACACACTGACTCTGTAAGACTGGCGACTTAAATACACCAAAGCTCCCTGAAGGCAGAGAAACAGTCAAAGAGTTTAATGGAGAGGGAGTACTCTCGCCAGGGACAGCCTCTCCTACTGGCCCAGGGTTTTGGAGTACAGGCTTCACAGGGCAGAGGCCAGATTCCGGCTGCAACTTGGCTCGCTTCTTCTTTCTAGACCTCTTGGATCTTGCACGGGAGACCGCATCGGCAGACTGTGGAACAGGTGATGTCTGGACAGTCATAGGTGGTAGAGACGTTTCACCCACAGGTTCCTCTTGTCTGGTTTGTCTCTGGAAGCTTGCAGAGGAAGACTTTTCAGGAGCAGCTGGACGAGGCATGTCGAACACTTTACGAAAGGCCACCAGGAAGGCCCCCAGGCTCAAGACGACAGGGTCGCCTGCTTCCCAAAGGGGACAGATCCATATCAAGGCATCACCAGCTAGGTAGGACATGATGTATCCCACCTTGACCCGGTCAGAGGGAAAACAAGCTGCATTCTGCAGGATGTAGTGCAGGCACTTTTTCAGGAACCCTTGGCACTCTTTAGGGTCCCCATAGAACCTAGGTGGGTCATCTGGGTTGTGCTCCTCATAGGCCAGAAGTTGCTCATACATAGCCCTGGAGACAATGAGTGGTTCAAACGTCTCAACAATTGGAACCACGCAAGGCGGAACAAATTCTTCTGGTGGCTCATACTGGCAGGAAGAGAGTTCATCATGCTCTGCGAGCGGAAGGACATGGGACTCAGCGGGGACCATGGCCTGTGCAAACTGTCATGCTCACGCCTTGGCTGAGTGGCGCGAGCCGGGGGTTTGTGGCCCCACTGGACCACAAACCAGACTACCCTGGAAGGGGCGTAACTGTGACAGCTACCTCGGTCTTCACTGGAGCCTCTGATGGTGAGGTCAGGCTTGTGTGGCAGATAGCTGTCGGGTGCCACTCCAGGGTGGTGTCTGGCTGTGGCTGCTGGTCCCACACGGGGACAAGTCACTTTGACAGAAGCTATAGACAGGCAGGCAGGTAGACACGACAGGCACGGCTGAGACACTGGGCAAGCAGGCGTGGCTAGGAGACACAGGGAAGGCGGGCACGGCTTGGAGACACAGGACAGGCGGGCATGGCTTGGAGACACAAGACAGATGGGCACACCTTGGAGACACAGGACAGATTGGCGTGGTATGAGAAGGAGCAGGTAGGGACCTGTTTACACAGCAGGTGTAGGCAGGAGAGAGTAGTGTATGCTGGAACAGGATTTGGACCTGTTCACACAGGAGGTGCAGGTATGGATATAGGCAGGAGTGTGGAGTAGGCTGAGCCGCAGGAGTGCGGCGTAGGCTGGGCGGCAAGGGACCCAGGCAGGCTGAGCGGCTAGAGAGCAGAGCAGGCAGAGCGGCTAGAGAGCCGAGCAGGCAGAGCGGCTAGAGAGCTGAGCAGGCAGAGCGGCTAGAGAGCCAAGCAGAGATAGGGAGGACACAAGGAAAGACACGGCAGAGAAGGAACCACAGACAAGGAGACTGACAGACAGAGGTAAGACTGAGTTCAGACAGAGACACAGGGACAAAGACACAAGGACCAGGATATTCTGCAGGAGTGTGGAGTAGGCTGAGCCGCAGGAGTGCGGCGTAGGCTGGGCGGCAAGGGACCCAAGCAGGCAGAGCGGCTAGAGAGCCGAGCAGGCAGAGCGGCTAAGGAGCTGAGCAGGCAGAGCAACTAAGGAGCCGAGCAGGCAGAGCGGCTAAGGAACCGAGCAGGCAGAGCGGCTAAGGAGCCGTGCAGGCAGAGCGGCTAAGGAGCTGTGCAGGCAGAGTGGCTAAGGAGCCGTGCAGACAGAGCAGCTAGGGAGCCGTGCAGACAGAGCGGCTAGGGAGCCGTGCAGAGATAGGGAGGACACAAGGAAAGACACGGCAGAGAAGGAACCACAGACAAGGAGACTGACAGACAGAGGTAAGACTGAGTTCAGACAGAGACACAGGGACAAAGACACAAGGACCAGGATATTCTGCCTCCTGGCAGGTGGACAGAGAACAGACAAGGCACTGGGAACAAGACTCAAGGGCCAGGATATTCTGCGTCCTGGCAGGCGGACAGAGAAGTACTAGGCAAGGTACCAAGACACAGGAATACGCAGTAAGAGCCTTCAGAGAAGGCAAGACATAGGACAGGGCCTGGCTAGCTCAGCGAAACTAAATAGTCAAGGGCTCTAGGTGATTGATAAGGGACATATTACACAGGTGCACCCTGACTGCATAAGAACCAGAGAGTTCAGGCGCCGTCCCCTATACACACAGTCTGGAAACATGGAGAGCAGAGGCACAGAGCTGGCAACAGACAGAATTCACAGCATGGCTTGAAGCAGAAAGTAAGTTGGTGTGCGGGGGATGGGAGGCCATGCAGTAATGCCAGCAGGGTTGTTACATTATGGTGTTGGCAGGAAGTGCTTGCATGGCTTGGTGGAGTGACGACTATGGAGAGAGTTGCACTCAGCATGCGGGACTTGGTTGCTGAGAGCTGGACTCAAGCATGCTTGACTTTTTGGGCAGGAGCTGAACTCATGTTTGGGACTCTGTTACTGGACTTCTGCAATTGGTGGTGGACTCTGCTCCAAGGCTGCACTATGGTGAAGGATCCAGTTATGGTGATGGATCCCGGTGGATGAGAAGATGCACACAGGTGGTGGGCTCTGTTGCTAGGAGCGTACGCAGCAGAGAAAAGCTAAGTGGTGTTTCCCCTGTATTGTCATTTTCCCTCATGTGTGTTTAGTGCAGTGGTGGGATTAGTTTCCGCACCGACCAATTCCCTAGTGAGGGTTTAGGTTCAAGGCGAGCTTAGGTTTTTAGGTTCCTGTGCGTCGCCCGGTGCGGAACCGGCATAGGGAACGTTAGGAGTGCAGGGAAACTGGCTCAGGGGAGTACAGAAGGTCTCCACTTCCCCATTCCCTATTGCAGGGCCCACCATTGTTAATGTTACCAAGGTTCCCATTTATTATTTAAATTCGCCTTACTGGAGGTGGGGTTTCCAGACTACTTTAGATATACGTGTAATATCTAAATTCGCCAGTTGGAGGCGGTGTATCCAGCTGCCCCTCCTATTATTTAAATTCACCCAACTGGAGGTGGTGTATCCAGGGTCACGTGTGTCATATGGGTTCGCCTTGCGGTACTCGCTGTGTCCAGACACACGTGACCGTGACATTATCACCAACCCTACATTTTTTTTTTTCTGGTGAGCTTTGGCCATGTGGAGACCTGTGAGCAATTGCTGCCGGGCCTCACTGAGGTGAGTGGGGAGCGGCAAGGTGTGTTAGAGCCGCTGCAGCAGCATTTATCAGGGTCTGGGGCCTCTGCTCAGGCAACCAGGAAATCAAAATGGCGGCTTTGGCAAATTGCGGGTCTGGCAAAAGCCCCCTTGAGTCGCTGCTGGGGAGTGGGACTTGTTCATACAGGTGGACATAACCAGACAGGTGGGTGGAGTTGGTGATCCCCATGGTGCTGTCTGGGGTTCCCCGAGGTGAAGGGGTACGTCCCTGTAGTGAGCAGACTGGTGATAGTCCGCGGGGCTCACGCAAAATCTTCCATACCATTGAAGAAGCCGCCCCGTCCTGGTCGTGTGGAGGCAACCAGAGAGTGTATTTTTCCTCCATGTACCTGCGGCTTTGGTAAAAGCCCCCTAGAGTCACTGCTGGGGAGCGGGATTTGTTCATACAGGCGGACGTAACCATACAGGTGGGTGGAGTTGGTGATCCCCATGGTGCTGTTTGGGGTTCCCCGAGGTGAAGGGGTACATCCCTGTAGAGAGCAGACTGGTGATAGTCCGCGGGGCTCACGCCTAATCTTCAAATACCACCGAAGAAGCCGCCTCTCCTGGTCGTGTGGAGGCGACCAGCGAGTGTATATATCCTCCATATTCCTGTCCCCTTCTCCTCCAGGTGTGTACAGCAGGTGCGCTGCGGGGGAGTAGGGACAAATCTCAACCCTCGCCATTAACCAACCCTGGGAGGGTAGACCTCATGGTGAAAGGGTTGGAGGGTGGTGTCTCTTGGTGAATAGCGGGGGTGTGAGTGTGGTGACAGCAGGGGGATGCCTCTGTTGTCGTGTCCAGAAGGAGTTCACCAAATATATGACAAACGAATGTGTGCAATAAACGTTCAGGTTCGGACCTGTGTGTGAACGAGCGTGTATGGGTGGTCACCAAAAAACTTCAGTGGAAGTGTGTTGCGAAGTGTTACCTGCGCATACTAAACATACACATACATAAACTCATTCCCCAGGTCTTGGCTGTGGAGATGAGTGGTGCCTCCAAAACATGTATTGCCAATACCAGCGGTGCGTTTGTCATTAACCTGAAGTGTCAGGTAGTGGTGGGGTGAACTCAGGATCTGGGCGTCCCCGCTGTTGGTGTTTCCCTAATGGGGAGTGGTCTTGAGGGTCTGGAGGCCCCTCATTAAGGAGGGGGTACTGTCATGATCCAGTGTGGATCTGACAGTTTAAATGGATAAGTGAACTTTTTTTTCCTTTGGCTAGGTGCCAAAGTGATGTGATTGCCCCCGTTGGCCATTAGAATTATTACATGTGGTGTCGTTCATTCTAAGTTGCCCCGGTGGTGGTGAGTGGTAGTGCACTTTAGTTTCTTTGGTTTAGTGCACGTAATTATAAATCAGGTGTGAGGCTCTATAAAATCGAGCCAGGTGTGTTCAATCACTGTTGGTGATATTGTGAGTTCGTCATTTGGGAAGGAAGCCTGGGTGAGGAAGGAGCTGAACATGAGTCCTGCGCAGACCAACCAGAGGGGACAAGTGGCAGCTATGTGGTCTGCAGGAAGGGCTTGCATGGCGTGGTGGAGTGGCAACGATGGTGAGAGTTGCACTCAGCATGCTGGACTTGGTTGCTGAAAACTGGACTCAAGCATGCTTTTTGGCAGAAACTGGACTCATCTTTGGGACTCTGTTTACTGGGCAGCTGCAACTGGTGGTGGACTCTGCTCCAAGGCTGCTCTATGGTGAAGGATCCAGTTATGGTGATGGATCCGGGTGGAGAAGAAGATGCACACAGGTGGTGGGCTCTGTTGCTAGGAGCGTACGCAACCGAGCAAAGCTAAGTGGTGTTTCCCCTGTATTGTCATTTTCCCTCATGTGTGTTTAGTGCAGTGGTGGGATTAGTTTCCGCACCGACCAATTCCCTAGTGAGGGTTTAGGTTCAGGGCGAGCTAGGGTTTTTAGGTTCCTGTGCGTCGCCCAGTGCGGAACCGGCATAGGGAACGTTAGGAGTGCAGGGACACTGGCTCAGGGGAGTACAGGAGGTCTCCACTTCCCCATTCCCTATTGCAGGGCCCACCATTGTTAATGTTACCCAGGTTCCCCTTTATTATTTAAATTCGCCTTACTGGAGGTGGGATTTCTAGACTACTTTATATCTACGTGTAATGTCTAAATTCGCCAGTTGGAGGCGGTGTATCCAGCTGCACGTCCTCTTATTTAAATTCGCCCAACTGGAGGCGGTGTATCCAGGGTCACGTGTGTCATATGGGTTCGCCTTGCGGTACTCGCTGCGTCTGGACACATGTGACCGTGACACCAATGGCATGTGCGAAAAGATGAACCAGGCGGTGGTCGACCTGCTGAAGACCTTGCCTTTGGAGGAGAGGAATCTGTGGCCCGAAAAGTTGCCAGATCTGGTAGACCTCTACAACCACATTCCTGTGAATTCTACCAACTGCACTCCAGCCTACCTAATGAGAGCGAGGCCTGGCAAGCTGCCTATTAACTTGGACATGGGAGTCCTGACACCTGAAGTAGCATCACCAGATGCTGACTGGGATACAGAAAGACAACAGTGCAACAGTACCGTAGAGTACAAGAGTGTGTGGAGAAGAGTCTAGCTCAGGCAAGACAAAACCAAGAAAGGCACTACAACCAACATGCACCTGCAGTTCCCTTGTCACCAGGAGAACAAGTCCTCAAGAGGAAAAGAAGACTGCATAAATTGGATGACCAATGGGAAGCTGAACCCTACACCATTCTACCCTCAAAGTTTGACAATACCAAGGTGTGCCTTATTAGTAAAGATGGAGGAGAAACCTCAGCAGCAATATCAAAAGATCATATGAAACTGTGCCCTGACCAGTTAAAAGAAAGGATGGAAGAACAAAACAATCTTCAACCCGTAGAAGAAGAGGAAGAAAAGGTCAGCACTATACTTGGGGAATTCCCCGCAAATTGGACTAAAGCAAATGATGCCATCGTGGTGCCAGTGTTAACATTTCCCCAACTGGTAGTACAAGAAGACGTGACTCAAGAGAACTCTGAAAGTAAGGAAGTTCAGGTAGCAGATGCCATACCAACAGTGGAGCCAGAGAACCCTCGCCCTGCAAGTGGTGAATCTGTCATACCCATGGTGAGTCTAAGAGTTCGCAGACAGCTACTACCCAGTTTACCTACAGTGAATAGAAGTGGTCCTAGGAAATCTAGTATCCCTGTACTACGCAGAACCACCAGTATTGTAGCCAGTACAGTACACACTACACCAGTAGTTAGCACCAGACAACCAGTGAGATCCCCAACAACACCAGTGCTACGCAGGTCAGTCTGTAGTACCCAAGGTATTCCCCCTCTAAGGTTTCGTATCTAAGTAACAAATAATGTAAATGTTAACCTGTACATGTAAATAAGTAACGTTTAAGTTTTGTGCCTACAGAGACTCTGTAAAAACCCCACCTTTTTGAATCGTTTCACTTTGTTTTACTGGACATTTGTACCACAGGACTATGTGTGGTAAAAACAACTTTGTACATAGTTCACTATTTGCCCAGGAATGGACCATGGACATTGATGCTTTGACTTATCATCATAGGACTATTTTTGGAGCTTTTGGTTTTTGTAATTTTTTCATTTTTTCTTAAATCTTGTATATTTATATTTGTTCATTTGTTTATATGTTTTTCATGTTTTTCATCAGCCCAGACTTGCAAGACTGACTTGCACTAGGGGAAATGTGGCGCCCCCAGGAGTATGGTCACCACAGTGGCATTGCCTTCCTCCAGGGAGGGTGAAGTTAGGCTTGGAAGCAATGAAGGGTCTCTCTAGCAGTTAATCATTTTCATGCAACACAGTTCCCACTCCAGGTCAGCAGAGGGAGCTCTGAACCCAGAACTGAGGGGAGGAGCTGTCTCTGAGGGCTAGGAAAGCGTAGTGTGAGGAGGGCAACGTGTGTAGACGTGTGGAGAGAAGCTGGAGATTGAGCTGAGGATAGAGAGCTCCCTCCCAGTGACAGCGCATGATCTGGAACCTGGTCTCCACGGTTGTATGGATACTGAAGGTCCTGCAACAGAAACCTGAGGAATAGGAAGCTGTAAATGCTCTATTCCCACTTAAGACTCGGAGGCACAACAGCGACGGGTGAGCCAAGAGAGATAGGAGGCTACGGCTGTCTGCCATTCGAGGTAGTTCTAAGAGAAGATAAGAAGGAGTAACTTCCGTGTAACTCTGTACTGCATGTGTGGCGCCCCTGAGGGTTCAGTTGCCACAGAGGTACTGCACCTCCTCGTGAGGTGTGGTACCCAACCATCCAGGTAAGTTGGAGGCTCCTGACCACGCTCCAACACCTGCATCTCACACAACACAGTAGTTCAGCAAAGCCACATTGCGGCTCCCTGCTTGGAGTGTAGCAGAGCACCTTTGGTGGCTCCCTGCTTGGAACACAAAACGTGCTGGGAGGCGGGTGGAGTTAGAATACATAAAAGTGGGAAGGTTTAGGATTTCAGGCAGTCAGTTAGTCAGAGAGTTGAGTGGAGAGAGGGAGGAGAGAAGATCCCTGGGAGAGGGATGGAGGAAGGAGGTGCTGCAGCAGATCTCAGTGACCTCGGTCTGCTGGCATGGGAAAGGAAAGAAAGAGAAAGACAATGAACTGAAACCTGATCTTCCATAGGAATGAAAGACGAGTACGGAACGTAGGAGTAAAAGGGAACAGAGGACGTGGGTTAGAAGAGAACCCTGCCTAGAAGTTCTAAGCGCAAGGCCGGGGCCCGGTCCCCGAGGTTGTATGGATACTAATGGTCCTACAGCAGACACCGGTGGAGTAGTGGGCTGTAAATGCACTACTCCCATCTATGACTTGGGGGCACAACAGCAACTTGGATAGTGAGCCGGGACTCAGGAGTAATGAGTCCCCGAAGCAGGCTACAGCTGTCTGCCGTACAAGTATGGTTCTTGGGAACATCTGTCAGGAGGAACTCCAGTGTAACTCAGTACTAGGAGTACTTCACACCAAAGGCGCTATAAGAGGAGACGTTCAGAAAGGCACATGTTGGCAGAGTGCTGGAAGGGAGCCTTCCATCTGACCTGGAGGTTGACTGAGTCCCTGACCCGGAGGACACGGCATGGAGGCAGGCACCTGTGTGTACTACGGACTGTGAGTAAAGCGTTGGAACTACATGCTCTGGTGTTCTCCAATTATTCCTGCGCTAACACACCCTATACCACTATCTCGGGGTCCCTGCTTCTACACCGCCTGTGCCTCTCCTCTACGCCTACATCTACACTGTCCTGGGACTACAGCTCCACCAGTGGGGAGCTTCACCATCTTGGCTGCAACACACCATCAGTCCCAGAGGATCTGCATGCAGCGTCGGCTTAACATCTCACTTGCCGAATACCACAGGTGGCATCATGAACTATTCATTTTATCAACTACATTCCACCATTTCAATTCCCTCATTACTTGGGCGCCCAGGGCCACGGACCGGGTCACTGCTGCTGTGACACACCCCGCTGACACCGGCCCGGTACAGAGTACCCCACAGCCCTGGGAGGGCGACCCACATGCACCTCAAGCCAGCGCTAGGAAGGAGACTACACAACCCATCTGATAAAGAGATCCTTGAGTTGCTTCCAGGCTAGCCTGCTCCTGTGCCATCTGTAACCAGGACCCTGGACTGCGTTTTCCAAGTAAAGGTAAAGAAACTGAACCCTGTTGTGTCCTTGCCTCCTTCCTGCAACATCCTCAGCACTGCTACATCTCTGTGCCAAACACTGCACCCTCTTCCTAAACATTCAGCTACACTGCCCTGGGATTACAGCCCTGCCTGTGGAGGGCTACACCATCATTGCTGCACCTCACCATCTGTCCCAGAGGATCTGTCTGCAGCGTCGGCTTAACATCTTCATTGCCGAACACCACAGGTTGCGTCACTAATCACTTATAAACTTTATTCCACCACTCAATTCCCTTTTTACATGGGCGCCCAGGGCCACGGACCGGGTCACCGCTGCTGTGACATTCCCCTCTGAGAGGCCGGCCCGCTACCGAGTACCCCACAGCCCTGGGAGGGCGACCCAGTGGTCATGCAGAAAGGAGAGGTCCGTTGGATGCAGTGAATAGCCGAAGACAGAGAAGGGGTTAACAAGGGTTTACTGAACAGGCAAGTAACAAGTAGTACTCCAGGCAGGGAGGCAAGGCCAGTAAAGGAGCAGTAAAGATCACATACAGATACAATGCTCGGGAATAAGATATATAAATCACGGGAACTTATCGCTTGCAGTTCTTGCAGGGAAAGGGCTGGAAACTCTCCCGTCGGCGTCGCAAATCGTGGAACAAGTCTCTAGCTCTGCTGCGGTGATACGAAAAGCACTGTCTCCTGACGGTGCTGATGGATTCGGTCCTGCATGACTTGAGTGCGCCAGAATGTGGAAACAGTCCTATATGTGGATTCCTCAGAAATGGTGCTGGACACAGGACATTGGCACACTTGCAAACCATGGCAGCTGGCGGTCTTACTTAGTAGTCTCTAGGCAGTTTATCCTCTATCACAGGCAAAATAGGGGTATCCGAAAGTACAGGTTCAGACGGTAAATTAATAGCATCAAAGGGAGTCTTAAGGTCAGCCCGCTGAGGGTTGAGTGAAGGGGCGTTATCAGCGTGGCCAGCGGAGAGTGAGTCAACTGTGGCGCCCTGTGTCTTTGCCGCCACAAAATGGTTAAATATGTACTGTTTTGCATGTGTTTTTGTAAGCAATGGGAGTTATGCTTTCTCTGCTAGAGACCACCACACACACAATTTTACCTCACTCCCTTACTTCCCTGAAGCTTAGAGCTTTGGAGACATACCCTAACTGGAAGGGGGAGGAGTCAAGTTGTTGTTCTGTGAGGAAGACAGTGGAGAGAAAATGCAGAACGCTCCTAGAGCCATAACATGTGCACCCTACAGGAGCAATGCTAAGAAGAATCAGGGAATCAGCCACTTGGCCATCCATGCTTTTAGAGCCGCGTAGTAAGCTGAGAGACTGTGTGGGTTTATACAACCAACAGCAGAGTGTCTTCTCCCAGGAAGACTACAGCAACTGAGGATCAGTGAAGGATTGTGCAAGAAGAAACTTGTGCTTCACACAGGATCCAAGCTGCAAGTTGCCAAGGGGAAAAAACACTGTGAGTAAGTGGCTGTACTGGAAGTTTCAAACTCCAGGAAGCCTTGGGCCCTGAAGTGATTAGAACAGCAGGAAGCTTACACCGAGTCTCAGTAGAGAGAAGGATAACTCCCATCGTGCAGAGCAGACTGTAAACCTGGTGAGAGTTGCAATTTCTCCTCTGAACTACATCTGAACTACAGGAAATGATAAAGTGACTTTCCTTGTCTCCTGCCTTATTACTCCGTGCCATCTACTTCCATCACAATCTCTGGGGGTCAGACCTGGTTGGAGCGGGTTAAACATCTGCACTGTCATCACCATCTACCCCCCCAGGGATCATCTGCAGTGCCGGCTATCCTACAGTCGAACACTTCAACTGGCGTCATGTACTCTTTTTCAAATTTCTTTTATTTTGACTTTATTTTTCAACCCCCATTTCACTATCCCTGGAGCACAGGCACCCCCTTGACCTCCTGAATCTAATGCTGCCCGGTGACCTGAGTAGCCCGCTCTGGGCGAAACACAACCGTCTCCTGTCACCTTCCCGCCAAGTCTGACCCGTTCCTGCGTTCACGTCTCCTTATATACCCCGCAGCCCCTGCTGTCCAACAGAAAGGTCTCTCCCTCCTAGAAAAAACCTCCCCCATCAACAGTGGTGACAGTCCCGATAGTTCCAGCCTTAAAGGGCACCGGACACCACTGACTCTGTTTCGGCTCATCTTCTTACACCCACATGCAGAGTAGCAACTTTTTTGGCTTCTCTCAGCAGGAAAGGAGCTAGTTTGTATGTGACAGCAGGTATGCAAATCGCATATAAGTAGTTCCATGGCCGTTACTGGAGCAAACAAAAGAGAGGAATCCTGACAACATGCATATTACACACTTTTAAAATTTCAGCAACCTGCAGTCACTTTGACTGCGGAATTGTCAGTTTAGCCTAGAAAACCCCTTTAAGGGTACGTATGCATGACTTTTTTTGGATATGCTCTGAAAACCCAACAAATGTAAATTAAAACACTCATAAGAAATGAACATAAAAACAACTCTCTGTTCATATGTTTATGTGGTTTGGAGAAGAAAGTGGACCATTCCTAAAGCCTCCATGGTGGGTATGGCACTGCTTTCTGGGCTCATATAAATGATGTCCACCTTTAGAACTACTAGAAAGTTATAGGAGAAAACTGTAGAAATTACACTCACTGGCCACTTTATTAGGTACACCTGTCCAACTGTGTGTTAAGACTTAATTTCTAATCTGCCAATCACATGGCGGCAACTCAGTGCATTTAGGCATGTAGACATGGTCAAGACAATCTCCTGCAGTTCAAACCGAGCATCAGTATGGGGAAGAAAGGTGATTTGAGTGCCTTTGAACGTGGCATGATTGTTGGTGCCAGAAGGGCTGGTCTGAGTATTTCAGAAACTGCTGATCTACTGGGATTTTCACGCACAACCATCTCTAGGGTTTACAGAGAATGGTCCGAAAAAGAAAAAAAATCCAGTGAGCGGCAGTTCTGTGGCCGGAAATGCCTTGTTGATGCCAGAGGTCAGAGGAGAATGGGCAGACTGGTTCGAGCTGATAGAAAGGCAACAGTGACTCAAATTGCCACCCGTTACAACCAAGGTAGGCAGAAGAGCATCTCTGAACGCACAGTGCGTCGAACTTTGAGGCAGATGGGCTACAGCAGCAGAAGACCACACCGGGTACCACTCCTCTCAGCTAAGAACAGGAAACTGAGGCTACAATTTGCACAAGCTCATCGAAATTGGACAGTAGAAGATTGGAAAAACGTTGCCTGGTCTGATGAGTCTCGATTTCTGCTGCGACATTCGGATGGTAGGGTCAGAATTTGGCGTAAACAACATGAAAGCATGGATCCATCCTGCCTTGTATCAACGGTTCAGGCTGGTGGTGGTGGTGTCATGGTGTGGGGAATTTTTTCTTGGCACTCTTTGGGCCCCTTGGTACCAATTGAGCATCGTTGCAACGCCACAGCCTACCTGAGTATTGTTGCTGACCATGTCCATCCCTTTATGACCACAATGTACCCAACATCTGATGGCTACTTTCAGCAGGATAATGCGCCATGTCATAAAGCTCGAATCATCTCAGATTGGTTTCTTGAACATGACAATGAGTTCACTGTACTCAAATGGCCTCCTCAGTCACCAGATCTCAATCCAATAGAGCATCTTTGGGATGTGGTGGAACGGGAGATTCGCATCAGGGATGTGCAGCCGACAAATCTGCGCCAACTGTGTGATGCCATCATGTCAATATGGTCCAAAATCTCTGAGGAATGCTTCCAGCACCTTGTTGAATCTCTGCCACGAAGAATTGAGGCAGTTCTGAAGGCAAAAGGGGGTCCAACCCGTTACTAGCATGGTGTACCTAATAAAGTGGCCAGTGAGTGTATATTAATGTATTAGTACTCCTCTCTTTATTGCCACCTTTGACTCAGAGCCGCAGTGTGTTTGACACTCAGCGTGCTCCTCTTGCAGACTTATCAGCTGTTTTACCTTATGCATCTCTCTGTGATCTACGGAAGATTACAGTATTACTGCAGGGATACAACATAAGTAAGGTAAGCAAAAAAATAAAAAATAAAGTGAATTTCCCCTGGTTTTCTCTAAATCTGATTTTGACTTTCTGGGTTTGGTGCAGCCTATTGGCTTTGAGGGATACAAGGCAATTACCATAATTTCGGACCTCAGTTGCATGAAAAAGGAGTCATCATTATTAAATTAATGATTGTCATATACATGTTCTCATTACCATTGCCAAACTTCGATAGCATTTACAGTACATCAGGGGAGGATTAGGAGTAATCAGGGCCCCGGGCAGTTTAGAAGGCGTGGGCCCCCAGGTAGCAGATGTATCACGTGACTTGTCACATGATCCCCTTTTGATAGATCATGTGATAGGTCACGTGTTTTAGTGCGTACAGCACTATACATAGCATGGCGCCTTATATAGAGCAAAGTGGGAGATTAGTTTTCCTGGATGGCCACATTGGAGACCCAGACTGCTATGGGGGCCGAACCAATAGGCTGAAATTAATTCTTCTCAATATTAATATTAACATATTAATTATAATTAATTTTATACTAGCTGAAGAGCCTGCCATTTCCCTGGCATAGGAACTAACTGTGGTTAGTAATAACACATTATAATGATTATCCTTCATCCCATAGTCCAGTGCCCATATACCCATCATGCATATCCTCCATCCCATAGTCCAGTGCCCATATGCCCATCACACATCCTCCATCCCATAGTCCTGTGCCCATTTACCCATCATGCATATCCTCCATCCCATAGTACAGTGCCTATATTCCCATCATACATATCCAACATCCCATGGTCCCGTGTCCATATACCCATCACACATCCTCCATCCCATAGTTCCATGCTTATATACTTATCATACTTATCCTCCATCCCATAGTTCAGTGCCCACATATCCATCAGATATCCTCCATCCCATAGTCCCGTGCCCATATACCCATCATACATATCCTCCATCTCATAGTCCAGTGCTCATATACCCATCACACATCCTCTATCCCATAGTCCCATGTCCATATACCCATTATACATATCCCCATCCCATAGTCCCGTGCCCATATACCCATCATACATATCCTCCATCCCATAGTCCAGTGCCCATATGCCCATCACACATCCTCCATCCCATAGTCCTGTGCCCATATACCCATCATGCATATCCTCCATCCCATAGTACAGTGCCTATATTCCCATCATACATATCCAACATCCCATAATCCCGTGTCCATATACCCATCACACATCCTCCATCCCATAGTTCCATGCTTATATACTTATCATACTTATCCTCCATCCCATAGTTCAGTGCCCACATATCCATCAGATATCCTCCATCCCATAGTCCCGTGCCCATATACCCATCATACATATCCTCCATCCCATAGTCCCGTGCCCATATACCCATCATACATATCCTCCATCTCATAGTCCAGTGCTCATATACCCATCACACATCCTCTATCCCATAGTCCCATGTCCATATACCCATCATACATATCCCCATCCCATAGTCCTGTGCCCATATACCCATCATACATCCTCTATCACATAGTCCAGTACCCATATACCCATCAAACATATCCTCCATCCCATAGTCCCGTGCCCATATACCCATCACACATCCTCTATCCCATAGTCCCATGTCCATATACCCATCATACATATCCCCATCCCATAGTCCTGTGCCCATATACCCATCATACATCCTCTATCGCATAGTCCAGTACCCATATACCCATCAAACATATCCTCCATCCCATAGTCCCGTGCCCATATACCCATCACACATCCTCTATCCCATAGTCCCATGTCCATATACCCATCATACATATCCCCATCCCATAGTCCTGTGCCCATATACCCATCATACATCCTCTATCGCATAGTCCAGTACCCATATACCCATCAAACATATCCTCCATCCCATAGTCCCGTGCCCATATACCCATCACACATCCTCTATCCCATAGTCCCATGTCCATATACCCATCATACATATCCCCATCCCATAGTCCTGTGCCCATATACCCATCATACATCCTCTATCGCATAGTCCAGTACCCATATACCCATCAAACATATCCTCCATCCTATAGTCCCGAGCTGGGTGGTGCTGAACAGGGATTTCCTGGAGATGTGCTGTTATGTAACCTGGCAGTGTGGCTCTGTGTGTGGCTCTGTATGCGGCCGCTGAAGATGCAATTTTCTACGCCAGTAACAATAGAGCCTGGCAGTAATAGAGGAGGGGGTGATTCATTTCTGTCATGTGCGCTCTGCTCCTTTCTAGGGGGGGCAGACAATGCCTGGGAGCTTATGTTCCTGGGTATGCTAGATTTCTCCCACCCGTTCAGTGTCCGCTGAGGTGTTGTGGAGCAGGAAAACTGTTGCTCATAGCAACTAATTACAGCTCTGCTTTCATCTTTTAAACAGCTCTGGTGAAATGAAAGATGCTTAGTGATTGTTTGCTATGGGCAACACAGGCAATGTAGCCTCTTGTGGTCAAGAAGATGTGCCAATGAAATATATATATTAGATATTATATACAGCTCTGGCAAAAATTGAGAGACCACCACATCAAAACCCTGCCATGGGCAGCCCATTCTCCAGACCTGAACCCCATTGAAAACCTCTGGAATGTAATCAAGAGGAAGATGGATAGTCACAAGCCATCAAACAAAGAAGAACTGCCTAATTTTTTTGCGCCAGAAGCAGTGTGAGAGACTGGTGGAAAGCATGCCAAGACGCATGAAAGCTGTTTTTAAAAATCATGGCTATTCCACAAAATATTGATTTCTGAACTCTTCCTGGGTTAAAACATTAATATTGTTGTTTCTAAATGATTATGAACTTGTTTTCTTAGCATTATATAAGGTCTGAAAGCATTGTTGTTTTTTTAATTTTGACCATTTCTCCTTTTCAGAAAAAAACAAACAAAATTTATTGCTTGGAAATTCGGAGACATGTTGTCAGAAGTTTGTAGACTAAAAGAACAATTTACATTTTACAAAAAAATCTCTCTATATAAAAATCAATGTGTGTGTGTGTGTGTAGCATCAACCAATCACGAAGCATCTTTCATTTCACCAGAGCTGTTCAAAAGAGGCTAAGATGTGATTGGTTGCTATGACCAATAGTTTTCCTTGCAACCAATCACTAAGCATCTCTCATTTCACCAGAGCTGGTTAAAAGTAGATGAGCTGTGATTGGTTGCTATGCGCAAGTTTTCCCACTTGACAACACCTCAGCAGACACTGACATGGTGGGAGAAATCTAGCATCCCCAGGAACATAAGCTCCCAGTCATTGTCTGCCCCCCTGAAAGGAGCAGTGAGTACATGACAGAAATGAATCCCCCCTCCTGTGTGTTATCATTTAGTGACACACATGAATGTAGGAAAGTGCACATATTAAATGTCATGTGGATTTAATATTTTCTCACAGACACTTTTATGCATTATTGATGTGTTACTGTGCTCTGATGCTGTGAGTTTTTTTAAAGTGCTACTTTCCCCATAATTCACCAGAATATACCCATATAACACGTAATGCTTTTTGCCAAAACAACCCATTAAATATGATACTATACTGCGTACAGATGCTGCACATCCATGAGCAACTCAGCCGGACCAATTACAAGTTGACGGTTCATGAAAATGTGTGTGAAGGTTTCTCTACTATACTAATGTATAAGGTTTGGCCTGTCCATTGGTGAAAAGCATGACTGTGATATTTATGGTGGCAGATAAGTGATAATATCAGCCTGATCAGTAAAAAACCTGGGATCTTAGTGCACCATGTTTCTGTGCAATTTCACAATTCTACTTTTACTGGCTTTGACGGGA
This sequence comes from Dendrobates tinctorius, assembly GCF_039654945.1. Lineage (NCBI taxonomy): Eukaryota > Metazoa > Chordata > Amphibia > Anura > Dendrobatidae > Dendrobates > Dendrobates tinctorius. The sequence goes on along the minus strand of NW_027361788.1, from coordinate 5,593,753 downwards.
TGATGTGGGATATTATAGTGAATGTGGCTATGCGGAGTGGGCGGGGCTCTACACTCAGCTTTATATATAGATATAATCATTATAATTTGTTTTAACTAACCATAGTTAGTTACTATGCCCGGGCAGCACCGGGCTCTTCAGCTAGTATACCTATAAAGGCCCCATCACAGATAGCGATCTCGCTAGCGAGATCGCTGCTGAGTCACAAGTTTTGTGACACAACAGCGATCTCACCAGCGAGATCGCTGTGTGTGACAGCGATCAGCGACCGGCCTCCCTGCCGGTATCGCTGATCGCTCTGGGAAACCTCTGGATTTTTCTTTGGTCGCTGGTCTCCCGCTGGCCAGCACGCATCGCTGCGTGTGATAGGCGGGAGACCAGCGATCTGCTGGTAACTAACATACACATCGGGTATCCAAGGGACGTGCGTCCCTTAGATACCCGATGTGTACGTTAGTTACCAGCGCGCTGATGCAGGGAGCTGGTAACTAACGTACAAATCGGGTATTCAAGGGACGTGTGTCCCTTAGATACCCGATGTTTACGTTAGTTACCAGCTCCCTGCATCAGCGCGCTGGTAACTAACGAACACAGCGACGCCGCGCGCTCGGCGTCGCTGTGCTGATCGCTGGTGAAGCTGTCTGTGTGACAGCTCACCAGCGATCATGTAGCGATTCACCAGCAATCCTGACACGTTGACATCGTTGTCGGGATCGCTGGTGAGTCGCTATGTGTGACGGGACCCTAAAGAGAAAAATCAGAACATTTGGAAGTGGTCTCTTAATTTTTGCCAGAGCTGTGTATATATATATATATATATATATATATATACATACACTTACCTTTCAATATATATATACTGTATGTATATATATATATATATATATATACACACACACACACACACACACTTACCTTGTAATGTCTTCACATCGTGTTCTGTCCAGATGTGTCCGGATCCCGCAATTCCAAGCGACGGAAGTTCACTGCCTGCGATATTGGGGCACCCAGGTGATGGGTGTCTCAATATGGAAACTGCTGGTGGTACCGGCCTCTTGCACTGTACCACCAGCGGAACACCGTCGCAAACACGCCGCCACTGGGATCAGCCGGATGATCCACTGACCACTGCCATCTTTGTACAAGAGGAGCGCATGCGCAGTTTTAATGTGACCACCGCTGTGTCTGCACAAAGATGGCGGCAGTCTGATTTATGAATCATTCAGCTGATCCTGGCGGCAGGATCCTGGCGTGGGTCCCACATTGAATGTTATGCCATTATAGCTTGTTCCTATCTGTGGTCACCTGATGAGCCCTTATACTAGGAGGGGGCGAAATGAGTAGGGACGATTCTACTGGGACATTATTCAGATATGTGACCTATTATGGTTTTCTTTGGGCATGCTTCTGTCTGCAATTTGGGATTATTTGTTTTTCCGTATATGAAACTGCGGCAATTTTTGTGCTTTTGTATATGGCAGAGATTATGGATTGTCCAGCATGCCTTTATATATGTTTATGCTGAGTAGATAGGTGATATATCAGGTCTATGAGGGCAATTTGCACTTTATTATAGGAGCACGTTATTGATTATTTGAGGGAAAACTTTTAGGCTGCGTTCACACGTCGTGGCTTTTTCGCGTTTTCACGGCGGTTTTTACAGTGCGATTTTGCCGCGAAAATGCAAAAAACAGCATCCCATGCATGCCTATGGGATTCCGCAATGCTGTGCTAATGCTGCGGATTTTCCTGCGGCGCAATCGCATCGCGGAAAAATCAGCAGCATGCTCATTAATTTGGCGGAATTGCGGCGATTCCGCCCACATAGGAATACATTGTTCTGCTTACATCCTGCATGTGGCTGTGCACACCATGTGAAAAGAAATCAGAACATTTGCGGATGGTACCCACGGTCCGGAGGAGAGAAGACTGTCCTCCGGGCTGTGGGTACCATATCCCTGTAAAAAATAGAATTAAAATAAAAAAATCGGGTTATATTCACCTTCCGACGACCTGCGCAGCGTTCCCAGGCTTCAGCGATACACGCGGTAGCTCCCGTTCCCAGTGATGCATTGCGATAATGACCTTTGCTGACGTCGCGTCTCGCGATACTGTAGCGGTCTCGCAAGACCGCGAAGTCATCAAAGGTCATTGCCGCAATGCATCATTGGGAACGGGACCTGTCGGAGCATTGCGGAGGCCTGGGGACGCTGCACGGGACGTTGGAAGGTGAATATAACCCGACTTTTTATTTTTTAATTATTTTTAACATTAGATCTTTTACTACTGATGCTGCATAGGCAGTCTCAATAGTAAAAAGTTGGTCACACTCGTCAAACACTATGTTTGACGAGTGTGACCAACCTGTCAATCAGTTCTCCAAGCGATGCTACAGATCGCTTGGAAACCGCTAGCATTCTGCAAACTAATTACGCTTGCAAAACATTAGTTTTTCCGCGGGAAAATCACTGAAATTTAAAATGCGATTTTCCCGCTGAATTGAATTCCGGAATTCTTGCGGTAACTTCTGCGGGAATTCCGCTACATGTGAACTTAGCCTTAGACTAGGCATTTGTTATTCAACATGATCTAGGTAGTGGTATTTTTGGCTAACCGGTATTTTATATGGCCCAGTCTATGGGATAACTGGCTGGCTCAAGAATACCTTTTTTGAGGGTCAGTCCAAGTATTTACATTTTGGTATTGGGATTATACCATAGTCTATTAAGGCAATATTTTGACTCACTATAGGAGCACTTTACAATCCTGGCTTTCTCCTTAAAAGCATTGTAATGTGCCACTGACTACTCAGCAACATATGTGTATCAGGTTGTCTGGGATTTGGGTTTGGTTTTGGTTTTGCAAGGTATTTTTATTAACATGTTTTGTCTATAGCCCTTTAGGCCATGTGCACACGATGCAGATTTCCAGCGGATCCGCAGCGGATTTTACCACGCAGAAACGTTGCATATCCGCATTGTGATGTACAGTAGCATGTTAGTCAATAGGAAAAAAAACCGCTGTGCAGACGCTGCGGATTTTTCCGCGCGGTTTTTTTGTGGTTCAAAATATGCAGCATGTCACTTCTTACACAATTTTTTTCAATGAATTAACCCCGTTATTTAACACCTAGATGTCCCAAATTTTACACACATACCCTAATCTAATCATTAGTCAGGGACATATAAAAAATACATGAAATGAAATGGTTTACTGTGTGTAAACCATATGTAATTTCATGTCAGGTTTTGGAATGATTTTACAGAAGCCGGCAATTGAATTAGCAGCTATTCTGCTATGTAGAACTCTATGAAATGTAAATATATATACTGTATATATATATGTGTCTCAATGACATAGATATGTATTCTATGTGTATATATCTATTCTTTCTATTCTTTATTAGGCTAAGTGCACACGTTGCAGAAAATTTCTGCTCAAAAACCTGAATCCCTTCCCAGAAGCCGCACCTATTTTTCCGCAGCGGTTTCTAAAAGCATGGGAGAAGCCTAAACCGCAGAAAAATCTGCAAAATTAATGTGCATGCTGCGTTTTTTACCGCGATGAGGTTTTTTCGCGGTAAAAAACGCTTCAATGTGCACAAAAAGTGCAAAATGCATAGAAATGACTGTGCAGCTTATTTTTAGCGGTTTTATAGTGAAAACCACGGTAAAAACCGCTAAAAAAAACGCTGTGTGTGAACACAGCCTTAAATATGTCAGTGTGATTTTACTGTCTGGCAAAATGAATTGACGACTTTTGTTAAAGGACACCGATGCGTATTTCTCGCAAGTCTCACTTGTGGGCCGTTTGTAATCCGATTTTTTATAGCACCTATATACTTGCATTGGCGAGTCCGATAATCAGTGACAATCGCAGCATGCTGCGATTGTATCGGCCCGAGGAAAACGGCTGAGAAAAAATTGGATGATGGGAGCTGCCCCATAGATTAACATTGGGACGATTGCAATGCGATTTTTTAACGCATTGCACTCGTCCGTTTTTTTCGCTAGTGTGACTCCGGCCTAACGGAAATATTTTCAAGCTACACAGCTGTAAATAAAACAGTGTGAACGGTTTACTCGTGTTGGCTTCTTCACGGGTTAACAGTGCAATACTCAGTTTTGACTGTAAAGAACATTTTTCTTTTGGGTTAAGCCCTTATTCTCTACCATTTGAACCAGGATACTGATCATTTTTAGTTGGCTAAAAGACAGCCAGCAATGCCATCTATCACCTGTAATTATCACTGGGGGCCTATATACTTTTTGTCCACCACCAGGTTCAACTCCACTTCTTCCCTCATGACAAAGCTATCATTATATAGGGGCAGAGAGACTAATTCCAGCAATGTGTCACTTACTGGACTGTTTGCTGTAATTTTAATAAAATCCCAGTTTTATTTGCTGCATAGCTACCATTTAACTGAATGCTGAGCTCTGCATAACCCCACCCACACCACTGATTGGCTGCTTTCTGTGTACACTGTGAAAGCTGCCAATCAGTGATGGGGGCATGGTTGGACTACCTGACAGCAGATTTCCTAGTCCTCTAGTGATAATCTCCTGCTGATAAAACAGTTATTTTTATTAAAACTACAGCAAGCAGCCCAATTAGTGACACATCGTTGGAATCAGGGTCTCTTCCCCTATATTATGCTGCTCTCATATTAGCTGGCAAAAAGTTGGTGATAGATTGCCTTTAAAGTAGCTGCATTTTTTTTAGATAAGTTCTTCCTCTGGTTTCATCATCTTACATACAGATGTATTAAGTGTAACAGACATGTCTTATCTATAGGCAAAAGCAATAAATGCAAGACTAGGAACAGTCAGATTGGCACTTTCTGACAGTAGCTAGTATGATCTATGTAGTTTAGCAAAGAAGAAACACGATTAAACAGCCAGTGGCACTGTATAATCCTTCTCGCAGCAACTACTGAGCCCTCGGCGTACGATATTATAAATAATCCTACTCCTGTACGAGTGTTAATGAGCAGGTGAGACCTGCACCGCAGAACCATAGAAATGCAACTCTGAAATCAATTTATTCTTTTTATACATAATTGCATATTTTCCCCTGTGATAACACTGCCACCGCCGCAGTCGTTTGTAATAAAAGAGATTAAATTAGGAGCTAATAATGTACAACAATATACGTTAATTAACTTTCATTTAGAGGTCACGTTAACCCATTCAGAAATTCAGAACTGGTTGGGTATAAAGGCTCTTTGGTAAAGAAATATGCCTGGTACTGAGTCACGGGGTAAGTTCTGCAACACAAAGTAAGAACATTTCTTTCGGAGGATACATCCAAGTCAGTTGCACGAATTGGATATTTGGCAGAGGTGTGGTCCTTCAAAGCAGAAAATAATAGGTTGTGTGTGCACTTTTTTTTAATGTGGTTACTTTTTAGAATAATGTTTAGTGTTTTGCTAAAATAAAAGAAAAAGTAGAAAAAAAATAAAAGTTCATGTAAAAGCCTCAGTACACGAGTATTTTTGCTGCCACCTAGTGGAGCTAATAGGAATAAGATGGGGAAAGAGTATGTTAACACTTTATTATTTAGTTAGTAAAAGTGATTGACACTCGTATCTTAATCCCCTGAATAGGGAACGAGAGAAAAATCTTTTAGTAATTATTGATCAGAATTGATTTTATGTTTCTCTATCTATATCGTGTATTGTGCTTTTATAAAATGAGCAAGAGATTAAAAAAACAGGCAAATAGGTGACAATTTGATCTAAAAAGACATCCAGATCAGTTCTTAAACTAATAATATTGATTAGTCTACTTTACTGTGCTAGTTTCTGCAGGCTCGGGAGTTTTCCTGAAGTTTTTTTCTACTATTGCCCCCACTTTAACCTCCATTTTACAGTCGTGTATTATAAATGCACACTGATAGGAACTGAAGGAGTTAAATTGAGTTCTGTCTATGTTGCATTCTCTTGTTTAAAACCTTATCTGTTCTTCGAGGAGATGTCTCAGGCATCTCCCTTGTGAACCAAGGTCAAATACCTCTGCTTTTTCGCCTAAATGACTTTCTTTGTCGAAAACAAGTTGTAAAATCATTTGTACTGCGCATGTCTGTAAAATGTTTAAATTCTTTACTATAAAAGACGGAAGCCTAACTGATAAGCCAGAGGCGTCTTGGAGGCATCCTGAGTGGTATTATACAGCTGGTGTCTGTGTAGTTCTTCTCGACGGAGCTGATTTAATTAGAGACATATGATGCTTCACACCTAAGAACATCGGTCCTTCAGATGAAAGAGTAATCTGAGGGATCCCGACAGTTTCCTGGCGCCCGAAACAGGGACCTGATATAGGCACCTCTCCAAGACTACCCGATCTACAGACCACTCCAGTTACTGATGAAATTGTGAACAGCAGACCTAAACACCTGGCCAGGTAAGAGATCAATTTTTCTCTTCTCTGCTCTTCATAATCTATCATTATAACTAAGGTCCGTATAAAGGGGAATCTAGTAGAGGAGGGGGCCGTAAAATCAGGTCCATATAAGAACTCTGAGGAAATCGGGTGTGACACGCATATGTAATTTCTGCTCGAATGAGAGGTTACTGTAGGTTCTGTGTGTGCACAGCTATTTTTAGAAAAAGAGCTGATGCAAATCAAAATGGGAGAGGTCTGACATTACGGAATATAAGGCTGGGTGAACAGTTCATACTGCGCAACCCGGACGGACAAGTTTTTCACAATAGACGGTTCCGCACTAGGAATAGAGGAGGTTGTTGAATGGCTACTTTGATTTGAAAGGTTGTGGAAAGTAGAAAAATAAGCTGCACAGTAGGTATTCGTTCAAAGAGTGGTGATATTGCCTAACTGGGTCATGTGACAGCGTCCTTTCGGGGAGGTCACCGCCTAAGCTTAAATCAACACCCTTTACGAATAAACCTTGTGACAGATAAGAGTGTGACCGAATGAGCACAGGACCGTGAAATGAGCCTGTGACAGGATATGACTGAAGAACCCCAGTAGATGGATACTTTATTTACAATCCTGTGTGTTGTGGGAGTATTTCTGTTCGGATGCTACATAGCATATAAGTACACGAGACACGTAGTACACCGAGGAACAGACACTCCATTTAGCCTGTTAGCACCTTAGGAAGAAGGTAACGAGGTATAGTAGAGCCTAGTCTTGAGCTTACCCAATACACCACCTAAGGCAGGGGACTAACAGGAAGACAACAAGAGAAACAGGATAAGAATAAAAGATAAGATGGGGAACAGTCAGGGAAAGATACCTGAAGAAGGAAATCGGTTATGTGATATAATTGAGGATAGATATGGAAGTAGTGCAGCAAAGAACCTGGAAAAAGTATTAATCAAATCCAAAGTGCAAGATAGTCAGGCTGTGTGAATCCTTGTATATATGTCTATGAGAACCTCTGAATAAGATGAGAGATGAGTAATTGAGTATAAAAAAAAAAAAAAAATCAGTGAATGAGCACGTATGAATGAATCATCACACATCATTTTTGTGTCAAGAGATTTGTGACCTTTCTAGTTGTGGTGGAATCCCGGACAGATGCGTTATAGATATTTCAAATCTACATCTGAGACTGAATGAATTGAGTAATGATATAGTTCGTGTTATATGTGGCATTACATTGTAAAGTTTCCTGAATGCATTTGGCCAGAAAAAGGGCAAGGCATGGTTAATCTCATTATACAGTTATCTGCCCTTACAGTGAAATCCCGTGATTTTGAGTTTCTTTGTAGAAATTGATTTTGATAAGTCTAAAGAACTACAGAATTCTGTGAAGGACGACGCTGCATTCTGATGGGAGGGGGGAATGATACCGCTGCGTAGTTTTTCTTATCCCTTCGCTCTTATCTCTGCTGAGTGTGAGCTGTGCTAAAAATTCTCTGTAATTCTATCCGTAAGGTACAAGCTGAAAGATTTGTGCATTTTAAAGCAACAGTACTTAATTGAAGATTGGAAGTTAAAAGTAAGATATGGTGCCTAATTTAGAAGGGAATTGTAAGTGATTGCTTGGTCATTAATGTGTTTGAACCTGCTTCTAGTTGTGTGATTGATTTGTATAGCAAATTGTGTCAAATTACAAGAGACAGAGAAGGAAGGAAGCAGTAAAACAAGTGGGACAAATATTGAAAAAGGCAAAAATACCAGAGTGTGAATGTTTGGATGTACAAAAAGGCACAGACAAGTGAAGAAAATAGCAAGTGAATAAATGATGCTTGAGAATGTGCAGCAGTATGGAAGGTGTATTATGAATGTTTGATTGACAAAGTGTAACCAGAGACCCAGACAAAACAGATGGACTTGTAAACACTGTGGTCAGACTCAGATAAACCCAGACTGAATAGCTACTTGTGTGACCTGTGCTACTGACCTAAGAGAATTGCACTAAATCTTATCCAGACAAGATCATAAGAAGCTGACATAATAGTGTGGATAGTGGGTAGTGGGGACATTGGCCCTTAAGGAGTAAGCTGACAGTAGACATCAGACGGCCAACCCCATGAGGACCTAGAAGTGTGACTAGAATAAGAAAGATACAGGTGTATTATCCCTGGAGCCCCTCTGACCAGCTAGCTTTGCTGAAGCAGCTGCCTGCCCCTGAAGACCAACCATTCCCGTTTTACAGACACATAAAGGAAGTACAGCAGACATATAAGTGTACCTGGGCAGACTTAGAGAGGTTGGTGAGTTTAAAGGCAGGTGACGCACTAGATCATATAATTAAGACACACAGATGTGACAAAGAATCAGGCTTGGGGCATGGATGATAAATCTGCACGATCTGGGGAGACGTACTGTGAGTCACTAAGACAATGGGCTGCAGTGGAACAATCAGAGCAGTCTGTACTCCTGACTAATGTGACACAGCAAAGAGGAGAGAGTGTAGAGATGTACTTTGGACGGTTACAGCTGAAATGGGCAGACATGGGGTACATTTGCATAAACCCACTTGATGTTAGAATACTGGTGAATGCATTCATTGACGGTATGAACAAAGACTTACGAGACGCAGTACAGACAGCCAGACCTGAATGGAGACATGTAGATCCGAAAGACCTCCTTAAGGTAGCTAAAGAAATTGAGCAAACAAGGACAATAAAACGACCTGTCATGTATGCTGGAGCACAAGGAAAAAAGTGGAGACGTAATAGGAAAGGCATGTGAGATGACACTGACGATCCATGCCATACTCCTACAAGTTCAACCAAAACATCTGTCTATGGCCAGACAGCTCCGACTTGAGTGTGCTCTACTAATTCCTGAGTATGTCACTCCTCAAAAGATGTAACGTTCTGAATCCAGCCACCCTCCTGCCTGTGGATTCAGAAAGGGGGGAATTGGTGACCGTATTGGCAAGTGAGGAAGGATACTTTGACATGACGCATGAACATGTCTGCATAGAACTGATGAGTCAGGAGACAGTTGGGTTTGCACACATTCATGAAAAACCTGTTCCTAATGCAGACTTTGAGTTTCTTTTTTGTAGATGGCCCCAGATACCACCAGGATGGACGATTCTACACTGGATATGCAGTAGTATCCTCACATGAGGTAATCCGAGCGGAACCACTCTCTCCTCACATGTCGGCGCAGGAGGCAGAGTTGAAGGCACTCACTGAGGCGTGTAGAGCCGCTGCAGGTAAAGTCGCTAATATTTTCACAGATTCGAAGCCCATTAAAAATGCAGAGCTGGTGAAACAATTGATGGAGGCATTGATGTTACCAGTCCAGGTTGGCATTGTCAAGGTAAAAGCACACACAAAGGTGACTCCGTGGAGGTAGAGGGCAATAGAAGGGCGAACGAGGCTGCTAAAATAGCACAAGGCGGCCTAGAGAGAGCAGTGGACGGTGGCGGGGAGTCAGCGTATTCCAGCCACATTGGGTCTAGATGTCCTGAAATCCCTCCAGCAAAAGGCTGCCCAAACAGAGAAGGTACACCGGGGGAGACTGGGAGCTGAGCTGAACTCAAATGGAGTATGGGAGAATAAGGATAAAATGTGCCCACCAAAGTCCCTGTTCCCAATCATGGCGCAAGCAGCACATGGCCCCAATCACACCTCAAAAAGTCACATGTGTGCCATGGTAGATGCCTTCTGGATCGCTCCTGGCTTCAGTTGCGCAGCCGCGAAACTTGTACAATCATGCCTCATCTGTGCACAGCACAACCCAGGTAAAACAGTAAAAGTCCCTAAGAAAGCGACACCTAGGCCTCTCTACCCGTTTCAGAGACGGCAGATTGACGACATACAGCTACCAAGGTAGGAGTGTATGCAAATATCCTAGTATGTGTAGATCTCTTCTCTGGATGGCCAGAGGCCTACCCGGTGAAAACGGCTACAGCTCGAGCCACTGCAAAGACACTGGTGATGGAACTAGTACCACGATTCGGTGTCCCTGAAACAATTGAATCAGACAGAGGTACACACTTTACTGCTGAGGTAATGCAAAATGTCATGCAAATGATAGGTGTAGAACAAGCATTTCATACACCCTACCACCCACAGAGTTCAGGGAAGGTAGAAAGAATGAACGGGACACTGAAATTGAAAATACAGAAAACCATGGAGCAGACCCATAAACCACGGCCAGAGTGTCTCCCATTAGCATTATTCTCAGTAAGGTACACACCCACGGGGAAAACTAAACTGTCACCCTTCGAGATACTGTTTGGAAGATCACCGAACACAGGGTTGTACTACCCACAGGTCTTAACACTCAATGTGGATAATTTGACAAGTTATGTAATCCAGTTGCAAAAGCATTTAACTCAAATGCATTCTCTAGTTTTCTCTTCCACTCCAGATCCAGATAGTGTGGAAGGAATCACTGTCTACAACCTGGTGATTACGTATATGTCAAGAAACACTCCAGAAAGACCCTTGAACCCCGATATCAAGGACCTTACCAAGTACTCCTAACAACGCCTACTTCTGTTAAGTTGGAAGGACAACCAACCTGGATCCACGCATCGCATTGCAAACTAGCCACAGGAGTTAACAAAGCATAAGAGTGCATAATGTTTTGGTTTGGTTTTGTTGCATTATCTGTAATAATGGTAGCTGCGTGGGACAATCTAAATTCTCCAATGTCCTTGAATAATAAGTTTATACAACATCATGAAAAAATACTAAATGATTGGTCAAATCATTTGCTGGATCTGCACACATTCAGCAGTATCAGCCACTAGTATTCCGTTCCTTGTTATTCCTGTGCCACCCGAGGAATTATTTGCCTGGACCAGTTGTTTTGATACACTTGCTAATAATGCCACAAATAATGTGAAGTTATGGAACACAACTGTTGGTATACCTATTGTGGGATGGGTAGGATACCCTTGGTGGCAGGGTAATCTTTCAGGAAGTAATACATACCTTCAATATCTGGCATATAAAGGGGGGGCTTGGGTACCCAGGAATAGAACTCGATTAACCTACCTGGGGCAAATTCCAATGTATGGCCTACAAGTTAGTTTTAATGTAACTTCCCACTCTACTGATGCCTTCAAACCAATACTGCTAGAAAGAAGGTTGCATAACACATCCTGGGAGTATTCCAATTTATTTCCCCAGGGCAATAATGAAACTTGTTTTAATATTTCAGGTAATATACCTTGCAACGAGTCATCTGGATATGAGAAAGGAACTCCCACCTGTGGAAATCCCGATGTAGGGTATTGTAGCCCTTTACAATGCATATAAATGGTTGCCAGTAGGGGTAAAAGGTGCTTGTACTCTGGGTCGTTTGACTCCAGCTACCTTTGTTATTCCGAATGACCAGTTGAGTACTCAGAGCATACCTAAACACACGTTGTACAAAAGAGCTGCTGACAATACACCTCGCCTCTCTGGGAGACCACATATAGTGCAGATGAGTGTGGCCAATAAAATTGTCAGCTCTATTTTTATTTATCCTATGATTACTCAAATGTGGGATAAATTAGTCAGGGCTACAGATTACTTAGATGACCAAATATGGGATATATTGGATATATTGAACACCACCGTTGCTGTCCAAAATCAGCTTATTATAGTCACTAATCAGCATACCATAGTATTAGATTATTTAACTGCAGCGCAAGGAGGTATGTGTCAAGTCATCGGACCCGCTTGCTGTCATTATATAGATCCCAACAGTAGTTTAAAGTTAAGATCAAAAATAGAGGATGTTCAAAAACTTAGAGATCAGTACAATAAAGACAATGATCGTACTAAGGATAGTTGGTGGTCAGATACATTCTCCTTTCTTAATCCAGCTAATTGGTTTAAGGGTATTGGAGGCTGGATAACTGGGATTATACTAAGTCTATTACGTATTGTTGTTTGTATCTTCGTAATATATGTGCTATTGAAACTTGTTTTTTGGTGTATCTCTGTATGCAAGAAAAGATGTAGAAATAGATAAGGAAGTTTGACTGTAAACAACAAGAATTTAACTATTATTCCTTTGAGTCCTAGATTGACATCTCATTTCTGGCATGAAGGAGCGTACTCTTGCAATGATGGACGTGGCTTCAGTATCTGGGGGATGGAGAAGGTAGAAGACCTGTCTCCCTTGGGCAACCCGTCGGCCTGGGATAGTACCTGGTGAACGAGCCACTATCCGCTGTTGTTGCAGGATCCAGTGTTCCAGATTGTGGAAAATGAAGATGTCAAAGGGGGGAATGATAGGAACTGAAGGAGTTAAATTGAGTTCTGTCTATGTTGCATTCTCTTGTTTAAAACCTTATCTGTTCTTCGAGGAGATGTCTCAGGCATCTCCCTTGTGAACCAAGGTCAAATACCTCTGCTTTTTCGCCTAAATGACTTTCTTTGTCGAAAACAAGTTGTAAAATCATTTGTACTGCGCATGTCTGTAAAATGTTTAAATTCTTTACTATAAAAGACGGAAGCCTAACTGATAAGCCAGAGGCGTCTTGGAGGCATCCTGAGTGGTATTATACAGCTGGTGTCTGTGTAGTTCTTCTCGACGGAGCTGATTTAATTAGAGACATATGATGCTTCACACCTAAGAACATCGGTCCTTCAGATGAAAGAGTAATCTGAGGGATCCCGACAACACCAAACCTCCAAGTATGACCACACAAGTCTAAAAAATGATTTTTCTTTAACCCGTGCATAATATATTAAAAAGAAGATGATAAAACTACATATAAAAGACATATAATATAGAATTCTATATGTAAGGGCAAAAACACGACAGATATCCGCATTACATTCCCATCATCAGTTTTATATGGGTACATACATATGACCCATATGACCTTAACAGAGAATGATAAAATACATGTATCCCAGATATAAATTATGTATAGTTCTAAGTAATAGGGCAAAATATAAAGTATCCACTAGGATGTGGTGAGCATACAGGATGTTCTGAGTTGTACAGATAGTTGTAACCACACATATGTCACATATCAATATTATAGTGCAAATATATATTAACATGTGATGCGTGTTTCGCCATTGCTTCTTCTTGGAGCAACATAGAAATGAGGACATAGCAGAGGTTTGTATATTACTGAGAGTAGGTGTGATACAGAGAAACAAATCCACATGGTTCAGTGGAAAGAGAGTCAAAATAATATAATTGGTAAAGATAGCAGATTGGCAAGTAGTTTTTCCCATAACTTAAGTAATAAATGGGTTCCCATATTAAGTAACATTTTGATTGGTCATTCTAATGGTCAGGACAGGTGTTGTAGATGAAAAACGCCATCCTCTGGTGTTTGGGGATGGTGATCTATCTAAAATCATGGTAGAGGAACGCATAATGCGTTCCATAGAGCAGGAAATGGGTGCGCGACCGGAAGCCATGCCCCTGGAACTCATAATGCATTCCACCGAACCAGAAGTCAGTGCCGCGGCCAGAGGTGACACGCGTGAAGCATCGTGTACCAACTAATTAGGGAGCAAATCATATGAAGATTACAGGGGGGCGTGGAGAGAACACATATGCGTTCTATAGAGTCCTAATCTCTTAAAGGCATTCCAACCTAAGGAAGTGTTTCTATTATTTAGAATACATAGTGGAGATAAATATTCATACATTCATTAATTACGTCAAGCACATATCACAAAGCAATATATAATACATAGGATACATAACAATTTGAACCTTTCCATATAAATCAATTTCATATTGGGCCAGATAGTACTGTTTAAAATAAGTTTAAAAAATAACCAGAATCAAAAAGATTCTGTATGTGGTCATGAACAGAATCCGTGAATAAAAAATAAAACATAAAAAGACACAGGAGGGGTGAAGGGACACAAAAAAAGAGACACATAAGTGACACACAGTGAGGTTAAAACATGCAGGTGTATAAATATAATATAACCTTGTAGCACATATAGTCCCTATGAATTGTTAACCAAAATTAACACAATGGGAAAAAGGGTTAAGGCAAAAGGAGAACTGTCATGATCCAGACCAGGTTTTTCCTGTCTCTCCTTTTCCCAGTCTGGTCATTCATGGGTTACCTTTTCTCTGCCTCATTCTGGTGTCTGATTATTTTTCTGCGCTGCTTCCTGCAGACAGTGTCAGTTATATTTCCAGCCTAGGGCTTGTGTAGCTGACTCTGGAGAACCCCTGGATGTCCTGCTGCGCTTACCTTACCTAACTTTGCTTGTGTCTGTATTTTCTGTCCCTGCCTGTCCCATCTCTGTGTAACCTTGTGTGTTTGGATTCCCCGGTACCCGACTCTGCTTTGCCTCTGATCTGCTCCTGTCTTTTGCTTCTGGTATTTCTGCTTCTGACCGGTACTGACCTTTTTGGCATTTCTCTGTGTTTGGTATTTCCCTTGGTATTTCGCTACTCTCTGGTATTGACTCGGCTTGTTTGACTATTCTGCTGCCACTTTGTGGTAGCCTTGCTGCAGTGCTGCTGATCAGATCTGTGCAGTATTTCAGCCTTTCCTCCACTCTGCTGCCATCTTGTGGAGTTTGCATTTACCTGCAGAGTTGCAGCGTGGCAAGAGCATAGTACAACAATGCAGATAGGCAAAATGTACAAATAAACATTCTCATAATATTATGGTTACTTTAATATAAAAAGATAAACATAAGCGAAACAACATGGGCAAAAAAATGTGATATTTAACAAATACCGTATATACTCGAATATAAGCCGAGATTTTCAGCCCGTTTTTTGGGGCTGAAAGTCCCCCTCTCGGCTTATATTCGAGTCATATACACCGGGGGGTCAGAGGGGAGGGGGGGCGGGGGTGTCAGGTCATACTTACCCGTCCTGACGCTGTCTCTTGAGCCCCCAGCTTCTCCCCGTGCTCTCTTCCTGCCTTCAGCGGTCACGTGGTGCCGCTCATTAAAACTCATGAATATGCGCATATTAATGAGCGGCACCATGTGACCGCTGAAGGCAGGAAGAGAGAGCGCGGAGAAGCTGGGGGCTCAAGACACAGCGTCAGGACGGGTAAGTATAGCGATACTCACCTGTCCTGCGTCCATGGCTGCTTGCTGCTGTCTGTCATCGGTCAGTGACTTCAGACAGCAGAGGGCGCGGTGACGTGGTTAGTGCGCGCCGCGCCCCCTGCAGTGTGAACGTCACTGACCGATGACGTGGCAGATAGCGGGGAGCAGCCATGGACGCAGGACAGGTGAGAATCTGACACCCAGCGACGGAGAGGTGAGTATGTCATTTTTTTATTTTTACATGCAGCAGCAGCGGCAGCACATGGGGGAATAATCTTAGGAGCTTCTAATGGGGGCAGCACATGGGGGAACAATATGGAGCTTCTAATGGGGGCAGCACATGGGCGAACAATATGGAGCTTCTAATGGGGGCAGTATATGGGGTAACAATATGGAGCTTCTAATGGGGGCAGCACATGGGGGAACAATATGGAGCTTCTAATGGGGGCAGCACATGGGGGAACAATATGGAGCTTCTAATGGGGGCAGTATATGGGGGAACAATATGGAGCTTCTAATGGGGGCAGGATATGGGGGAACAATATGGAGCTTCTAATGGGGGCAGTATATGGGGGAACAATATGGAGCTTCTAATGGGGGTAGTATATGGGGGAATAATCTATGGAGCTTCTTATGGGGGCAGTATATGGGGGAATAATCTATGGAGCTTCTTATGGGGGCAGCATATGGGGAATAATCTATGGAGCATTTCCCACCCTAGACTTATACTCGAGTCAATAAGTTTTCCCAGTTTTTTGTGGCAAAATTAGGGGGGTCGGCTTATACTCGGGTCGGCTTATACTCGAGTATATACGGTACATGTTTTCACAGTATATGCAAATAGACAAAAAGTGTAAATAAATGTGACAAAAAATATGGCTTTCAGTGCCAAGGTAAGTGTGAGAACACTTATTATGACAAGATGTGTAGCGGTGTACTATTTATGTGCCAAATAAGTGTAGGAGCTCGTCTATTAAAGCTATAACTCTTTTCCTATAGAACAATACATGTGGGTAAACAGCCATATGTAGATAAAAAATTACAATATGTGTGTGGCGCCCCTGAGGGTCCAGTCGCCACAGAGGTACTGCACCTCATCCAGAGGTATGGTATCCCACCCTCAGGTAAGGAGGGGACACCACACAGGACTCCTATCAATTGCACCCAATACACACCAGGCTGGCCGGAAAGGGTGTTGGGAGGCAGGTGGGAATGTTAGGTAGAGGGGGAGGAGCTTAGGTAGTGGAGTGATAGTTGGACATCCAATCAAATTGAGAAAGTTGACAGTTGGTGGGAGGAGCTAGCGCTGAGGTAAAGAGATCCTTCCAGAAACTAGTCAGTCGGTGACAGGACAGCGGAGGAGCTGGACTGACGGATGTAGTGAGAGTCCGAGTCAGAGAGAGATCATCTAGAAGGAAGCTCCTAAGAGAAGAGAAGGGGTCCTTGGAGCACGGATAGTGCATTAAGCCAACCGTGGGGCCCGAATCCTGGAAAGAGAGGTACCAGCGCCGCCTGTCAGGTCGGGGCCGGCGTCACCTGTCTTGCCGGGTCCCACTATGCCTGCTCCTGCTCCCTGGGTCTCCTCCCGACTCCCCGCTCACCACTCCAGCTGGCGCGTGGCACCCCCAGTCTCCTTTCCTGCAGCTCTGCATAAGGCTTCCTCCTCCTCTGCTCCTGTCCCGGGCATGCGCCTTACGCCACGGGCGTGCGCTCTTCTCCTCTCTTAACCCCTTCTGCACCTTCCCTGGGGAGCGGTTACCAATCAAGCTCCAGCACAGGGTATATCAGGCGGCTCCTCCCTCATGGAGACGCCTGATTATCATGTGCCTTCCGTATGGTACTCTGGCCCCGTCTGGTCACTCCTGTCTCCAGTCGCTCCTGACTCCGGTCACTCCTGACTCCAGTCGCTCCTGACTCCTGTCGCTCCTGACTCCTGTCGCTACTGACTCCTGTCGCTCCAGACTCCGGTCGCTCCTGACTCCAGTCGCTCCTGACTCCAGTCGCTCCCGACCCTCTGCCTTGCTTGTCTCATCCGTACCAGAGCCGCCCCTCTTGGTATCAGCTGTCGCGGTATTCGACTCCTTCGGGCCTGCTCCTAATGGTCCCTGTATAGGGATCAACACCATCTGGCCAGCTCGCCCCAGGGATCCTGGTACCGTGACCCAGAGGGTCCACTCTTGCTACTCATTACAGCATAATCAGGCCATGGACCCCGCTAGTGCCTCGGCAGCCACCCAAAAAGAACTCTTTTTGCGGGAGAACCAAACCCGGATTATGGCTTTTATGAAGTCCATGGACACTCGGTTAGGGCTAAGGTGGCATTTATCATGTCCCATCTCTCGAGGGGGAGGCCTTGGCATGGGTGAACCCCCTGCGGGAGCAGGATGATCCAGTGGTATCCAGCCTACACGACTTCCTGGATACTTTCCGCCGGGTCTTTGATGAGCCCGGGCGTCTGGCCTCCACCACGGAGTCTCTTTTCAATCTCCGACAGGGAACTCTTACCGTGGGACAGTACGCTATTCGCTTCCAGACCCTGGCCTCAGAGCTGGGGTGGAATAATGAGGCGTTGGTAGGGGCTTTTTGGAGGGTGCGTTCAGGGAAAATAAAGGACGAGCTTGCTGGTCGGGACACCCCCACCTCTTTAGAAGACCCTATATCCCTGGCTACTCGTATTGACTTGCGGTTCCAGGAACACTCCCGCAAGATAGTCAGGGAGAGAGGCCCGTCTAGGTTCAACCCAGTCCTCGTTCGTTCAAGCCTGCCAGTAGTTCTACCCCGGAGCCCATGCATGTGGATCACGTTAAGCTATCGGAGCTGCGGCACAGGTAAAGGTTAGAGCAAGGATTATGCCTCTATTGTGGTGGAACCAACCACTTCCTGCGTTTCTGTCCTGAGAGGCCGGGAAACTCCTCCGCCTAGGACAGGAAAGAGAGGCCTCCCTAGGTGACTCTGTTCCCTCTCTACCCCTTACTATCTCAGCTTTTATTCTCCTAGGTCGGGAGCGTAGATCTGTGGAGGCGTATGTGGACTCGGGTGCGGCGGGCAACTTCATTCGGATGGAAGAGGTGGACAAGTTTCGGATTCCTGTCGTCACCCTTGAAGACCTGCGTGTGATCACCTCGGTGGATGGCAAGCCGTTACCTGTACCTGTCACCACAGTCACTCTCGAGCTGGAAATGCAGATCCGAGCTCTCCACCGGGAGAGAATTGCTTTTTATGTTTTGCCTAATTTGTCTCACGCCCTGCTCCTTGGCCTGCCCTGGCTCAGGTCGCATGAGCCAGTCCTTGCTTGGCGCTCCAGGGAAGTCCTACGCTGGGGTCACTCTTGCCAAGAACGTTGTCTGCTGCCTGTTACCCGTACCAGTCTGCACCAAGTGCCCGTGGACCTTCCGGGGCTTCCAGTGGCCTACCATTCATTTGCGGATGTCTTCAACAAGAAGGACGCTGAGACCCTTCCTAAGCATCGGGCCTACGATTGCCCAATCGAGCTAGTTCCTGGAGCTACTCCTCCCAGGGGAAGAATATACCCGTTGTCGCCTGCAGAAACCTCAGCCATGACGGAGTACATCCAGGAGAACTTGGCCAGGGCCTTTATCCGGAAGTCGTTGTTATGGTCGGCGGAACGCACCAGATAAAAAATAATAAGAGGTGCGTTCACCGCCCGGGGTC
The DNA here is from genome assembly GCF_039654945.1 of Dendrobates tinctorius. Classification (NCBI taxonomy): domain Eukaryota; kingdom Metazoa; phylum Chordata; class Amphibia; order Anura; family Dendrobatidae; genus Dendrobates; species Dendrobates tinctorius. The sequence continues at coordinate 5,574,651 of NW_027361788.1, read as the reverse complement.
CACCGTGCGGTAGTTGGTAAGACCGCTGCTGGGCAATGGCAGATGCACCAGAAGGTGACATAGTGCGCACGGGTTAACGTCACCCGAACGCTAGGAGCGGCTCTGTTCAGACACAGAGTCGCTTGCCAGAAATATATGCAAAGATGCTGGCCCTGTTATCGTCACAGGAGTCAGCGTGTGGCGTCGCAGCCGCAAACACCAATAGCTGCTGTTAATGCTCCGTTGCGGCAACTATAGCCGCAAGCGTCGGCGCCGAGGACCGGGCACCGACGGACGCTAGTGTAGGCGAAGGAGCACTGTGGCGTAGCTTGCCTCTACCAGGTGCTGACCTAAGAACACACTCTGTCACCAATCGTATTATCCGAGGGAAGGGGTTTCATAATGAGTCAGCCACCAGTCCATGCATCCATCACCATTCACACACATAGCAAGATAAGTCTACACTAGCGCATCGCCGAGCCGCCCTGCGGGCTTTTTATAGCGATGCACTTCCGGAACCTTCCATTAGCTTGGGAAGGACCAATCAGATCCGACGCAGGACCTGAGCATGTGACCCCTGCTCTCCAGTGAGAGGTCAAGCTGCGGGCATGCCCAGTAGCACGGCATGAGGACTTAGCCTCAGGAGCGGTTCCCTGCAAAGCAGGTTGCGCTGTCATTGCTGCACCAGAGGTGGCAGCAACATCCAGGCTGTCAGAGCGAGTCTGAGCAGCAAGCCTGGCTCGCCGTGTTTGCTAAGCAACACCTGGAGCGGTCGAGGAAGAATGGGAGACCGCAGGATGTCTGGCTCTGGATTCCCGCTGGGCAGTGCCAGGAATCCAATGCCTAACATGGCCCCCTCCCCTCTGAGCCTCACTGCGCTCAAAAGCTGAGATCAGGAGCGGTGCATGAATGTTCTCCACTGGCTCCCAGGTCCGAGCCTCGGGACCATGACCCTTCCAGTCCACCAAATAAAACTTTTTGCCACGGACAAACCTGCGCCCCACGATGGCGTTAACCTCAAACTCGTCAGACGATAAGTCTGATGACCCGGTGGATGGTTCAAAAAACCGGACCATGTGAACTGGTTTGAGGAGGGACACATGAAACACGTCCGATATGGCCAAATGTGGAGGAAGAGCCAGGCGGTAGACCACTGAGCTAAGTCGCTCGAGGACCTTGAACGGTCCAATGTAACGTTGTGTGAATTTGGGAGACTCGACCTGCAGTTTAATATTCCGGGTGGAGAGCCACACCATGTCGCCAGGGGAGAAGCTTGGTGCGGGTTGCCGATGCGTGTCGGCGGATGCCCTCATCCTTTCTTTAGATGCCCGGATAGCATCCTGCATGCGATCCCAAATGTCCCGGGCCTCCACTGCCCAGTCTGCCACCCTGGAGTCAGCGGAGGAGACCGGCATTGGGACAGGGACGCGAGGGTGTTGACCATAATTTAGGAGAAAAGGCGTCTGACCAGTGCAATCGGCCACCGCATTGTTTAGGGCAAACTCAGCCCAAGGCAGCAAGGATGCCCAGTCATCCTGCCTGGCAGAGACAAAATGTCGTAGATAGGTGACCAAGGTCTGATTTGCCCTTTCGACCAAGCCATTCGTCTCGGGATGGTAGGCGGAATACAGATTTAGCTCGATGCTGAGTAAGCTGCAGAGCTCCCTCCAAAAACGAGAAGCAAACTGGGGACCTCGGTCACTTACGATTTTGTCCGGCATACCATGTAAACGGAATACATGCTTAATGAACAGGACGGCCAGACCTTGGGCGGAGGGTAGGCGTGCGAGTGGCACCAGATGTACCATTTTGGAAAAATGGTCGGTAACCACCCAGATGACCGTACTGCCACTGGACTTGGGTGGGCCAACTATAAAGTCCATGCCCACCATTTCCCATGGTCTATCCGCTACTGGCAGGGGAAACAAGAGCCCCGCCGGCCTCTGTCTAGAGGGCCTGTTCCGGGCACACGAGACGCATGCTTTCACGTATGCCTTGACGTCTCTAGCCATATGCGGCCACCAATATGACCTTGCCAGGAGTTCGGTGGTCCATTTATTACCAAAATGGCCACCTAGCCTGGAGGCATGTGCCCAGGCAAGAACCTCCGCTCGTAGCCGAGGGGCACTAAGGTCTTGCCTGGCGGTACCGACTCGAGAGCGATAGGAGCCACGGTCGTAAAACTCTCCGGAGGGAGAATTAACCGAGGCTCCGCTTCTCCCTCCTCCGCTGAGACCACCGAGCGTGAGAGGGCATCTGCTCGGACGTTTGTTCTCCCTGGAGAGGTAGTGTAGGGTGAAGCGGAAGCGAGAAAAGAAGAGCAACCACCTGGCCTGACGGGAATTCAGGCGTTGGGCCGTCTGAAGATAGACCATTTTTTTATGGTCCGTGAAGACCTGAAAGGGGAACCGGTCTCCCTCTAGGAGATGTCTCCACTCGGAAAAAGCCAATTTCATGGCCAGCAGCTCCCTGTCGCCGATGGAGTAATTTTTCTCAGCCGGTGAGAGGGTCTTAGAATAGAAGAAGCAGGGATGCTTCCGACCTTGAGCATCCTTTTGGTAAAGGACTGCTCCTGCACCGACGGAAGAAGCGTCTACCTCAAGGATAAACGGCTTATCCACATCGGGACGGTGTAAAATGGGAGCGCCTGCAAAGTGGGACTTTATGGAGGAAAAGGCCTTAGAAACCTGTTCGGTCCACGCCTTAGGATTAGCTCCTTTTTTCATGAGAGCAACCAAAGGAGCTACCAGGGTGGAAAAGTGGGCTATAAACTGGCGATAATAGTTAACAAACCCTAAAAAGCACTGCACCGCTTTAAGAGAATGGGGTTCCTGCCAGTCCATAACCGCTTGCAGTTTGGCCGGATCCATAGCCAACCCCTGGGCCGAGATGACGTAGCCCAGAAATGGCAAGGACTCCTGCTCGAACTGACACTTCTCCAGCTTGGCGAACAGGGAATTTGCCCATAGGCGGTCAAATACCCTGCAGACATCTTTCCGGTGGGTGGGCAAATCTGGCGAAAAGATGAGGATGTCATCCAGATAGACCACCACCGAGGTAGAAAGCATGTCACGGAAGACGTCGTTGACGAAGTCCTGGAAGACAGCGGGCGCATTACAAAGGCCGAAGGGCATGACCAGATATTCATAATGGCCATCCCAAGTATTAAAAGCTGTCTTCCACTCGTCTCCCTCGCGAATACGGATCAGGTTGTGTGCCCCTCCTAGATCTAGCTTAGTAAAGAGTCGCGCCCCACACAGCCTGTCGAACAACTCGGAGATCAACGGGAGAGGGTACTTATTCTTTACCGTGATGGCATTGAGACCCCGGTAGTCGATGCAAGGGCGTAACTCTCCGCTCTTCTTCTGAACGAAGAAGAAGCCTGCCCCGGCTGGTGACACCGACTTCCTGATAAAGCCCCGTGCCAGGTTCTCCCAGATGTATTGGGACATTGCCTCCGTCTCCGGGAGAGATAATGGGTAAACACAACCTCGAGGAGGTTCTGTGCCTGGCAGGAGGTCAATCGGGCAGTCATAGGGACGGTGCTGCGGGAGTGTCTCCGCGGACTTCTTAGAGAAGACGTCCGCATATTGATGGTAAGGTTCAGGGAGCATGGAGAGGTCTGTAGGCAGCTCCGTAGACGCTACCTGAAGACTGTCCCTGAGACACCTACCCTCGCAGTCCTTGCTCCAGCCCAATATTCTCCCCGAAGCCCAATCAATGTGAGGGGAGTGACAACGAAGCCAGGGAACCCCAAGGAGTACCTGATCGATGCCATGAGGCATAATAAGCAAGGACAGGGTCTCCCGATGTGAGGGGGACATGGAGAGACCGAGTGGGACCGTCTGATGGGTCACTCGAGATGGCAATGGTGCCCCATCCACCACCCTGATGGTCAGAGGTTGTGGGAGTAATACCAGAGGGATAGTGTGACTCTGGGCAAAACTTGAGGACATAAAGTTCCCCTCGGCCCCGGAATCCAGAGTGACCTCTGCCTCCCAGGTGGAGGAACCGTTATCTAGGGTACCCCGGAATACCGGCTTAGGCGAAAAGGACTCCATCTGGGACTGGCCACCACCTACAACCATGGAACGGGGTCGTCCCTTCGGCCGCTGAGGACATGTGCCAGCCGAGTGGCCAAAGTGTTGGCAGTGATAACAGCGCACGGAGCCCTGCACCTGACGTGGCTTAGTGCCGGTGCAAGATACCTCCATGGGCTCGGTGGAGGGAGACTCCTGTGCGGAATGGCTCAGCGGTTCGGTAAAGGTGGGAACCAGGTTAATTTTACGTCTGGATTGAGTCCTCTCCAACCCGCGCTCCGTGAACTGGAGATCAATACGGGTGGAGACGGCGATCAATTCCTCCAGAGTTGTGGGAATATCTCGGGTAGCTAGAGCATCCTTGACGTGCTCAGCTAGGCTTCTCCAGAACACTGGGACTAATACTTTGTCTGGCCACTCCAGTTCAGAAGCCAATGTCCGAAACCGGACAGCATAATGGCTAACCGAGAGTGACCATTGTGTTAACGACAACAGTTGGAGAGCCATATCGTGCGTGATCCGTGGTCCTAAGAAGACCTGCTTCAGAGCCGCGAGGAACTGAGCAGGCCCCTGAACCACGGGATCATCACGTTCCCACAATGGCGTGGCCCACTGCAATGCCCGGCCAGACAATAAGGAGACAATGAAGCCCACCTTAGCCCGCTCTGTAGGAAACCGTACAGCCAGCAACTCCAGGTGAATGGAGCACTGACTGACGAATCCCCTACAGGTGGCGCTTTCCACCGAAAACGTATCGGGGAGCGGGAGGGAAGAGATTGTCGGTGAGGGCAAGAGTGTGGGTACACGTGAGACGGCCTCAGGGACCGTCTGGGCGGCAGCTAGCGCAGCATTCGCAGCTGAGTTGGTGCTCTCGATAGCCGCCAACCTGCTCTCCAGCTGCCGAATGTAGTGCTGCAGCTGCTGCACGTCTGCCATTGCCAGCCAGACCCTGGCGCTAGTGTAATGTTATGGTCGGCGGAACCCACCAGATATAAAATAATAAGAGGTGCGTTCGCCGCCCGGGGTCCACCGTGCGGTAGTTGTTAAGACCGCTGCTGGGCAATGGCAGATGCACCAGAAAGTGACGTAGTGCGCATGGGTTAACGTCACCCGAACCCTAGGAGCGGCTCTGTTCAGACACAGAGTCGCTTGCCAGAAATATATGCAAAGGTGCTGGCCCTGTTATCGTCACAGAAGTCAGCATGTGGCGTCGCAGCCGCGAACACCAATAGCTGCTGTTAATGCAGCGCAGCGGCAACTATAGCCGCAAGCGTCGGCGCCGAGGACCGGGCACCGATGGACGCTAGTGTAGGCGAAGGAGCACTGTGGCGCAGCTTGCCTCTACCTGGTGCTGACCTAAGAACACACTCTGTCACCAATCGTATTATCCGAGGGAAGGGGTTTCATAATGAGTCAGCCACCAGTCCATACATCCGTCACCATTCACACACATAGCAAGATAAGTCTACACTAGCGCATCGCCGAGCCGCCCTGCGGGCTTTTTATAGCGATGCGCTTACGGAACCTTCCATTAGCTTGAGAAGGACCAATCAGATCCGACGCAGGACCTGAGCATGTGACCCCTGCTCTCCAGTGAGAGGTCAAGTTGCGGGCATGCCCAGTAGCACGGCATGAGGACTTAGCCTCAGGAGCGGTTCCCTGCAAAGCAGGTTGCGCTGCCATTCCTGCACCAGAGGTGGCAGCAACATCCAGGCTGTCAGAGCGAGTCTGAGCAGCAAGCCTGGCTCGCCGTGTTTGCTGACCAACACCCGGAGCGGTCGAGGAAGAATGGGAGACCGCAGGATGTCTGGCTCTTGATTCCCGCTGTGCAGTGCCAGGAATCCGATGCCTAACAGTCGTCTTCTCCAGCAGGGGCCGGGTTTTTCTTTGCTTTAAGAAGGATGGGTCCCTTCGACCTTGCATTGATTACCGAGGCTTAAATAACATCACGGTCAAGAATAGGTATCTTCTACCACTTCTTCCCGAACTGTTTGACCGCCTGCGTGGTGCCCGGATCTTTACCAAACTGGATTTACGGGGGGCCTACAATTTGGTCCGAATATGTGCCGGAGATGAGTGGAAGACCGCCTTCAACATGCGGGATGGCCATTATGAATATGTGGTCACGCCCTTTGGACTTTGTAACTCCCCAGCGGTCTTCCAAGAATTTGTTAACAACGTCTTCCGAGATCTTCTGTACTCGTGCCTCGTGGTGTATTTAGATGACATCCTCATCTTTTCACCAGACCTGTCCTCTCACAGGAGGAGTGTTCACCTGGTCTTGCAACGCCTGCGGGAGAATCAACTTTATGCCAAGTTAGAAAAATGCCTGTTTGAGCAGACCTCCCTACCCTTCTTGGGGTATATCATCACGGACTCAGGGTTGCGAATGGACCCAGAGAAATTGTTCCCAGTGCTCAAATGGCCACGACCTGTCGGAATGAAAGCCATTCAACGGTTCTTGCGCTTCGCAAATTACTATAGGCAATTCGTTCCGCACTTCTCTGCTTTAACCAAGCCTATTGTTGCCCTTACCCGGAAGGGAGCAAGACCGAACATCTGGCCCTCGGAAGCTGACGACGCATTCCTCGGCCTGAAGCGGGCCTTTGCCACGGCTCCGGTTTTGCATCGGCCAGAGGTCGGCAAGCCCTTCGTCTTGGAGGTAGACGCATCTTCTACTGGGGCTGGGGCGATTCTTTCCCAAAAGACGTCCACCAGGCGCTTGACTCCGTGCGGGTTCTTCTCCAAGTCATTCTCACCCGTAGAATGTAACTACACGATTGGGGATCGAGAGTTGGTGGCCATAAAGATGGCACTGGAGGAGTGGCGTTATCTCCTGGAAGGGGCAGTCCATCCCTTCACCATCTTCACTGACCACAAAAACTTGGCCTACCTCCAGTCAGCTCAAAGACTCAACTCCAGACAAGCCAGGTGGTCATTGTTTTTCTCTCGCTTCGACTTCGAGCTCTACTTCTGACCCGGTGACAAGAATACCAAAGCAGATGCTCTTTCCCGGTCCCTGCAGTCACCCGAAGTGGAGGAGGCTCCGTCGCATGTTATCGATCCTGCCTGGTTTATCACGGTAGCTCCTGTAAATCTTCTTGCCGCCTGGCAAGACACTCGTCCCGCAGGACAAAAGGGCAGAAGTACTATGCTGGGGCCACTCCTCCAAGATCGTGTGACATGTTGGCATCAAGAAGACCCTTGCGCTGGTTTCCTTTTATTACTGGTGGCCTTCTCTATGCCAGGATGTGTTAGACTTCGTGACCTCCTGCTCAATTTGCGCCAGGAACAAGTTACCTTGAAGCTTGTCCTCTGGTCTCCATCAGCCGTTGCCTGTTCCTGAAGCCCCCTGGCAACAAATCGCCATGGATTTTGTTACCGACTTACCCCGCTCTTTTGGATGCACGACTGTTCTGGTAGTAGTCGACTGGTTTTCCAAAATGGCCCATTTTGTCCCGTTATCCGGCTTGCCCATGGCCTCCGAATTGGCCAGAATCTCATTCATCAGATTTTCAGATTACACAGGCTTCCTCAGCGAATCGTGTCTGACCGCAGGGTACAGTTTACCTCTCGCTTCTGGAGAGCACTCTGTAAACTCTTGGGCATATCTCTGGATTTCTCTTCCGCTTATCATCCACAGACCAACGGGCAAGTCGAATGGGTCAACCAAGTCTTGACCTCCTATCTGCAGAACTTCTCCAATGCCCATCATGACAATTGGGTCAATCTTCATCCATGGGCAGAGTTCACCCATAACAATCATTCCAATGAATCCACCACCAAGTCTCCATTTTTTGTGGTCTCCTGTCAGAACTCAGGTGTGCCTCTTCCAGTATCTTCATCCTCTGGCATACCTGCCACCGATGCCCTCTCCCAAGAGTTTTCCCAGGTCTGGAGGAGGACCAAAGAGGCTCTTATACAAGCCGCGCGTTAGGCATCGAGTTCCTGTCGCTGCACAGGGGGAATCCCGAGCCTTGCTTCCAGCAGTCTCCCATTCCTCTCCAGCCACAGAGGAGGTTGCTCAGCAAACTCGTCGGTCCAGGCGCTCTGCCCAGACCAGCTCCGTGGGTTTGCTTGCTGCTGCCACCTCTGGCACAGCTATGGCAATACATGCTGCTCAGCAGCGAGATTCTCCAGGGACTAAGTCCCCATGTCGGGCCACTGAGCATGCCAGTGGAGTGATCTCCCATTGGAGATCGAAGGTCACGTGCTCAGGTCCTGCTCCTGTTCGGATTGGCCCATCCGAGAAGCCAAGAAGGTCCTGGACGCTTGCGGCAATAAATGGTTCGCATGGCCGCACGGCCATGCACTAGGATCAGACTGTATTTACAGGCTATGTGGAGTGAGTGATGTATGCACGTATGAATGTCTCTGGTGATTGACTCATTAAGAAAGTCCTATCCTTGGTACGCATGTATTGTGCAGCCTAGCCTGCTAGCGCCCAGGCTTAGGCGTAGGTAGGTCAGAGGTTGAGTCAGGCATCAGTCCTCACCAGGGACTCGGCACGCCTCAGTGCACGTGCTCCGTAGCCAGCGTCTATAGCGGCACTCGCAGCAGCGACGCCGCGCGCTCAGTGGGTCTAGAAGGACTCTAACCCCGTGTCCTTGGGGTAGAGTTCTGTGGCCGTACACTGTGCGCTCTTTTGGCCGGGCTCTGTGAGTTAAACAGGCTCCGGCATGTACGCTCAGCGGATGTGCGGCTCTGTGCATTAACAGAGTTCTCCCCTGTTCACATTGGGTGACGTAACCCATGTGTGACTGTTTTCACACCGCTTAATTCTTCTGCCATTACTTAGCAGCAGTGTACCACCTCTGCACGGTGAACCCCAGGCTGCAAACGCACCTACTATTATTTTATAATTTGGTGTGTTCCGCCAGCCCTAACACCGCGGCCCAGATGAAAAAACATGCCGACAAGAGGCGGAGGTATCTCCAACCATACCATCCAAGAGACAAAGTCTGGCTGTCAACCAAGCACATCCGCTTGAAAATCCCTTCGTATAAATTGGGTCCCCGGTACATCGGTCCTTTCGAGATTCTTGGACGCATCAACAATACGGCCTATAGATTGAGGCTGCTTTTCTTCACTCCGGGTCCATAATGTCTTCCATGTCTCGCTCCTGAAACCGGTCATCCTCAATCAGTTCTGTCCTGCGCCTCCTGTTGTTCCTCAGCCAGTAGGGGCCGATGATGTCTTTGAGGTGAGAGATATTTTGGCCATGAAAAAGGTTAGGGGAAAGACCTTTTTCTTCATCGATTGGAAAGGGTTCGGTCCTGAGGAGAGGTCTTGGGAGCCGCGAGAATATATGGATGCTCCACGCATCATGGACCGATTCTTGACCAATCTCAGAAGGAGGAGACGTAAAGGGGGGGTACTGTTACGCCGGCGCCGCCTGTCAGGTCGGTATCAGCGCCGCCTGTCAGGTCGGGGTCTGTGTCACCTGTCTCGCCAGGTCCCGCTGTTGTGAGTTCATTTTCCCCTTCACCGTCGATATCTGATGAACTCCCTCTTCTGGTGAAGGAAGGTAGTGAGGCTGATTACCAAACACCTGATCTGGTAGATGATGACTGGGTAACAGGAAATTCTGACTGGATATAAGGCAGCCGACACCCTTCTGAGTCGCTGGTGATTTCTCTGCTGGATTCTTGGAGACCAGTCTGATTCCTGCCTTCCAAAGATAAGTTTTTGCTCTGCTATTGAACTTATTAGTTTTGTTTACCTTGTGTTTTGGAGTTCAGCCATCCCCGGTCGGGGGTGTGCTGAGTTCCATTTTTGTCTCTGATCAGTTTCTCTTTGCTCTGTCTTCAGAATTTACCTGAGTGCTGATATAGTCTTTTTGAAGTCCTAGCGACTTCAGGGCCTGTTTTCCTATCAGACGGTTGGGACATTTTTTGGTAGGGTTTTTTACGGATTGCAGACAGCAGCTTTTCTATCCTGTCCTTTTTAGTTAGCTTGGGCCCCATCGTTTGCTCAACCTATCTTTCTATCTGTGTTAGTGTTTTCATCTTGCTTCACCGTCATTATATGTTGGGGGCTGCCTATTGCTTTGGGGTCTGCTCTGGGGCAGTTTAGATTTCCCCTTTCTTTCTTTAGGCCTATTTAGTTCTCCGGCTGTGATCGAGGGGTCTAGGGCATCGTAGGAACCCCCCACGGCTACTGTTAGTTGTTGTGGATAGGATCAGGGGTCTGCAATCTGATAGCTACCAACCTCTCCGGTTTTTCTGGACTTAGCTTGTATTTTTGTTTTTTCCTCCTTCGGTGACTCATTCATAACATCCTGCTATGCCTGCTCCTGCTCCCTGAGTCTCCTCCCGACTCCCCGCTCACCACTCCAGCCGGCGCGCGGCACCCCCAGTCTCCCGTTCTGCAGCTCTGCATAAGGCTTCCTCCTCCTCCTCTGCTCCTGTCCCAGGCATGCGCCTTAGGCCATGGGCACGCGCTCTTCTCCTCTCTTAACCCCTTCTGCACCTTCCCTGGGGAGCGGTTACCTATCAAGCTCCAGGACAGGGTATATCGGGTGGCTCCCCACATGATTCTCACATATCCCCCCCTCTGCTCAGACCACTCCGGTCGAGCAATGACACCCGCCAAACAGTGCACTCGGGACAGGGCATCTGCATTCCCCATCTGTACCCCTGGGCGGTGCTCCACCGTAAAAGTGTAGGCCTGCAGGGCAAGGAACCACCGGGTCACCCGGCTATTACGTTCCTTGTGCAAGTGCATCCACTTGAGAGGGGCATGGTCAGTGATCAGCCTGAACTTTCGGCCCACCAGGTAATATTTGAGGGCCTCTAGAGCCCACTTAATGGCTAGGCACTCTTTTTCTACGACTGCATACTTTTGCTCATGTTTATTCAGCTTCCTGCTGAGATAGAGGACTGGGTGTTCCACTCTATCCCTCACTTGTGACAGTACGGCCCCGATACCAGTATCCGAGGCATCCGTTTGTACCACAAACTCGCTGCAGAAGTCCGGAGTCACCAGTACGGGTTGAGAGCAAAGTGCCCATTTTAGGCTATGGAAGGCTTCTTCAGCTGCTAAATTCCACTTAATCATGACGGAGTCTTTCCCTTTGGTAAGATCCGTCAGAGAGGGGTAGCGATGGCTGCAAAATTGGGTATGAACCGACGATAATAGCCAGCGATCCCCAGAAAGGCTTGCACCTGCTTCTTGTTGACAGGTTGTGGCCAGTCCTGAACTGCTTGAATCTTATCGACCTGGGGTTTAACAACACCCCTCCCAATTACATACCCCAAATACCGGGCTTCTTCTAGCCCGATGTGACATTTCTTGGGGTTCGCGGTTAGACCTGCCTCCCACAGGTCGTCAATCACAGCTTGTACTTTCTGGAGATGAGTCTCCCAGTCCAAGCTGTAAATGACAATGTCATCCAAATAGGCCGAAGCGTACTGCCTATGTGGCCTCAGGACTCGATCCATCAGTCTCTGGAAGGTCGCCGGTGCTCCGTGCAGTCCAAGCGGCATATACACATACTGAAATAAACCTTCCGGCGTAGCAAATGCCGTCTTTTCTCTGGCAGCCTCCGCCAGAGGGATCTGCCAATACCCCTTTGTTAGGTCTAGGGTTGTAATATACTGGGCTTTTCCTAACTGATCTATTAACTCGTCGACCCGGGGCATAGGGTAGGCATCAAATTTTGAGACCGCATTCAGTTTCCTGAAGTCATTGCAGAACCGGATGGTGCCGTCCGGTTTAGGAATTAACACAATCGGGCTGGACCAAGCACTGTGCGATTCCTCAATGACACCTAACTCTAACATTGCCTTCACTTCTCGGGAAACGGCTTCACGGTACGCTTCTGGAATTCTGTAGGGTTTCACGTGAACTGTGACACCAGGTTCCGTTACGATGTCATGTTTCATTAGCGTAGTCTGCCCTGGTTTTTCTGAGAAAAACTTTTGGTTGTGAAGTAGTAACTGCCTGACCTCAGTCTTTTGCCGCTCCGAGAGAGTCTCTGCAACCCGTACCTCTGGTACGGTATGCGAGCAGACGGGACGGGCCAGCTCCGCTGACAAGGCAGACCGATCTTTCCAGGGTTTTATCAGATTTACATGATAAACCTGTTCAGGTTTCCGTTTACCTGCCTGGTATACTTTGTAGTTTACTTCACCAACTCTTTCCTTAATCTCAAAGGGGCCCTGCCACTTTGCTAGGAACTTACTGTCCACCGTGGGGACCAGGATCAACACCCTATCTCCGGGTGCAAACGTACGGATCTTGGCGCCTCTATCATAGATTCTTTTTTGGGCTCCTTGAGCCTGCATCATGTGTTCTTTGACGATAGGCATAACAGCCGCAATACGGTCCTGCATTTGGGATACGTGATCTATCACCGTTTTAAACGGAGTGACCTGACCCTCCCAGGATTCTTTGGCGACGTCTAACAGTCCGCGAGGACGTCGGGCGTACAATAACTCGAAAGGTGAGAACTGTTGTGAGTTCATTTTTCCCTTCACTATTGAGGTCTGATGAACTCCCTCCTCTGGTGAAGGAAGGTAGTGAGGCTGATTATCAGACACCTGGGCAGCTAGATGACGACTGGGTGGCTGGAATTGAGGACTGGATATAAGGCTGCCGAAGCCCTTCTTCCTGGCTGGTGATTTTCCTGCTGGATTCTTGGAGACCAGTCTGATTCCTGCATCTCAAAGCTAAGTTTTTCTGCTCTGCTTTGTACTCTTCAGTTTGTTTTTGTTTTGCCTTGTTTTTTGGGAGTTCTGCCATCCCCGGCCGGGGGTGAGCTGAATTCCATTTTTGTCTCTGATCTTTTGATCTTTTGCTCTGTCTTCAGAATATACCTGAGTGCTGATATAGTCTTTTGAAGCCTAGCGACTTCAGGGCCTGTTTTTCCTATCAGTCGGTTGGCTCATTTTTATAGGGTTTTTGCGGATGGCAGATAGCAGCTTTCCTATCCTGCCCTATGTAGTTAGCTTGGGCCCCATCATTTGCTCAACCTATCTTTCTATCTGTGTTAGTGTTTTCATCTTGCTTCACCGTCATTATATGTTGGGGTCTGCCTATTGCTTTGGGGTCTGCTCTGGGGCAGTTTAGTTTTTCTGTCTTTAGGCTATATAGTTCTCCGGCTGTCATCGAGGGGCCTAGGGCACCGTAGGAACCCCCCACGGCTATTGCTAGTTGTTTTGGATAGGTTCAGGAGTCTGCAATCCGATAGCTGCCAACCTCTCTGGTTTTTCTGGACTTAGCTGGTATTTTGTTTTTTCCTCCTTCGGTGACTCATCATAACAGAATCACCAGCCTTACCACAGATCCTAGGGTACTCAATAGCAGGAGAGAATTGTAAAAAAAAAAAAAAAAAAAAAGTGTCAGAATTTTTTTTTTGTGTGCATATTTTTTCCTCTATATCTCTGAGGCCGTAGGGAGAATTTTTTCTCTCAATGGAGATGAAGCAATTGTCTGATCGTGTGGAGCAGCTCGCTGCTGAAGTGCGGGGAATTTCCGCCTATCTTGCTCATTCACATGCTGCTGAACCAAAGATTCCCACTCCGGATGTGTTTTTTGGGGATCGGTCTAAATTCTTGAATTTCAAAAATAATTGTAAATTATTTTTTGCCTTGAAGCCTAACTCGTCGGGGAACTCTGCGCAGCAGGTAAAAATTGTCATCTCTTTGCTGCGCGGCGATCCCCAGGATTGGGCGTTTTCTTTGAAACCTGATGATCCTATTCTGAATAATGTGAACGCATTTTTTCAGGCCTTGGGGTTGTTGTAGGATGAACCTAATGCTATTGATCAGGCTGAAAAGACCCTGTTGGCATTAAGCCAGGGTCAGGATTCGACAGAGTTGTACTGTCAAAAATTCCGAAAGTGGGCGGTCCTTACTACCTGGAATGATAATGCCTTGGCAGCTCTCTTTCGGAAGGGTTTGTCAGAAACTGTAAAAGATACTATGGTGGGATTTCCTGTTCCCTCTGGTCTTGACGATTCTATGTCATTAGCCATTCAGGTGGATTGGCGTCTACGTGAACGCAAAACTACACGAGAGATGTTGCCACCTGTTGAACAAATGTCTGAACCTATGCAATGTGATAGAGTTTTGTCTAGGGCGCAACATCAGGAGTTCAGAAGGCGTAATAAGCTGTGTTTTTTTTGTGGAGATGCATCGCATATTATTTCTGGCTGCCCTAAACGAGAGAAACGTTGTGCACACACGTTTTCTGTGGGTGGTGTTCAACCTAAGTTTCTTCTGGCAATTACTCTGATCTGCTCCCTGTCCACATTTTCCGCCAAGGCTTTTGTGGATTCGGGAGCAGCTCTTAACCTGATGGACTTGGATTTTGCTAAACGTTGTGGATTTCCTATGACACCTCTGCGGACGCCTATCCCTTTGAGGGGTATTGATGCTACTCCTTTGGCAAAGAATAAACCTCAGTTTTGGACCCAGGTGGTAATGCGGGTCGCCCCGGACCATCAAGAAAATTGCAGATGTTTGGTGTTGCATAATTTGCATGATACCATTGTTCTGGGGTTTCCCTGGTTGCAAATCCATAATCCAGTTCTGGATTGGAAATCTTTGTCTGTGGTGAGTTGGGGTTGTCGGTGATGCTAATGTTTTCTCCACCTCTCCCCAGTCGCATGATGTTCCTGACTATTTGGCTGACTTTTATGATGTATTTAGTGAGAATGAGTCTGCGTCTTTGCCTCCTCATAGGAGTTATGACTGTGCAATTGAGCTGAACCCGGGGTGTAAATTCCCCAAGGGTCGGCTTTTCAATTTATCTGTACCCGAGCACGAGGCTATGCGATCCTATATTAAGGAGGCATTGGAGAAGGGTCATATTAGACCATCCTCTTCACCCTTAGGTGCTGGGTTTTTTTCGTGGCTAAAAAGGATGGTTCATTAAGGCCTTGTATTGACTATCGTGCCCTCAACAAAATTACTGTTAAATATCAGTATCTGTTACCCCTGATTTCTGATCTATTCTCCAGAGTTAAAGGTGCTTGCTGGTTTACCAAGCTTGACCTCAGGGGGGCGTATAATCTTATTCGCATTAAGCATGGGGATGAATGGAAGACGGCGTTTAATACTCCGGAGGGACATTTTGAGTACCTGGTAATGCCTTTTGGGCTCACTAATGCCCCTTCTGTCTTCCAGTGCTTCATGAACGATATATTCCGAGACTTTGTGGATAAATTTTTGATTATCTATCTGGATGATATTTTGATCTTCTCCAAGAATTGGGACACTCATGTGGAACATGTTCGGACTGTGTTCTGGATTTTGAGGGAGAATTCCCTGTATGTCAAGGGATCGAAATGCCTTTTTGGGGTACAGAGGATTTCATTTTTGGAATTTATTTTGTCTCCGTCAACTAATGAAATGGACCCAGCCAAGGTACAGGCCATTTATGATTGGGTTCAGCCCACTTCTTTGAAGGCCCTCCAGAAGTTTTTGGGTTTTGCTAATTTTTATCGGAAATTTATAGCTAATTTTTCTGGTATTGTCAAGCCATTGACGGATTTGACTAGGAAGGGTGCTGATGTGCTGAATTGGTCTCCGGAGGCTGTTTCTTCCTTTCATGAGCTGAAGCGAAGATTCACTTCTGCTTCGGTTTTGCGGCAACCTGATGTCTCACTCCCGTTTCAGGTGGAGGTGGACGCTTCTGAGATTGGTGCAGGAGCGGTGTTGTCCCAAAAAGATCCTGTGACATCTAAAATGAATCCTTGTGCTTTCTTTTCCCGAAAGTTCTCTCCATCTGAACGTAACTATGATGTGGGGAATCGGGAACTATTGGCCATGAAATGGGCATTTGAGGAGTGGAGACATTGGTTGGAGGGAGCCAAACACCAAGTCGTGGTCCTTACTGACCACAAGAATTTGATTTACCTGGAGTCGGCCAAGCGCTTGAATCCTAGACAGGCTAGGTGGGCCTTGTTTTTCACACGTTTTGATTTTGTGGTCTCTTTTCTTCCGGGCACTAAGAATGTCAAGGCAGACGCCCTCTCTATGAGTTTCCTTGCTGATTCTCCTGTTGTGACTAAGCCTGCTACCATCTTAGGCGAGGGGGTAGTTCTTTCTGCCATCTCGCCCGATTTGAGACGTGCTCTGGAAGAGTTTCAGGAGGACAAACCTGAGCGTTGTCCCAGTGGAAAGTTGTATGTTCCTGACCAGTGGAGGAAGAGAGTGATGTCTGAAGTTCATTGCTCTGCATTGGCTGGTCATCCAGGTATTTTTGGTACTAGAGATCTGGTGAGTCGCTCTTTTTGGTGGCCCGCCTTGTCTCATGATGTCAGGAATTTTGTGCAGTCCTGTGGGACTTGCTCCCGGTCTAAACCTTGTTCTCGCTCTAGTGGCTTTGTCACGGCACCGCCAGACTCAGGGCCTGCTGTCCCGGCCTCGGCCAGTAGGAGGCGCCGGACTATCACATCACCGTCAGACTCAGGGCCTGCTGTTCCGGCCTCGGCCAGTAGGAGGCGCCGGACTATCACATCACCGTCAGACTCAGGGCCTGCTGTTCCGGCCTCGACCACTAGGAGGCGCCGGACTGTCCTATCACCGTCTGACCCGTGGCCTGCAGTCTCGGCCTTGGTCTCTGGGAGGCGTTGTGCTTCAACCCAGTGTGGTGGCGGCGATAGTCATGAGGCTCCTGCGCAGGCGTCCGCTGGACGCAGGCTTCGCTCCTCGGTCAGTCATGAAGGGGCTGGTGCATTACCATCCAGCCTGGTCCTGGGGGCGGTCCGGATGACATCATCAGGCCACGGGCCTGTAAGGGATGACCTGATCCCTCAAATACCTTGGGACTGCTCTTGCAGGCCGCCGGATATATTCTTGGTTCCCCTGCGTGTTACTGTGTGAATTACTGTTGACTGACTCTGACTTTTGCCTGGACTTCTGACCCTTCTTCTGCCTAACGATTCTGTACCTCTGCGACTCTCCTGGTTTATGACACTGACTTCGGCCTGGATTCTGACTCTGCTTCTGTCTAACGATTCGGTACCTCTGCGACTCTCCTGGTTTATGACTCTGGCTTCGACCTGGTATCTGTCTTTGCTTCTGTCTACCGTGCTTATACCATTTCTGCCTGACTGGTTTAGTCTCGGATATCATTGCCTCTGTGTCCTGTGTTGGAACACCTTTCTGGCGACCGTCCTGCTCTGGTCTTTGCTCCTATTCAGACAGCACCTCCTGGGCTCTGCTATAAATCCAGATCCCTGTATAGGGGTAAAGGGTATCAGTGTTTCTCGGGGTGTTGTCCGGCTGCAGCCCAGACCGCAGGCAGACGTCACAGGCTTGTTGATGCCTTTGCCGGTGCCCAGGAGGCCATGGACCCATATTTCAATGGATTTTATCTCTGATATGCCTGTCTCTCAGAGAATGACTGTTATTTGGGTGATTTGTGATAGATTCTCTAAGATGGTCCATCTTGTACCACTCCCTAAGTTGCCATCTTCCTCTGAGTTGGTGCCCTTGTTTTTGCAACAGGTGGTTCGCTTGCACGGGATTCCTGAGAACATTGTATCTGACAGAGGAGTTCAGTTTGTGTCTAAATTTTGGAGGACTTTCTGTTCCAAGCTGGGAATTCAGTTGTCCTTCTCCTCTGCGTTTCACCCTCAGACCAATGGGCAGACGGAGAGAACAAACCAGACTTTGGAGTCGTATTTGAGATGTTTTATTTCTGCTGATCAGGATGATTGGGTTTCATTTTTGCCCTTGGCCGAATTTGCTTTAAATAATAGAGCTAGTTCTGCCACTTTGATGTCACCTTTTTTTTGTAACTTTGGTTTTCACCCTCGATTTTCTTCAGGGCAGGTGGAGCCTTCTGCCTGCCCAGGTGTTGACACTGTGGTGGAGAGAATGCACCAGATCTGGGACCAAGTAGTGGATAAGTTGTCTCTCTCCCAGGAAAAGGCCAAGCGGTTTTCCAACCGGCGTTGGACCGTTGGTCCCCAGTTTAAGGTGGGTGATCTGGTTTGGTTGTCATCAAAAAATATCGCTATGAAGGTGGCTTCTCCTAAGTTTAAGCCTAGATTTATTGGACCTTACAAGATTTTGGAGATTATTAATCCGGTCTCTTTTCGGTTGGCTCTTCCTGTCACATTTAAAATTCATAATGTGTTTCATAAGTCCTTGTTGAAGAGGTTTGTTGAACCAGTAGTTCCTGTGGTGGCACCTCCTGACCCTATATTGGTTGAAGGTAACATGGAATATGAGGTAGAGAAGATACTGGATTCCCGTCTGGCTAGACGGAGACTCCAGTATTTGGTTAAGTGGAAGGGTTATGGTCAGGAGGATAATTCCTGGGTCTCTGCCTCTGATATTCATGCCGAAAGATTGGTGCATGGCTTTCATCGGGCTCACCCAGATCGCCCTGGTGGCATGGATGAGGGTTCGGTGACCCCTCCTCAAGGGGGAGGTACTGTTATGAGTTCATTTTTCCCTTCACTATTGAGGTCTGATGAACTCCCTCCTCTGGTGAAGGAAGGTAGTGAGGCTGATTATCAGACACCTGGGCAGCTAGATGATGACTGGGTGGCTGGAATTGAGGACTGGATATAAGGCTGCCGACGCCCTTCTTCCTGGCTGGTGATTTTCCTGCTAGATTCTTGGAGACCAGTCTGATTCCTGCATCTCAAAGCTAAGTTTTTCTGCTCTGCTTTGTACTCTTCAGTTTGTTTTTGTTTTGCCTTGTTTTTTGGGAGTTCTGCCATCCCCGGCCGGGGGTGAGCTGAATTCCATTTTTGTCTCTGATCTTTTGATCTTTTGCTCTGTCTTCAGAATATACCTGAGTGCTGATATAGTCTTTTGAAGCCTAGCGACTTCAGGGCCTGTTTTTCCTATCAGTCGGTTGGCTCATTTTTATAGGGTTTTTGCGGATGGCAGACAGCAGCTTTCCTATCCTGCCCTATGTAGTTAGCTTGGGCCCCATCATTTGCTCAACCTATCTTTCTATCTGTGTTAGTGTTTTCATCTTGCTTCACCGTCATTATATGTTGGGGTCTGCCTATTGCTTTGGGGTCTGCTCTGGGGCAGTTTAGTTTTTCCCCTTTCTGTCTTTAGGCTATATAGTTCTCCGGCTGTGATCGAGGGGTGTAGGGCACCGTAGGAGCCCCCCACGGCTACTGCTAGTTGTTTTGGATAGGTTCAGGGGTCTGCAATCCGATAGCTCCCAACCTCTCTGGTTTTTCTGGACTTAGCTGGTATTTTGTTTTTTCCTCCTTCGGTGACTCATCATAACAGAGAACCCCGTGGAAGACTGGGGCACTTCCCTGATGGCAAAAAGCAAATACGGAAGTAAATAGTCCCAGTTCTTCCTATCCTTGTCTGTCGCCTTTCTCAGCATCTGCTTCAGAGTTTTATTGAACCGTTCGACCAACCCATCTGTTTGAGGGTGATACACGGATGTGCGTAACGGTTCGATTTGGAACAACCGGCAGAGCTCCTTCATTATCCTGGATATAAAGGGAGTCCCCTGGTTGGTGAGTATCTGTTTTGGTATACCGACCCGACTAAACACATGCAACAGTTCCTTAGCAATCGTCTTGGTGGCAGTGTTACGCAAAGGGATGGCCTCCGGGTAACGAGTGGCATAATCCAAGAGGACCATGATATGTTGGTGTCCACGTGCAGACTGTGGAAGGGGCCCAACTAAATCCATCCAAATCCTCTCAAACGGGACCTCAATAATAGGTAGGGGTACCAAAGGGCTACAGAACCGGGGCTTAGGCGCAGAGACTTGCAGTCAGGACAAGATTCACAATATACACGAATATCGTGATGCATGCCTGGCCAAACAAAACAGTGTAATATCCTTTCAGTGGTTTTCTGGACTCCCAGGTGACCTCCCATCATATGTCCGTGGGCCAGGTCCAGCACCTGCTGGAGAAGCGAACGATCGGTAGCTGTGATGTTCAACAACTCCTTCAGCTGGGCCATCATCACCCGATTAGTTTCTTGCTGGACGGCGGTGGACTGTACCAGCGTTTTCATCATGTCCTCCATGTTCATTCGTCCAACGTGATGCCCGCGTTCTCCACCACAATGTGATAAAACACTCCGGGATCGCTTTTGCTGGGGTCAAAGGTCACGTGCGTTCAGCATGAAACTCAGGCGCACAGACGGGGTCCGGGTATAACTGACACTGGGTCAGGTTTATTAAAGGTGAAAGCAATGCTTAAAGGAGAAAAAACATAAAGCAAATCCTTGCCTGTCCGGCACTAACTAAACAAGGTACAACCTAACTACCAACTGGCGGGCTTCTCCCGTCCAGCCAATCCACAGTTACAGTGGGCGCTGCTTTCACTCACGTGTGTCTCTCACACAGACAGGCTCTCTCTATGTCCCCAGGCTGAGGCATTCACACAACCACCTGGCATCCTTTTATATCCGCCTCCCATTATTCATTAGTAACCAGGTGGTATACTGACCAGACTAGGCCACATAGGAAAGGTATCTGGGCGAGATATACCTGCCCTCATCCACTATTCCCACATGATTCTCACAATGCGCTTTTTCACTTTACATTTATAATCATCTGAGTAGGGCATATGTTCCTTCTAGTTGCACATTGGATATGTATCTCTTTTTTTTAAACTTTTTTTATTTTGTTGTATATGAATAAAGGCTATGTAATTTTATGGCTAAATGCTTCCTGGACCTTATTTGATGAAATTTATTTTGGGAAGTGCCATTTATCTAGGCCCGCTATATCTGAATATAACGCGGATAAGTTGACTGACACGCCAGGAAGCTGGTGTGGTGCTAACAGTAGTACAGATGGCAATGTACAACACTTGCGTACCTGTCATGGAGTGACTGACCCAGTGTGACCTGACCCAATGGTTGGTCGGTCACCAAACAGCACAACAACTCAATGTTGATGGAATAGGGGAGAGGAAGGCCCTGAAAATAGGGAATCAGGGACGGTCACCTTCTGAGCTCCAACCTGAACCTGTCCCTGTACTAACCTAAGACCCTATGCAGGTCCTTCCCCCTGCTGACGTCAGGATACCTCGTCCCTATTTGTCACTTATATCTGCTCTGGCTGGCAAGGAGCACTAGCCTCACCTCTGCAGATAATACACACAGGGGAAGTGACAGACACCCAAGGGACAAGGTAACAAAAACATAAGTTAGCTTTCACTGCTACAAAGCACCACACAGCAGGATAAAGATACCAGATCAGCGAACTCAGCAAAGCACCACTGCACCCAGCGAACTCCTTCCTCCAGCTTGGTCACTGTAGAATGCTCTTGTACCGAAGAGTCAGCTGATGCATAAGGTGACCTTTTGAAGGATGGTGGGAGTGGTCACCACCACCTCAGCTGACCCAGCAGCAATGCAATACACCAGCAGGCCAGCAGAGAAAAACTGACATTAACCCCTGGTGGCCTGAAAGGAAAAAAGTTTTAATTGAGTGGAACCAGAGCTGCCACAAATCCAAAAATCGTGACAGTACCCCCCTTTCAATGAGGGGCCTCTGGACCCTCAACACTGGACCTCACCAGAAAATGACATATGGTGAGGACGCTTCAATCCACCAGAGTTCTCCTCTGCAGTCACCTGACCCTCAGATTTATGGCAAACGCAGCCTGAAGGAAATGACAACAACGTAGGCTCCAGAGGCGCCACAAATCTCCATAGCGCCGACCTGGGAAATGAGTTGCGTACTTGCATTACTGGGGATAACTCCAGCTGGAAGTTACCCGGGATGAGAATGGCCGACACCTGATATGGCCCGATCACCCTAGAACTCCAGGTCCCAGTAGCATACTTCCACCGGATGTTTTTGGTGGACACCCACATGTACTCGTTCACACACAGGTCTGGACCTGAACGTTTATTGCCACGCATACGTTTGCCACAAGATGGTGAACTCTTTGAGAAATCGACAACAGAGGCGTCCCCCTGTGTCACCACACTCACACCCCCACTATGCTCAGAGGGAAACACCACCCTCCCTGGACCCCTCCTCCTAAGAGGACTCTGACACTCAGGGTTAGTAAGTGGTGAGGGTTGAGTCTTGCCCCTACTCCATGGAAGCAGCTCTGCTGCCCCCACTGGAGAAGAAGGAGTAGGTTGTAGAAAGACGGCAGAGACAGTAGCTCCAGGGCAGCGACCCTCACACGACTGATCCCAGCTGGCTACTTCCCTGGACCGCCAATCAATGACCGGGTTGTGTGTTTTCAACCAAGGGAGGCCTAAAACGATGGGAGTTGGCGTTCCCCCCAAGATGTAGCACAACAGGGACTCTTCATGACTAGTCCCTATACGCAGGTGTATATCATCAACGACTTGGGTCACCCCCCGGTTGAGTGGGACAGAGTCAATGGCCTGGATGCTTAGGGGTCTCGCTAGTGTCCTACTCCTCAGGCCATGGGTCTGGACAAAGTGAGCGTCCACCAGATTGACTCCCGCTCCACTGTCCACAAGCACCGGTATATTCTCAGTTACCCCACCAACCATCACTTCGGCATGTAATGTACACTGAGAAGACAATATGGAGGAAATATACACACCCTGGTCGCCTCCCTCCAGACGACCAGAGGACGTGGCTTTTTAGATGGTGCAGATATTTTGGCACGAGCTGGGCAGACATTGATTAAATGACTGGTCTGCCTACAGTATAAACATGCCCCCACACCACGGCGAACCACAGGCAACTCCGTTTGGGAACCAATTCCTCCCACCTGCATTGGTTCCTCCACCTTCTCAGGTGTGTCCTCCTCCCTAGTAAGGACAACAGGGGGCACATTTGGTCCCGGATGGCAAGGGACATGGCGGCCTCCAACGACCTGGGGGCGGCGTACTGCACAAGAGTATCCTGCAACCTTGGGGACAGACCCTGATTAAAATGGCTCCTAAGGGCAGGGTCATTCCACTGCGTGTCAGTGGCCCACCTCCTGAACGCTGAGCAGCCAGGCCGGCCCCCCTGCTTGATTTTACACAGTCAGGATTCTGCCAGGGAGACGCCATCAGGATCTCCATACACAAGCGCGATTGCCGCAAAAAACTCGCCCACCGACCGTAAAGATGGCGAACCGGTCGGCAGTGAGAATGCTTAGGATTGGGGATCACCCTTGAGAAGAGAGAATATAATCCCCACATGCTGTTCCTCACTCCCTGATGAACGAGGGTGGAGCCTGAAATATAATTTACAGGCCTCCTGAAAAACCATAAACTTATCTCTCCCTCCAGAAAACCAGCCAGGGAGAGATATTTTGGGTTCCGGTTGAGCCTGCAACTGAACCGAGGCCCAGATCCCCGTCAACTGCTGCAGCTGCTGCATCGTCTGACCCCGCAGCTCCTTAAGCTCATCAGTGAGGGTCTGGAGCAGTTGGGCAAAGGCCTGCATCTGAGACATGGCTCACCAGAAAAAAATGTGCGGTCGGTGTTAATGTCATGGAGCGATGGACCCATTGTGACACGACCCAATGGCTGGTCGGTCACCAAACGGCACAACAACTCAAAACCGATGGAATAGGGAAGAGGAAGGCCCTGACGATAGGGAATCAGGGACGGTCACCTCCTGAGCTCCAACCTGAGCCTGTCCCTGTACTAACCTAACATCCTATGCAGATCCTTCCCCTGCCAACGTCAGGATACCTTGTCCCTATTTGTCACCTAGATCTTCTCTTGCTAGTGCAGTGGCCAGCAAGGAGCACTAGCCTTACCTCTGCAGATAATACACACAAAGGGTAGTGACAGACGCCTAAGCGACAAGGTAACAAAAACACAACTTAGCTTTCTCTGCTGCAAAGCACCGCACAGCATGATAAAGACACCAGATCAGTGAACTCTGCAAAGCACCACTGCACCCAGCGAGCTCCTTTCTCCAGCTTGGTCACTGTAGAATGCTCTAACACTGAACAGTCAGCTGTTGCATCAGATGACCTCTTGAAGGATGATGGGAGTGGTTACCATCACCTCAACTGACCCAGCAGCAATGCAATACAGCAGCAGGTCAGTGGAGAAAAACTGATATTAACCTCCAATGGCCTGAAAGGAAAAAAGTTTTAATTGAGTGGAACCAGAGCTGCCACAAATCCCAAAATGGATCGTGACAGTACCATCACGATGTTCAGGCCAGTCCGGTATGTACCTTCAGTTCCAGGAGGTAATAATCAAGGTCCTAATCTTCGGAGATCAGGAAGAAGCAGGTGCCAGTACTTCCGGAACTGAAGGTGCTCATATTGTACCAGGCCAACTTTTTCCCGGCTAGGTCCCTCAAACCACAAAGAAAGAGGAAGATTGCAAAAGAGGTGCCGAGTGTGCTATACAAGAAGGATATTCAAGGAAACCAATTATCAATGTGACATCTGCTCTGACAAACCTGGCCTGTGTACAAAAGAATGCTTCAAACTGTACCACACATCCATGGACTACTAAAGTAATTTCTGACTTACACAACATATGTATGCCAACCTGACGTACACTACACAACTCGCGTATGCCAACCTGATGCACTCTTCACTTCTCACGTACGCTAACCTGATGTACACAACACAACTCACGTATGTTAACCTGAGGCACTCTACACTACTTACCTATGCCACTATATTATGAAATTCACATACCACAAAACACTTGATCAATTCCAATATAGGGTCACTTGTCAGGATTTTTCACTCTTTAGGCACATCAGAAACTTTCTAAACCCGACATTACACCCGCAGATCATTCCATCAAAATGTGCATTTCAAAACGTCACTCCTTCCCTTACAAGCCTTCCATGCGCCCAAACAGTTTTCTCCCACTTATGGGGTACCAGTGTCATCAGGAGAAATTGCACAACAAATTTTGTGGTCCATTTTCTCCTGTTACCCTTGTGAAAATAAAAAAATTGGCGCTATGAGAACATTTATGTGGAAAAATTTGATTTTTTTTAAATTTTCCCGGCTCAATGTTATAAATTTCTGTTCAGCACCTGTAGATTCAAGGTGCACACCACACATCCAATCTAAGTTTCTTGAGGGATATAGTTTCCAAAATGGGGCACATCAGGGGCTCTTTAACCCAACATGGCATCCACTCCCGATTCTTGCCAATTTTGCTTTAAAAAAATCAAATTGTGCTCCTTTCCTTCCGAGCCCTGCCGTGCACCCAAACAGTGAATTCCCCTCACTATGGGTATCAGTGTACTTAGAAAAAAATTGCACAACAATTATAGGAGTCCATTTTCTCCTGTTACATTTGTGAAAATAAAATAAATTGGGGCTAAAAACTTTTTTGTGGCAAAAATGTGTTTTTTTTATTTTAATGGCTCAATGTTACATATTTTTGTGAAGCACCTGGGGGTTAAACGTGCTCACCATGCATCTAGATAAATTCATTTGGGGTCTATTTACCAAAATGGGGTTATTTGTTGGGGTTTTCCACTGTTTCGGGACATCAGGGGCTCTCCAATCAGGACATCCGCTCTTGATTCCTGCTAATTTTGTGTTAAAAAATGTCAAGCTGTGCTCCTTCCCTTCCAAGCCCTGCCTTGCGCCCAAACAGTAACTTTTCCCCGCATATGGGCTATCGACGTACTCAGTAGAAATTGCACAACAAATTTGTGGTCCATTTTCTCCTGAGACCCTTGTAAAAATAAAAAAATTGGGTCTAAATAAACTTTTTGCAAAAAAAGTTAAATGCTAATTTTTTCCTTCCACATTGTTTCAATGTGGTTTTGAGCACTTTGAGGGGTGCAATTTTTAGAATGGGGTCACTTTTTGGTATTTGCTATCATGTAGACCCCTCAAAGTAACTTCAAATGTAATGTGGTTCCTAAAAAAAATAGTTTTGTAAATTTTATTGGAAAAATGAGAAATTGCTGGTCAACTTTTAACCCTTATAACTTCCTAACAAAAAAATTATCTATCAAAAAATTGTGGTGATGTAAAGTAGACATATGAGAAATGTTATTAACAGTGATGGACAAGCACTAAAATGCTCGGGTGCACGTTGTTCGGGATGAGCAAATTGGAATGCTTGGGAGCTCGACCCGAGCAACGAGCCCAATGTAAGTCTATGGGAAACTCGAGCATTTTTCCGGCAGCCCCCACCGGGGGCTTTAGAGGGACTAGAAATTGCTGAAATTGATGGAAATAGTGCTCAAATTACATGGGAACAGCATGGGGAAGACACCTGGAAGCATTTCTGACTACCAGCTCACTGCTGTGAACAATGTTGTCAGAGTCTTACGCCACTTTTACAGGTGATTTTCCTGGGAAATATGTTAAAGAACATCCTTTCCAGGGCAAAGACTTGTATATAAGGCAAAATAAATAACCAAAAACAAAAATGCTCCTCCACACCTTGGGCTATGTTCACACGTAGCATTTTTGATTTGTTTTTGAACTTTAGCATTGCTTTCAACCAAGACAAATGCATTTTCTGGGAAATGTCATTTTAACATTTTACAACCTTATCTGGCCATGTGGTGTGTGATACATTGTCAGACACATCCTGTTTCATATATGAAGGAGGGACTCTGAAAGTCACAAAGCCTGTTTTATAGGGCCATCAGGCAGCCTTTACTATTCTTAAAGGGCCAACAGTCAGCCCTCACTATTCTTAGAGAGCCATCAGCCGGCAATGCGTTGTTGTTCCCATTATTAAACCGTGGGTCTCCTAGACTGTTATTGCATATGCAGTGAATGCAAGAGCTGCCAAAAATTTGGACACACCATAACACCCCTTTGAAGAGACATACAGCAGGGCCTCCTGAAAACAATGTTCCCATTATTAGGAAGTGGTTCTCCCTTACTGTTTGCCTATGCAGTTTGCCTATGCAGTGAATTTAAGGCCTGGCCAAAATTTAGACGCACCCAAATTCCCCTTTGTAGAGACGTACAGGAGGGCCTCCTGAAAACAATGTTCCCATTATTAGGAAGTGGTTCTCCTATACTGTTTGCCTATGCAGTGAATGCAAGGCCTGGCCCAAATTTAGATGCACCCCAATACCCTATTGTGGTGCGGTGTATGCCGGGAACAGATAGGCGGCCTGAGTGAACCGGAACAGGGAGGGAGCACTGGGGCTGGCACAGGACTTGTATCTGGGATTCCCTCTCCCCTCGGTGCACGGACCCGGGATCCGCGTCCTCCTCTTTACCGAACTGGTCCATGCTGAACAGAACACAGGATAACATGTCAGTTGCCGGACCCCGGGAGGACCCAGCAAGGTATTTAGCTCATTCAACTCCTGCATTGATCCTGCATGTCTTCACTCTATTCTATGTCAGCAAGCAGTTTCTAATGATGATGTGCGAAGTGATACCAACCATCAGTGAGGCTGAGATGCCTCAAGGGGAAAATGGCAGCCACGGATCGGGCTCATCCCTACATGCGGACTCCAATTCCCCCTTTAAGAAACTCATTTTTTCAATGCTAGAAGAGAGAGAACGGCTGCTGGACACACTGCAAGAGACTCAGGAGACCTTGGCGCTAAATTAGGGCAAGCTGCAGGAAGTCACCCACTAGTGGGACTCGCTACAGCAGCAGCTGAACATGGCACTGCCTCAGGAGATGGCATTGCTGACTAAAAAGCTGAACATCTGCCGGGAGCAGCTGCTGGAGAGGGAGGAAGAATTTGTGGAGTTAGAGGTAGAGAGGAACAATAGCCGGCTCCTTCTGGAACATCTGGAGTGTCTTGTTTCCCGGCACAAACACTCACTGAGGATAACCGTGGTGAAGAGGCAGGCCTCAGTCTCCAGTGAGGTTGAAGTTCTGAAAGGTCTGAAGTCTCTTTTTGGACATCACAAAGCATTAGATGAAAAGGTGAAGGAGCGCTTATGAGTGGCATTGGAGAGATGTAGCCTCTTGGAGGAAGAGCTGGCAGTTACGCTGATAGTTCTGCTCTCGGGAAACAATCACAAGAAAAGCTACAATGATAGGTCCGTAGATCACGAGCAGGAGAATACACCCAGCACTAACAGCAAGAGATCATCTGACGGCTGTTTAAGTCACGATGAAGACCTGTCTAAAGTCATGGAGCTACTGGATGTCATCAACAAGCAGTCCAAGGAGCAGAATCAGATAAAGGAGTGACTGGCCAGCCTGTCTAACCGGTTACTGAACTGGAGGAAGATTTGGACACTGCAAGGAAAGATTAAAACTGAGGAGGTGAACACGAAGCTGCAACATGGTGTACAAGAGATTTCTCCCATGCATCACCTCTAGAACTCTCTACCACAACATATCAGACTCTCGCCTACCAAGGAAACCTTCAAAAAGAACCTGAAGACCTTCCTTCTCCGACAAGCCTGCAACCTGCAGTAACCACCGATTGACCAAACCACTGCACTACCAGCTCTACCCTCACCTACTGTATCCTCACCCATCCCTTGTAGATTGTGAGCCCTCGCGGGCAGGGTCCTCTCTCCTCCTGTACCAGTCGTGACTTGCATTGTTCAAGATTACTGTACTTGTTTTTATTATATATACCCCTCCTCATATGTAAATAAATGGTGCTATAATAATAATAATACCCCTTTGAAGAGCCATACAAGAGAGCCTCATGAAAGCAATGTTTCCATTATTAGAAAGTGGGTCTCTCATAGTGTTTGCCTATGCAGTGAATGCAAGGGCTGCCAAAATTTGAAGCCATTACAATGCCCCTTGGAAGAGACGTGGAGGAGGGCCTCATAAAAAAGGTTCCCATTAGAAAGGAGTGGGTCTCCTATGCCCATGCAGTAAGTGTATTGACTGACAAACATATACCCCTGGGGGGTATACATGAACATACTCTATAACCATTTTTTTTGGGTACGGGCATCATAAACACCCTTTAAAAAAATAATGTGGGTGTTGCATCATAGACCACGGTCACCCTGATGATATGGTGGTGGCGGTTAAGGATGAGGAGAAGGAGGAGGACAACAGCAGATAGCCAAAATCAGGAAGCATATACCCTTGTGTGGGTGTGAAGAGGTTTATGGGAAAAGACCTCCCAAAAAAAGACACTGGATTTGAGTTTATGTTACGCTTTTATCATTCAGTGGTGTTGAGAAGTCTGTCCCAATCCAGCCCTTGTTCATTTTTATAAGAGTCAGCCTGTCAGCATTTTCAGTTGACAGGCAGATGCGCTTATCAGTTATAATTCCACCAGACGCACTACAAACCCGCTCTGGCAAAACGCTAGCAGTAGGGCAGGCCAGGACCTCCAACGTGTAGACAGCCAGTTCATGCCACATGTCTAGCTTGTATACCCAATAATTATAAGGCACAGAGTAATCACAGAGGATGTTGATACGATCAACAAGATACTCCCTTAGCATCTTCCCAAACTTTGCACTCCTTGTGAGAGTACCCCGCGCCTCAGGGTCTGTGTGATTGGAGGGTCTGAGAAAACTCTCCCAGAATTTTGCTACTGTTCCCCTGCCTCTGCTGGATTGGAATTGTTTCTCTCTCACCTATACGCCTTGGTTGTCCAATGAAGTGTGACCTCTGCCACCAGCATTTTCAGATGGGAATTTTTTTTAACAATTCCTCAACAAGGGCCCTCTGGTACTGCCCCATTTTAGTAGACCTTGGTAATAAGAGATAGAAAGTTCTTCTTGTAGCGTGGGTCTAGAAGTGTCACCAACCAGGCATGACTGTCACCCAAAATTTGGAGAACGTGAGGGTCACTGGAAAGGCAGCGTAACATAGCAGTCTGGCACGCATGGCTGAGTTTAACAGGCAAGACTTCCGTGTCCTCATCAAGAGGATGACTCACCATGCTCTCCTCCTCCTCCTCCCTGTCCTCAGGCTATCCATGCTGAACAGATGCTATGACAGTTGTGCAGGTAGTACCATCTATAGCGCATGAAACTAGCTCCTGCTCTTCCTCCTCCTCTTATTCCTCATTGTCACCCAATCCACATTGGGATGAGATGAGGCTGGGCTGTGTGTAATTGCCCTGTATGGTTCCTTGCTCCATCTCATTGTACTCCACCTGCAATGCATCCTCTTTGATTGTGAGCAGAGAGCATTTCAGAACACAGAGAAGCAGAATGGTGATGCAAATTATGGCATCATCGCCGCTCACCATCTTAGTAGTCCAAGTTTTGAAGGATGGTACATATATCTGACATCCATGTCCACTCCTGAGGTCTTATGTGTGGAGTCTGAACTGAATACCGACGGCCTTGCTTATGCTGGTAGTCAACAACTGCCCTTTACTGCTCACAAATCCTTTCCAACATATGCAGTGTAGAGTTCCAACGTGTGGGGACATCACACACCAGTCGGTGAGCCGGAAGCTGCAAACGCTGCTGCTGAAGCACGGCAAGGGTGATGAAAGCTGTAGCTGACTTTCTAAAATGAGCACACAGGCGGTGTACTTTGACAAGCAGGTCTGGCAACTCCGGGTAGGTTTTTAGAAACCGCTGAACCACAAGGATAAGCACATGGGCCATGCATGGAACGTGTGTGAGCTTGCCTCACTTCAGAGCTGCCACCAGGTTCCAGCCATTGTCACACATGACCATACCTGGCTGTAGGCTCAGCGGTGTCAGTCACAGATCTGCCTGCTTTTTCAGAGCTGTCCACAACTCTTCAGCATTGTGCGGTTTGTCACCTAAGCATATTAGCTTCAGCACAGCCTGCTGCTGCTTTGCTGAGCCAGTGCTGCAGTGCTTCCAGCTTGTGACTGATGTGGTCATTTCGGAGATGGAGGCTGAAGAGGAGGAGGAGGATGAGGTGCAGGAACTGTAGACTGTGGGGGCAACCCTGATTGACGTAGGGCCTGCAATCCTCAGCATTGGGAGGACGTGTTCCATCCCAAGTTCCGACTGGGTCCCGGCTTCCACTTTGTTAACCCAGTGTGCCGTCAGCGAGATGTACCATCCTTGCCCACAAGCATTTGTTCACGTGTCCGTGGTTAGGTGGACTTTTCCAGTTTCTGCATTGATGAGGGCACGGCTAATATTGTTGGACATGTGGTTGTGTAATGCGGGCACAGCACACTGGGAGAATTAGTGGCGGCTGGGGACCGAATACCGAGGGATGGCCTCCCCCATCAGGTTGCAGAAAGCTTCCGTCTCCATGAGCCTAAAAGGCAACATTTTGAGTGCAAGCAGTTGCGAAATGTGTGAATTTAGTAGTGTGGCCTGTGGGGAGTTGGCTGCGTATTTGTGCTTGTGTTCCAAGGACCGGGGTATGGACAACTGAACACTGCGCTGGGACAAGGACGTGGACATACTTGATGATGGTGTTAGTTGAGTGTGTGCAATGACAGGTGCAGGGCAGGAGGCATCTTCGAATGCACTATGGACGGGGGATTGTCTTGCACAAACAACAGTGGTGTCAACCGCAGACACTGTTCATGGATCCTGGGGTTCAGCCCACAAAGTCAGGTGCTTTGCTGCCATGTGCCTGATCATGCTGGTGGTGGTCAGGCGAGTAATATTGCTACCCCTGCTGATGCTGGCCTGGCAGGTTGTGCAAATGGCCTTTATGGGGTTATCGGCAGAGTCTTTAAAAAAACAACCAGACTGGGAAGACTTAACAGTTGTACTGACAACTTCCGTCATGTTGATGTTACGGGGAACGGTTGACCGCCTTCTGTCTGCGGCCAATACACTGCTTCTTTTTGCCTGTTGGGGTGTTATGCCTCCCTCCCCCGTGTGCTGCTTTTTTTCCCCACTGTATGTGATCCGTGGGACGGATAAACCCCAGTTCAAAATATCTTGCCTGTAGGTAACCACTTTTTTTCAGCAAACTGGTGTTAAAAACTTGGGTAAGACACTGCAAAAAAATTTAAATGGAGGCTTGAAATGACACAATTTTGAGCGCTCTGATATGTGATCTGTGGGACGGCTAAATCCCAGTTTAAAATAGTTGGATTTTTAGCACTGTGAAATGAAAAGGATTTGTTTTTATTCTGCAGTGCCAGCAAGCAAATGGAGCAGAAAAATGATGTGCTCTGGATTGCTTTTAAAGCAAATAATCAGGATTAAGATAAAAAAAAAATATTCCTGGCCCCTGATACCTGGGGCTATGTCTACAAGTATCTGTAATAGGCAGCAGCAGCAGCAGCAGACAGAACTGGAATGGACTCTCTTGTTATATGCACTGAATTTTGTAACATACACTGCCTGCCTGCCTAGCACTGATAACTATGCAGCTTTATTAGTCTTCAGAAGGACTCTTAGTTGAGATGGAAATGTGTATTAGATATGGTATACCTACACTAACTAAGAAAACAAATCTCTCCCTAGATCAGCAGCAACTTTACCTACACTGATTCCGGAGCAGACTGTGAGGAGCAGGGCGGCGCCAGGTCTGATATAGACCTGATGCTCTGTGCGGCCAACCAATCACTGTAATGCCACAACCAACATGACTGCAGCATTACAGTGTGTGGGAGACAATCCCTGCATGTTAATTGGCTCTCTAAAGAGTGCTAACATGCAGGGTGGTGATCCGAGCTCCCTTAGAGCAACTCTGGAAATACTCGGCGAGATTCGAGCATCTCGAGCAGTGAGATGCTCCGGCGAGTACCAAGTAGTGGCGAGCATGCTCGCTCATCACTAGTTATTAACCATTTTGTGTGACATAATGCTCTGGTTTAAAGGGCGTAAAATTTTAAAGTTTGAAAATTGCAAATTTTTCAAAATTTTTGCCAAATTTCATTTTTTTTCACAAATAAAAGCAAGTCAAGTCGAACAAATTTTATGACTGTCATGAGGTACGATGTGTCACGAAAAACAATCTCAGAATTAGTGGGATCCATTAAATCATTCCAGGGTTATTACCATATAATATGACACTGGTCATGAAGTTATAAACAGGCTCGACGGTGAAGGGGTCAAAATAATAAAATAAAGCAAAAAGTGCGCTTCTGAGCGATTTTCATCCTGCATGTTCTACCACCTGATAATAGTTATCAGCTAGATTGCATGATGAAAAATACAATAACTTCTTTTTTTTTGGATGCTTTTTTGCGGAGTCCCGCAATGTTCAGTCCTAGGGCCCCTGCTCGTCTCCATTTATACCTTTGGCCTCGGACAGCTCATAGAATCTCACGGCTTTCAGTATCACCTCTATGCTGATGACACACAGATCTACATCTCTGAACCAGATATCACCTCCCTACTAAACAGTATTCCTCAATGTCTGTCTGCTATTTCTTCCTTCTCTGCTAGAGTTCTAAAACTTAATATGGACAAAACAGAATTCATCATCTTTCCCCCATCTCACGCGACCCCCCCCAATGGACATATCCATTAAAGTAAACGGCTGCCCACTCTCTCCAGTCCCACAACCTCGCTGCCTCGGGATTATCCTTGACACTGATCTCTCTTTTAAACCACATATCCAAGCCCATTCCACTTCCTACCGACTTCAACTCAAAAACATTTCATGGATCCGTACATTCCTCAACCAAGAATCTTCAAAAACCCTAGTCCATGCCCTCATCATCTCCCTCCTTGACTACTGCAACCTCC
The DNA here is from genome assembly GCF_039654945.1 of Dendrobates tinctorius. Classification (NCBI taxonomy): domain Eukaryota; kingdom Metazoa; phylum Chordata; class Amphibia; order Anura; family Dendrobatidae; genus Dendrobates; species Dendrobates tinctorius. Next base: position 5,541,243 of record NW_027361788.1, on the reverse strand, counting down.
TGCTTTGTGACCTCCCCTCTAACATTCTCGCACCCCTCCAATCTATTCTAAACTCTGCTGCTCGACTAATCCACCTGTCCCCCCCGCTATTCCCGGCCTCTCCCCTCTGTCAATCCCTACATTGGCTCCCCATTACCCAAAGAATCCAGTTCAAAACCCTAATCATGACATACAAAGCCATCCACAACCTGAATCCTCCATACATCTGTGATCTCGTTTCCTGGTACTTACCTGCAGGAAACCTCCGATCCTCACAAGATCTCCTTCTCTACTCCCCTCTTATCTCCTCTTCCCACAATCGTATACAAGATTTCTCCTGCGCATCCCCCCTACTCTGGAACTCTCTACCACAACATATCAGACTCTTGTCTACCATGGAAACCTTCAAAAAGAGCCTGAAGACCTACCTCTTCTGACAAGCCTACAACGTGCAGTAACCACCGATCCACCAAACTGCTGCACGACCAGCTCTACCCTCGCCTACTGTATCCTCACCCATCCCTTGTAGCTTGTGAGCCCTTGTGGGCAGGATCCTCTCTCAACCTGTACCAGTCATGACTTGTATTGTTTAAGATTACTGTACTTGTATTTATTATGTATACCCCTCCTCACATGTAAAGCGCCATCGAATAAATGGCACTATAATAATAAAAATATTAATAATAACATTTAGACATATGAATATTATTTCATGTGCATAATGTAAATATTTATTTACAATATTCATAATGTTTAGACAAGGTCATGGACGTGACACACAAGATACTGAATGGATTCGCATAGCTGAGACCACCAGAAAAAAAAAAATCAGTAAACTGCCTCGAGCATGTCTCAAAGAGAGATGACCATAGCAGATAGTGGATGTATAGTATATGTTCATTTTTAATATCAATTATTCGTAAGTTCCATTGGCAAGAAACTGCTAAACCTGAATAAAGAAGAGCTTACTCCGATATTGATTTTGTGACAATGAAAGACTGAGTATATGGATATCATCAATAACATTTTGCAGACTATTTCTATGGGCACTATCAGCATTACCTCTCCTGCTACCACAATGTCTTAGGGTTATTTGTCTGCATTTTGGATGTCTCATTCATCAAAGTAAGCCGAAAATTTGTTAGTGCCATGGGCAATACCTTTTAAAAAATCCATGCTGTACCCAAATAACTGACGTACAAATACGGTAATAAAGCCTCGTCAATAATCTCGGGAGCGAAGTTGCATCTTGTGCTATCGATTTTCGACCGGTTCAAGTTTTGATAGGTTCAAGTTAGATCAGGTGTGTGAGGCTACTTTCAGATTTGCATTCAGAGGCGCAGCGCAGGGCCGCCGCTAAGCTCTGCCCCCGGCCATGCCTCCTCCGGTCAGCTCCTCCTCTGATCGCATGACACTGCATGCGATCAGCATACCCTATAGTTAGCGTTGGGTACGCTGGTCATGCGCTGGTACACTTTTGCCGGCGCTTGCGCCCTTTTGGCGCTGCGCCGAGCGCACAAAAATGCAACACGACGCGTTTTTGTCCGCTCGGCGCAGTGCCAAATGGGTGCAAGCGCCGGTAAAAGTGTACTAGCACACGACCAGCATACCCAACGCTAACTATAGGGTACGCTGATCGCATGCAGCATCAAGCGATCAGAGGAGGAGCTGACCGGAGCAGGGGCGGCCAAGGGCGAAGCTTAGCGGCGGCCCTGCGCTGCGCCTCCGAACACAAATCTGAAAGTATTATATGCAAAAAACCCTTCTGCACTAAACTGATGCAATAATTTTTTATCTTTATTATATCCAGAATAGTGTACGCAAATCTGAAAGTAGCCTGAGCTCCGAGTGCTAAGAATATTGCCCTATAAAAGGAATGATCCCTTTAGGACTCCATTTTTAAGTTCAGTATACATCAGTCTGGAAATGCATTGGGGTGTGACTTGATTGAGAGGTCACTGGCTCTGGTGCATGGCATAATGACCTGTTAATCAACCACAAGAAGGTGGCACTAGGCAAGAATTGCAATGCGGGGCTGAGGATCTGTAAGTACACCACTACCTTACAGGGTACTTCCAGACTGATGTATACTGAACTTCAAAATGTGATTTCTCACTGCTTTAACTTCGCTTTTGGTTCATAAAAGAATCAATGTAAGTGGCAGGTTCCCTTTAACAATTAAATTTGATGGATCTGAATATTATATTTCGGAACTACATGGACAGCTATTCCATAAAACATTCCTATTGCTATAATTACCGGATTTGTTAGGAGGCTTCCAAAAATAGATCTGTGGACCAAAGAGTGTATAAACATTTTTCTTAAACGGCATCTGTCAGTAGATCAACCCCCCTCAGCCATCTACAGTTAGGTCCATATATATTTGGACAGAGACAACATTTTTCTAATTTTGGTTCTAGACATTACCACAATGAATTTTAAACAAAACAATTCAGATGCAGTTGAAGTTCAGACTCTCAGCTTTCATTTGAGGGTATCTACATTAAAATTGGATGAAGGGTTTAGGAGTTTCAGCTCCTTAACCTGTGCCACCTTGTTTTTAACCCCTTCATGACCCAGCCTATTTTGACCATAATGACCTGGCCATTTTTGGCAATTCTGACCAGTGTCCCTTTATGAGGTAATAACTCAGGAATGCTTCAACGCATCCTAGCGATTCTGAGATTGCTTCGTGACATATTGGGCTTCATGATAGTGGTAAATTTAGGTCGATAATTTTTGCATTTATTTGTGAAAAAAATGGAAATTTGGTGAAAATTTTGAAAATTTCGCAATTTTCACTTTTTGAATTGTTATTCCGTTAAACCAGAGAGTTATGTGACAAAAAATAGTTAATAAATAACATTTCCCACATGTCTACTTTACATCAGCACAATTTTGGAAACAAAATTTTTTTTGTTAGGAAGTTATAAGGGTTAAAAGTTGACCAGCGATTTCTCATTTTTACAACAAAATTTACAAAACCATTTTTTTTTAGGTACCACCTCACATTTGAAGTCACTTTGAGTGGTCTATATGGCATAAAATACTGAAAAGAGACACCATTCTAAAAACTGCACCCCTCAAGCTTCTCAAAACTACATTCAAGAAGATTATTAACCCTTCAGGTGCTTCACAGCAGCTAAAGCAGCGTGGAAGGAAAAAATGGACATTTTAATTTTCCCAACAAAAATTTTCTTTTAGCATCAATTTTTTCATTTTCACATGGGTAACAGGATAAAATGGATCCTAAAATTTGTGGGCAATTTCTCCTGAGTACAGTGATACCTCATATGTGGTTATAAACCACTGTTTGGGCGCACGGCAGGGCCCGGAAGGGAAGGAGCACCATTTGACTTTTTGAATGGAAAATATGTTGGAATATTTAGCGGTTGCCATGTCGAGTTTGCAGAGTCCCTGTGTGCCTAAACATTGGAGCTCCCCCTCAAGTGACCCCATTTTGGAAACTAGACCCTCCAACGAACTTATCTAGATGCATAGTGAGCACTTTGAACCCCCAGGTGCTCTACAAATTGATCCGTTAAAAAAAGGACTTTTTTTCACAAAAATTTTCTTTTAGCCTCAGTTTTTTCATTTTCACATGGGCAACAGGATAAAATGGACCCTAAAATTTGTTGGTCAATTTCTCCTGAGTACACCGATACCCCATATGTGGTCATATACCACTGTTTGGGCGCACGGCAGGGCCCGGAAGGGAAGGAGCACTATTTGACTTTTTGAATGGAAAATTAGCTCCAATTGTTAGCGGACACCATGTCGTGTTTGGAGAGCCCCTGTGTACTTAAACATTGGAGCTCCCCCACAAGTGACCCCATTTTGAAAACTAGACACCCCAAGGAACTTATCTAGATGTGTGGTGAGCACTTTGAACCCCCAAGTGCTTCACAGAAGTTTATAATGCAGAGCAGTGAAAATAAAAAATAATTTTTTTTCCTCAAAAATGATTTTTTAGCCCGCTATTTTTTATTCTCACAAGGCTAACAGGAGAAATTGGACCACCATATTTGTTGTGCAATTTGTCCTGAGTACACTGATACCCCATATGTGGGGGGAACCACTGTTTGGGCGCATGGGAGAGCTCAGAAGGGAAGGAGCGCGATTTTGGAATGCAGACTGATGGAATGTTCTGCGGGCATCATGTTGAGTTTGCAGAGCCCCTGATCTGCCTAAACAGTGGAAACCCCCCACAAGTGACCCCATTTTGGAAACTAGACCCCCCAAGGAACTTATCTAGATGTATGGTGAGCACTTTGAACCCCCAAGTGCTTCACAGAAGTTTATAACGCAGAGCCGTGAAAATAAAAAATCTTTTTTTTCACAAAAATCATTATTTTAGCCCCCAATATTTTATTATCCCAAGGGTAACAGGAGAAATTAGACCCCGAAAGTTGTTGTGCAATTTTTCCTGAGTATGCTGATACCCTATATGTGGGGGTAAACCACTGTTTGGGCACACGTCGGAGCTCGGAATGGAGGGAGCGCTGTTTGACTTTTTGAGCGCAAAATTGGCTGGAATAAATCGTGGCTCCATGTCGCGTTCGGAGACACCTTGATGTGCCTAAACAATCGAAGCCCCTCAATTCCAACTCCAACTCTAACCCCAACACACCACTAACCCTAACCCAACCCTAATCATAACCCTAACTACAACCCTAACCCCAACACACCCCTAAACCTAATCCCAACTCTAACCCTAACCAGAAGCCTAACCCTAATCCCAACCCACCCCTAACCCTAATCTTAACCCTAATTCCAGCCCTAACCCTAATTCAAACCCTAACCCTAATTCCAACCCTAACCCTAATTCTAACCCTAATTCCAATTCTAACTCTAATTCCAACCCTAACCCTAATTCCAACCCTAACCCTATTTCTAACCCTAACCCTAATTCTAACCCTAATTCAAACCCTAACCCTATTTCTAACCCTAACCCTAATTCTAACCCTAACCCTATTTCTAACCCTAACCCTAATTCCAACCCTAACCGGAAAAAAAAATATATTTTTTATTTTATTGCTTGTGCCTGGCTATGGGGGTGATAAATGGAGGGTGCATTTACTTTTTTTCATTTTGATCACTGTGAGAGTTTATCATAGTGATCAAAATGAAAAATGAATGGGCAGCTGGCAAATTCATGGGCTCTGCCATCTTGGACAATGGCAGGCGCACTGCGCATGCGCCCGCCATTTTCCAAGATGGCGGCACCCATGATCCGGACGGCGGGACACCGGGAGCCACAGCAGGACATCGGAGGTGCCGGGGGGGAATTGGAAGGTGGGGGGAAGCGAAAGGAAGGGGGTGCAGATGATGACGGCGCGGGCGACCAATCGCCGCCATCCGTCGGTGGCGGGGGCCGAAGGCCCCTGCCAGTCGGTGTGGGGGGGGGGTCGGGTGTCGGTGTCCAGCCATGTCCGATGCTATTGCAGCATCGGCCATGGCTGGATTGTAATATTTCACCAAATTTCATTGGTGAAATATTACAAATCGCTCTGATTGGATGTTAAAAGTGAAACAGCCAATCAGAACGATCGTAGGCACGTGGGGGCTAAGCCACGCCCCCTGGGATTAACTATAGAGTGTCCTCTTTGTGCAGGTCATTACCTTTCAGTGACCCCCGGTCACCCGACCCGCAGGAGGGTGATTTATAGCATGACGCCCACGTAGGTGTCATGGGTCATTTGGGCACGACTTTTCATGATGCCTACGTAGGAGTCATGGGTCGTGAAGGGGTTAAAGGGACCAAAAGTAATTGGACAATTGACTCCAAGGCTATTTCATGGACAGGTGTGGGCAATCCCTTCGTTATGTCATTCTCAATTAAGCAGATAAAAGGCCTGGAGTTGATTTGAGGTGTGGTGCTTGCCATTTGGAAGGTTTTTCTGTGAAGGAAACATGTGGTCAAAGGAGCTCTCCATGCAGGTGAAACAAGCCATCCTTAAGCTGCAAAAACAGAAAAAACCCATCCGAGAAATTGCTACAACATTAGGAGTGGCAAAATCTACAGTTTGGTACATCCTGAGAAAGAAAGAAAGCACTGGTGAACTCATCAATGCAAAAAGATCTGGGCGCCCACGGAAGACAACAGTGATGGATGATCGCAGAATAGTCTCCATGGTGAAGAGAAACCCCTTCACAACAGCCAACCAAGTGAACAACACTCTCCAGGAGGTAGGCATATCAATATCCAAATCTACCATAAAGAGAAGACTGCATGAAAGTAAATACAGAGGGTTCACTGCACGGTGCAAGCCACTCATAAGCATCAAGAATAAAAAGGCTAGACTGGATTTTGCTAAAAAACATCTAAAAAAGCCAGCACAGTTCTGGAAGAACATTCTTTGGACAGATGAAACCAAGATCAACCTCTACCAGAATGATGGAAAGAAAAAAGTATGGCGAAGGCGTGGTACAGCTCATGATCCAAAGCATACCACAACATCTGTAAAACACGGCGGAGGCAGTGTGATGGCTTGGGCATGCATGGCTGCCAGTGGCACTGGGTCACTCGTGTTTATTGATGATGTGACACAAGACAGAACCAGCCGAATGAATTCTGAGGTATTCAGAGCCATACTGTGTGCTCAGATCCAGCCAAATGCAACCAAACTGATTGGTCGTCGTTTCATACTACAGATGGACAATGACCCAAAACATAAATCCAAAGCAACCCAGAAGTTTATTAAAGCAAAGAAGTGGAATATTCTTGAATGGCCAAGTCAGTCACCTGATCTCAACCCAATTGAGCATGCATTTCACTTGTTAAAGACTAAACTTCAGACAGAAAGGCCCACAAACAAACAGCAACTGAAAACCACCGCAGTGAAGGTTTTTCTTTGGTCTGTCATGTCAAACATTAATCAGTTCAGCTGATCTCTGGAGCTCTCCATCCTGAATTGTCTCAGTTGTTCTGTTGTGGCCACTCTCCTTTGGTATATATGCTTGCTTCTGGTACTTGAGAATTGCCAGTGATAGTTCTACTTCCTGGTTTGGAGGTGATGGAGAAACTTCAGGGTACGTGCACACGCTGCGGAATCCGCTGCGGATTAATCCGCACGGATTTTGCAAAAACCGCAGATAATCCGCAGGTCCAAAGACCTGCGGATTATCTGCGGTTTTGCCTGCGGTTTGGTCCTGCGGATTCACTATCTCCACAATGGTGGAGATAGGAACCCGCAGCGTTTTCCGCAGAAAGAATTGACATGCAATTCTTTCTGCGGATTCAAAACCGCAGCAAATCCGCGCGTTTTTTTCCGCAGCGTCGGCACAGCGTTTTTTTTTCCCATTCAAATGAATGGTACTGTACAACGCAGCTAAAACTGCTGCGTGTCCGCAGCGGCCAAAACCGCTGCGGAAACGCAGCGGAATCCGCAGCGTGTGCACACAGCCCCCGTGTTTGGAGATGGCAGTTGAGGAGGTTTTCTGGTGATTGCTGCATGCAGTTGGATAGCATGTTTTTGTTTATTCTCTCATATTTGGTTTCCCCTTGCTACACCTCCTCTGTTTCCTACTCTGTTGTTTTGTAAGTGTATTTGTATGATTGTAGTTTTCTTTTATCCCTTTCTGTTGACCATGTCTGTCTTGTGCTTTCCTATACACTTCAGCCCCTCATCTCACAGGGTGGGAGAGGGATCAGATAAGGGTTAAGTTAAGGTACTGTCACACTTAGCGATGCACCAGCGATCACGACCAGCGATATGACGCGGTCAGGATAGCTGGTGCATCGCTAAGTGGTCGCTAGTGAGCTGCCACACAGGCAGATCTCACCAGCGACATAGCAGCGGTCAGAGGCCGCTACTTAGCTGTCAGACGCGGCGATCCTGACGTCCTCCCGCCCGCGTCCACGCGTCGCTCGTCGGTGCCACAGGAAGCCCAGCAAGAAGCGCCCGACGAGAAACGGTCCAGGACGTTCTCGCGCGATCAGCGATAACCAGCGGGGGGAGCGGTCGGAGGTACAGTCATGGCCAAAAGTATTGACACCCCTGCAATTCTGTCAGATAATATTCAGTTTCTTCCTGAAAATGATTGCAAACACAAATTCTTTGGTATTATTATCTTCATTTAATTTGTCTTAAATGAAAAAACACAAAAGAGAATTAAGCAAAAAGCAAAACATTGATCATTTCACACAAAACTCCAAAAATGGGCTGGACAAAAGTATTGGCACCCTCAGCCTAATACTTGGTTGCACAACCTTTAGCCAAAATAACTGCGACCAACCGCTTCCGGTAACCATCAATGAGTTTCTTACAATACTCTGCTGGAATTTTAGACCATTCTTCTTTGGCAAACTACTCCAGGTCCCTGTTATTTGAAGGGTGCCTTCTCCAAACTGCCATTTTTAGATCTCTCCACAGGTGTTCTATGGGATTCAGGTCTGGATTCATTGCTGGCCACCTTAGAAGTCTCCAGTGCTTTCTCTCAAACCATTTTCTAGTGCTTTTTGAAGTGTGTTTTGGGTTATTGTCCTGCTGGAAGACCCATGACCTCTGAGGTAGACCCAGCTTTCTCACACTGGGCCCTAAATTATGCTGCAAAATTTGTTGGTAGTCTTCTGACTTCATAATGCCATGCACACGGTCAAGCAGTCCAGTGCCAGAGGCAGCAAAGCAACCCCAAAACATCAGGGAACCTCCGCCATGTTTGACTGTAGGGACCGTGTACTTTTCTTTGAATGCCTCTTTTTTCTCCTGTAAACTCTATGTTGATGCTTTTGCCCTAAAAGCTCTACTTTTGTCTCATCTGACCAAAGAACATTCTTCCAAAATATTTTAGGCTTTTTCAGGTAAGTTTTGGCAAACTCCAGCCTGGCTTTTGTATGTCTCGGGGTAAGAAGTGGAGTCTTCCTGGGTCTCCTACCATACAGTCCCTTTTCATTCAGATGCCGACGGATAGTACGGGTTGACACTGTTGTACCCTCGGACTGCAGGGCAGCTTGAACTTGTTTGGATGTTAGTGGAGGTTCTTTATCCAACATCCACACAATCTTGCGCTGAAATCTCTTGTCAATTTTTCTTTTCCGGCCACATCTAGGGAGGTTAGCCACAGTGCCATGGGCTTTAAACTTCTTGATGACACTGCGCACGGTAGACACAGGAACATTCAGGTCTTTGGAGATGGACTTGTAGCCTTGAGATTGCTCATGCTACCTCACAATTTGGTTTCTCAAGTCCTCAGACAGTTCTTTGGTCTTCTTTCTTTTCTCCATGCTCAATGTGGTACACACAAGGACACAGGACAGAGGTTGAGTCAACTTTAATCCATGTCAACTGGCTGCAAGTGTGATTTAGTTATTGCCAACACCTATTAGGTTCCACAGGTAAGTTACAGGTGCTGTTAATTACACAAATTAGAGAAGCATCACATGATTTTTCGCATAGTGCCAATACTTTTGTCCACCCTTTTTTTTATGTTTGGTGTGGAATTATATCCAATTTGGCTTTAGGACAATTCTTTTTGTGTTTTTTCATTTAAGACAAATTAAATGAAGATAATAATACCAAAGAATTTGTGTTTGCAATCATTTTCAGGAAGAAACTGAGTATTATCTGACAGAATTGCAGGGGTGTCAATACTTTTGGCCATGACTGTAAGTATCAGACATAGCGATATTGCTAGCGATATCGCTTAGTGTGACAGGGCCTTTAGGAGGATAGGTATGAGAACTCCGAAGGTGAACTCTGATTAACTGAGAACTCTGATGAAATGAGAACTCTGAAGTCTCCACCTTCAGGAGTGTAACAGAGTGTCAACCCCAGCCTGTTTTCATGGACCATGCTGTAATCAGGCCTTCATTAGCATTCCTTGTCCTGCATCTGGTGGGAGCTTGTTTGTCTTTGTTCCTCTCTGCAGGGGGCATCTCCAATACACAGACCTACAGACAAGCTGAGTCAGGGTTTCAGGAACATTCTTCATCCTTTGAGTTATGTTTAAGGGGGTAGGTGTTAGTATCTCTGCCCAACAAGGGGGCTGATCCCAAGAGAGGTAGGACAATAAGCCACATGTTTGGTTAGTTAGTTGATGTTGTCTCTTGGGAATGGCGAGTATCTGCTGCTGTGGCCAGATCCTTTGTGCCTTTTATGGAGATTGGAGTTCATTTGGGATTGTGTTGTCTCACTGTAGGGAGGAGGGCCCCCGCAGATTGTCTGGGCCGGAACCAAGGGGACCACCATCTAGGTTCCTAAGGAAACAGTACCCGGGGAACGAAGGAGGAGAGTGTACTGCTGAGAGTGACAGGACAGCAAGGGGAGGGACGAGTATAAAAGGGACAGGGAGCGCGCAGGGGAGTCAGTTGGCGGAACGGCAGACACAAGGCAAGAGACAGTGGGAGTTTGAGAGAGCCAGAGTGACAGACGGTGACCAGAAGGGAGACCATCGGCAAAGGGGAGACTTACAGTGGCCTGCAGAGATTAAGCGCCGAACCTACCAACAAGAGCCTGTCGCCTCACTCCGATCCAGGGTCACTTCCTGCCCACGGTGGTCCGCAGCTGTTACCGCTGTGCTTCAGCCTGTTGTGGCTGGTCCGCCGCCCCTCGCAGCCGCTTCACTCCAGCCCACGGCTGCGGCCTGCCCACTGCCGCCTCACTTCAGGCCGCGGCTGTGGCCTCTTCATCATCGGCCGCAGTGGACGTCACCCCGCTGCAGTCGGCAGTTGGGGCCTACTCCTTCGCCTAGGCCCAGGCCGTGCACGTGGCCTACCAACTGCCACTCCTGGTAACTGCGACACAACCCTGCGTGGAGACTGGAGTCTCATTGAATCATTGAACTGGCTTACGATCAGAACCCCGCTGTTTCTACAGGGGGTCAACTCATCAAAGGACTTCCTCAGGGCCTGTTGTGCCTCATCTCCTTCTGGGCGCTGGGCGCCCGAAGACTACGACAGATCCTCAGCAGCTGGGCCCAGCAGCTGCAACGCCAACGCAGCATCATCAGAGACGCCGAGGGACGTCAGGACGGATAAGTGACACTATAAGAAATAAGGACCCGTAGTCGGCCATATCGTGGCCCTATAGTAACCAGCCTTTGCCGGATTAGTCGTGTTCACTTTTAAAGTGTTTGTTTATGCAGTGTCCCTGCGAGGACAATAGCTGTTATTGTTTTTGGTTGCTTAGCATAGCCCTAGCGGCTTAAATTCATAAAAGTTCTTTAGCCAAAGTTCAACTTAGCCTCGCGTCTCGTCACTGCATCCTGCGTAAATGCTGTTACCTACATCACCATCACCACCCTGCTAGATTTGAGAAACAAATCTAAAGACTGTTGTTGCATATTCCTTTACGTCGGATTACCGTGCGGCTCCCCCAGATTTGTCTATTTTGTTTGGCCACCTTGTAGACGTTAAGGAACCATATTTACTTTTGATGTTATATTCTCTCCATCTCAATAAAAGTTGTTGGATTGTTCATGGGCCTGCTGTCCTTGCCTGCTCTGTCACACACCTTCTCACAAGGAGTAATCCGAGGGACAGGGAGAAACTAGGGCGTGCCTAGTTTGACGGATCAGGTAGATACCCACAGTCCCTTGACACTCCATGACAGATGCAGGCAGCCATATTTCTGCAAACTGATTATCAGATTGCTCTCGGTAATTTTGCAGGTAGATTATACATTAAATAATTTGTGCCTACGTAAGTCAGGCTTACCAAAGATGAGAATTTTTTTTTTTTTTTGCTAATTTGCAGCCGTAGCGAAGCCATGTGTCTAGCCCAACAGACTAACAGACTAGCCCAGCTTGGTGTACCAGTTTCAGTTTTCTTTCACTCTGTAAAGTGGGTAAAATACCTTGGCATATGCTGCATGAAATATTAACTTGGGTCTCCATATGTTAGCTATAAGGTGTTGCTGGGAGCTTGAAAGCAGATTCCTTCATTGCAGACACATTTACTGGTTTCTTTAAAGAGACTTGAAAGTCTCAAACAGCAGGACAAATCTGATTTTATGAGACAAATATTGTTGTGCAATTACAACAGCTGCTAACAAAAATTACATATGCTGTTTTGTTGCTTCTGATCTTTTCTGGTTGGCTTTGTGCATAATTATTTCGTAGCTTCATCCTTTATTTATGGAAGTGGGTTATTGTAATAAACACAAAAACAATGTAAAACTCCTATTCACGTTCCACTCATTTGTCTGCTGTTTAGAAACCAGAAAGCAATTTCATTGAGCTCTATAATTTATTAAAAAAAAAGGTCTCTTTGAAACTTAATCTGCATTATATGCAACAATATAATAGCAGAAATATATTAATGGGACCATCTATATCCAACTACTGTATTTGTTCAGTGTTTGATAGCAAAACATTTTGCTAACCCATTGATGGAGATTTATCACTAGTGTCTTAGGCTGGATTCACATAGTGTTTCAAAGCAATTTTTGGGGTCTTTTACATTAGTTGTTATTTCTATAGGAAACTTTGTGTAATTTTAATTTTTTGGTTTATTTAATTTTTCTTTCCAAAATACTGCATGTTTGGGGTAATTTTTTCTGCCACTTTTCCTGTAGCATTTGCTATAAGACGCAAAAATTGACAATTGTTCTCAATGCAAGTCTATGAGATCCTCATTCTGGCTCTCATAGATGTACGGCGCAGTCAACCGTATAAATTGGAAGGAAACCAGAATGCAGTGTACGGCGGCTCTCCCCACCCGAGTGTGACAGCTTCATGTATTTCTATGCAGCTGTCTCACTCAGGTTGGGAGAGCCATCGGCCAGTCTGTGCACTGTGTTCCAATCTACGATTTATACAGCTGTCTGACTGCGCCCTTACATTGACTAGTGACTTCTGGATAGCCCCGCAAACACTGGAGCAATCCGGCCGGTCACAACCTGCAGAAGATCAATTGAATCAGCGCCAGTAAAAAAGCAAAAAGCTGGCTGGTAAAGATACTGGGTGCAGGGATGGAACTTAGATTAATGGCACCACTTCAGTAGTAAAATTAAAAAAATGCTGGAATGATGCTTTACCATGCAATAAAAAACGAGCCAAATAAGAGGTGGCAAAAAATAGACAAAACAATCTAAAAATGTGTAACATTTTTGCAAAAAAAACTATCTTTTTTAACAGAAAATTAAAAAATGCGCCTGTTTTTACAAATGGGTATATTAGAAATTCATGCACGTGCTGCAGAAACATTTTTATTCAAACATATGAAGTGGATTTTTTAGCGTGTAAGGAGTAACGTTTCTACTTGTGGAAAGTGTAAGGAAACGTAAAGGCCATGCTATGCTACCCTGGGAATTTAAATATGTAATTAGTCTCTTCAGAAAGGAAGAGAACTAGATCTGTAGTGCGACCTATTTTATGTAGCAATCCTGAAAGTCAACATTTCCATGAAAATTATCAAAATAAAGAACTAAAAAAATTGGACCACACTCGGATGACGTCCGTGTGTAAACTGTCAGAAAGGAGAAGGTGCTGAAACTTTTTTTCTCCATGTTCGAGAAAAACTGATGACACCGCACCACACTCTGATCAAACTCGGATCAAAATAGTCTATTTTTCTCGTACGTAGAAAATACTGATGTGTGAATGAGGCCTAAGGCAAAGGTCCCACAATTTGATGCCTTTCTGCACCAATTAGCTAATTGAGGCTATTTGTGTTTTTTTGTGAATTTTTCTTTTCTCTAGTCACCTTCCACTACAGCATAGGAGGCTGTCTCTGTAGGGGTGGCGAGGCAGGGCAGGGTGGATGAGGGCTGAGGGAGATGAGGCGATGATGCGTTGGTGCTGCTGCTGATAGGCAGGAGAGGTGTGCTGATCCAACAAGGCTGGGGGAGTGACCCACTTCTTGATGCAAACAGACTGGAGACTGAGACAGGAAAATGCATTCAACAGGTCCATGTTTTATTCACCAACTTCTTTGACGACTTCCACAAACCATGACAGGACTTTTGGCGATCCCTTTTCACACAGACCCGGGTACCTTCTTTTTCTGTCTGCGTCACCGTCGTGGTGTCCTCTGTGGTTCTGCTCACTGTGGCTGCACTAGGCACTTCCACCACAGCGTTTCCCCGAACAGAGTACACTGTCCCTTAATTCGCCCAGACTGTCTCCGTCTGATGCTTCTGTGTTCCTGGGTCACCCCCCGTGACCGTCTCTACTGTCTTGTCCTCTCTGAGGGCTCTCCACTGCGCAGCAGACCCTCCTTACTAGTGAGCTCCCCTGGCTGACAGACTCTTCTGGAAGCTTCCCTCAACCTTTATACTACCAGTCCTGGTAGCTACGCCCACTGTCACCTGACAGTCACGTTTGACCAATCAGAGTGACCTTGACCTGTGGCAGTTATGTAACACTCTCTTCTGTGCTCCCCACTGCCCTCTAATGGTCACTCTCAGTACGGCACCCTTTTCTCTTCTCAGTGTCTCTGTCAGGTCAACCTCCCCACATCTCCACACCCTAATGGGGGAAAGGAAGCACAAAGAGGTTAAAAGCCTCTCTCACCTCCTACTCGCCTGTGTCTTTCCTGTCCCCCATGGGGCATGGAGAGGATTTTGTGGTATGCTGCATGGCCGGCGACTGCGGTATACCTGTGTTCTGCAGCTGGGCAGTGGTGGTCGTGGAATCCGCTCTCCTCCTCTATACTGCTCCCGTCTCCCTGCTGCAGTGGATTTGGGACCTCCTGGCCCACCTGCGCTCCTATCGGGGGTAAAGCGGGCCAGTGATCACTAAGCGGGGGGCCTCCCTGAGCTCCCCGGTTTCCTTCCCCTCTTCCAGGGTTTGCGTACCAGGGTGGAATGCAAGCGCTTCTGGTGCCTCTTAGCTCCCTAATGGTGTGCAGAGCTGAACTCATCGTGCCTGCTCAGGACCCCGAGGGGGGGAGGAAGGAAATTCAAATGACGCTGGGGCAGAGTTTACTTACTACTTAAACCTGCTGGAAGACACCTCCAGGTAAGACTGCTCCCTACAGTATGGATGGTGTGTCTGCTTAATGCCCTGCGTCTGCAGAGCCCAGCCCTGCCCCAGCCTCGGTAAGTCTGTGTATGGGGTGGGTCCTAGCCTAGGGTCCTGGGTATTATATTTTTAGTGGTACTTCTAGTTACACTTCTCTCCCTTTCTCTAAGGAGACAAGTCTGCCCATAAAAACCCTGCTAGAAAGGCTCCTAAGTGTGTCATCTTTAATAAGAAGCTTCCCTCTCTATGGGAGAAAAGTTTTGTCAAGTGTGCAGGGATAAAGTGGTTAGAGCTGATGACCCCTCTCTCCTGGATGAAATCAGTACCCTCGCTAAGCAGAAGGTTCAGTCCTCCTTGGCTGCTTTTACACCTCCTCCTCCGCCACCTCCTTCGGACCATCACCCTCTAAAAAGAGAAGAATTCAAATAGACGACTCCGACTCCGAATCTGAACACTCTTATGACTCAGCTTCATCAGCCCATAAGATGTCGGAGGCTAGAAAATATCTTTTCTCCTCAGAGTATATAAAGGAGTTGGTTAGCACAGTTCGTAGCACTATGGGGTTAGAGGAGGAGTTTGTTCCCCAGACTGTTCAAGATGAAATGTTTGAAATATTAAATACAGGGAGACATATCGATTTCCTGGTGCATAAAAACATCCTGGATATGATCTCTCAAGAATGGGAGCTTCCAGAGAAACGGCTGAACACCCCCTTAGAATATAAACATAAGTTTCCTCTGGAGGGTGATTCATCTAAGTGGGATATTCCTAAGGTGGATGTACAAATGGTAAGAGTAGCTAAAAAAACTGCAGTCCCTTTTGAGGATTCTACACAGCTTAAGGATCCAATGGATAGGAAGATAGAAAGTCAGCTGAAAAAAATCTTGGGAAACTTCCACCTCTGCTCTCAGCTCAAACATAGCTTCCCCCTGTGTTGCCAGATCCCTCTTCCGATGGCTGGATGAGTTGGAGAATCACATCTCTTAAGGAACCTCAACAGGGGAATTGTTGGACTCTCTTCCTATACTCCAAAAGGCGACTGCTTTCTTGGCCAATGCATCTATGGAATCTATTTGTATCGCTGCCAGGTATCTTGTTCAGTCTAACTCTGCCTGAAGAGCCCTCTGGCTCAAGATGTGGAGTGGGGATGTCACTTCTAAAATTAAGTTATGCTCCATCCCCTTTAAGGGCAAATACATCTGTCATGCCCGCCATGTCCGTTATGCCTGTCATGTACTGTCATGCCCGCCATGTTCGTTATGCCTGTCATGTCCGTTATGCCTGTCATGCCCGCCATGTCTGTTATGCCGCATGACCCCTGGAGCAGTGCGCACGTGCACCGAACTATCATGCCCGCCATGTCTGGTATGCCGCATGACTCCTGGAGCGGTGTGCACGTGTACTGAATTCTCATGCCCGTTATGTCTCATGCTGCCACAGAGGTACTGCCACAGAGGTACTGCGCCTCCTGAGGTGTGGTACCCCACCATCCAGGTAAGGTGGAGACCCCTGACCACACTCCAACACCTGCACCCCACACAGTAGAGTAGTGTAGCAAAGCACCCTTTGGTGGCTCCCTGCTTGGAACACGAAGAGTGCTGGGAGGTGGGTGGAGTTTAGATTGCACCAAATGAGCGGGAAGAGGATAGGAGTTAGAGAGTTGGTCACAGGAGTCTGACGAGGTCGGACCTGTGGAAGGAGATTCCCTGAGGGGGATGGAGGAAAGGAAAGTGCTGCAGCCGACCTCAGTGATCTGGGTCCGCTGGCACAAGAAAGGAACACTGATGGAAAGCCTGACTCTCCATAAGAAGGAAAGGATTAGTACGGAACGTGAGGAGAGGAAGAGAACCAGGGGAGCAGTGTTAGAGGAGAACCCTTCCCAAGTTCTAAGCGCAAGGCCGGGGTCCGGTCCCCGAGGTTGTTTGTATTCTTATGGTCCCGCAACAGACACCAGAGGAATAGAAGTTGATGAACACTTTATTCCCACACCAGACTTGGGGGCACAACAGCAACGAGATAGAGATCTGGGACTGGGTAGCAGAGAGTCCCCGAAGCAGGCTACAGCTGTCTGCCGTACAAGTAGAGTTCGTAGGAACATCTGACAGGAGGAACTCCAGTGTAACTAAGTACTGTGAGGACTTCTCTAAAGGCGCTAAGAGGGAGACGTTTAGAAAAGGCACATAAGTTGGAGGAGTGTTGGAAAGGTGTGCTTCATCTAGCCTGGAGGTTGACTGAGCTCCTGACTCGGAGGACACAGCACCGATGTGGGCTCTTGAGCCACAACAGACTGTGATTAAAGCTTTGGATCTACATGCTCTGGTGTCCTACACTTATTCCTGCGTCAACCTGCCCGGCACTGCTACATCCCCTGCGCCTGACACTACACCATCTAAGTGTCGCTACATCCACTCTGCCCTGGGACTACAGCCCTGCCTGTAGAGGGCTATACCATCACTGCTGCACCACACCATCTGTCCCAGAGGAACTGTCTGCAGCGTCGGCATAATATCTATATTGCCGAACACCACAGGTGGCGTCACGACTTATTCATTCACACTGAACATTTACAATGGGTACCCAGGGCCACGGGCCAGGTCACAGCTACCGTGACAGCTCCAATTGAGATCCACCGGGCCCGGTACCGAGTACCCCGCAGCCCTGGGTGTGAGGGCGACCCACGGTGTGCACGCGTGCCTTACCTCATGGCTGCATGCCGTTGCTAGGTAACCATCCGTCTCTGTTCTGATTCTGCAATCTATGTATTCCTGGAACCCCTGATCATGTGACCTTTCCCATGTTCTAGCACTGTCTGATTCTGCAATCCTTTATGTATTCCTGGAACCCCTGATCATGTGACCTTCTCTATGGTTCAGCCCAGTCTGATCTAGCAACGCTCTCTATGATCCTGGAGCATCTGAACCGGAAGACTTTCCCTGATGATCCTCACCCGGAAGTGCAGGTGCTATGGTGCTATATCAGACCGCCCCTTCCTATGGTCGGGGCCTGAGTATTGTGTGGCTTCCCTGCATGGCTGCTTGGTCTGCTCGGTCGCTCCCTGGCTCCCTGTATTCTGTGCCCCTGCACTCTGCTCTGTAGTGCGTCTCTGCACACACTCTGTGCTTGTACTCTGCCTCTTGTCTCGTGCCTTGTCTTGTGTTCTCTCGTGCCATGTTTGTCCTTGCCTTGCTTTGCCTTGTAGTACTTCCGCTGTTCTCTGCCTTAGCCTGTTTCGACATGTCTAGTCTTTGCTATTCTGAGCCTTGTAGTACTTCTCATGTTTCTTGCCTCTGTCTGGTTTTCCGTACTCTGTCCTATGGTGCTCTCTTGCACAATTCCATGTCTAGTCTCAAGGTTCTCCCTTGACCCAGCTCTGGGCTTCGTCCTACGCTCCGCTGCTAGACTCTGTCCTATTGTACTCTCTTGCACATTTCCACGCTAGTCTCAAGGTTCTCCCTTGACCCGGCTCTGGGCTTCGGCCTACGCTCCGCTGCTAGCTCTGTTCTCGCTCTGACCTGGCTCTGTGTTTCTGCCTATGTTCCGCTTCGTGTTCCGTATCCTGCCTTGCCTTGCTTCTCGCCTAGCCTTGCCTTGTTTCTTGCTTTGCCTTGCCTTGTTTCTCCGTGCGCCCTTTGCATGTGCCTGGCCTTCCTAGCCTCCTGCTTGTGCCTCAGCCGTGCCCGCCCGAGCCGTGCCTGCCTGCTTGTGCCTCAGCCGTGCTCGTCGGTCAGTGACAGCTGTGTTGCCTGCTATGCCCCAGCCAGGTTCGCTGGAGTCTTACCCGCCTGTTTGTGCTGCAGCCCGTCCAGCTACCCATTGCCCCAGCCGTGCTCTCTGTGCTTCCTTGCACTCACGCTGTCTCTGCACTGTGCTCTCCGTGCTTCTCTTAGCATGCGCAGGCCCTCGCCTGTCCCGTGGCATACCTCCCCATGCTTCTGTAAAAGTATGCGCAGGTCTTGCCATGTACCCTATGCAAAACACAAGCCGCGGAGACACCATCACATGTTTCTCAACGCAAGCAATGACTAGCCAGGTCTTTCCCTGGGAAGGAACAACCACAGGAAGGGCAGTCTCCAATGAAGGAAACCACCTATGCCAAAACATGGTATCCATCCACAGACAGCTGTTTCGGGGTATTGCCCCTCATCAGTGTGGAGTAGGAAACTGGCCAGTAGGAGACTGCCCTTCCCGTGGTTGTTCCTTCCCGGGGAAAGACCTGGCTAGTCATTGCTTGCGTTGAGAAACATGTGATGGTGTCTCCATGGCTTGTGTTTTGCATATTTTTACATATTTCCCATAAGGGATGGGGGCATTGCTCTAGAATCACTGCGTTGAGAAACATGTCATGGTGTCTCCGCAGTGTTGGATGTTGATCTCCATGAGTTCCTTCATCCTCATTTTTCACATTGCCACTGTCATGCCCTCTCGCACGCACAGGTCTTTGCCTGTACTCTGTCCCTGGCATGTCCTCTGCACGCGCAGGACTCTGCTTTTAACCCTGACCCTGGCGTGTCTCTCTGCACGCGCAGGATTCTGCCTTGAACCCTGACCCTGGCATGCCTTTTGCACGCGCAGGACTCTGCCTTCTACCCTGACCCTGGCGTGTCTCTCTGCACACGCAGGACTCTGCCTTGTACCTTGTGCCTTGGCGTGTCTCTACACACGCACCCTGTCTTGTTTGTTGAACTTTGAACCCTGGCGTGTCCCCTACACACGCACCTTACCTTGCACCTTGCTTTGAATCCTGGCATGTCCCCTACACACGCACCCTGCCTTGCACCTTGCCCTGGACCCTGGTGTGCCCCTAGCACGCACCCTTCCTGGAATCCTGCCTTGGACCTTGGCGTGTTCCCTAACACGCACCATGCCTGGATATCTGTCGTGCCTCCTTGCCTGTACCATGGTTTGCCGGATGCCCAGATCCTGCCGATCGCCATCAGAGCTCTGGCACCTGATGACCCTGTTGATCGTTGCCTGCTGTCCAGAGTCCGATGCCATTGAGACCCAGGCGTGCCACCTGGCACGTACCATGCCATGGACCTTGGCGTGCCCTCACACGCACCTTGCCATGTTTGCTTGTTCTCACGTTTTTGCACTGAATGTTTTCCTGAAGTTGTCTTAATGAAGATACCTTGAACTTACGTTTTGTCTTGTCTTGCTTCCTGCTCGTCCTTGTCGTCAGACACTCGTACCTAGTGTCTACCTGAGCCGGCCGTCTGGTGCCAGCAGTCGTGGTGGCTCACCCCCTTGGTCTTGCCCCTGACACTCCCTGTATAGGGGGTGGTTCCTCACACGGTCAGCTTGCCCTAGGTGGGTGGGTGCCACGACCCAGAGGGTCCACTCTAAAGAAAAAGTCAACTCAGTGTAAGCTGACCTCGTCACAACGTCTTTGGGCCAGCTATTGATGAAATTCTGGAGAAAGCCACGGATAGAAAGAAGGCTCTTCCGGAGCAAAAGCCCTCGCAGAAAGCGCTTTTTTCATGCCTCTCTGCCTCAGACCCCAAAACAAAGGGTAAAGGGAAAACCGGGAGATGGAGTTATGCTAAAGGAAAGGGCAAGAACATCCTTATTCTCCAGCAACTGCACCAACAGGATAAGCAATGACTCTGACACTGTGGGAGGGAGGCTCTCGAATTTCTTCCACCGTTTGCAGGCCATTTCCAAATGCCGTTGAGTCCTCAATGTTATCAAGGAGGGTCTTCTTATGGAGTTCGAGTCCTACCCTCCTCAGAGTCTAAGAGTCACCTCACTAGCATCTCATGGAGCCCAAAACTTGCTGATTTTCAGGTCTACAGGATCTGCTAAAATTGAACGCAATCTCCCCAGTACTAGTGGACGAGTGGTGAAGGGGTCACTATTTCCAACTCTTCTTGGTAAAAAAAAAACCTTCAGGAGAGGCACACATTATCATAAATTTGAAGATTCTCAATTGTCATATTTCATATCGCAGATTCAAGATGGAGTCGGTAAAATCAGCTATTCTCCTGATAGGCCCTCATTTTTTCATGGCAACCATCGCCCGGAAGGATGCTTACTTTCATGTGCCAATCCATCCACGTCACAGGAAGTATTTGAGGTTTGCAGTCCAACAGAACCAGCGAGTGAGGCACTATCAGTACAACATGCTCCCCTTTGGCATCTCCTCAGTGCCAAGGGTGTTCTCCAGGATAATGTCAGAGGTGGTGTTTTACATCTGGGGACAGTGCATCTGCATTGTGCCTTACCTGGGCGATTTCCTTGTCATAGGCCCTTCGGCTCAGACTCTCATGAGTCACATAGCAAAGTTTCTGGACATTCTACAATCTCTCTGGGGTGGCTCCCAAATCTGAAGAAATCTCAGCTCCAACCCTCCAAAACGAGAAGGTTCCTGGGAGTCCTACTAGCATCGGAAACACAGATGTCCCTACTACCAGAGGATCATCACCTAGCTGTGACAGCAAAGATCTCAGATTTCAGGAAACAGAGGTCCCCTACTCTTTGGGCAGTCATGTCCTAGGCTCTATCATCACTTGTATTCAGTCAGTGTCTTGGGCTCAGGCCCACTCCAGGGTTCTACAAGCCCATATTCTTGAGAACTGGAACAGGGACCCCATCTGATTGAACAGGAGAGTTCAGACTCCAGGCCGTGTAAAGGCTTCCCTAGCTTGGTGGTTGAGCCCCAAAAATCTTTGCAGAGGTCTAACCTGGTCTCAATCACCTCTTGTTACGATAACATCTGACGCCAGCAAGAGAGGCTGGGGTGCCGTAGTATCTCATAGCCTGTTCCTTGGACACTGGAGTCCAGAGATAAGTGCCAGGTCCTCCAACTTCAGGGAGCTAAAAGCAGTGGAGGAGGTAGCAGGCAGTCTGGTCTCCGGCTGTCACATCAGGGTATATTCAGACAACATGACTACAGTAGTCCACCTCAAT
The DNA here is from genome assembly GCF_039654945.1 of Dendrobates tinctorius. Taxonomy (NCBI): domain Eukaryota; kingdom Metazoa; phylum Chordata; class Amphibia; order Anura; family Dendrobatidae; genus Dendrobates; species Dendrobates tinctorius. The sequence continues at coordinate 5,519,454 of NW_027361788.1, read as the reverse complement.
TATCAGGGAAGCACGAGGTTTGACAGCCTTAAATGCATTTCAAGCTGAATATTCTGATGGGCTGAAAAACACCTTCTCTCCCTGACAGCCGTCCACCTAAAGGGGTCCTCCAACCTCCAGGCAGATTTCCTGAGCAGCCAGGACATAAAGCCAGGAGAATGGAGCCTGAACAAGGGTATTTTCCAGATGCTGGTAGCAAAGTGGGGCCTACCAGAGATCGATTTATTGGCTTCAGGTCAAAATACACAAGTCGAAGCCTATTTTTCTCTCAACCCCAGGGACAGGTCCATGGTAGTGAATGCCTTTGCTCAGGAGTGGAGCTTATGGTTGGCTTACGCATTTCCTCCGTTTCCAATGCTGGAAAGGATCCGGGAGGATCAGGTGCCTACCATTCCAGTAGCTCCTGTGTGGTCAAGAAGGAGCTGGTTCAACCTCATCATCGATCTACAGATACACTGCTCAGTTCATTTGCCGATAGACGCCGACCTTCTTTTGCAGGGACCTCTTCGTAATCTGAATCCTCAAAGGCTGAATTTAGCTGCCTGATTGCTGAAGCCCAGGTATTGTGTGCACAAGGGTTTTTGGACAAAGTAATTACTACCTTAAGTCCAGGAAACCAGTCACCAACGCTATTTATAATAAGGTGTGGAAGAGGTTTTCATCCTGGTGTATTCCTAATTTACCTGATCCTTTCCACCCCAATATTTTCCAGATATTGGACTTTCTACAAAAAAAGCTAGGCCTTAAACCCAGTACCTTGAAGGTTCAGGTCTCTGCCCTGAGCTCTGTATTTGATCAGGACTTATGCAACCATCGTTGGATTAGAAGGTTCATGGTGTCAGCTCTTGGACTACATCCCAGGAAGCAAACTGTCCCTTCTTGAGATCTAAATTTGGTCCTCAAAGGTCTCATACAGCCACCGTTTGAGCCTCTGTCTTCCTGTACTCCTCAGCTCCTTTCATTCCAGGCAGCCTTCCTTGTCGCCGTAACTACAGCAAGACATGTAGGAGAATTGCAGGCTTTATCCATAAGAGAACCTTATCTAATAATTAGAGACGACTATATAGTTCTTTGTCTTGATCCATCCTTTCCTCCTAAGGTAGTGACCAATTTCCACCATTCGCAGGACATTATGTTCCCTTCCTTTTGCCAGAATCTAACAAATCCAAAGGAGAAGAATTCCATACTCTCGATGTTTGACATACTATTTTGCACTACTTAGAACTAACCAAACCTTTGAGAGTTGACCAAAATTTATTTGTACATCCATCGGGTTGAAATGAAGAGTAAAAAGTGGCAAAAAGTACCATCGCAAATTGGATCAAGAGGGCCATATCTGAAACATGTCTGGCCCAGTACATGACACACCCCACCGGGGTCAAGGCTCATTCTACAAGGTCTACCTCAGTCTTCTGGGCTGAGAGAGCAGGCGCATCCACCGAGCAGATCTGCAGGGACACAACATGATTTTCACTCCGTACCTTTACCAGACACAATAGAATGGACTTATTATCCAATGGGGATCTAGCCTTTGGCCGGAAAGCACTCCAGGTCGTTGTCCCCCCTAGTGCCGTATTGGCTGGTATTCCTCCTATGCTGTCGTGGAAGGTGACTAGAGAAAATAGAATTAGACCTACCAATAATTCGGTTTCTGGGAACCTTCCACGACAGCACTAATTCCCTCCCTATGTTCTTGGCTAATTCCTGAGAATCTAAAGGTAACCGGTGCTATGGTGTTAGTTGTAAGTCACTGGTGAGTAGGAGGTGGGAGGGAATTTTAACCTCTTTGTGTTTCCTGTCCCCCCATTAGGGTGTGGAGACAACCTCCTATGCTGTCGTGGAAAGTTCCTAGAAACCGAATTACCGGTAGGTCTAATTATATTTTTTAATTGCCTTTTATGAGGTGCATTTTTTTGTCTATTTTTTGGGCGTATAAAACTTCTCTGTTTTGGAATCTTTCTATTGCTTACCTTTCATAAAACTTTTAAAGTCATGTGCGGATGCATTCCGCTACATAGGTGCATTAAAAATTAAAAACGCATATTCCATTTTTATCTGCAAATTTTTCACATTTCAGTCAAGTCTATGGAAAAAAAATTGCAATTAGTATTATCTTCTTGTAAAGGCCCCCCCCAAAAAAGCAAAACACGATTCGGTGAAGAATTCTTCCCAAGATTGACACCGTTTTGCAGATAACACAATTTATCACTTGGGTTTTGATTGGAGCCATTCAATGCTCTGTGCATGTGGATAATTCTGCATACTGTACCCTGTTCAGTCGGTGCTGTGTTATACCATAAAAATGAGAAAATTGGTCCCTGAGGCCAGAAATAACTATGTCAACTTCTGCTGTTTATATTTTATTGAGTGTCTGGCTTCTAGATATTTTGTAATTTAATACTACTAAATGTCAACTGAAACTTCTCCCTACCACAGCATGATGTTCAGTGACAGAAAATCATTCAAACCCAGACAGGAGAAGCCTCGTTAATGTGTTTCTTCCCTTTTCCGTACAGTGATCTACAGGTTCTTTACAATAGGAAAAACACAAGTTGCTTGATGTCCAGATTTAACCAGATTTACTTAAAGACATGACTTTGCGGAATAGCGGTCATGAGCTACACAACATAATGTAGCCAGTGTAGATACAACTCCTTCCAAATTAGTAAACTTTTGCCACTGTTGCTTTCATTCATGCAAGAGCAAAATTATCCAGCCATGTGATTTACTACCATTGGGGTTAATTGCAGAAGTAACGGCTTTAGCTGTTTAGGCTTAAAGGGAATCTGTCACCCTTTTTTGGCCTTTGAGCTGCCGGCATAGACATCGGGGGCTTATCTACAGCATTCTGTAATGCTGTAGATAAGCCCCCGATGTAACCTGAAAGAGAAGAAAAACACATTATATTATACTCACCGAGGTGGGCGGTCCGGTCCGATAGGTGTCACCGTCCGGTCCCGCGCCTCCCTTCTTCATGCGATGACGTCCTTTTCTCCCGTCCTGTAATGGCTCCAGCGCAAGCGCACTGCTCTGCCCTGTTGAGGGCAGAGCAGAGTCCTGCAGTGCGCAGGCGTCAGGAGAGGTCTGGCGCCTGCGCACTGCAGAATTCTGCTATGCCTTCAACAGGGCAGAGCAATGCACTTGCGCCGGAGCCATTACAGGACGGGAGAAGAGGACGTCATCGCATGAAGAAGGGAGACGCCGGACCTCAACACCCATCGGACCGGACCGCCCACCCCGGTGAGTATAATATAACGTGTTTTTCTTCTCTTTCAGGTTACATCGGGGGCTTATCTACAGCATTACAGAATGCTGTAGATAAGCCCCGATGTCTATGCCGGCAGCTAATAGGGCAAAAAAAGAGTGAGAGATTCCCTTTAAAGTGAGTAAGGCTACTTTCACACTTACGTTTTTTTGCTGCGCGTTTTTTGCGCACACAAACGCATGAAAAACGCATTGTGCGTTTTTTTGCGGGTTTTGGTGCATTTTTTTGCGCATACGCGTGCATTACAATACGCATGTATGCGCACCCATAGACTTTAATGGGTGTTTTGCTGTAAAAAAATGCATTGCGTGCGCTTGCGTTTTTCGGAGGCAAGTCGGACGCACAAAAAATGCAACAGGATGCATTTTGTGCTCCCGAGCGCACCCTGCAAAAAAACGCATGCGCATACAAACGCGTACGTGCGCATATGTATGCGCACATATGTGCACCCATGTTAAAGTATAGGGGAAAAACGCATGCGTTTTTTGCGCTAAAAAGCAGCGCAAAAGAACGCAAGTGTGAAACCAGCCTAATAGAGATAATTACTTACCATGTGCCATTAATAAAATTTTGCATCCTCTAATGTTTCATCATTGACTTCCTTCAAAAAAGGCAAGGTGTGTCTGCTAAGTGTAAGTTTACATATTGTAAAGTTATTGCAGATTTTAATCACGGATTTCTAAACTAAAATCCGCAGCATTTCTGCTTCTAAAATCTGTACATATTTTCTTTATTTATTCTTGCAGTTTTTTTTTGTTTTTTTTTACAAAGAAACCTTCTAAAAATAATGACAGGTCAGGCTGAACCATTTTCCGACGCAGCCACTTTTTGCATTTATGTTTTTTGTTTTTAATCCCCCTTTTTCAGGAGCTATAACTTTTTTTGAGTCCACATAGCCGTACAAGGGTTTATGCTTTGCAGAACGAGTTGTAGTTTTGAAGGACACCATTTACTTTACCATATAATGTACTGGAAAAAAAATTCCGACATGGTTTGTTTAAGGGGTGTACCTAGTATCCTGGTTCGCCAGGATAATGTCATTACGGAAATAAAAAAACTTGTTTCAGCATTTTTAGTGGTGAAAATAAATTTTGAATCTTTAAGGAAAAAAAAATTATATAGTAAAAATCACTGTCTGCTATGAAGCCCAGCTACAAGCTGGACTTCAGAGGTGGACTGTCATGACAGATACAAGTTTGTTCAGCAGGCCATGGCAATCATAAGCACCCCACGATTGCGCCTAGATTGCCAGGGGCATTTAAGAGGTTAACAGCATTGGATGGAGCTCAGCTCCACTCACTGCTTTTAGAGACAGATGATGGCTGAATAACACTGGCAAGGAGCTGCCAGGTAGGTTGGGGGCTCAGCTCCTGAGCCTGCTCCATACACCCGCTTCCTATTTGCTGTCACGGACTTAGGTAGGGGAGGGTGGCCTTAAATTGTCCCTGGAACCCTCTGTTCCAGGGGTACTCTTGATGGTAGAGAGGCCAGAGTCTCTGACCTCACTATTCTTTTGTTAATCCCTGGTCTGTCCTCTCCCCTACTTCATGGAACATGGGACAGAAATGTAATGTGAACAAGCCACACAGGACAAAACAAGGATAACAGAAACCTTCTATCATACAAAAGCACCAACCAACGATAGGAAAGTAGAAAAAGGATAGGGACCGGGAGGAATAAACTAAGCACAGACAGGGACTAGGAGATAAACATACACATACTACAGAACACCTCCACAGCAACTTCTCTCCAAAACACTTAGCTTAAGCACAGGAAAACGAATCTCCAATAGCAACAATGAACTCCTACTGAGCACAGAGTCTCCAAAGAGCAAGGAAGCAGAGCTTTCACTGGCAAGGCAGAAAGTGTCTGGCCAGGTTTTATATGAAGAGTAAGATCAGAAGCAGCTGAAATAGAGCTGAATATTTCTGACCAGCATAGAAAGGATCATTAACCTGTTCTAGCCCCAGATCTCCCAGGTTGGCATGACACATTCATGACACTTGTCCCATACATGTAGATGTGGATGTCAGGATATTGTAAATGTAAAGGTACTGGAAGTGAAGTTCATTGGATGTGAAGAACAGAAGGCAGAGAAGGGGTTAACAGAGTTTACTTTAAACAGAATATTGAGTAGAAGGGATACTCTGGACAGGGAGATGAACTCAACAACAAAATGGCACAGGAACTCTGAGCGCAACAACATCATTTGCACAAAGCACAATATCTGGCTGGAATATCTCCCGCCGGTGTCGCAGTCTGTGGACAATGTCTCTGGCTCTGTTGCAGAGGTATGAAATGCACTGTCTCCAGACCGTGCCCATGTATCCGGGCTTATTTGGCTTAAGTACATTGGTGTGTGGGAACAGTCTCTTTTGTTGATTCCTCTGAGATGTCACAGAACAAGAGCAGCATGCAGGCCTGCAGGCCACGGCAGCGTGCGAACCTCTAACGGGCTCGCTATGATTAGAACGAGTCAAAGTATCTTTCAACTGCGAGCAATAAGGACCGGTATGGAAACATCCGAGGGCAGCTCAGTCAGAGCTCTCTCTGATGGTAAGTCAGTCTGCAGGGAACTTGAGTATGTGGCGTTCGCAGTCAGAGCAGTGAGGAGGGAGTCAACCTTCACCCTGTTCTCATGTTGCTTTCCCGCCAAATCTCCCCTGATCACACCGGGTTGTCCTAGTGGAGGCAAAGTTGGGTCTGTACCCGCCATAGCATTTTCTTCCAGAGTCTCTGGGCTCTGACTAACAGGCGCATCCTCAGGCTGTTGCTCGGGGTTTCCTTCGGGTATGTGCACACGTTGTGGATTTGCTGCGGATCCGCAGCAGTTTTGCCCCTGCGGATCTGCTGCAGATCCACAAGTAATTTACAGTACAATGTTATTCTATGGGGGGAAAAAAAACGCTGTGTACATGCTGCGGAAAAATCCACGTGGAAATGCAGCGTTTTTTTTCCGCAGCATGTCAATTCATTGTGTGGATTCCGCAGCGTTTTTACACCCATTCCATTAGAGGAATCCGCAGGTGTAAAAACGCATGCCAAATTCACACAAAATCCGCAATAAAGCCACAGAACATCCACATAAAAAACTCTCGGATTTTGACCGCCAGGCTCTGACAAAAGATGCAGATTCCACACGGAAAATTCCGCCCAGAAATCCGCAATGTGTGCACATACCCTTCTTCTTCATCTTCCTCTGGCATGGGAGGTATCAATTCAGGAATCTCAGGAGTTTCATCCTCCTGTAAAATCTGCACCAATATGTGAACCTAGCCGAATGCTTCACCACCTCAGTTTAATTAAGTAACAGATTCGCTGTGGCTTTTCTGACAAAAAAATCTACAACAAAAAATGCACCCATATCTGAATGGAAATATTTAGAAAGAATTGCCATGCTGCAGATTTCAAAATCCTCAACACTAGTTAAATTATAAGCTGAAAATCAGCCCAGTGTGCATTTATGCTTGAACTAGGCTTCTATTTAGGACTCTAAGGGCATGAGCAAAGTGTTTCAAAAAACATTTTTCAAGATTTTTCATGCAGAACATGCTTCAGGAACTCTCTGAGTTTAGTAAACCTGAAACGTCTTTTTTAGTACTTTTTCGGCATTATTTTTACTTTTGTTTTGAGCATTTTATCAGGTGTCTTTTTACTGTAGATTTTTTTTCATATTAATTAAACACTTAAGTAAAAGCTCATTCAATGAAGCAGATATGACAACAAGACACTGAAGAAGATGCATTTTCCAGGCATCTTTTGAGCCTTTCCAATTCCCAATGACTGCTAGTGTAAATCATTGAATATCTTCCTATTGGAAAACACCAGAAAACTGAACATTTTACTTCTGTTAAGCTCTTGGCGACTTTCAAAATCTGAAGTGTTTAAAAGATATTTAAAAGCTTGAACATATGAACAGCAAGTCGCTATTACATAGAATTCAATAGGACCATTCTCAAAAACTTGCTCAAAAATCCTGCTGAAAAATAACCTTAGACTAAATGTACATGGTGCCTCCTAGATGCCGAAGAGTTTTCTTGGGTGAAGACGCTTAAGGAAAATGCTAGCAACCATTTTCCTGAATTGGCTTTTCTGGCAATTTTATCTGTCATTCCTGTGGTGACTTTGCTGCGAGCATTTTTTGTTCTATACTGTGAAGAATTGAGCTTGTCACTTTTTTTAACTGCTTCAAGGTTTCTGAACCCTGAAATGGTTAAAAGAAGTGACATAAATCAGAACATGTGCACAGCAATGTGGTTTTTACACTGTTTTGCATTATGTCCATTTTATTGGGCAGTTTTGCAGCGCATTTTCAGGCAGTTTCCGGATGGAATCCACTTGAAAAAGGCGTCGTGTGCACACAGTCTTCTAGCACAGTGTTCAGAACCTAAAGTTTTTGAAGAGTTTTGAAATTTTGATCAGGATTTGGAGTGTTTCTGCTTCAAAAGTTCCTAAAAAAACCCCCTATACAGTCATATGTTAAAGTTTGGGCACCCCTATTAATGTTAACCTTTTTCTTTATAACAATTTTGGTTTTTGCAACAGCTATTTCAGTTTCATATATCTAATAACTAATGGACTCAGTTATATTTCTGGATTCAAATGAGGTTTATTGTACTAACAGAAAATGTGCAATCTGCATTTAAACAAAATTTGACCGGTGCAAAAGTATAGGCACCTCAACATAAAAGTGACATTAATATTTCGTAGATCCTCCTTTAGCAAAAATAACAACCTCTAGTCACTTCCTGTAGCTATTAATGAGTTCCTGGATCCTGGATGAAGGTATTTGTGACCATTCCTGTTTACAAAACAATTCCAGTTCAGTTAAGTTTGATGGTCGCCGAGCATAGACAGCCAGCTTCAAATCATCCCACAGATGTTCAATGATATTCAGGTCTGGGGACTGGGATGGCCATTCCAGAACATTGTAATTGTTCCTCTGCATGAATGCCTGAGTAGATTTGGAGTGGTGTTTTGGATCATTGTCTTGCTGAAATATCCATCCCCTGCGTAACTTCAACTTTGTCACTGATTCTTGCACATTATTGTCAAGAATCTGCTGATACTGAGTTGAATCCATGCGACCCTCAACTTTAACAAGATTCCCGGTGCCGGCATTGGCCACACAGCCCCAATGCATGATGGAACCTCCACCAAATTTTACTGTGGGTAGCAAGTGTTTTTCTTGGAATGCTGTGTTTTTTAGCCTCCGTGCATAACGCCTTTTTGTATGACCAAACAACTCAATCTTTGTTTCATTAGTCCACAGGACCTTCTTCCAAAATGTAACTGGCTTGCCCAAATGTGCTTTTGCATACCTCAGGCGACTCTGTTTGTGGCGTGCTTGCAGAAACGGCTTCTTTCGCATCACTCTCCCATACAGCTTCTCCTTGTGCAAAGTGCGCTGTATTGTTGACCGATGTACAGTGACACCATCTGCAGCAAGATGATGCTGCAGGTCTTTGGAGGTGGCCTGTGGATTGTCCTTGACTGTTCTCACCATTCTTCTTCTCTGCCTTTCTGATATTTTTCTTGGCCTGCCACTTCTGGGCTTAACAAGAACTGTACCTGTGTTCTTCCATTTCCTTACTATTTTCCTCACAGTGGAAACTGACAGGTTAAATCTCTGAGACAACTTTTTGTATCCTTCCCCTGAAAAGTTATGTTGAATAATCTTTGTTTTCAGATCAATTGAGAGTTGTTTTGAGGAGCCCATGATGCCACTCTTCATAGGAGAATCAAATAGGAGAACTACTTGCAAGTGGCCACCTTAAATACCTTTTCTCATGATTTGATACACCTGGCTATGAAGTTCAAAGCTCAATGAGGTTACAAAACCAATTTAGTGCTTCAGGAAGTCAGTAAAAAGTAGTTAGGAGTGTTCAAATCAAGAAAATGATAAGGGTGCCCATACTTTTGCACCGGTCAAATTTTGTTTAAATGCAGATTGCACATTTTCTGTTAGTACAATAAACCTCATTTGAATCCAGAAATATAACTGAGTCCATTAGTTATTAGATATATGAAACTGAAATAGCTGTTGCAAAAACCAAAATTGTTATAAAGAAAAAAGGTTAACATTAATAGGGGTGCCCAAACTTTAACATATGACTGTACATACCCAAAAGGCGCGGTCAGACGACCGTATAACACAGACAATGATTGCATCGCAATGATCGGACTGGCCGGTGGCCCTCCTGACCCAAGCGTGACAGGCTGTACTTCTATGGAACTTGGGATGTCGCCACGGACAGGAGACAGATCAAGAGTTATCAGGATTTTAATAAAAACAAGTACACTCCACGCAGGGAGTGACAGGACATGGAGGGGTATGATAGGACAAAGGACGGGATGGGGAGTTTGACCTGGATAGGACAGGGATGAACGATAGTTCAGTAGGAAAAGGAAAAAACTTATCAGTCTGTAGTCTTCTTGATTGCAGCGTCTCAGTTCTCAAACGGTGGCAGCGGCAACAGCGGCACGTGACATCTTGGAGGTGTCTGTGTCTGTAGAGGACCGGGTTCCAATCCACAGAGCAGGAGATGAGTCTCTGAAGGGTGCGGGAAGCTCCCATACCATGGAACTCCAAACACTGTGCTATTCCAGTACAAGTAACCGCCGGAGTGAGGCTTCACTTCGCGGTGTTTTGGGAACTTGGCTGACGAGCTCTGGCCTAGTCATCTGTGGCTTAGAGCGGAGCGAGGGCGTTACAGTCTCTGGTCTCATCTGTGAGTCACCTCCCAGCACACCAGCACAGAGGATAGTGGGGAACAGGCAGTCTGTCGACTACTTGCAGCGGACCTGTACGCAGGTAGACCGTCACGTCGGCCTGTGCTCACGGGATCTTCTGCCTTCACTGCCGTCACTGTACCCGACTGCCTGCTTCGGTTTGCTGCCTGCCCTCTGACCCTCTTCCCACGAGTAGCGCTTTTTAACTCCACCCCGCCTACCTCAGTCACATGCAAGGGTCAGTCCCTCTCTGGAAGTCTTCGCCCCTGCAACATTGGTGACAGTCCTGGCAGTTCCTGAACCAGAATGAGAAAGGTACCCCTGATCTTGTTCTTCTTGTTCTTACAGAGCTATCATATTCTGGTCAGAATAGCCTGCCGGCCAGTCCGAGCATTGCAATGCAATCGTCATCCATGTTATACGGCCGTTTGACTGCACCATTAGCCTTAGTTTCCATTGTGGATATTGGGTGAATTCTCCCACTGCAGGTTTTCATTGCGCAAAAACCACAGCATCTTAGGGTATGTGCACACGCTGCGGATTCCGCTGCGTTTCCGCAAGTTTTTGGCCGCTGCGGACACGCAGCAGTTTTAGCTGCGGTGTACAGTACCATTCAAATGAATGGTAAAAAAAAACCGCTGTGTAGATGTTGCGGAAAAATCCGCACGGATTTGCTGCGGTTTTGAAACCGCAGAAAGAATTGACATGTCAATTCTTTCTGCGGAATCCGCAGCGGGTTCCTATCTCCACCATTGTGGAGATGGTGAATCCGCAGGACCAAACCGCAGGCAAAACTGCAGATAATCCGCAGGTCTTTTGACCTGCGGTTTATCTGCGGTTTTTGCAAAATCCATGCGGATTAATCCGCAGCGGATTCCACAGCGTCTGCACACACCCTTACAGTCTTACAGTTCCCACAAAGTGGATGAGATTTAAGTAAATCCCATGCCCATTGTGCTTTTTTAAGCAGTGTAAACTGACTTTCACACCTTTTTTTTAAATCTGCAACATGTTAATTTCTCCTGCAGTAAATATGCATTTTATTTGCAAAATTTCCCCATGAACATGAATTAGGTGAAGAAAGCGTGCAGATAAATGTGTGCATTTAGGCAGCAGAAATGCATTAAAACCACAGATAATCTTCAGATGACTTTATTAATAAGGTTTTAGCAAAGCAAATGAACAGGACATTTCCAGAACAAAGCGGTTTTATTTAAAACATAACATATCTAAAGGAAAAAACCACAGCAGAAAAAAATGAGAAAAAGTGGAACTAAAAAACACATTGAAAAACCACAAGTAACCCATTTTCGCTAACAGGTGCAGAAAGTCTAGAATATCAGAAATGCCTCAAATCCTCACCATGGGAACTTAGCCTAAGAGTAGGTTCACATGAGTGTATAAAAAAAAAATCAAGCGTTTCATCAAGAAAAGTGGGACGATTTTTTTCTCACCTGTCATTCATGTGCAGTCTGTTTTTCATACAGCAGCAGCCATCAATCATGTATAAGACCACCTACATTTTCTTATGTCACAGAACTGCAATGTATCCGTAAAAATCGGATGCTGTACTGTGTCCCCATATGGTGTCTTATTTTTGTATTGTACTCATAGACATGAATGGCTGAGTCTAATCAGATTTATAGAAAAAAATAGTGCAAACTGCAATTTTTTCTTCACACATAGATTCGGATAGTGAAAAAAATCGCACTGCCCCATTGAATAACATCAGTCTGATTGCTGTCCATTTTTTTTTTCTTCACATAGAGTAAAAATCCACACTGCAGATTTTGAACAGAAATTTCAGCAGCTGAAAAATTTGTTCCACTGATGGGTGGAAAAGTTGCATAACTTTCGGCAGCAAATTCTGCAGTAAATATGCAATGTTAGAATATACCCCTAAAGGAAACCTGTCATGTCCAAAATTCTATTTACCTGCCGATATAAGGTTAATTTGCAGGTTTTTAGCATTAAAAAGTTGTCTGGCTACCTTACTGAAAGCTTGGCTACAGGGAGAAAATTAACTTTATTAATGTGGGGAACTGCCAGCTTCTAGTCATTGAAGTCTCTTGGTATCCTGTGAGTGGTGGCTGTAAACCCTTCCTGACACCTAGTTTGACAACTTGCTCTACAGGGCATCAGTGCACAAGAGTTGTCAATCCGAGTGCTGCTTTGGACTTACAGCCACTTCTCACAAAATAGTGAGTGACCGTAGCCTCTGCAGGCAAACCTCTGTGAGGCCGGTTTGACACGTCATGACTCCTGATATTTCCGGTACCAGAAAAAGCGGAACCAGAAATATCCGTGTTCGTATGTCCGTGTGTCAATTTGTCACATTCGTGTGGCATCCGGCACATGGACGACAACCGTGTGTGGTACGTGTTTACACGGACCCATTGACTTGTATGGGTCCGTGTGATCTGTGCTGTCGCTCAAAAACGGACATGTCAGCGTGTTTTGCACACGGACACATGGTCCTGAAAACACTATCACATGTACATAGACACATTCATTTGAATGGGTCTACGTGTGTCAGTGTCTCCGGTACGTGAGAAAACTGTCACCACACGTATCAGAGACACTGACGTGTGAAACCGGCCTGACTGAAAGCGAGTAATAAAGTTCATTTTCTCTTTGGTTGCCGTGCTCTCAGTAAGGCGACTGTGCAGCATTGTAAAGCTAATAACCTGTAAATTAACCCTATATTTGTTAATATAGTTTAAGGACATAACAGATTCCCTTAAAAGTGAAAAGTGCCACCCGTTTGATCCTCCTCAATGCCTCCTCTCTCCATAGCGAATCTAATAGTATTGGCGTCACCAATAGGCTGTAAGCCAGATGCTCTGCATCGCCTGTGTGTGAACAACGGCACATATAGACTTTTTTTGTGCATTAATATGCCAAATAACCACCCCCTCCATGGATTGGCAGGCTGTGAGTGGTTGTTTCATCAGCATTTTTGCACCTAGGTCCACTGCATCATATTAGTGCATTTTTTTGGAGGCCTGGGAAGGTAAACATCTCTGCCTTTTATTCTGCTGGTTTTACAAATTTTTGGAGGATCTTAAAGTCCTATTTTTGCTGCTTAGTGATAGATTTAGTGATAGTGTGAGGGGAGCTAGGGCCGTTGTTGTGGCTGACATATATTGCTCAATCACGCCCTGGTCTCCCGCCCAGGGCTGCCACTAGGAATTTCGGGGCCCCATACTGGCAAAATTTATGGGGCCCCCCTTGAGACTCCGCCCAGGCTCCACCCCCAGCTCCGCCTCCACCCTAGCTCCTCCTCCACCATGCGAACCTTCCAAAATCCCTCCGCCCTTTCTTGGAAAAACTTCACTTCTACACCACACCCTCACCAATCTCACATCAACACCATATCACATACATAGCCATCAGCTTTAGTTTTGACCAAAAGATTTTTTAAGCCTGCCACCATGACAAGGTAGACTCTATTGACAGGGCCCTACTCTACTCTAACCTATTAAACATTTGGTAACTTTTTTTAACCATTATTGTGCATTCATCTTCAGACAATGACCAGATGATACTGAGTCAGTGCCCATCTAACTCTAACATACTCCAGCAAGGTGGCAAAGGCAGTACCTTATATTAGGTTGGTCACATATTAAGTCAATGTAATTGTACCCCCCATGAGACCCCCAGATTCTGTTCCCTCTCCCGTCATGGCTCTTTGGGCACCGCCACCATGCCACCAGAGACGGAGACATCGGAGAGAGTCAGAGACAGACAGTCTACTCACCCTGCTCGCTCGCCGCCTCGTGACTGGTCTGCCAGTGCCTACCGTCTGCGCCTCGCCATCCACCGTCCCGCTGCCGTCCACGGTCACCATCTTCTGCTCCCAGCCTGGTCCCACCACGTGGCGCGCTGGCACAGCCTATGGGTGATGGTCACACAAAATCCCTCATGCTCCATTCAAACATGGCTTTAGGACCCCAACTTCTCAGAAAAGGGCTTTTGGCTGCCAGCTATGTAAGGTGTATGTGCACCCCAAAACATGAGATCGCAGATATCAGCACTTCAGACCAGACATGCTTCTGTAGACACGGACTGTGCTAACAAATCGCCAGTGATCAGCACTGACACTGGTATCCGAGGTCCCAGCAGTCAAAGATGACAAGATGAGAATGGAGGGGCTGCCATGTCCCTGACTAATATGTCCCCACTGCTACAGATCTGATAGTGAACTGCCAATCAGATCAATTTACCTGAATGACATTGACATAGGGGAACTGGAAAATCCCCAATGTTCAGCACTAGACCTGTAGTGAGGGTCAGCCCTAAGAGTAAGCGCACGAGCAGCACATTCAATGTGGACTTTCCTCAACAAAATCATGTGGCACGTGTGGATCTTGTCACATACAAGTGACACACTGGATTTTAAAATGCACATTTGAGTGGGAATCTCCCACTCATTTGTATTTCCTCACACATTTCCTGGAGGAATAGAAATGCATATTTATAAGTATCTAATGGTCCCAGGACTGCGCTTTATGTTACATTACCATCAAAAATCTGTTCTGTCAAAACCCTGCAAAAGAGCCCTGACCCTAAAAATGGCACAGAGTGGACTGAGAACCAGTGGGACTATAAAGCCCCCAGTCAATTTTACACTGCAGACTTCTCCGCTGCCTTGCACATTGTGAGAATAGAGCAGGTGACTTTATAAGAGTTGTCAAAAGGTGACCCCAAAAAATCCCTGAGGTAAGAAAAGACTAGATAATATTACCCCCTCCCCTATGTCTGACTCTGAACCCTTCAGCTAGTGCAGGGGAGGGAGAGGACTGGGGGGCTTTATTTACTGTATTGGGAGTCATCTGGGGACAAGTGAAAGACCCCTAGAAGATGACATCTCATGCACATAGGGCAACCTGAAACAGTAGGGTAAGTGGGAAGAAGCCGGCTCTGCAGCAGAGAATATAGGGCAGGTGGGTGGGAGTCTGCCCCTGTGGGGTACAACACGGGGATGTACCCTAAGGCTCCCAACCCCACAATGGCACTGCAGCCCCTCAGGGGGAGACAGGTTTATTGAGCTGGTCGGAACCGCTGCCCCACAGAGCCTTGCTCTCCCAGCATGAGAGCCGCAGTCATATCGCAGCTGCTGCAGAACTCCTATCTGAAGCGCGGTTTCCCTTATCCCCTTCACATGGCCATAAGCGCCCGCCGCCGACGTTGCATAACAACTTTCTAATGGGCCCCCCAATGCCAAAATGCACAAGCGGCTCTGTACACCGCATACACACGGCTCCGCTCCGTACACCTCGCACACACGCGGCTCCGCTCCGTACACCGTGACCTCGTACACACGGCTCCGCTCCGTACACCTCGTACAGACACGGCTACGCTCCGTACACCTCGTACACACACAGCTCCGCTCCGTACTCCTCGTACACGCACGGCTCCTCTCCGCTCACCTCGTACACATGCGGCTCCGCTCCGTACACCTCATACACGCGATGCTCCGCTCCGTACACCTCGTACACACGGCTCCGCTCCGTACACCTCGTACATGCACGGCTCCTCTCCGTACTCGTCGTACACGCACGGCTCCTCTCCGCACAACTCATACACACGGCTCCGCTCCGTACTCCTCGTACACACGGCTCCGCTCCGTACATCTCGTACACACGGCTCCGCTCCTTACTCCTCGTACACACACGGCTCCTCTCCTTACACCTCGTACACGCTCGGCTCTTCTCCGTACTCGTCGTACACGCACGGGTCCTCTCCGTACACGAACGGCTCCTCTCTGTACTCGTCTTACACGCACGGCTCCTCTCCGTACTCGTCGTACACGCATGGCTCCTCTCCGCACAACTCATACACACGGCTCCGCTCCGTACTCCTCGTACACACGGCTCCGCTCCGTACTCCTCGTACACACGGCTCCGCTCCGTACACCTCGTACACACGGCTCCGCTCCGTACATCTCGTACACACGGCTCCTCTCCGTACTCCTCGTACACGCGCGGCTCCTCTCCGTACTCCTCGTACACGCGCGGCTCCTCTCCGTACTCCTCGTACTCGCGCGGCTCCTCTCCGTACACCTCGTACACGCGCGGCTCCTCTCCGTACACCTCGTACACGCGCGGCTCCGCTCCGTACACCTCGTACACGCGCGGCTTCGCTCCGTACACCTCGTACACGCGCGGCTCCGCTCCGTACACCTCGTACACGCGCGGCTCCGCTCCGTACACCTCGTACACGTACGGCTCCGCTCCGTACTCCTCGTACACACACGGCTCCGCTCCGTACACCTCGCACACACAGCTCTGCTACATCCACCCTGTAAACCCCTCCTGAACCCACACAGAAACTTTACCTCATCCAGCAGTACACCATGACAACCAGCACAGCAGAGTCCTGCAGACATGAGGCCCCTGATCATGTGACCCCTGACTCCACCCCTCCTGTGACCTCATCACAGGTCCTGTGCGCACACAGCAGACGGAGCTGGAGGAGCCTGAACAAAATGTAGGGGGGCCCGGGCCGAGCGTGGACCTGGCTGCCATTGTTCTCAGGCGCCGGGCGGGCACCGGGCCCCCCTAAGTACACGACAACAAGCACAGCAGAGTCCTGAATACGTCCAGGGCCCTGATCATGTGACACCGGACTCCTCCCATCTTGTGACCTCATCACAGGTCCTGTGCGCACACAGCAGACAGAGCTCGGGCTGCCAGTGTGCTCGGGCGCCGGGCGCCGGGCGCCGGGCGGGCCCCCCCTAATCACTGGGGCCCCATACACTTGTAAGGGCTGTCATGCCCTGATGGCGGCCCTGCTCCCGCCACATACATACAATGTCCCCTTTGCAGCGTACCTTCTTTAACGCCTTCTGAACCAATAGGGTCCCCTCTGGTCTGCTGTGGGTTCACTCCTGCTGGTTTTGCACAAAGAGAGACAGAGTCCAGTTTCAACTTGTAACACACAACTTTACTTGAATCCCTTCGCAGTAAATCCAGCTTAGTTACAGCAACATTACAGGGAACATCACAGTACACATTCTTGTCTATTCCTGTGCTTTTCCCCACCTTCTAGAATGCTCCTGGGTCATACTGACTCATCCGGTACCGCAGAAATCCTTATGTCCAACTTAACTACCTTCAGTAGTTCCCCTGTCTGTTTCACCCTAGACATAAGGGTATCTTCCCACGAAGTCAGCTGCCACATCTTGGTGCTGCCCTGCATTCCTCTGCTGCTGTATCCTTCAGTTCCCAAGCCCTGGATGACTAGGTTCCTAGCTTGAAACATTACGGGGTCCACCAGATTGCCCGGGATCTAAGGCCCCACAGGACTATCTGGGCTTCCTGGCCCTACTGGGCTGTCTGGTTTCCCTGGACCTACTGGGCTGTCTGGGCTCCCTGGCACTTACTAACTACCTAACTACATTCAGGAAATGTTCCTATGTTACCCACAGTTGGCCCCTACTAATTTAACTAATTGTAATTCTAAGCTCCTATTCTTATCCTAATATGCCCCCCTCTAGTGGCTAAACCTATAACTTCACTTTCCCTATTTACACAACATATATACACATAGCAGCATCAGGTACATTACTATATATATATATATACTGCTCAAAGAAATAAAGGAAACACAAACAGCCTGTTGCAACTTTATTTTTTGGAGCAGTATATATACAGATTAGAACCTTAGCTAACCGAGACATGTTTGGGGCATAGGTCAGTCTCTGTAACCCCTTACAATTGGACTCGCAAATGTGAGGACCCATGACGTGGGTTGCGAGCTTGCATATTTTGGCCATAATATCAACTAATACTTCACATATTTTTGTATGTGTTTTTTGCACTTTATTTTTCAGGGTGCAGTTGGGCCCATTTGGCTCTGTAAACTGTGTTGTCTGTTCACATGGGATGCATTTTGGATAGCACTGGGCAGCCCACCTAATCTAATAGTATGGGCATCACCAATAGGCTGTAAGCCAGATGCTCTGCATCGCCTGTGTGTGAACAGCGCCGCATACAGACTTTTTTGTGCATTAATATGCCAAACAACCACCCCCTCCATGGATTGGCAGGCTGTGAGTGGTTGTCTCATTGGCATTTTTGCACCTATGCTAAGTGGGTGCACTGCATCCTGTTAGTGCATTTGTTTGGAGTCCTGGGCAGGTAAATATCTCTGCCTTTTTTTCTTCTACTGTTTTTTCAATTTTTTGGAGGCTTTTTAAGTCCTCTTTTTACTGCTTATTGATCGAATCATCTCTCATGCACCCAAACAATGACACTTTTACCACCATGCTTAACTGTAGGCAGGACACACTTGTCTTTGTGCTCCTCACCTGATTGCTGTAACACACGCTTGACACCATCTGAACCAGATAAGTTTAACTTGGTCTCATCAGACCACAGGCCATGGTTCCAGTACTCTATGTCCTTAGTCTGCTTGTCTTCAGCAAACTATTTGCGGGTTTCCATGTGCATCATCGTTAGAAGAAGCTTTCTTCTGGAGTGACAACCATGCAAGCCAATGTGATGCAGTGTGCGGCATATGATCTGAGCACTGATAGGTGGACTCCCCACCACTTTAACATCTGCAGCTATGCTGGCGGCACTCATACATCTATTTTAAACAGACAACCTCTGGATATGACACTGAGCATGTGCACTCAACGTCTGTGGTCTAACTTGGCGAGGTCAGTACTGGGTGGAACCTGTCGTGTTACACTGCTGAACGTTCTTGGCGCCCAGCTCAGTGTTAGGGTACTGGCAATAGTCTTATAGCCTTGGTCATCTTTTTGTAGAGCAACAATTCTTTTTTTCTGATCCTCAGATAGTTCTTTGCCATGAGGAGCCACGATGAACTTCCAGTGACCGGTATGAGAGTGTGAGTGCGATAATGCCAAATGTAACATACCTGCTCGCAATTCACACCTGAGACCTTATAACACCAATGAGTCACATGACAAGGCACAATTTAGCCATTTTCACTGTGTGAGGGGTGTACTCAGTTTTGTGATATACTGTATGATGAGGAATTTATAACAATGATTTGT
The DNA here is from genome assembly GCF_039654945.1 of Dendrobates tinctorius. Lineage (NCBI taxonomy): Eukaryota > Metazoa > Chordata > Amphibia > Anura > Dendrobatidae > Dendrobates > Dendrobates tinctorius. The sequence continues at coordinate 5,500,429 of NW_027361788.1, read as the reverse complement.
AGGTATAAATGACACATTTTCCAATAAAACTATAATTTTATTACATTTTCTACTTTTGCACTGGTTTCCAATGACTAAAGTGCTCATAATGATAATCTGTAGCTATAGAGAAACCTATAAGTTCAGGTATATTTTCATGCAGTACTTCTACTTACTTGCAATGTAGCAGCAAAACCGTTAGGTAGGAGGACGGCAGATGTTATTACAAAGATCTGAACAGATTAGAGGTGAACTCACAACTAAATGATAGAATTATAGATTATTCCCCAAGGTATTAATGAACTCATTTAGTTTAAAAAAAGTTCTATTCAAAAGAGTAAAAGAATTTCAGTACACATCTGCTCAGGTTGTTATACTGGATTTTACATAATCATACTGCTAAACAAAACAATAATGTGGGAATAGGTATCCATAGAACAGCTGCAGGCATTCTACGGTTCTTTTACCTTGAAGTTGTCTCATTAGAGTAGAGTTTAAGACACCTCCAAGATGTGGCTTATAAAGTCTAGACCCGCAATGTTCTGATCTTTGTTCTAGACTGTTTGGTATCTCTTTATATGGGCAAACATAACTAAGCTTATCCAAAATCTACCAAAAATGTGTAAATTGTAAGGTAGATAAATAGTGACTGGTCAATCAGACCTGTATTAAAAAGGTCACAACTGTACAATAGGTGAAAGCAGTGTACTGTATATATGTATGTATATGTAGGGAGGTGGCGAAGAACCCCAATGCTTCCCCTCTCTCCTACATGCTTTTGTATGTACTGTTTGGAATGTATAATGTCTGTTAATGTGTTAATGTGTTATTAATGCCATGCGTGCTGTTCCTGTATCCTAGAGTTAGGGATAGCAGAACTTAACCCGGAGGATGGGGTTAACAGAGCAGAAAGTTCCTGCTCCTCAGTCAGTAGCCCGGGCACGTTTGCCATGGGCAGGTATGCAACAATGCCAGACCCCAGGAGGGGATAGAATCTACTGCCCCGGACTTAAGGACAGCAACATGGGCAATGCCAGACCCCAGGAGGGGATAGAATCTGTTGACCCGGACTAAGGACAGTAACACGAGCCCCAGGACTGCGTAAGGGCCCTGCCGAAGGGACTTCAAGTGTCCGGCATGGGGGACTGCTGCCTCTTTTGGCCGCCGTGGCTGTTGTGGGTACGGCCATGGACAAAGCTAGGGAGAGAGCAGGAAGCCAGTGTTTGTACTTCATTCATCTCTGTTATTAAAATTGTTCTCTCTGTTGGACTGCAACTGTGTCTGGATTGCGTTTGTCCTACCTATTTCTGTACAAGGTATCGGGATGTATACTTGTAGGGTTCAGACAGGTTGTCAGGATGCAGTGACGAGACACGAGACTGGGTGTGATTTGTAAAATAAACGTTTATAAATTGGTGCCACTGGGGCTCTGCTGAACAAACCAAATAGGCAACAACAAACTGTCCTCGCAGGGACTCAATATCATTTACAACACTTTTTCTTATATTAAATGTGACTAATCCGGCTAGTCCGGGTGTTGCAGGCCACGTACGGCCGAACTAAGGGTCCTTATTTCCTATGGACAACTTATCCTTCCAGGGGTCTGTCAGGATCACAGGCGTGGCCGCGTAGAGGTCGCTGATGCGGCTGCCCTGACGCCTCGATATTCCGGGATGGAGCTGGGCTCGACAGGCCCTTGAAGAAATGATGCCGGTGGGGCGCAACAGGCCCTGAAGAAACGATGCCAGTGGGGTGCAACAGGCCCTGAAGAAACCATGACGGTGGGGCGCAACAGGCCCTGAAGAAACGGTGCCGATTGGTGCATCAGGCGTCTCCTTGCGGCTTCTCATCTCACCGCCGAGATATGACGCAGTCTCTAAATATAACCGTTCACCAACCTCTGCTCAGGGTCCCTTAGCAAACCGGACGGGGCCTCTACGGCCGCCTGTAGCGAGATTGCGTCCCCAGGGGCCGGTGATGACAGGGCTGCGACTGTGGGAGAAGGCAGGGGGGCAGTGTCCTGACTGCAGTAATGGAACGGTCTGTAGTCGCCGCGGGCACTGGAGGTCGCGGACTTGTCACAGCAGGGAGGGAAACAGCGGGGATGGCTGTATGCGACCGTATGAGGGGAGCGGCTGCCGGTGAAAGACTCTCACGTGTCACTTGTCGGTGAGTACGCAGCTTTCCTTTCACAGACCCCTGTCGGTCTCTCGGTCCTCTCTCTCGGTCCTCTCTGTCTCACACAGCTTCCTGCCTGTTGTCCGGCTCTCTGTCAACTGACACCTGAGCGCGCCCCCTGCTCCTTTTATCCTAGCCCCGCCCCCTGTTGCCCTGACACCCTTAGTCGTGTCTCTCCCTTTGTCATCCCCCCTGGTGTGATTCCTTCAGGAACCCTGATGGCGGTCCCCTTGGTTCCGGCCCAATCACTATATGGGGGTCCTCCTCCCCACATACTGACTGTAGCTTAGTTGACTCGCTGGGTCTACCACCCCGGGCCGCCTTGTTACATATACAGGGCTGTCCCCAGGAATTTCAGGGCCCCATACTGGCAAAATTTTCAGGCCAGAGACTCCCCTTGAGAAAGTGGTGCATGCAGCACGTGATGCGCACGTCAGGGTTCATCATACCCGGCCCAGGGTCTCCTCCAAGTGCCCTCCTCCTTGGTAAGCTTTTCCCCTGTCTTTGATTATTTTGGACTTCTAGCTCTACACCTTGCTGCTATTCTAACGTTTGGGGGATCTTACCCAGAAGTGTGGAATCTATATTGCACTAGCACTTTAGATATGTATTCCCATGTGATTTCCATGCATTAGGGGACACTTTGGCTTCCCTGTGGGGTCTGTTGTTATCCTGCTATAGTCTTAAGACACTTGCATTTGCTGTTACTTTGTATGATACTTTTACATGAATTTTTCAATAAAGAGATGTACAGTATTTTATTATATCCACCTGATTGCTCCTCTTCCTCCTTTATACACACCTCTAGAGACTCTGCCCAGGCTCCACCCCAGCTCCACCTCCACCCCTCGAACCTTCCACAGTCCCACCGCTCACTCTTGGAAAACTCTGCACCATGTCCCCACTAATCACACAGGTACAGTTCCCATCAAACACTACTTCAAATGCATAGCCATCAGCTTTTGATTTGGCCAAAAGATTTTTTAAGCCTGCCTTGCCCTACTCTACTCTAACCTATTAAACATTTGTTAAATTATACAATACTCCTTTTAGGTATACTTTTATTTATTTTTCTTTAAGGTAATGTGTTACATACATTTTTTTAAATGATCAATAACACCGCATACAAGAAACAAATAATGTCACACCATGACCAGATCACATATTACCACCACATAGTGAATGAATACTACCATATACAAAGAACAAATACCACCACACCATGACCAGAAGACATATTACCACCACATAGTGACCAAATAATACCACATTCAAGAGACAAATACTGCCACACCATGACCAGATGAAATATTACCACCACATAATGACCAAATAATAACACACTCAAGAGATAAATACCATCAAACGATAAATAGATCACATATTACCACCACATAGTGACCAAATAATACAACATACAAGGGGCAAATACTACCACACCATGCTCAGATAACATATTACCCACAAGTTTTTGAAGGAACTTGGAAGGAGGTTGTTCCAAACATCTTGGAGAATTGAGTCCACATCTTCTGTATATGAGGTATGTGCAGATCCTTCAGTCTCTTCCTGTGATCCCAGACAGACTGGATGATGTGAGATCAGGTTTCTGTGGGAGCCGGATCATCCCTTCCAGGACTCCTCATTCGTCTCTATATACTAAAGATCGTTGGCTGCATGTTTGGGGTCTTTGCCCCTCCTAGGTAAGCTCAGCCTAATGGCATAGTGGATCCACGAATCACGCGTGTTACCTGCGTTTGTGACACAATCACTTTGCATTTTGTTAATTGATAAAAATAAACTATTATTAACACTTCTATTTTGGAAACATCTTACTTTTGCAGCATTTTCTCCACACCTGCTTAAAAAGTTTGCACAATACTATATACATACAGTATACACTGTATTTCCAAGCTAGAAGCACATTTTCACATACTACCCTCTGTTGAGATTCCATGCATTTTAGCCAGAATGGAGATAATTAAGGGAATCTCTTTCTCTGGAGGGCCTGTCCTGTACTGCTTCACACAGACATACAATTGATTTGAATGGACTGCCTTGTAGGGCCACCACATGAGAAATGAACACTTACCGTAAGATTTTCTCTAAGATTACCCCAAACTGGTTGGGTGTTCAGTAAGAGGAACATTTGCAATTAATTGTTAATGGGAACATTTCCAGCCAGTACAGAAACCCAATTAATACATACCGTGGCATGTAAAAGTTTGTGCAACCCAGATCAAAACAATGATCTCCAAAAGGGTCCTTTGTATGTTAGGCAAAAAAATTACATCGTCATTTTTTTACATTTAAAAAGTACAAAAAGGAAAATGGGCTGATGCAAATTTTTGAGTACTCTTGGAGATTTGTGTGCTCAGATAATTTTGACCAAGGTTTCAGACCTTAATTATCCTGATAGCTTCATGGTTTGTTCACTATCATCGTTAGGAAAGGCCAGGTGATGCAAATTTCCCAGTTTTATATTTATAAAAAAAAAACAGCCTCCTCTAACCTTGTGCCAAAAAAAGCAGCTATTGATTTTCTATGCTTTATGGCCAATGTAAACATGCTTTTATATGCTGCATGTATATCAACTCAAACCAAGTTCATTTTTGTGTTTTTTCTCTGTATTTTTGCATTCTGTGCAAGCCAGGGTATGGCCTCCCTCTCCTGAGCTGGAAATTGTATTTAAAGGCTTCCCCTGACCGGTGTACACTGGTTGGGACCCGGTCCTTTTGTCTGCCCTTATTCACACACTGAGGCCAGTTTCACACGTCAGTGGCTCCGGTACGTGTAGTGACAATTTTCTCACGTACGGGAGACACTGACACACATAGACACACTGTAATGAATGTGTTTATGCAGATGTCAGCGTGTTCACGGACCGTGTGCAAAATACGCTGACATGTCCATTTTTGTGCAACAGCACGGATCACACGGACCCATACAAGTCAAAGGGTCCGTGTAAACACGTACCGCACACGGATGGCATCCGTGTGCCATCCGTGTGCATTTTTAGGAGTCATAGGGTTAATATTGAAGCCAATTATTTCACTACACGGACACGGACACACGGACAGCATACGGATCACACACGGATGGTACACACGGACATATGGATAGCACACGGATCACACACTGATGGCCTTCGTATCCACACGGACACGGATAGCTCCGGTACCGGTTTTTCCGGTACCGGAATTATCTGGACGTGTGAAACTGCCCTGACATCAGCTTTGATATATGATAAGGTTTTTAATATTAGACAGTGTAGGACCACCCTGACCCCAGAGTCACCTTGTCAATGGTAGGACAGCTTTTATGCTATATTTGATCAAATACAGTATTACTAAGAACTCTGTATTACTTAAATGCACTTTTGCTTTTTATTTATTTAATTACAGCAGGGCTTTTCTCATTTTGTCTTTTGTAGGTTTTGTATGCTTTATGGCCAATGTGAACATGCGTTTATATGCTGCATTTATATAAACTCAAACCAAGCTTAATTTTTGTGGTTTTTTCTTTGTATTTTTGCATTCTGTGCAAGCTGGGGTGTGGCCTCCCTTTCCTGAGCTGGAAATTGTATTTAAAGGTTTCCCCTGACTGGTGTCCACTGGTTGGGGCCCGATCCTTTTGCCTGCCCTTATTCATACACTGACGTCAACTTTGACACATGATAAGGTTTTTAATATTAGACAGTGTACGACTACCCCGACCACAGAGTCACCTTGTGGATGGTGGGATGGCTTTTATGCTATATTTGATCAAATACAGTATTACTAAGAATTCTGTATTACTTAAATGCACTTTTGCTTTTTATTTATTTAATTACAGCAGGGTTTTCCTCATTTTGTCTTTTGTAGGTTTTTATATTGGTTCTTTTAAGCAGCTGTCACTCTGAAAATGAAAATGGTGGAAGTCCGCAAAACAGGAGTAGGCTATAAGAAGATAGCAAAGTTGCCCTTACCTCAGTTCAAAATATATTCAAGAAATGGCAGTTAACAGGAATAATGGAGGTCAAGATGGGGTCTGGAAGACCAAGGAAAATTTCAGTGAGAGCTGCCCGTAGGATTGCTAGAGAGGCGAATCAGAACCATCTCTTGACTGCAAAAGACCTTCAGAATGATTTAGCAGACTCTGGAGTTCTGCTACATTGTTCTACTGTTCAGAGACACTGCACAAATATGGCCTTCATGAAGGAGTCATCACAAGAAAACCTCTCCTGCATCCTCACCATAAAAATCAGCATCAAAAGTATGCAAAAAAACAGCTAAACAAGCCAGATACATTTTGGAAACAAGTCCTGTGGACCGATGAGGTTAAAATAGATCTTTTTGGCTACAATGATCAAAGGCATGTATGGAGAAGAACGGGCAGAGAATGTCAGGAAAAGATCATCTAGCCAACCATTAAGCAAGGGGTAGATCAATCATGCGTAGGGGTTGTTTTGCCGCCAATGGCACAGGGAACATTTCTCCGGTAGAGCAAAGAATGGATTCAATGAAATTTCAACAAATTCTTGATGCAAACATAACACAATTTGTAAAAAAAATCTGAAGTTGATGTCTCGTTCCATCCACCAACGTCACGTTGCACCACAGACTGTCCAGGAATTAGTGGATGCTTTAGTCCAGGTCTGGGAGGAGATCACTCAGGAGACCATCTGCCGCCTCATCAGGAGCAAGCACAGGCGTTGTACAGTAGGGAGGTCATACAGGCACGTGGAGGCCACACACAATACTGAGCACAGCAAACCTTTTTGTCACAGCTCGCATTGATGTGCCATCCTGGATGAGCTGCACTACTTGAGCCACTTGTGTGGGTTGAAGAGTCTGTCTATTGCTACCATGAGTGTGAAAGCACAACCAATATCCAAAAGTGACCAAAGCATCAACCAGAAAGCATTGGTACTGAGATAGTGGTCTGTGGTCCCCACCTGCAGAACCACTCCTTTATTGAGGGTGTCTTGATAATTGCCAATAATTTCCATCTGTTGTCTATTCCATTTTCACAAAAGCATGTGAAATTGATTGTCAATCAGTGTTGCTTCCTAAGTGGACAGTTTCATTTCACAGAAGTTTGATTTACTTGGAGCTATAGTCTGTTGTTTAAGTGTTCCCTTGATTTTTTTGAGCAGTGTGTATGTATGTATATATATATATATATATATATATATATATATATGAACAACGGCAAAGCAAAGTCCAGCAATAACGTGAGCAATCCAGGATGCTGTTAAAACATTTTTTCTTTCTTTTTATTCATAAATCCATTAAAATGCAATGGTCCAAGCAGTTCAAAACAGCAATAAGGCAGGAAAGTAGTGCAGATAGGACTACGCGTTTCAGATTAGATTCTGGACCGTGAAGAAGGCGGGTTCTACCGCTGAAAGAAAAATTTTTTTAACAGCATCCTGGATTGCTCACGTTATTGCTGGACTTTGCTTTGCTGTTGTTCACATTTGTATGGATGGACTCCTACATCCAGATCCGGGCACAACGGAGTTAACCAGGTCAGCTGAGGTTCCAGGTGGTTCACAGGAGTGAGCTGGTCTACATTGTTGGATATATATATATATATATATATATATATATATATGTGTGTGCATATATCTATTCTTTTTTAAGCTGTCAATGTGATTTTATTGTAGGCGCACATGAATTGCTGGCTTTTCAAGGGACACCGGTGCATAAAAATCAGACAGCACTCGCATGGTACGAGTGCTGTGCAATTGTTTTCTCGCACCCATTGAATTGCATTGGCAAGTCTCGTCCGCGATACGCAGCAATATGCAGCATGCTGCGATTTTTTTTCTCAGTCCGATTTAAGCTGAGAAAAAAATCACAGAAGAGATGTCACCCATTGAATAACATTGGTCTGAGAGCAATCCGATTTTAATCGGATTGCACTCGTCCCTATTTCTCGCAAATGGGTATGAGCCCTAATATAGACAGTCAGACCACACAAAATACTTAATAAATAACACTTACCGTAGCTCATGTCCGCTTTACATCAGCGCCATTTGTAAAATAATCTTTTATTTTGTTAGGATGTTAGAAGCTTTAAAATTGTAGCAGTCATTTTTAATTTTTTTTAAGTGACTTTGGGGAACCTATATATTGGAAAACCCCCAAAACTGATACCATTTAAAAACAGCGCCACTTAACATGTCCAAAACTGCTGTAAAGTATTATATTAACCCTTCAGGTGCTTTTCAGGAATTAATGTAAAGTGGCATGACATGAAAGAAAAATGTTATTTTTACCACCTAAAGTTGCCGGCAGACTCTAAGGCCATTATTTGTTTGGGAATTGCCATGACAAGCATCAGGACCATGCGATCATGATCTCAGGATGCCGATGGGGTTAAAAAGGGAGTCCCCACACTGTTAATAGTCTAGATGCTGCAGTCACTGAGGGGATGCAGCAGCGGTCAGCTATACTGTACAGCTTTTCAAACAATTTCAAAAAATTTCAATTTTTCATATTTCTAATGCAGTAATGCAATTCATTTTTCATATTTCATGTTTGCATGTTATGGCGCTACAGTGTGCTTCCTTTTTTGTTTGAATGTATATGAGTTGATGACTCCAAGTTAAACACCTGTTCACACTTAGGTTATGCTTGGATGTGATGGTTAGTTTTTGAAATCTGTATTCATTAACCTTCTGACTGAGCACTCCACCTGTTAGCCGCAGGCGGTTTTAATCAAAGCAGGGCCACTACCCCTCCACAGAGATATAGACTTCAGTCTAAACAGAGGATTTACATACCGTATATACTCGTGTATAAGCCGAGATTTTCAGCCCATTTGAAAGTCCCCCTCTTGGCTTATACACGGGTCATATACCTGGGGGTCAGCGGGGGAGGGGGAACGGGGGTGTCAGAGATCTTACTTACCTGTCCTGCCGCGGTCTCTGCAGCCTCGCTTCTCCACTGTCTCCCTTCCTGTCTTCAGTGGTCACATGGTACCGCTCATTACACTCATGAATATGCGCATATTCATGAGTGTAATGAGCGGTACCATGTGACCACTGAAGACAGCAAGGGAGACAGTGGAGAAGCGAGGCTGCAGAGACCGCGGCAGGATGGGTGAGTATAGCGATATTCACCTGTCCCCCGGTCCATCACTGCTCACCGCTGTCTCTGCTGCATCCTGTGTCAGTGACGTTTAGGCAGCAGGGTGCGTGGTGATGTGGTTAGTGCGCGCCGCACCCCTGCTGGCTGAACAGTCACTGACACAAGAAGCGGCAGACAGTGGCGATGGACCCAGGAGAGGTGAGTATGGCTTTTTTGCAGCATATGGAGCATATTCTATGGAGCAGTATATGGGGGCATAGTCTATGGGGCAGAATATGGGGGGCATAAACTATGGAGAAGCATATGGGGGCATATTCTATGGGGCAGCATATGGGGGCATATTCTATGGGGCAGCATATGGGGAGCATAAACTATGGAGAAGCATATGGGGGCATAGTCTATGGGGCAGCATATGGGGAGCATAAACTATGGAGAAGCATATGGGGGCATAATCTATGGAGCAGCATATGGGGGCATATTCTATGGGGCAGCATATGGGGGCATATTCTATGGAGCAGCATATGGGAGCATATTCTATGGAGCAGCATATGGGGGCATAATCTATGGAGAAGCATATGGGGCATAGTCTATGGGGCAGCATATGGGGGCATAGTCTATGGGGAAGCATATGGGGGCATAGTCTATGGAGCAGCATATGGGGGGCATATTCTATGAAGCAGCATATGGGGGCATAATCTATGGAGAAGCATATGGGGGCATAGTCTATGGGGCAGCATATGGGGGCATAGTCTGTGGGGCAGCATATGGGGAGCATAAACTATGGAGAAGCATATGGGGGCATAATCTATGGAGCAGCATATGGGGGCATAGTCTATGGGGCAGCATATGGGGGGCATAAACTATGGAGAAGCATATGGGGCATAATCTATGGAGCAGCATATGGGGGCATATTCTATGGGGCAGCATATGGGGGCATATTCTATGGAGCAGCATATGGGAGCATAATCTATGGAGAAGCATATGGGGGCATAGTCTATGGGGCAGCATATGGGCGCATAGTCTATGGGGCAGCATATGGGGGCATAATCTATGGAGAAGCATATGGGGGCATAGTCTATGGGGCAGCATATGGGGAGCATAAACTATGGAGAAGCATATGGGGGCATAATATATGGAGCAGCATATGGGGCATAGTCTATAGGGCAGCATATGGGGGGGCATAAACTATGGAGAAGCATATGGGGGCATAATCTTTGGAGCAGCATATGGGGGCATATTCTATGGAGAAGCATATGGGGGCATAAACTATGGAGCAGCATATGGGGGCATAGTCTATGGGGCAGCATATGGGGGCATAGACTATGGAGAAGCATATGGGGGCATAGTCTATGGATTCTACCCTCGGCTTATACACGAGTCAATAAGTTTTCCCCAGTTTTTTGCCGCAAAATTAGGGGGGTCGGCTTATACACAGGTCGGCTTATACACAAGTATATATGGTAGGTTCCCATTCAGATGAAGACTTCAGTCTAAGTGAGGTTTGGCATTAGATAGGGTCATGGAAAACGAGAAATGCCTTACCGTGGCTTCCAGGTACACATAACTTGGCCATTTTATGCTCTAAACTTTTTCAATTTTTCATACTGCTAATGCAGTAATGCAATTAATTTTTCATATTTCATGTTTGCATGCTATGGCGCTACAGTGTGCTTCCTTTTTTGTTTGAGTATACTGTACAGCTGACCGCTGCTGCATTAGCACGCGTCGGAGGATACTGTTCACTTATATCTCAGGTCCGTAAAAGGGTACATTGGTGGTCACTAAGGGGTTAAAAAATAAACCATCGGTTACACTATAACATAACGGCCCTATAATAAAAGTTTATTGTTTTGTTGTATGCATGTGTTACACGCAGTGTAAAGAACGAGAATTAGTAGTATTTGTCCTATATTTTAGATTACACAAGTATAAACGTTTTCCAAATATACATCGCATGATGAACAACACATAAATCTACACATTAAACTATAACTACTGACAACAACATAGTCTATCTAAAGAGTAAGCAGCAGAGTCATTTACAGCTATTACTGTGTAGAACCCTCAGTGATAATTATTATATAATTTGCTGAAACAGAATATCTTTTCTGGTGAAGTGCTCTGATATTATGGTAAATATTTGCTCTGTGTGGATATAAGTGTTGTTGAAGTGCATAGGATGAACCTGTAATCTGTGCACAAAATCACAGCGTTAATCTCTAATTTAATGGATTCTTGTGCAGATAATGAGTTATGCCAAATAACAAACCCACATCTATTATGGTATGTTCATTCATGTCTATCTAAAAATTACAAATTGCCCATCAGGCGCTCTAAGTACCTCTGCTTTATAAGTATAGTCTGTGCAGCAGTAATGCAGTGCAAAACTCATATATTCCATATTCCACATCTACCTTTGTGCATGCCGTGTGCTGCTGTCCGTGCTTGTGCATTATTGTAATCACAGGAGCTTGCACTGCTAAGTTTTGTGGCCTATATGTAGGAGTAATAACTGCTTCCTTACCGGCTGAGCACCAGTGACGTAACTTGAAGCTCATGGGCCCAAATGCAAAAGCTGTAACGGGGCCCCCAATTACTGCAAGTCTTTAATAGTATAGGTCTTTTCATATTTACTTTTGGGGTCCTTTAGGCTCCAGGGCCCCGGTGTGATTGCAGCCCCTGCACATATTGTAGTTACGCCCCTGCTGAGCACTCCTTGAAACTAAGGTTGATTTTATTTAGTGCCTTATTCTACATGCCCTTTAAATTTGTACGTCATGACCCAGGAGAGGTAAGTCTGATAATATAGGTTCCCATCGATAATTTGGTATGCCTTGTCATGACAGATGAGCCCACACAGATTGGCCAATGCATGCGCCAAGTACCTCTGTTTTATAAGCATAGTCAATGTTCGCGTATACCTTAGTGCAGTCAAAGCACTGCGACACTCTATTGCCAATCACCTACATTCCATGCACAGAAGCCATATACCATACCGCTTCTTTGGGGCCTGTAGTAGCCCAGATAAAGTCTTGTTCTCTTCATGCTTTTTGACTACTGCTGCCCATAATTGTGATGAGCCAGCTCTTCAGTCCTTCTGCTTGCGGATGTTGGACTCACATGCCGTCCAGAGAATTAGACACTCAGAAGCAGTCTTACTTGTCACAGATAGTCTAAAAATAGCTAGTCAAGACTTGTGGTTTTTAGGCCTTACACTGCAGGCACAAGAACCCCCTTCAAGGAAGTAGTATTTCTTCCTTTCAGGAGTTGTCACTACTTGCATCCACACTCCAGCCTATGGCTTATTCTTATTCAACACTGCAGGATAACAGGTCAAACAGGATGGCTCTTGTTTTAAACAAATGTGTATATTCCATAGTGGTAGTCCATGAGTCCCTTGAATGGAGTAGGCTGAGCCCTAGCGGCTCTCATGATCTTTCCTATTGTGCAGAAGAACCTGTGCACAACTCCACTCTCCAGAAGAACTGCACGATAAGCAAAGCGAGAAAGTTGGAAAACACCCAACTCCTATGTTTTAGGTGGCAAAGCCTGGCACCATAATGAGAACCAATTTGATCTCTACTATGGGGTTTCGTCTCTTCTACATATGTTACCAAGCTTTATCTGCCTAATTATTAAAATGACTTTATGTGATTGAAAATTGATACCATTCCGACTTACGTTGCATACTCCAGCTTACGACTTATTCTTAATCAACACTACAGGATAACAGTTCAAATTAGATTGTTTTTAACAAATGTGTATATACCATAGAGGCAGTCCATGAGACCCTTCGATAAAGAAAGACCAGGCCCTTGAGGCTCCCATCCTCTTTCCTACTATGGAGAATTTCCACTCTCCAGAAGAACTGCATGATAAGCAAAAACAGAGTTGGAAATCACCAGACTACCTATAGTTTGGGTTGGAAAACCTGGCACCATAATGGGAACTGTTATGAATGGGTCACCGAGGAGGATAGCAGGAACAGGTTAAGCCACCAGAAGACCAGAGAGGTTGGTAACTAAGTGGATTGCAGACCCTTGATCCTATCAACACAACTAGCAGTAGCCGTGGAGCATTCCTACGATGCCCTAGACGCTTTGTCACAGCCGGAGAACTAATTAAGCCTAAAAACAGAAAGGTGAAATCTAAACTGCCCGGGAGCAGATCCCCAAAGGAATAGACAGCCCCCAAACATATATTGTCGGTGACTAGAGTTGAGCGACTTTTGCTTTTTTAGGGTCGCGTTTCGTTTCGTGAAACCCGACTTTTCCAAAAGTCGGGTCGAGCAAGATCGTCCGATTATAGGGAAAAGTCGGGGTCGTCCCGAAACACGAAACCCAATGTAAGTCAATGGGGAATAAAAGTCGGCAGTGAGAGGAGGACAGGAAACACACCTACAGTGCCCATTTGAATGCCAAAAGCATCAATTCTTCTTACTTAAGCTTGTCAACCTTAATTAACTTCATAATACAAGTTAAGCAACTGAAAAATGGGGGTTATTTGGCTAAATTTGTGGGGGGGAGGGCTGGCTGCAGGTTTTCATGTGCCCTGGGCGAAAGAGCGCCCCTTTAACACATACCACAACTCATCATGCTCCGATACGGCAGAGAAATAGCGGTATAGTACAATGAAAAATACCTCACTTTTTACATCTCATGACGAGGCCCATCTATTTCTCCATACAAAATCATTGGTCCCATATAATGTTTGAAACAGTATATGATGAGCTCCACATAATGCTACAGTATATGTTGGTCCCCATGGATGAAGCTCCACTGTCTTATGGGCCCAAATAATGCTCCAAACATAATGGGCCCCATTTCTACTGCTCTAGTGTATAATGGGCCCTGTAAATGCTGCTCCAGTGTCTGATGTCCACCTTTGGAATGTTCCAGTGTATGGTGGGCCCCATCTATCATTCTCCAGAGTATAGTGCTCCCCAAAAATTGCTGTCCCAACATAGAAAACAATCAAATAAGTCTCCTCGCTAGGGAATCCCTGTACTTGTCTGGACAGGTGCTGTAGCTTGCTTAACAGCTCGCCAGCCGTTCTCACGCCCAGTATGGATTGCACGTGATTGCACAAAGGTTAGGAAGGGTACCGTATCCCTGGATAACATGTATGGATAGCGTACACATTCAAAATATATGTCTATACAGCATGAGGCAGGCTCAGACGGTGTTAGGCCCAGTATGGATTGCACGTCATTGCACAAAGGTTAGAAGGGGTACTGTATCCCCGGATAACATGTATGGATAGCGTACACATTCAAAATATATGTCTATACAGCATGAGGCAGGCTCAGACAGTGTTAGGCCCAGTATGGATTGCACGTCATTGCACAAAGGTTAGAAAGGGTACCGTATCCCCGGATAACATGTATGGATAGCGTACACATTCAAAATATATGTCTATACAGCATGAGGCAGGCTCAGACGGTGTTAGGCCCAGTATGGATTGCACGTCATTGCACAAAGGTTAGAAAGGGTACCGTATCCCTGGATAACATGTAAGGATAGCGTACACATTCAAAATATATGTCTATACAGCATGAGGCAGGCTCAGACGGTGTTAGGCCCAGTATGGATTGCACGTCATTGCACAAAGGTTAGAAGGGGTACCGTATCCCCGGATAACATGTATGGATAGCGTACACATTCAAAATATATGTCTATACAGCATGAGGCAGGCTCAGACGGTGTTAGGCCCAGTATGGATTGCACGTCATTGCACAAAGGTCAGAAGGGGTACCGTATCCCCGGATAACATGTATGGATAGCGTACACATTCAAAATATATGTCTATACAGCATGAGGCAGGCTCAGACGGTGTTAGGCCCAGTATGGATTTCACGTCATTGCACGAAGGTTAGAAGGGGTACCGTATCCCCGGATAACATGTATGGATAGCGTACACATTCAAAATATATGTCTATACAGCATGAGGCAGGCTCAGACGGTGTTAGGCCCAGTATGTGTTGCACGTCATTGCACAAAGGTTAGAAAGGGTACCGTATCCCTGGATAACATGTATGGATAGCGTACACATTCAAAATATATGTCTATACAGCATGAGGCAGGCTCAGACGGTGTTAGGCCCAGTATGGATTGCACGTCATTGCACAAAGGTTAGAAAGGGTACCGTATCCCCGGATAACATGTATGGATAGCGTACACATTCAAAATATACGTCTATACAGCATGAGGCAGGCTCAGACGGTGTTAGGCCCAGTATGGATTGCACGTCATTGCACAAAGGTTAGAAGGGGTACCGTATCCCTGGATAACATGTATGGATAGCGTACACATTCAAAATATATGTCTATACAGCATGAGGCAGGCTCAGACGGTGTTAGGCCCAGTATGGATTGCACGTCATTGCACAAAGGTTAGAAAGGGTACCGTATCCCCGGATAACATGTATGGATAGCGTACACATTCAAAATATATGTCTATACAGCATGAGGCAGGCTCAGACGGTGTTAGGCCCAGTATGGATTGCACGTCATTGCACAAAGGTTAGAAGGCGTACCGTATCCTTGGATAACATGTATGGATAGCGTACACATTCAAAATATATGTCTATACAGCATGAGGCAGGCTCAGACGGTGTTAGGCCCAGTATGGATTGCACGTCATTGCACAAAGGTTAGAAAGGGTACCGTATCCCTGGATAACATGTATGGATAGCGTACACATTCAAAATATATGTCTATACAGCATGAGGCAGGCTCAGACGGTGTTAGGCCCAGTATGGATTGCACGTCATTGCACAAAGGTTAGAAAGGGTACCGTATCCCTGGATAACATGTATGGATAGCGTACACATTCAAAATATATGTCTATACAGCATGAGGCAGGCTCAGACGGTGTTAGGCCCAGTATGGATTGCACGTCATTGCACAAAGGTTAGAAAGGGTACCGTATCCCCGGATAACATGTATGGATAGCGTACACATTCAAAATATATGTCTATACAGCATGAGGCAGGCTCAGACGGTGTTAGGCCCAGTATGGATTGCACGTCATTGCACAAAGGTTAGAAGGGGTACCGTATCCCCGGATAACATGTATGGATAGCGTACACATTCAAAATATATGTCTATACAGCATGAGGAAGGCTCAGACGGTGTTAGGCCCAGTATGGATTGCACGTCATTGCACAAAGGTTAGAAGGGGTACCGTATCCTTGGATAACATGTATGGATAGCGTACACATTCAAAATATATGTCTATACAGCATGAGGCAGGCTCAGACGGTGTTAGGCCCAGTATGGATTGCACGTCATTGCACAAAGGTTAGAAAGGGTACCGTATCCCTGGATAACATGTATGGATAGCGTACACATTCAAAATATATGTCTATACAGCATGAGGCAGGCTCAGACGGTGTTAGGCCCAGTATGGATTGCACGTCATTGCACAAAGGTTAGAAAGGGTACCGTATCCCCGGATAACATGTATGGATAGCGTACACATTCAAAATATATGTCTGTACAGCATGAGGCAGGCTCAGACGGTGTTAGGCCCAGTATGGATTGCACGTCATTGCACAAAGGTTAGAAGGGGTACCGTATCCCCGGATAACATGTATGGATAGCGTACACATTCAAAATATATGTCTATACAGCATGAGGCAGGCTCAGACGGTGTTAGGCCCAGTATGGATTGCACGTCATTGCACAAAGGTTAGAAGGGGTACCGTATCCCCGGATAACATGTATGGATAGCGTACACATTCAAAATATATGTCTATACAGCATGAGGCAGGCTCAGACGGTGTTAGGCCCAGTATGGATTGCACGTCATTGCACAAAGGTTAGAAAGGGTACCGTATCCCTGGATAACATGTATGGATAGCGTACACATTCAAAATATATGTCTATACAGCATGAGGCAGGCTCAGACGGTGTTAGGCCCAGTATGGATTGCACGTCATTGCACAAAAGATAGAAAGGGTACCGTATCCCTGGATAACATGTATGGATAGCGTACACATTCAAAATATATGTCTATACAGCATGAGGCAGGCTCAGATGGTGTTAGGCCCAGTATGGATTGCACGTCATTGCACAAAGGTTAGAAAGGGTACCGTATCCCTGGATAACATGTATGGATAGCGTACACATTCAAAATATATGTCTATACAGCATGAGGCAGGCTCAGACGGTGTTAGGCCCAGTATGGATTGCACGTCATTGCACAAAGGTTAGAAGGGGTACCATATCCCCGGATAACATGTATGGATAGCGTACACATTCAAAATATATGTCTATACAGCATGAGGCAGGCTCAGACGGTGTTAGGCCCAGTATGGATTGCACGTCATTGCACAAAGGTTAGAAAGGGTACCGTATCCCCGGATAACATGTATGGATAGCGTACACATTCAAAATATATGTCTATACAGCATGAGGCAGGCTCAGACGGTGTTAGGCCCAGTATGGATTGCACGTCATTGCAGAAAGGTTAGAAGGGGTACCGTATCCTCGGATAACATGTATGGATAGCGTACACATTCAAAATATATGTCTATACAGCATGAGGCAGGCTCAGACGGTGTTAGGCCCAGTATGGATTGCACGTCATTGCACAAAGGTTAGAAGGGGTACCGTATCCCCGGATAACATGTATGGATAGCGTACACATTCAAAATATATGTCTATACAGCATGAGGCAGGCTCAGACGGTGTTAGGCCCAGTATGGATTGCACGTCATTGCACAAAGGTTAGAAGGGGTACCGTATCCCCGGATAACATGTATGGATAGCGTACACATTCAAAATATATGTCTATACAGCATGAGGCAGGCTCAGACGGTGTTAGGCCCAGTATGGATTGCACGTCATTGCACAAAGGTTAGAAGGGGTACCGTATCCCCGGATAACATGTATGGATAGCGTACACATTCAAAATATATGTCTATACAGCATGAGGCAGGCTCAGACGGTGTTAGGCCCAGTATGGATTGCACGTCATTGCACAAAGGTTAGAAAGGGTACCGTATCCCCGGATAACATGTATGGATAGCGTACACATTCAAAATATATGTCTATACAGCATGAGGCAGGCTCAGACGGTGTTAGGCCCAGTATGGATTGCACGTCATTGCACAAAGGTTAGAAGGGGTACCGTATCCCCGGATAACATGTATGGATAGCGTACACATTCAAAATATATGTCTATACAGCATGAGGCAGGCTCAGACGGTGTTAGGCCCAGTATGGATTGCACGTCATTGCACAAAGGTTAGAAGGGGTACCGTATCCCCGGATAATATGTATGGATAGCGTACACATTCAAAATATATGTCTATACAGCATGAGGCAGGCTCAGACGGTGTTAGGCCCAGTATGGATTGCACGTCATTGCACAAAGGTTGGAAAGGGTACCGTATCCCTGGATAACATGTATGGATAGCGTACACATTCAAAATATATGTCTATACAGCATGAGGCAGGCTCAGACGGTGTTAGGCCCAGTATGGATTGCACGTCATTGCACAAAGGTTAGAAGGGGTACCGTAACCCCGGATAACATGTATGGATAGCGTACACATTCAAAATATATGTCTATACAGCATGAGGCAGGCTCAGACGGTGTTAGGCCCAGTATGGATTGCACGTCATTGCACAAAGGTTAGAAAGGGTACCGTATCCCTGGATAACATGTATGGATAGCGTACACATTCAAAATATATGTCTATACAGCATGAGGCAGGCTCAGACGGTGTTAGGCCCAGTATGGATTGCACGTCATTGCACAAAGGTTAGAAAGGGTACCGTATCCCCGGATAACATGTATGGAGAGCGTACACATTCAAAATATATGTCTATACAGCATGAGGCAGGCTCAGACGGTGTTAGGCCCAGTATGGATTGCACGTCATTGCAGAAAGGTTAGAAGAGGTACCGTATCCCCGGATAACATGTATGGATAGCGTACACATTCAAAATATATGTCTATACAGCATGAGGCAGGCTCAGACGGTGTTAGGCCCAGTATGGATTGCACGTCATTGCACAAAGGTTAGAAGGGGTACCGTATCCCCGGATAACATGTATGGATAGCGTACACATTCAAAATATATGTCTATACAGCATGAGGCAGGCTCAGACGGTGTTAGGCCCAGTATGGATTGCACGTCATTGCACAAAGGTTAGAAGGGTTACCGTATCCCCGGATAACATGTATGGATAGCGTCCACATTCAAAATATATGTCTATACAGCATGAGGCAGGCTCAGACGGTGTTAGGCCCAGTATGGATTGCACGTCATTGCACAAAGGTTAGAAAGGGTACCGTATCCCTGGATAACATGTATGGATAGCGTACACATTCAAAATATATGTCTATACAGCATGAGGCAGGCTCAGACGGTGTTAGGCCCAGTATGGATTGCACGTCATTGCACAAAGGTTAGAAAGGGTACCGTATCCCCGGATAACATGTATGGATAGCGTACACATTCAAAATATATGTCTATACAGCATGAGGCAGGCACAGACGGTGTTAGGCCCAGTATGGATTGCACGTCATTGCACAAAGGTTAGAAAGGGTACCGTATCCCTGGATAACATGTATGGATAGCGTACACATTCAAAATATATGTCTATACAGCATGAGGCAGGCTCAGACGGTGTTAGGCCCAGTATGGATTGCACGTCATTGCACAAAGGTTAGAAGGGGTACCGTATCCCCGGATAACATGTATGGATAGCGTACACATTCAAAATATATGTCTATACAGCATGAGGCAGGCTCAGACGGTGTTAGGCCCAGTATGGATTGCACGTCATTGCACAAAGGTTAGAAGGGGTACCGTATCCCCGGATAACATGTATGGATAGCGTACACATTCAAAATATATGTCTATACAGCATGAGGCAGGCTCAGACGGTGTTAGGCCCAGTATGGATTGCACGTCATTGCACAAAGGTTAGAAGGGGTACCGTATCCCCGGATAACATGTATGGATAGCGTACACATTCAAAATATATGTCTATACAGCATGAGGCAGGCTCAGACGGTGTTAGGCCCAGTATGGATTGCACGTCATTGCACAAAGGTTAGAAAGGGTACCGTATCCCTGGATAACATGTATGGATAGCGTACACATTCAAAATATATGTCTATACAGCATGAGGCAGGCTCAGACGGTGTTAGGCCCAGTATGGATTGCACGTCATTGCACAAAGGTTAGAAAGGGTACCGTATCCCCGGATAACATGTATGGATAGCGTACTCATTCAAAATATATGTCTATACAGCATGAGGCAGGCTCAGACGGTGTTAGGCCCAGTATGGATTGCACGTCATTGCACAAAGGTTAGAAGGGGTACCGTATCCCCGGATAACATGTATGGATAGCGTACACATTCAAAATATATGTCTATACAGCATGAGGCAGGCTCAGACGGTGTTAGGCCCAGTATGGATTGCACGTCATTGCACAAAGGTTAGAAGGGGCACCGTATCCCCGGATAACATGTATGGATAGCGTACACATTCAAAATATATGTCTATACAGCATGAGGCAGGCTCAGACGGTGTTAGGCCCAGTATGGATTGCACGTCATTGCACAAAGGTTAGAAGGGGTACCGTATCCCCGGATAACATGTATGGATAGCGTACACATTCAAAATATATGTCTATACAGCATGAGGCAGGCTCAGACGGTGTTAGGCCCAGTATGGATTGCACGTCATTGCACAAAGGTTAGAAAGGGTACTGTATCCCTGGATAACATGTATGGATAGCGTACACATTCAAAATATATGTCTATACAGCATGAGGCAGGCTCAGACGGTGTTAGGCCCAGTATGGATTGCACGTCATTGTACAAAGGTTAGAAGGGGTACCGTATCCCCGGATAACATGTATGGATAGCGTACACATTCAAAATATATGTCTATACAGCATGAGGCAGGCTCAGACGGTGTTAGGCCCAGTATGGATTGCACGTCATTGCACAAAGGTTAGAAAGGGTACCGTATCCCTGGATAACATGTATGGATAGCGTACACATTCAAAATATATGTCTATACAGCATGAGGCAGAATCAGACGGTGTTAGGCCCAGTATGGATTGCACGTCATTGCAGAAAGGTTAGAAGGGGTACCGTATCCCCGGATAACATGTATGGATAGCGTACACATTCAAAATATATGTCTATACAGCATGAGGCAGGCTCAGACGGTGTTAGGCCCAGTATGGATTGCACGTCATTGCACAAAGGTTAGAAGGGGTACTGTATCCCCGGATAACATGTATGGATAGCGTACACATTCAAAATATATGTCTATACAGCATGAGGCAGGCTCAGACGGTGTTAGGCCCAGTATGGATTGCACGTCATTGCACAAAGGTTAGAAGGGGTACCGTATCCCTGGATAACATGTATGGATAGCGTACACATTCAAAATATATGTCTATACAGCATGAGGCAGGCTCAGACGGTGTTAGGCCCAGTATGGATTGCACGTCATTGCACAAAGGTTAGAAGGGGTACCGTATCCCCGGATAACATGTATGGATAGCGTACACATCCAAAATATATGTCTATACAGCATGAGGCAGGCTCAGACGGTGTTAGGCCCAGTATGGATTGCACGTCATTGCACAAAGGTTAGAAGGGGTACCGTATCCCCGGATAACATGTATGGATAGCGTCCACATTCAAAATATATGTCTATACAGCATGAGGCAGGCTCAGACGGTGTTAGGCCCAGTATGGATTGCACGTCATTGCACAAAGGTTAGAAGGGGTACCGTATCCCCGGATAACATGTATGGATAGCGTACACATTCAAAATATATGTCTATACAGCATGAGGCAGGCTCAGATGGTGTTAGGCCCAGTATGGATTGCACGTCATTGCACAAAGGTTAGAAAGGGTACCGTATCCCTGGATAACATGTATGGATAGCGTACACATTCAAAATATATGTCTATACAGCATGAGGCAGGCTCAGACGGTGTTAGGCCCAGTATGGATTGCACGTCATTGCACAAAGGTTAGAAGGGGTACCGTATCCCCGGATAACATGTATGGATAGCGTACACATTCAAAATATATGTCTATACAGCATGAGGCAGGCTCAGACGGTGTTAGGCCCAGTATGGATTGCACATCATTGCACAAAGGTTAGAAGGGGTACCGTATCCCCGGATAACATGTATGGATAGCGTACACATTCAAAATATATGTCTATACAGCATGAGGCAGGCTCAGACGGTGTTAGGCCCAGTATGGATTGCACGTCATTGCACAAAGGTTAGAAGGGGTACCGTATCCCCGGATAACGTGTATGGATAGCGTACACATTCAAAATATATGTCTATACAGCATGAGGCAGGCTCAGACGGTGTTAGGCCCAGTATGGATTGCACGTCATTGCACAAAGGTTAGAAAGGGTACCGTATCCCTGGATAACATGTATGGATAGCGTACACATTCAAAATATATGTCTATACAGCATGAGGCAGGCTCAGACGGTGTTAGTCCCAGTATGGGTTGCACGTCATTGCACAAAGGTTAGAAAGGGTGCCGTATCCCCGGATAACATGTATGGATAGCGTACACATTAAAAATATATGTCTATACAGCATGAGGCAGGCTCAGATGGTGTTAGGCCCAGTATGGATTGCACGTCATTGCACAAAGGTTAGAAGGGGTACCGTATCCCCGGATAAAATGTATGGATAGCGTACACATTCAAAATATATGTCTATACAGCATGAGGCAGGCTCAGACGGTGTTAGGCCCAGTATGGATTGCACGTCATTGCACAAAGGTTAGAAAGGGTACCGTATCCCTGGATAACATGTATGGATAGCGTACACATTCAAAATATATGTCTATACAGCATGAGGCAGGCTCAGACGGTGTTAGGCCCAGTATGGATTGCATGTCATTGCACAAAGGTTAGAAGGGGTACCGTATCCCCGGATAACATGTATGGATAGCGTACACATTCAAAATATATGTCTATACAGCATGAGACAGGCTCAGACGGTGTTAGGCCCAGTATGGATTGCACGTCATTGCAGAAAGGTTAGAAGGGGTACCGTATCCCCGGATAACATGTATGGATAGCGTACACATTCAAAATATATGTCTATACAGCATGAGGCAGGCTCAGACGGTGTTAGGCCCAGTATGGATTGCACGTCATTGCACAAATGTTAGAAGGGGTACCGTATCCCCAGATAACATGTATGGATAGGGTACACATTCAAAATATATGTCTATACAGCATGAGGCAGGCTCAGACGGTGTTAGGCCCAGTATGGATTGCACGTCATTGCACAAAGGTTAGAAAGGGTACCGTATCCCCGGATAACATGTATGGATAGCGTACACATTCAAAATATATGTCTATACAGCATGAGGCAGGCTCAGACGGTGTTAGGCCCAGTATGGATTGCACGTCATTGCACAAAGGTTAGAAAGGGTACCGTATCCCTGGATAACATGTATGGATAGCATACACATTCAAAATATATGTCTATACAGCATGAGGCAGGCTCAGACGGTGTCAGGCACAGTATGGATTTGACGGCCCAGATTACACAGCGGAGGAGCAGGGAGAGGTAAAGATTGCAAATGCTGGGGCCCTGGCCAAGCAAGGGGGGCACACTCGTGGGCGTCGGTACTGGCACTGGGCCCCTCATAGTACAGCGGTGTGTCTGACGGCGGGTGTGCACCACCACCGTCAGAGACACTTGATTGCACTATGAGGGACCCTGTGCCAGTGCCCGCGCCCAAGAGTCGGCCTACCCACCTGTCCAGGGCAACGGCACTCGCACGGTGTCGTGCGCTAGGTGGTGACTTCGGCCATGGGGGGGGAGGCAGCACAGATAGGGAGTTTTAGAAAGTGGCATATGTTGATGTTGGACATTCAACTGATGCAAAAGGCGAAATAGGTGAAGTACCAGGAAGAGGTGGACCAAAGCAAGCCATTTTTCTGTCACCCTATGTGTCATCAGGGGAAGGTGGGACAAAATCCTTGGAAACCCATGCGTGGTTCATTTTAATGAAGGTTAGATCATCCACATTTTGGGTAGACAGACGGGTCCTTTTTTCTGTCAGGATTGATCCAGCTGCACTGAAGACTCTTTTCGATAGCACACTTGCAGCTGGGCAAGCGAGCTCCTGTAAGGCATATTGGGCCAATTCAGGCCAGGTGTCCAGTTTAGCGGCCCAATAGTCAAAGGGGAGTGACCTGTGTGGGAGAACATCGATATGGGAGGAAAAGTAGTTTGTAACCATAGTTGACAACTGCTGTCTCCTGTCACTTTCCATCGATGCAGTATTACCAGTTGTGTGAGTGGTATTTGAAAAATCAGTCCACAACATTGTCATGAAACCCCTGTCTCCAACGCCACTTCTGCTGTGTGCACCACGAACACCTCTGCCAAGCTGCCCCCGGCCCGTACGGCTCGTGTGAGAACCATCACCGCTGCTGTGTGCTGGGAATGCCTCAAGCAACCGATTTACCAGAGTTGCTTGTTTATTAGCCAATATTAGGTCAAGGTTCTCCTGTGGCATGATGTTTTGTAATTTGCCTTTATAGCGTGGATCCAGGATGCTGGCCAACCAGTAGTCGTCATCGTTCATCATTTTGGCAATGCGGGGGTCCCCTTTTAGGATCCGCAAGGCATAATCTGACATGTGGGCCAATGTTCCCGGTGTCAATGATGCACTGCGAGTGCTGGGTGGAGGAGCACTTTCTGGCAAATCCACATCCCTCCAGTCACGCACAAACCCTGTACCAGACCTTGCCACGCCAACATTTTCACATGCCCCACGAGATGCATCCTCCTCCCCTAAGTAATCATCCCCATCATCCTCCTCCTCCTCCTCCTCTTCTTCCTCCACCTCGTCCAGGAGAGGTCCCTGAGCAGACAATGGCTGAATGTCATCAAGGATTCCCTCCTCCTCTTCCTCCTCATCAACATTGGCTGCAGACGCCTGCACCTTAAGGTGCGTCAAAGTTTGCATGAGCAGACGCATAAGTGGGATGCTCATGCTTAGGATGGCGTCGTCTGCG
This sequence comes from Dendrobates tinctorius, assembly GCF_039654945.1. Classification (NCBI taxonomy): domain Eukaryota; kingdom Metazoa; phylum Chordata; class Amphibia; order Anura; family Dendrobatidae; genus Dendrobates; species Dendrobates tinctorius. The sequence goes on along the minus strand of NW_027361788.1, from coordinate 5,475,137 downwards.
CTTACCAGCCGTGTGCATTCCTCAAAACACTGAAGGACTTTACAAAGGTCTTTCAGCTTCGACCACTGCACGCCTGTCAACTCCATGTCTGCTCTCAAAGTGCCTGGCCGTGTATCCTCCCACAAATGCATTATGGCCTGCCTCTGCTCGCACAGCCGCTCCACCATGTGCAGGGTGGAGTTCCACCTTGTTGCAATGTCGATAATGAGGCGGTGGTTGGGAAGGTGGAGCAATCGCTGCAGCTTCTGCATATGAACGGAGTGTACAGGCGACCGGCGGATGTGCGCGCACAGTCTTCGCACCTTCTGGAGCAGGGCTGTTAACTCCGGATAATTATTGAGGAAGCACTGCACCACCAGGTTCAAGGTGTGAGCCAAGCAAGGTATGTGGCTGAGTTTTGAAAGGGCTATGGCTGCCACAAAATTACGGCCGTTATCACTAACTACCTTGCCTGCCTCAAGATGTACACTGCCCAGCCATGACTCAGTTTGTCGCTTCAAGTACTCGGCCAGCGCCTCGGCAATGTAAGACAAAACTTTTTCCTGATGCTCTGCCTTTAAAAGCGGTTTGCCAACTCCTAGAAAACTAAGCGTTCGAGGCCTTATGTAGACAGACGATGACGCAGGGTCAGCACCTCCTGCATTCGGTCCTATTTTGCTCTTGCCACTACCATCAGATCCAACACCAACACCATCATTACCAGCTGCCAACCCCCGCCCAATTCCACGGCCTCTTCCACCAGCCTTCCTCATTTTTGGTAGAAATGTAGACAAAATCCAACAAACTATATAGTAATGTAAAACAAGGTACAAGGTGTCTATAGGACAGGGGAGTTTTAGAATTTCTGCACGCACTTGTGGACAGTGGACACTTGTGGATTGTGTGCGGCCCACTGATATCTGAGCGCTATGTGACACGCTCGATGGCACAGCTGCCTGTGACCAAAGTGACGAGAGGATAATGGAGATTTTGAATCTCTGCGTACACTTGTGGACAGTGGACACTTGTGGATTGTGTGCGGCCCACTGATATCTGAGCGCTATGTGACACACTCGATGGCACAGCTGCCTGTGACCAAAGTGACGAGAGGATAATGGAGATTTTGAATCTCTGCGTACACTTGTGGACAGTGGACACTTGTGGATTGTGTGCGGCCCACTGATATCTGAGCGCTATGTGACACGCTCGATGGCACAGCTGCCTGTGACCAAAGTGACGAGAGGATAATGGAGATTTTGAATCTCTGCGTACACTTTTGGACACTGGACACTTGTGGATTGTGTGCGGCCCACTGATATCTGAGCGCTATGTGACACGCTCGATGGCACAGCTGCCTGTGACCAAAGTGACGAGAGGATAATGGAGATTTTGAATCTCTGCGTACACTTTTGGACACTGGACACTTGTGGATTGTGTGCGGCCCACTGATATCTGAGCGCTATGTGACACGCTCGATGGCACAGCTGCCTGTGACCAAAGTGACGAGAGGATAATGGAGATTTTGAATCTCTGCGTACACTTTTTGACACTGGACACTTGTGGGTTGTGTGCGGCCCACTGATATCTGAGCGCTATGTGACACGCTCGATGGCACAGTTGCCTGTGACCAAAGTGACGAGAGGATAATGGAGATTTTGAATCTCTGCGTACACTTGTGGACAGTGGACACTTGTGGATTGTGTGCGGCCCACTGATATCTGAGCGCTATGTGACACGCTCGATGGCACAGCTGCCTGTGACCAAAGTGACGAGAGGATAATGGAGATTTTGAATCTCTGCGTACACTTTTGGACACTGGACACTTGTGGATTGTGTGCGGCCCACTGATATCTGAGCGCTATGTGACACGCTCGATGGCACAGCTGCCTGTGACCAAAGTGACGAGAGGATAATGGAGATTTTGAATCTCTGCGTACACTTTTGGACACTGGACACTTGTGGATTGTGTGCGGCCCACTGATATCTGAGCGCTATGTGACACGCTCGATGGAACAGCTGCCTGTGACCAAAGTGACGAGAGGATAATGGAGATTTTGAATCTCTGCGTACACGTGTGGACAGTGGACACTTGTGGATTGTGTGCGGCCCACTGATATCTGAGCGCTATGTGACACGCTCGATGGCACAGCTGCCTGTGACCAAAGTGACGAGAGGATAATGGAGATTTTGAATCTCTGCGTACACTTGTGGACAGTGGACACTTGTGGATTGTGTGCGGCCCACTGATATCTGAGCGCTATGTGACACGCTCGATGGCACAGCTGCCTGTGACCAAAGTGACGAGAGGATAATGGAGATTTTGAATCTCTGCGTACACTTTTGGACACTGGACACTTGTGGATTGTGTGCGGCCCACTGATATCTGAGCGCTATGTGACACGCTCGATGGCACAGCTGCCTGTGACCAAAGTGACGAGAGGATAATGGAGATTTTGAATCTCTGCGTACACTTTTGGACACTGGACACTTGTGGATTGTGTGCGGCCCACTGATATCTGAGCGCTATGTGACACGCTCGATGGCACAGCTGCCTGTGACCAAAGTGACGAGAGGATAATGGAGATTTTGAATCTCTGCGTACACTTTTGGACACTGGACACTTGTGGATTGTGTGCGGCCCACTGATACCTGAGCGCTATGTGACACGCTCGATGGCACAGCTGCCTGTGACCAAAGTGACGAGAGGACCAACCAGGTTCAAGGTGTGAGCCAAGCAAGGTATGTGGCTGAGTTTTGAAAGGGCTATGGCTGCCACAAAATTACGGCCGTTATCACTAACTACCTTGCCTGCCTCAAGATGTACACTGCCCAGCCATGACTCAGTTTGTCGCTTCAAGTACTCGGCCAGCACCTCGGCGGTGTGTCTGTCGCCCAAACACATCATCTGCAACACAGCCTGCTGACGCTTTCCACTAGCTGCTCGATAGGGGGACACATCGTGTGCAACAGTGGCAGCTGCAGATGGAGTGCTCGTACGACTGCGCTCTGTGGACGAGCTGTCGCTTCTGGAGGAGGAGGAGGAGGGTCGAACGCCTACAGCCAACTGTTTCCTAGACCGTGGGCTAGGCAGCACTGTCCCACCACCGCTGTCCCCTGTGGACCCTGCATCCACCACATTAACCCAGTGCGCAGTGATGGACACGTAACGGCCCTGGCCATGCCGACTGGACCATGCATCAGTTGTGAGGTGCACCTTTCCGCTCACTGACTGCTTGAGTGCATGGACAATGCGGTCTTTCACATGATGGTGGAGGGCTGGGATGGCTTTGCGAGAGAAGAAGTGGCGACTGGGTAGGTCATAGCGTGGTACTGCATAGGCCATGAGTTCGCGGAAAGCTGTGCTTTCCACCAACCGAAAGGGCATCATCTCAAACGAGATTAGTTTGGCAATGTGGGCGTTCAAACCCAGTGTACGCGGATGAGAGACTGAGTACTTTCTTGACCTACTCATAGTGTCTGGGAGGGTGAGCTGGACTTGAGAGCTGCATATGGTGGAAGTAGCGGTGGACAGGGCGGACTGAGAGAGGGTTGATGATGGTGATGGAGTTGGTGTTCTTTCTGATGGCCTAGAATCAGTCTTTCGTTGATATAACAGTGGGATTCCCTGACTGCTGTGGCCTTGCAACGACACCTCAACATTTGCTGCTGTGCTAACCGGTGTGCTTACAGTGGGGGAAACAATGTAGCGTTGCTGACTACCTTCGTTGTGATCAGTTGCACATGTGGCACTTGAGGTTTGGTGTTGTGACCACGCTTGCAAGTGCATGCTGGTTAAATGTCTAAGCATGCAACTGGTATTCAAATTTTTCAGATTTTTCCCTCGGCTAAAGGTCTTTGCGCACTTCTTACAGATAACCTTGGCCTGATCATGAGGATTTTGTTCAAAAAACTGCCACACTGCACTCTTCCTACTTTGGCAGACATTTTGCGGCCTAGCACGCTGTGATCTTTTGACCCTCTGGACAAGCTGTCCAGCAACTCTTTTGATGTTTGGAACCTGTCTTTGGAGTGCTCCGGGCCTGCCAGATAACAGCTGTTGCGATGTCGATGTCTGCTGTGGATGCTCCTCATCTGAGCTATTGGAAGCAGCACCCTCTTCCCCCAATGGATGCCAATCTGGGTCAACAACTGGGTCATCCATCACCTCCTCTTCTATGTCATGTGCACCTTTCTCTGTGTCACCATGTATGGTGGTATAGTGTGCGGGAAGGGGCACCTGAGTCTCATCAGGGTCAAAATCTGGCTCTGTACACTGCGAGGACAATGTAGTGCTCTGAGTGAAGGTACCAGCAGAATCATCCATCAGCGGCTGTGCATCAGTGCACTCCATGTCAGATTCATCTTGGCCTGGGTAATTCACCATTTGACTTGATAATCCAAGCATGGTATGTGAAAACAGCTCCATGGAGTAATCAGTAGTATGGCCTGCGTCATCCTTCAATCTTGGTTGGGGTGAAGGACACAAGGAAAGGTGTGGTTCATGAACATGAGCCTCCAATGACGACTCAGTGCTTTTACTTTTTACAACTGAAGAAGAGGAGGCGATAGAGCTGGAGGCTGAGTCAGCAATGTAAGACAAAACTTTTTCCTGATGCTCTGCCTTTAAAAGCGGTTTGCCAACTCCTAGAAAACTAAGCGTTCGAGGCCTTATGTAGACAGACGATGACGCAGGGTCAGCACCTCCTGCATTCGGTCCTATTTTGCTCTTGCCACTACCATCAGATCCAACACCAACACCATCATTACCAGCTGCCAACCCCCGCCCAATTCCACGGCCTCTTCCACCAGCCTTCCTCATTTTTGGTAGAAATGTAGACAAAATCCAACAAACTATATAGTAATGTAAAACAAGGTACAAGGTGTCTATAGGACAGGGGAGTTTTAGAATTTCTGCACGCACTTGTGGACAGTGGACACTTGTGGATTGTGTGCGGCCCACTGATATCTGAGCGCTATGTGACACGCTCGATGGCACAGCTGCCTGTGACCAAAGTGACGAGAGGATAATGGAGATTTTGAATCTCTGCGTACACTTGTGGACAGTGGACACTTGTGGATTGTGTGCGGCCCACTGATATCTGAGCGCTATGTGACACACTCGATGGCACAGCTGCCTGTGACCAAAGTGACGAGAGGATAATGGAGATTTTGAATCTCTGCGTACACTTGTGGACAGTGGACACTTGTGGATTGTGTGCGGCCCACTGATATCTGAGCGCTATGTGACACGCTCGATGGCACAGCTGCCTGTGACCAAAGTGACGAGAGGATAATGGAGATTTTGAATCTCTGCGTACACTTTTGGACACTGGACACTTGTGGATTGTGTGCGGCCCACTGATATCTGAGCGCTATGTGACACGCTCGATGGCACAGCTGCCTGTGACCAAAGTGACGAGAGGATAATGGAGATTTTGAATCTCTGCGTACACTTTTGGACACTGGACACTTGTGGATTGTGTGCGGCCCACTGATATCTGAGCGCTATGTGACACGCTCGATGGCACAGCTGCCTGTGACCAAAGTGACGAGAGGATAATGGAGATTTTGAATCTCTGCGTACACTTTTTGACACTGGACACTTGTGGGTTGTGTGCGGCCCACTGATATCTGAGCGCTATGTGACACGCTCGATGGCACAGTTGCCTGTGACCAAAGTGACGAGAGGATAATGGAGATTTTGAATCTCTGCGTACACTTGTGGACAGTGGACACTTGTGGATTGTGTGCGGCCCACTGATATCTGAGCGCTATGTGACACGCTCGATGGCACAGCTGCCTGTGACCAAAGTGACGAGAGGATAATGGAGATTTTGAATCTCTGCGTACACTTTTGGACACTGGACACTTGTGGATTGTGTGCGGCCCACTGATATCTGAGCGCTATGTGACACGCTCGATGGCACAGCTGCCTGTGACCAAAGTGACGAGAGGATAATGGAGATTTTGAATCTCTGCGTACACTTTTGGACACTGGACACTTGTGGATTGTGTGCGGCCCACTGATATCTGAGCGCTATGTGACACGCTCGATGGAACAGCTGCCTGTGACCAAAGTGACGAGAGGATAATGGAGATTTTGAATCTCTGCGTACACGTGTGGACAGTGGACACTTGTGGATTGTGTGCGGCCCACTGATATCTGAGCGCTATGTGACACGCTCGATGGCACAGCTGCCTGTGACCAAAGTGACGAGAGGATAATGGAGATTTTGAATCTCTGCGTACACTTGTGGACAGTGGACACTTGTGGATTGTGTGCGGCCCACTGATATCTGAGCGCTATGTGACACGCTCGATGGCACAGCTGCCTGTGACCAAAGTGACGAGAGGATAATGGAGATTTTGAATCTCTGCGTACACTTTTGGACACTGGACACTTGTGGATTGTGTGCGGCCCACTGATATCTGAGCGCTATGTGACACGCTCGATGGCACAGCTGCCTGTGACCAAAGTGACGAGAGGATAATGGAGATTTTGAATCTCTGCGTACACTTTTGGACACTGGACACTTGTGGATTGTGTGCGGCCCACTGATATCTGAGCGCTATGTGACACGCTCGATGGCACAGCTGCCTGTGACCAAAGTGACGAGAGGATAATGGAGATTTTGAATCTCTGCGTACACTTTTGGACACTGGACACTTGTGGATTGTGTGCGGCCCACTGATACCTGAGCGCTATGTGACACGCTCGATGGCACAGCTGCCTGTGACCAAAGTGACGAGAGGACCAACCAGGTTCAAGGTGTGAGCCAAGCAAGGTATGTGGCTGAGTTTTGAAAGGGCTATGGCTGCCACAAAATTACGGCCGTTATCACTAACTACCTTGCCTGCCTCAAGATGTACACTGCCCAGCCATGACTCAGTTTGTCGCTTCAAGTACTCGGCCAGCACCTCGGCGGTGTGTCTGTCGCCCAAACACATCATCTGCAACACAGCCTGCTGACGCTTTCCACTAGCTGCTCGATAGGGGGACACATCGTGTGCAACAGTGGCAGCTGCAGATGGAGTGCTCGTACGACTGCGCTCTGTGGACGAGCTGTCGCTTCTGGAGGAGGAGGAGGAGGAGGAGGAGGGTCGAACGCCTACAGCCAACTGTTTCCTAGACCGTGGGCTAGGCAGCACTGTCCCACCACCGCTGTCCCCTGTGGACCCTGCATCCACCATATTAACCCAGTGCGCAGTGATGGACACGTAACGGCCCTGGCCATGCCGACTGGACCATGCATCAGTTGTGAGGTGCACCTTTCCGCTCACTGACTGCTTGAGTGCATGGACAATGCGGCCTTTCACATGATGGTGGAGGGCTGGGATGGCTTTGCGAGAGAAGAAGTGGCGACTGGGTAGGTCATAGCGTGGTACTGCATAGGCCATGAGTTCGCGGAAAGCTGTGCTTTCCACCAACCGAAAGGGCATCATCTCAAACGAGATTAGTTTGGCAATGTGGGCGTTCAAACCCAGTGTACGCGGATGAGAGACTGAGTCCTTTCTTGACCTACTCATAGTGTCTGGGAGGGTGAGCTGGACTTGAGAGCTGCATATGGTGGAAGTAGCGGTGGACAGGGCGGACTGAGAGAGGGTTGATGATGGTGATGGAGTTGGTGTTCTTTCTGATGGCCTAGAATCAGTCTTTTGTTGATATAACAGTGGGATTCCCTGACTGCTGTGGCCTTGCAACGACACCTCAACATTTGCTGCTGTGCTAACCGGTGTGCTTACAGTGGGGGAAACAATGTAGCGTTGCTGACTACCTTCGTTGTGATCAGTTGCACATGTGGCACTTGAGGTTTGGTGTTGTGTCCACGCTTGCAAGTGCATGCTGGTTAAATGTCTAAGCATGCAACTGGTATTCAAATTTTTCAGATTTTTCCCTCGGCTAAAGGTCTTTGCGCACTTCTTACAGATAACCTTGGCCTGATCATGAGGATTTTGTTCAAAAAACTGCCACACTGCACTCTTCCTACTTTGGCAGACATTTTGCGGACTAGCACGCTGTGATCTTTTGACCCTCTGGACAAGCTGTCCAGCAACTCTTTTGATGTTTGGAACCTGTCTTTGGAGTGCTCCGGGCCTGCCAGATAACAGCTGTTGCGATGTCGATGTCTGCTGTGGATGCTCCTCATCTGAGCTATTGGAAGCAGCACCCTCTTCCCCCAATGGATGCCAATCTGGGTCAACAACTGGGTCATCCATCACCTCCTCTTCTATGTCATGTGCACCTTTCTCTGTGTCACCGTGTATGGTGGTATAGTGTGCGGGAAGGGGCACCTGAGTCTCATCAGGGTCAAAATCTGGCTCTGTACACTGCGAGGACAATGTAGTGCTCTGAGTGAATGTACCAGCAGAATCATCCATCAACGGCTGTGCATCAGTGCACTCCATGTCAGATTCATCTTGGCCTGGGTAATTCACCATTTGACTTGATAATCCAAGCATGGTATGTGAAAACAGCTCCATGGAGTAATCAGTAGTATGGCCTGCGTCATCCTTCAATCTTGGTTGGGGTGAAGGACACAAGGAAAGGTGTGGTTCATGAACATGAGCCTCCAATGACGACTCAGTGCTTTTACTTTTTACAACTGAAGAAGAGGAGGCGATAGAGCTGGAGGCTGAGTCAGCAATGTAAGACAAAACTTTTTCCTGATGCTCTGCCTTTAAAAGCGGTTTGCCAACTCCTAGAAAACTAAGCGTTCGAGGCCTTATGTAGACAGACGATGACGCAGGGTCAGCACCTCCTGCATTCGGTCCTATTTTGCTCTTGCCACTACCATCAGATCCACCACCAACACCATCATTACCAGCTGCCAACCCCCGCCCAATTCCACGGCCTCTTCCACCAGCCTTCCTCATTTTTGGTAGAAATGTAGACAAAATCCAACAAACTATATAGTAATGTAAAACAAGGTACAAGGTGTCTATAGGACAGGGGAGTTTTAGAATTTCTGCACACACTTGTGGACAGTGGACACTTGTGGATTGTGTGCGGCCCACTGATATCTGAGCGCTATGTGACACGCTCGATGGCACAGCTGCCTGTGACCAAAGTGACGAGAGGATAATGGAGATTTTGAATCTCTGCGTACACTTGTGGACAGTGGACACTTGTGGATTGTGTGCGGCCCACTGATATCTGAGCGCTATGTGACACGGTCGATGGCACAGCTGCCTGTGACCAAAGTGACGAGAGGATAATGGAGATTTTGAATCTCTGCGTACACTTGTGGACAGTGGACACTTGTGGATTGTGTGCGGCCCACTGATATCTGAGCGCTATGTGACACGCTCGATGGCACAGCTGCCTGTGACCAAAGTGACGAGAGGATAATGGAGATTTTGAATCTCTGCGTACACTTTTGGACAGTGGACACTTGTGGATTGTGTGTGGCCCACTGATATCTGAGCGCTATGTGACACGCTCGATGGCACAGCTGCCTGTGACCAAAGTGACGAGAGGATAATGGAGATTTTGAATCTCTGCGTACACTTGTGGACAGTGGACACTTGTGGATTGTGTGCGGCCCACTGATATCTGAGCGCTACGTGACACGCTCGATGGCACAGCTGCCTGTGACCAAAGTGACGAGAGGATAATGGAGATTTTGAATCTCTGCGTACACTTTTGGACACTGGACACTTGTGGATTGTGTGCGGCCCACTGATATCTGAGCGCTATGTGACACGCTCGATGGCACAGCTGCCTGTGACCAAAGTGATGAGAGGATAATGGAGATTTTGAATCTCTGCGTACACTTTTGGACACTGGACACTTGTGGATTGTGTGCGGCCCACTGATATCTGAGCGCTATGTGACACGCTCGATGGCACAGCTGCCTGTGACCAAAGTGACGAGAGGATAATGGAGATTTTGAATCTCTGCGTACACTTTTGGACACTGGACACTTGTGGATTGTGTGCGGCCCACTGATATCTGAGCGCTATGTGACACGCTCGATGGCACAGCTGCCTCTGACCAAAGTGACGAGAGGATAATGGAGATTTTGAATCTCTGCGTACACTTTTGGACACTGGACACTTGTGGATTGTGTGCGGCCCACTGATATCTGAGCGCTATGTGACACGCTCGATGGAACAGCTGCCTGTGACCAAAGTGACGAGAGGATAATGGAGATTTTGAATCTCTGCGTACACTTGTGGACAGTGGACACTTGTGGATTGTGTGCGGCCCACTGATATCTGAGCGCTATGTGACACGCTCGATGGCACAGCTGCCTGTGACCAAAGTGACGAGAGGATAATGGAGATTTTGAATCTCTGCGTACACTTTTGGACACTGGACACTTGTGGATTGTGTGCGGCCCACTGATATCTGAGCGCTATGTGACACGCTCGATGGCACAGCTGCCTGTGACCAAAGTGACGAGAGGATAATGGAGATTTTGAATCTCTGCGTACACTTTTGGACACTGGACACTTGTGGATTGTGTGCGGCCCACTGATATCTGAGCGCTATGTGACACGCTCGATGGCACAGCTGCCTGTGACCAAAGTGACGAGAGGATAATGGAGATTTTGAATCTCTGCGTACACTTTTGGACACTGGACACTTGTGGATTGTGTGCGGCCCACTGATATCTGAGCGCTATGTGACACGCTCGATGGCACAGCTGCCTGTGACCAAAGTGACGAGAGGACCAACCAGGTTCAAGGTGTGAGCCAAGCAAGGTATGTGGCTGAGTTTTGAAAGGGCTATGGCTGCCACAAAATTACGGCCTTTATCACTAACTACCTTGCCTGCCTCAAGATGTACACTGCCCAGCCATGACTCAGTTTGTCGCTTCAAGTACTCGGCCAGCACCTCGGCGGTGTGTCTGTCGCCCAAACACATCATCTGCAACACAGCCTGCTGACGCTTTCCACTAGCTGCTCGATAGGGGGACACATCGTGTGCAACAGTGGCAGCTGCAGATGGAGTGCTCGTACGACTGCGCTCTGTGGACGAGCTGTCGCTTCTGGAGGAGGAGGAGGAGGAGGAGGGTCGAACGCCTACAGCCAACTGTTTCCTAGACCGTGGGCTAGGCAGCACTGTCCCACCACCGCTGTCCCCTGTGGACCCTGCATCCACCACATTAACCCAGTGCGCAGTGATGGACACGTAACGGCCCTGGCCATGCCGACTGGACCATGCATCAGTTGTGAGGTGCACCTTTCCGCTCACTGACTGCTTGAGTGCATGGACAATGCGGTCTTTCACATGATGGTGGAGGGCTGGGATGGCTTTGCGAGAGAAGAAGTGGCGACTGGGTAGGTCATAGCGTGGTACTGCATAGGCCATGAGTTCGCGGAAAGCTGTGCTTTCCACCAACCGAAAGGGCATCATCTCAAACGAGATTAGTTTGGCAATGTGGGCATTCAAACCCAGTGTACGCGGATGAGAGACTGAGTCCTTTCTTGACCTACTCATAGTGTCTGGGAGGGTGAGCTGGACTTGAGAGCTGCATATGGTGGAAGTAGCGGTGGACAGGGCGGACTGAGAGAGGGTTGATGATGGTGATGGAGTTGGTGTTCTTTCTGATGGCCTAGAATCAGTCTTTCGTTGATATAACAGTGGGATTCCCTGACTGCTGTGGCCTTGCAACGACACCTCAACATTTGCTGCTGTGCTAACCGGTGTGCTTACAGTGGGGGAAACAATGTAGCGTTGCTGACTACCTTCGTTGTGATCAGTTGCACATGTGGCACTTGAGGTTTGGTGTTGTGTCCACGCTTGCAAGTGCATGCTGGTTAAATGTCTAAGCATGCAACTGGTATTCAAATTTTTCAGATTTTTCCCTCGGCTAAAGGTCTTTGCGCACTTCTTACAGATAACCTTGGCCTGATCATGAGGATTTTGTTCAAAAAACTGCCACACTGCACTCTTCCTACTTTGGCAGACATTTTGCGGCCTAGCACGCTGTGATCTTTTGACCCTCTGGACAAGCTGTCCAGCAACTCTTTTGATGTTTGGAACCTGTCTTTGGAGTGCTCCGGGCCTGCCAGATAACAGCTGTTGCGATGTCGATGTCTGCTGTGGATGCTCCTCATCTGAGCTATTGGAAGCAGCACCCTCTTCCCCCAATGGATGCCAATCTGGGTCATCAACTGGGTCATCCATCACCTCCTCTTCTATGTCATGTGCACCTTTCTCTGTGTCACCGTGTATGGTGGTATAGTGTGCGGGAAGGGGCACCTGAGTCTCATCAGGGTCAAAATCTGGCTCTGTACACTGCGAGGACAATGTAGTGCTCTGAGTGAATGTACCAGCAGAATCATCCATCAGCGGCTGTGCATCAGTGCACTCCATGTCAGATTCATCTTGGCCTGGGTAATTCACCATTTGACTTGATAATCCAGGCATGGTATGTGAAAACAGCTCCATGGAGTAATCAGTAGTATGGCCTGCGTCATCCTTCAATCTTGGTTGGGGTGAAGGACACAAGGAAAGGTGTGGTTCATGAACATGAGCCTCCAATGACGACTCAGTGCTTTTACTTTTTTCAACTGAAGAAGAGGAGGCGATAGAGCTGGAGGCTGAGTCAGCAATGTAAGACAAAACTTTTTCCTGATGCTCTGCCTTTAAAAGCGGTTTGCCAACTCCTAGAAAACTAAGCGTTCGAGGCCTTATGTAGACAGACGATGACGCAGGGTCAGCACCTCCTGCATTCGGTCCTATTTTGCTCTTGCCACTACCATCAGATCCACCACCAACACCATCATTACCAGCTGCCAACCCCCGCCCAATTCCACGGCCTCTTCCACCAGCCTTCCTCATTTTTGGTAGAAATGTAGACAAAATCCAACAAACTATATAGTAACGTAAAACAAGGTACAAGGTGTCTATAGGACAGGGGAGTTTTAGAATTTCTGCACACACTTGTGGACAGTGGACACTTGTGGATTGTGTGCGGCCCACTGATATCTGAGCGCTATGTGACACGCTCGATGGCACAGCTGCCTGTGACCAAAGTGACGAGAGGATAATGGAGATTTTGAATCTCTGCGTACACTTGTGGACAGTGGACACTTGTGGATTGTGTGCGGCCCACTGATATCTGAGCGCTATGTGACACGCTCGATGGCACAGCTGCCTGTGACCAAAGTGACGAGAGGATAATGGAGATTTTGAATCTCTGCGTACACTTGTGGACAGTGGACACTTGTGGATTGTGTGCGGCCCACTGATATCTGAGAGCTATGTGACACGCTCGATGGCACAGCTGCCTGTGACCAAAGTGACGAGAGGATAATGGAGATTTTGAATCTCTGCGTACACTTGTGGACAGTGGACACTTGTGGATTGTGTGCGGCCCACTGATATCTGAGCGCTATGTGACACGCTCGATGGCACAGCTGCCTGTGACCAAAGTGACGAGAGGATAATGGAGATTTTGAATCTCTGTGTACACTTGTGGACAGTGGACACTTGTGGATTGTGTGCGGCCCACTGATATCTGAGCGCTATGTGACACGCTCGATGGCACAGCTGCCTGTGACCAAAGTGACGAGAGGATAATGGAGATTTTGAATCTCTGCGTACACTTTTGGACACTGGACACTTGTGGATTGTGTGCGGCCCACTGATATCTGAGCGCTATGTGACACGCTCGATGGCACAGCTGCCTGTGACCAAAGTGACGAGAGGATAATGGAGATTTTGAATCTCTGCGTACACTTTTGGACACTGGACACTTGTGGATTGTGTGCAGCCCACTGATATCTGAGCGCTATGTGACACGCTCGATGGCACAGCTGCCTGTGACCAAAGTGACGAGAGGATAATGGAGATTTTGAATCTCTGCGTACACTTGTGGACAGTGGACACTTGTGGATTGTGTGCGGCCCACTGATATCTGAGCGCTATGTGACACGCTCGATGGCAGAGCTGCCTGTGACCAAAGTGGCGAGAGGATAATGGAGATTTTGAATCTCTGCGTACACTTTTGGACACTGGACACTTGTGGATTGTGTGCGGCCCACTGATATCTGAGCGCTATGTGACACGCTCGATGGCACAGCTGCCTGTGACCAAAGTGACGAGAGGATAATGGAGATTTTGAATCTCTGCGTACACTTGTGGACAGTGGACACTTGTGGATTGTGTGCGGCCCACTGATATCTGAGCGCTATGTGACACGCTCGATGGCACAGCTGCCTGTGACCAAAGTGACGAGAGGATAATGGAGATTTTGAATCTCTGCGTACACTTTTGGACACTGGACACTTGTGGATTGTGTGCGGCCCACTGATATCTGAGCGCTATGTGACACGCTCGATGGCACAGCTGCCTGTGACCAAAGTGATGAGAGGATAATGGAGATTTTGAATCTCTGCGTACACTTTTGGACTCTGGACACTTGTGGATTGTGTGCGGCCCACTGATATCTGAGCTCTATGTGACACGCTCGATGGCACAGCTGCCTGTGACCAAAGTGACGAGAGGATAATGGAGATTTTGAATCTCTGCGTACACTTGTGGACAGTGGACACTTGTGGATTGTGTGCGGCCCACTGATATCTGAGCGCTATGTGACACGCTCGATGGCACAGCTGCCTGTGACCAAAGTGACGAGAGGATAAGGGAGATTGGATTGCTTTTAAAAAAGCAGTTTGCGGAGCAGTGGGTAAACAGCAATGCCAGCGTGTCAGGAAGCCTTAGAAGGCAGCCCAACAACCAACACCACTGATACACCACAATATAGCCTCCCCTTGCACTGCACACACAGTGACTTGTGTGTTGTGCAGGCCAAATCGCTAGCAGCAGAAGCAGTTTTTTTGTCTTCTTCCCTGCCTAACGCTCTCCCTACAGAATCAGCAGCAACCTCTCCCTATACTAAGATCGGCAGAAGTAAGATGGCGGTCGGCGTGCACGCCCTTTTATACCCCCTGTGACGCCCACCAAAGCAAGCCAATCACTTGCATGCCCTTCTGAAAGATGGTGGTGACCCGTGCCTATGTCATCACGTTGCCCACAGTGTCCGTGGATCCTGATTGGCTGAAAAAGAGTGCAAAACAAACTTTTGAAACGCGACTTTGGCGCGTAAGTCGCCGACCTCGTGGCCGACCTCATCCTAGGGTCGGGTTTCGTTTCATGAAACCCGACTTTGCCAAAAGTCGGCGACTTTTGAATTTTTTCGACCCGTTTCGCTCAACTCTATCGGTGACATAAGATGAGACACAAACACAGGCAGAGAACAGACTGAGCAAATGGTGGGGCCCAAGCTGTCTAGACAGGACAGGACAGAAAAGATACTGTCTGCAATCACGCACAAAACCCTAAAAAAGTCCCACACTTCTGATATACAAAAAACCTGAGGCCACACGACCTCACCCCCGCTAGATCAGCACGCTGGTATAAACTGGAAGCAAAGCAAAAAGATACTAACATAACAGGGAACTGAACAAGCTGTAACATATGAAGCAGGGCCTTGCGCTGCCCCCAGCAGGAAGCACGCTGAACCCTAGCAACAAAGACGAAAGCAAAAAAAAGGCACAACCAGATTAGATGCAAAGGATTAGCAAAATAATCACGTAACTGAACCATGCAGATCAGTCAGGGGACTAAAGAACTCCAAATGCACAAGGAGGAAAATCACCAGCAACCTTCAAGAGCCGCAAGCTCAATTATATGCTCCCAGCCAGTAATCCCAGGTTCCCAATTATCGTCGTCAGGTGGAGAACTTCCATCAACCTGGCCAGCTCCACTACTCTCAGTAACCAAAAGAGGGAGCAGAGGGAGCTTCGGCTCAGAAATCCAAACAAGGGAATTCACAACAGGGAACCCATTTGATCCTTGTTATGGGATCCTACTTTTGTAAATATGTTGCCAATCTTTATCAATCAATCTAATAAATTAAATAGTTGATAATTAATACAATCACTACTTGCATTGCACATTCCAGCCTATGAATTATACTTGAGCAACTCTTGCAGAATAACATGTCTACTCCTCCTTAGTCAGGCCTCATCTGGAATACTGTGTCCAGTTCTGGGCACCACATTCTAAAAAATACATTGAAAAAATGGAGCAAGTTCAGAGAAGAGCTACCCAACTAGTGAGCGGGCTGCAAAGTATGTCCTACGAGGAACAGTTAAAGGATCTGGGAATATTTAGCTTGCAAAAAAGAAGGCTAAGAGGAGACTTAATAGCTCTCTACATAGATCAGAAGGGCTGTCACAGTGTAGAGGGATCATCCTTATTCTCATTTACACATGGAAACACGAGACGCTATGCAATGAAACTGAAAGGGAGAAGATACAGATTAGATATTAGAAAAAACTTTTTGACAATGAGGGTGATCAATAAATGGAACAGGCTGCCACGAGAGGTGGTGAGTTCTCCTTCAATGGAAGTCTTCAAAGAAACAGAGGCTGGACAGATATCTATCTGAGATGGGCTAGTGACTCCTGCGTTAAGCAGGGGCTTGGACATGATGATCGTGGAGGTCCCTGCCAACTCTAACATTCTAGGATTCTATGAAACTAGATACATCTTTTTTTTACCTAATATGTATATGCCATAGAGGAAAATCATGAGGCCCTTGGAATAATTAGGCTCTAGTGGCTCTCATAATCTTTCCTATTATGCAGAAGAACTTGTGCAGATCTCTGCTCTCCATAAGAACTGCATGATAAGCAAAGACAGAGAGTTGGAAAACACCAGACTCCTCTGTTTTGGGTGGCAAAACCTGGCAACTAATGGGAACCCATTTAATCCCTGTTATGGGGTTCAGTCTCTTGTCTCATTTTTAACAAAAGTGTATATACCCTAGAGGCAGACCATGAGGCTCTTAGATGGTGGAGGCCCAGCCCTAATGGCTCCTATCCTCTTTCCTACTGTGCAGAAGAAACTGTGAAAGACTCAACTCTCCAGAAGAACCCAGGATAAGAGAGATAGAGTTGGAAAACACCACACCCATATGTTTTGCGTGAAAAAAAACTGGCACCATAATGGAAAGCAAGAAAATTGGAAAACACCCTACTATTATGGTTTGGGTGGCAAAACCTGACACCATAATGGGAACCCATTTGATCCTTTCTAGGCGGTTGCCTATCTTGCACATATGTTGCTAATCTTTATTAATCTAATCAGTAAAATGAATTTTTAATGATTGTTAATTAATACAATTTCTACTAATATACTTAGATGTTTTCTTTAACAATGACATGTGGTATAAGTGCTTTATGGAAAATCACTATTCAATAAACATGGCCCACAATACTCTGCAAGGCACGACAAATCCTTGTGACTGACTTAATTAAATGCATTTGTCACTGGAGCAACGCCTGTTGTCTTTCCTCTTGCTGGATATTCCTACGGATTTACTGTATTAAGTATTCCCTTTGTGCTTTGACTGTGTAAGACTTCAAAATATACAGCAGAGTTTCACTGACATTTCAGCCTTCTCCCCGTGAACAAGGCAGCATAAAATATCCACAATGTGCGGATCTTCATTTAAAATTGTAATCTAGATGTTTATTGTACAAATTCATTAGGGTTTTCCTGATACTCACCCATTTAAGGTGTTTCTCAAGATATATTCAGATCAACAAACCTGTTGAAAGAATGTCGAATGCATTTTTATTTTTTCTAAATATTATGACAATTTACTGCAGTAACGAGCAAATGCCACAAATAACTGTTAAGTGCGTGAATCATTACACAATCATTTACCAGTTTGGAATATTTTTAATGCATTGTTTTCGATAGGGTGTAATGAATGACCCTTACCATGAGAAATCCATCTCCATCATCATTTTCATTAATTTTCATTTACACACTGAATCTGTATAAGTAGAAGGGAGCCAAAACCATGTCTGCCTACCATCTAATGGAGACAAAGCCATGTCTGCCTACCATGTAATGGCGACAAAGCCAAGTCTGCCTACCATCTAATGGAGACAAAGCCATGTCTGCCTACCATGTAATGGAGCAAAGCCATGTCTGTCTACCATGTAATGGAGCAAAGCCATGTCTGCCTACCATGTAATGGAGACAAAGCCATGTCTCCCTACCATCTAATGGAGACAAAGTCATGTCTGCTTACCATGTAATGGAGACAAAGCCATGTCTGCCTATCATGTAATGGAGACAAAGCCATGTCTGCCTACCATGTAATGGAGACAAAGCCATTTCTACCTACCATGTAATGGAGACAAAGCTATGTATGTTGGTCTACCATGTAATGGAGACAAAACCATGTCTGCCTACCATGTACTGGCTCATTATAGATAATGATGATGAGGAATATTAAAAAAGGGGAAGCGTTTTTCAATGGGCAGAACTAGTCAACCGCCATAACCTGCTAGTACAATCCATCATCAGTTAGGTCTACAATGGTTTATATTGGTCAATAGCCTGATCCAGTGGCGTAACTTGAAGCTTGTGAGCCTTAATGCAAAATCTCAGGGCTCCCAACTATCACAGGTCTTTAATAATAATTGCTATGTACCTGTCAAGCTCTACTTCCATCACCTTGATCCGCTGCCATCTGTTGTGCTCCACATTGGGTTTTGCAGGTTGTGTGGCATGGCTCAGTGATATCATCTCCTTAGGCCTTTTAGGATTCACACATTTGTCTTAGGATTGAGGATCAAGACTCTAGTTTGTTGTACTCCACCTGCTACGCACACCGTGCTAAACTGCTTCAAATCTCTGATGACTTCCATTTCATCCGTGCTGCTGCTCCCAAGACTCCTGAGGGTGCCACATCCTTGCTCCCCATGTGCAATCCAACTAGCTGCACCATCACTTGGGGTATGTGTGCCCACCCGAACCTGGGGCTTAGTGGGTCCACTTCACGAGGTGAGCCTCACAGTAATATTGTTTTCACATTGGACAAAGGTCTAATTTGAAGAGGACCATTGCTTAGTTAGAAAGGACCAAGGCTTGAGATGCGCCAACATACGCCAAAATGTTGGCATAAAATATTGGCTTACAATTAAGCCAACCAGGAAAGAAGATAAAGTTAAACAAAAATGTCTAAAGATGTGACAAATTTAGCATTTAGTTTGAGCCACTGGGGCATTTTAAAACTGTTGGGTGTGTGGACAGTTTCATGTCAATCAAAATTGCGATCATCTCCATGCATTTTAATTATTAAAAACATTGGAGAATATTCCTCCCTCGGGAAGACACAAGATTACATAAAAAAGGGGTTTGCCAACTTCATTCCATCAATTTAAAAATTCTCCAATGGTGGTATAAAGAATAAAAAAATAAATAAAAAACACTCACCTATCGAACCTCGGCACTCCTGTCAGTGTCTCCTGACTTCCTTTTCTTGTGGGGGATGCATAAGGCTTATTTGCTGTAGTGGTCACGTTACGTTCAAACCAGAAGACAGAGCTAGGAGCAGGGGCATAACTATGGTAGTTTTAGGAATGCGACCACAAAGGGGTGCCGTCTAGATCACTAGGCAGACACTGCTTTTAACTGTATTTGCGTTTTCAAGATGCCGTTTACAGGTAAACTCTGTTGCGTGCCTAGTTCTTCATGAGCAATGGTAAGTCACAGGCTGTGAAGTGCTTGCGGCTATCAGAGGTCAAAGTATACAGAGGAATTCAGACGATGCAATGATTTATCACATCATTGCACACTTCGTGCCTGCAAAGAAGAAGAACGAGGGTCCTTTTTGGAGCTGGCTGAGGTGAGTTTTAATATTTTTCTTAATTGAACATTGAAGGGTACAAAGGGGGACATCATTAGTGTGATGGGACAAAGGGGGCATTATTATTGTGAGGAAGCATTAGTATGATTGGGTATGGGTATAATTATTGCATGAGGGTCACAAAAAGGGTCAGAATTATTGAATCAGGGTATAAAAAGAGAATAACCCCTTTAATATGTCGCCTGAAGTTCCCCAGTAAGGCCTCTTTCACACATCAGGTTTTCGCCGTCAGGCGCGATCCGGCGCTTTTGACAGAAACCGGATCCGGCGAAATGCAATGCCGGATCCGGTTTCCCCCCCATTGACTTGCATTTGCGCCGGATCGCGCCGGATGGCCATGCGTTTCATCCGATTTTCGCCGGATCCGGCAATGTGACGCGATCCGGCGTCTGGAAAAAACGGAGACTGTAACGTTTTTTGTCTCCGGCGTAAAAGCCGGACACGCCGGATCCGGCGCGTCCGGCTTTTTCACACAATGAAAGCCTATGAGCGCCGCAATGCGCCGGATCCGGCAAAAGCCGGATCCGGTGGCCGGATCCGGTTTTTTGGGTCTGAGCATGCTCAGTAGCTCTGCCCACAAGACATATATAAAAGCAAGACAGTGGGACCCACAGCCACACCCAACATGCCACCCAAGAAAGCAACCAAGCGCAGCAGGAGAAGGCAGGAGACCACTGCAGCACCATCAGCACCACCACCACCCCAAATGGAGCAGCAAATGGAACATGCTGAGGAGGGGAGGCCAGCAGCAGATGAGAGACGGTAATTATCAAATCCCCCATTCCTCCAAACTAGGGCTATTGAATATCAAGATATTCATTGGCCCTTTGTTTCTCTTTATTCAACAGCCGCCCAATAGATGCAGCAGCAGCAGCAGCAGCAATGGCAGCAGGTGGAACACCACCCACAGGCATGGAGTGTGGCCACCAGGAAGACAGCACATCATCTTCTGGGAGCCCTCCCTCGCATCGTCAGCGTTTGACGGTAAGTTTTTATTTCCAAAATCCATCATCTCTGTAATATATGTCTATTCATTGCCTTTTATTTCAAAACAGGATTCACAAGATGAAGAGGAGCTCCCAGAAGAAGAAGGAAGGGGTGGACAGACACTTGGAGTGGGCTCACAATTGGTAAGTTTTTTGCATCAAACGCAGAAACACAACATCACACTACACACAACAATGTTCTGCAGACCACACACAGCAAACAAATGCCTACATCCAAAGACATAACATTTTTTGTTTTCTTCTCTAGTCTTCCCAATCTGGTGCTCGGCCAAGAGGTCCTCGCAGTGCCTCCCAGGGTCGTCGGCGACAGCAACGCGGCGGTCACCAGCGTGTAAGTATAAATATTTTTGCTTTGTTTTTTTGCACTTTTTATTTAATTTCTTTTGTGGAGGCTAATTATGTTATTTTTGTCTTTTTCTTTAACAGCCTTCACAGCGTGCTCCCGACTCTGACGGTGAGGATGGAGGACTCGATGTGGACCACCTCATCGATCTCGTCAGAGAAAGGGAGCCGCTCTGGAATATGGCTGACCGCCGCCACGCTGACCTTATCGTTACCCGACGACTCTGGGAGGAAATCTGTTCGCTCCTTGTGGGCCGCTGGGAGGACCTCGATGTTCGGGCCCAGATTAAAGAGCGTAAGTATATACAGTACCGGTTGCTTGATGTAAACCAGTGTTTCCCGAACTCCAGTCCTCGTGGTCCCCACGGATCATGTGTTCAGGATTTCTATTTACTATGGAAATCCTGAAAACATGACCCCTGGGGACCATGATGACTGGAGTTTGGGAAACACTGATGTTGTATACTAACCACTCCTTTCTCGTTTCAGGGAACAGAATTGTGAATCGGTGGCGGTCTGTGAGGGATCGTTTCAAGAAGGAGTTCAATAAAGAGATGCGGGCCCCGAGTGGATCTGGAGGACGCAGGAGCAAGTACAAGTACGCAGAAGCCCTGTCGTTCCTCCAGGAAACAATGGTCACTAGAAGGTAAATATTACACACCACATGTGAAAAAAAATGTTAGATGTAAATTTGTTTTTTCAGCCAGGGCCATACCATGTCAGTATTTTAATTGTTTTTTTTCTCTTTATTCCACAGCACGGTGAGCAGCACTCGGGAGCCTGCACGATTGGACCCTTCTGAGGCGATCCCTGAGGAGACCGGCACCGAGGGACACTTCGACCACCCCGGTACATCTGCACCTTCCCAGCCTTCCCACACATTCGACCCATCTGTCCCATCCACCAGCACAGGAGCATCGTGGCCGCCTACATTACATGAAGCTGCTGGTGAGGAGATCGCTTTCCCTTTACCCCACCCTTCTGCCCCTGCCACCTCTAGTACACCTGCGGGTACTGGGCGGCAGCGGCAGAGGGGTCAGGAAAAGACTTATGCGCCAGAGTTCTTGCATCTGAATGCATCTTTACAGAACTGTCTAAAAGTCTTGTCAGAGCAAATCTCCGCAGGCTATCAGCAGATCAACTCCAGCATTCTGGAGGTGAAGACACTTCTGCAAACCATGCATTCAGAAGCAATCTTCGCCAAACCACACCTTTTTCAGGTCTGTTGTGGAGCGCATGGAAACGCTCTCTCCTGCCCAGCAGATGCATGTAATGCATTCATGCCACGCTGCTCTCCAGCAAGTTACCTCCCAACCTCCTCCTCCCACCACAGTAGTTCCTCCACCTGCACCCCCTCCAGCCACTTTCCATCCTCCCCCTCCTATTACATCTACACCCCCTCCAGCCACTTTCCATCCTCCCCCTCCTATTACATCTACACCCCCTCCAGCCACTTTCCATCCTCCCCCTCCTATTACATACCATCCACCTCCCCAGCACCATCCACCTCCCCAGCACCAGCAACCTCCCCAGCACCAGCAACCTCCCCAGCACCAGCAACCTCCCCAGCACCAGCAACCTCCCCAGTACCAGCAACCTCCCCAGTACCAGCAACCTCCCCAGTACCAGCAACCTCCCCAGTACCAGCAACCTCCCCAGTACCTGCAAACTCCCCAGTACCAGCAACCTCCCCAGTACCAGACATCTCCCCACTTCCAGCAACCTGCCCCGTACCAGACATCTCCCCACTTCCAGCAACCTGCCCCTTACCAGACATCTCCCCACTTCCAGCAACCTGCCCCGTACCAGACATCTCCCCACTTCCAGCAACCTGCCCCGTACCAAACTCCTTCCCCATACAACTTGCCATCAACATCATCTGCTCCTACAGTCCCTGCCCAACCCTCCACTCCACCACCCACCACCTCTTCTGCTTCCCACATGTCCACCCATTCTGTAGTTTTTTCCACACCTTCACCTCTAACTGTTCCTTCCCCACCACGATCCCAGTCCTCTCTCCACACTCCCAGTGTCGAAGTGTCCCGCAGCCCCTCCAGCAGTATTTCCACCACACACTACACAGATTTATAATGTGTGTATTTAAATAAAAATGACCAGTTTTATGGTTTCAAAGCTTTATTAAACAAGTTTATTAAAATTTTAAAAAAGTTCACTAAAAAAAACATTTTTCAATAAAAGTTAAATTATTTTACACTGGTTGTCTGTCATTTCTTTCTGCTGCGAAAAAGGTTAAATACAGGGTATTTAAAAGGTGAAATGGTATTCAAAACTAGGTATATACTGTAACTGTGGGTAAATTTTAGCTTTTTGCCACAGTTGTGTTCCTGGTTGTGTTTGAAGCAAAGTATTTCACCTAAAAAGTTGTGTTTATTGTTGGTGATTTCCTAACAATGTACACAACTTTTGTTAAAAGGTGAAATACTTTGCATAAAACACAACCAGGTACACACCTGTGGCCTAAAGCTAAAAATAGTAAGACCATGACAAGATAGCCAACTTTGGTTGGCAAAGGTATATACTGTTGGTCCAGAAGGTACACAAGTTTGGTTAGGGCACAAATCTTTCACACTCTGTCATCCTGCCAGTGTACTCTGCCTTGAGGTGACATAAAGTATATTGCAAAATTGTCCCTCATTACTGAAACCGTCACAGAACTTCTAGTGGTAATGTCATGGCAATCTTGCAAGGTGGTTTCTTCAGAGGTGTCCTCAATGGAAATGGGTTCCTTGCAGATAACAAAATTGTGGAGTACCACGCACGCTTTGATCACCTCGTCCACAGTTTCTGTCTTGAGGTTGATCGCAGTCAATAGGACCCGCCATTTGGCTGTCAGAATACCAAAGGTACATTCAACCATTCTTCTTGCTCTTGTGAGGCGGTAATTAAAAATGCGTTTTGGTCTTGTCAATCCTCTGCTGGAGTATGGTTTCAAAAGGTGTTCTGACAGCTGGAAGGCTTCATCCCCTACACAGACAAATGGCATAGGTGGACCAGATGTTTGCGGCAGCGGTCTAGGTGGTGGGAACTGGAAGGTGTTTCCATACAGTTTACGCCCCATGGCAGACAGTTTGAAAACTTGAGAGTCATTGGAGCGGCCATAGGCCCCAATATCAACCGCAATAAATTTGTATTCCGCGTCAGCGATGGCCATGAGGACAATTGAAAAATATTTCTTGTAATTGAAATATTCCGATCCCGATCCAGCTGGCTTTACAATGCGGATATGTTTCCCGTCCACAGCGCCCAAGCAGTTTGGAAACTGACATATCTGTTGAAACTTGTCAGCAATTTCAATCCACCTCTCTGTTGTGGGCTCTGGTAAAAACTCTTCAGCTAAGGAGTCCCACAGTGCACGGCATGTGTACTTCACAATTCCAGATATGGTGGAAATCCCGAGTCTGTACTGGAAATGCAGTGACGAAAGGGATTCTCCAGTTGCAAGAAATCTGTGGGGAATTAAAAAACAATCAATTAGTTTTAAATCACAGCATTACATAACAAACCTGACCTATAACACTTGGAGATACAAACTACCACCAACAAGATTGCAGTGAAAGTGTGCTCTGATGCGAGCATATCCAATAAATGTGGCTTACCTTAAAGTCACCATCAGACGCTCTGCGGGTGAAACAGAGAAGCGGCAATAGGTGTCCGCTTTTCTTATGAGGTGTGCAATGCGCTCCACCAAGTAATCAAAATTCTCCATTTTCATCCTAACATATCCAAAAAATTTATCCGGGTTTCGTCCAAGGTCCATGCAGAGTGTAGAATAGACCCCACGCGTCATTCTCTTGGCTGTGATGGGGTGGATCCACAAACGTCGTCTACGATGCCTGATGCGCTGCTGTCTCGCTCTCTCCCTCTACAGAACAATCACCCTCAAACGATTTGCCTCCGCTATAAAATCCGCCAAATTCTTCAAAATATTTCCAATGACAACATCCATCTTCGCCAGTAACTTGCTCTTCTCTCCAACCTGCACTTTCTCCTCTACAACCTGTCAAAGAAGGGCTGTAGGAACATGCTATATATAGTTTTCCAGTAGCCAATCCCGTTCGGAAGGCCACAAGGGTCAATTTTAAAAACCGGATCCGGCGTAATCCGTCGAAAAACGGATAGAAAAACGGATGAACCGGATGAGACGGATCCGGTTTTGTCTGTCAAGAAAAAGACGGATCCGGCAGAAAACCGGATCCGTCACATCCGGTTTTACGAAACATTTGCCGGATCCGGCGTTCCGGCACGACGCCGGATCGCGCCTGACGCCGAAAACCTGATGTGTGAAAGTAGCCTTAACCTCTGTTAAAGTCTACGACCAGAATGACGAACAAAATGACAACCGGATATGGGATTCTTTCGGGGGGCTGTAAATCCACTATATGTAGGTCAAGATTTTATTTTTTATTTTTTGTTTTAAAAAAGACCAAGACATAATATACTTATATAAATTCATAACAAGGGAAAATTACAAATCAGAAAAACATTATTTTACTGACACCCAAAAAACAAACCCCAAAACAAAACTGCTTTTAATACACATACGATATCCAGGAAGTTTCTGGATTTTCGTTCTCTGTAACTTGCCATTTACTATTTTGTATATTTTGTAGTGGGCGGTTCCACTACATCAGCACTTTACCAGCACTAGAGGTGTTAGAACTTCCTTCCCCTCACTTCCCACTATCTGTTTCTTCTGCCAATGTCCAATGGGTTGCCTGCCTCAAACTAAAAATCTGTCTGTATGTTAGTTATGTCTGTATGCAACAAAAATCAGCACCTCTGAACAGAATAAAGCAAGTGTGAACAGGTGCAAGCTGTTATGACTGCATAATGTACAAAGAAAAGAATGCAGCCGCCTCTGTAAGAGCCAAGGTGTATGCAAACATTGAATTTAAACTGTATCACTGCTATAGAGAATATACTTGCAAAATAAAGTAGTTAGAGCACAAATTGGCCAATTCATGAGAGCCCACCAGCTTATGCATGCCTTGTCATGGCTGGTGGACTTTCATGAATTGGCCATTTTATGTGCTAAGTACCTTCATTTTTATAAATATATTCTATATACCAGTAATGCAGCACAAAGCATATAGTCAATGTCTGCATGCATTTCAGCACATAGAGTGCTGCTGTATGCTTTTGTTCATGCAAGGAAAGATAATATAAATTTGTACCGATTATATCATGTTATCAAGGGAGATCCAATTGTCTGAAAATACAGGGTCCATTTAAAGTTTTGTCTTTCTTCCCTAGCTCAAATAATTACCCTCAAAGTTGCTTCTTGTTGCAAACTCAAACTTCTACTGGGTCAAAACAAATATTGAGACAACTATAAAAGCTCAAATATGCTGCACAAAAATGGCATATAAACATCAGGGGAATCAGTATAAAAAAAGAATAAAAAAAAGATGTTGAGCACCACTAACCTATTTATTCACCTTTGCAAGATAGGCCGTGTGGTCCGTGTGCTCCAGAAATAAAGTTGTAAAATCTGCACTTACAGTACTTAAAATAATCCATGTTGTCAGACTGCACGGAACGGTAGATTCCCGATAGATGAGAATAAATTACAGACAAGGTTACAGTTTAACCCATTTATTTTCAAGCCGAGAAGAACATCTGAAATAGTCTAGCATTAGGGACAATTCCCAAATGAATGCACGTTTCATGTTTGGCCATTGGAAGACGGCGTAAAAATAAATAACAAAATAAATGAATTAAAAAATTGCCGTAAAATTTGCACATCAAGAATCAGTCTTAAGGTTCAGTTCTTGATTTTTCTTTTTTAATCTACGTTCCATTTCAAAACTTTTCTAAGACAAAGAAAACAGCCGAGGTTGTTTTTTTTCTTGGATGTTGATCAGCAAAACATAAAGGGGAAGCATATGTTATACCTTGCTAGGCAGTTGAACGGCTGAACCTCCGGAGTATCACACTTGCGAGAATACAGAAAGATGCTAAGGATCTTTGGGGGAAGAGGAGTAAAATTCATGACACATTCAGAAGCACAAGCAGAGCGGGATTAACAAAAAAAAAGCCAAAAAAAAAAAACCTGAGCCTCGTGGTTCCAGCTGGTTTGTGGTTCAAATCTGCTGCAGTGTGGATGTGATAATGAAATATCTGATAATGTGAGGGAAAGGCTATATTTGTGTACAATATCTGCCTGCTGGCTGAGAGGTGTCAGGAAGTGTTCTCTCTTTCATTCTATCACTTGTTCTGTTTCCATGAGATGATGAGCAATTGCTGACAGTTCCAGCATTATTTATATATTTATTTATTTGATCCACCTCGCCTCCGTGACAAGGTGTATGCAGACTTTTATTTCTTGCCGTGCCGACGGTGTATTCAGTGCAGCAGAAAACTGACAAGATGATCTCACTTTTTTTTCTAATAATAATTTATTTTGGACTTATTATTACCAAGAGAACAAGTTACTTTAAGGTGTTTTTTTTTTTAATGGATTTTTAGACGATTATTTTATTTAAAAAATGAGTTATTTAACTTTATTAAAAAAAAAATGTGAAAAAACGCAAATGCATCAGAAAAATAAATAAATAAAAAACAAAACAGCACTAACGTCTTCTTTCTTCTGAAGCTTCAGTGGTTCTTCAAGTCTTTGTTTACAATTTGTCAGCGTGTGACTGCTGCAGCCAATCAGAGGTAATTGATTGATTGCAGCGGTCGTATGTTGGCGACATGGAAGCAAAGACTGGGATTGTCGAGATTTAGCACTGAAACTATTGGGTAAAGGTAAGTTCTGTCCTTTTCTAGGATATTGTTCTTTAGAAGAAGGTTCTAGATATGGAAAGTTTATTTTCTCCACTCTAGGAAATTTCATTGGCTTCTCTTTTGTATGCATCCAATGTTTTACTACTTGTCCACTCTGATCTACCATAATTGCAGTTACAGCTGCACCTCCCCTGTACATGGAAATGCCCCCCTGCCCTGGGAGGTTGAACAGCACAGCGGTTGATATGCCTTTAACCATGGTAGCTACACCCAAATAAATATATATTTAAATATATGAAAAAAGATGAGTGTATGTGCCATGCCCATGCCACATAGCTCTGCCCATTCCGCATTGCCACACCCACTCTGCATAGCCACACCATAGCTCCGCCCCTTCTGGTCAATCCTGCTCCTTTATTGTGATGTCACAGCACAATGTTAGCTTAATGCTCCACTCCTTCCAGTTAGCCCCTCCCCTTTTATGGGTATAAGGGCACGGGACTATGGGATGGAGGATGTGTAAGATGGTATATGGACATAGGACTATGGGATGGAGGATGTGTATGGTGGCAATATTGGCACGGGATTATGGGATGGAAGATGTGTATGATGGGTATATGGGCACGGGACTATGGAATCGAGGATGTGTGATGGGTATATGGGCATGAGACTATGGGATAGAGGATTTGTGATGGGTATATGGGCACTGGACTATGGGATGGAGGATATGTATGATGGGTATATGGGCACGGGACTATGGGATGGAGGGTATGGGCACAGATGTCACAAAAACCTGCAGCCGCAGATGCAGCCCAGCCCCAAAAACTCCCCCACGCCAACCGATCATGACGGCGTGGGGCGGGCATCCCCTGGGGACGCAATATGAACCCTCCATACCGCAGAAGGGGACCCGGACCTACCCTAAACAAGAAATGGGTTGCAACCAGGGTTCTGCTGGCAGCTGAGCATGTGGACAAGGAGAAGACACGTAGGACTTGATTATACTGCAAAACTGCAGGCATAGAGAACGTAAAGTTTACTAAAGTAAAGTCACATAGTACATAAACCAAACATGACTATGACAGGCTCCCGATTCCACACCTCCCAGAAGGGTACCACCCAGTGTACCCCAAGGCACCAACGAATTACTGAGGCACACATAGGGGGGACATGGGGTCATCAGGGCACAGACAGAACATCAGGGTACATGAGGTCATCAGAACGCAGGCAGGACATCAGAGTACACGAGTACATCAGGATATCAGGACCCAGGCAGGACATCAGGGTCACCCACTGGACATCAGGGTCACCGGCAAACATCCTTCAGGTGTCGTCCGGTTCTGGACATTCGACACGACCTACAGGCACCACTGCGGTCATCAGGCTCCAAGCTCTAGGCAGCGGTCATCAGGTTCCAGACTGCGGTCGTCAGGTTCTGGGCATCGGACCTAGGAAGGAACTCAAGCGTGATGGTGGTAGAACCGCAGGATTGCTGGGCCTACATGGAGCTAGCACCGCATGGTAGTCAGAGCACAGGGTAGCTGTCATGTCGGACGCTGTTCACACCACAGCATCCGGCAGGCAGAGGTAGTTCCACCTCCAACCACTATAGCCTCAGTGGCGCCGGTTTGATCTTCAGGCTCTCGGGGGTTAATCCTGCTGGAGACCAGGTTGGAAGGTTAGTCACGCCCACGGTCTTTAAATAGTCATACTGGCATATGGGCGTCGCCGATTATAGCTTGTGTTTCATACCAAGTGGTTCCGGTCTGGAGTGGAGGTGTTCAAGAGAGAGAGATTCATATCTGGTGTCGTATGATCCGTCGTTATCCTTTCTCCTTCCCATATTTGTGTTTAGTTGTGCCCTGTTCACATTACTGTTTATTCCTGTGTGTGTGCGGCGCAGTGCAGTTTAAGTTCTCCCTGTCTGTCATTATTTGTGTGGGAGCTTTGGTGGTGTGACTCCTCACTGGGTGGAGGGTGGAGGGTTAAGTGCAGGGCTGAGCAGGAGATAAGGAAAGGTCGGAGGCTCAGGCATTTGCACCTTCAGCAAAAACCCTGGGTTGAGGGTCAGATAGGGTTTCCCCTAGTAAAAGGGACACCACAGGGGCCCCGGGTATTTCAGCCTTAGTTGAACTAAGCCCCCGTGACATTATAATCGGCCCACATTTTTACAGGAGTCCATGGATCCATTAGATTCCATAACCCGCCAGTTGGCGGCGCTGTCCATACAGGTCTCCGAGTTGAAAGGGGCAGTTCAGCAGCAGGGCCTGGTAGTAGCAAAGGTGCAAACGGCATCTGCAGGTATCGGTGCAGAGCCGAAGTTTCCGCTGCCAGAACGATTTTCAGGCGATCGCAGCAAATTTGTCGTATTTCGGGAGGCCTGCAAATTATACTTCCGCATGCGGCCAATATCCTCAGGTAATGAGGCCCAGCGAGTAGGGCTGGTGTTGTCATTACTGAGTGGTGACCCCCAAGCATGGGCATTTTCCTTACCAGCTGACTCTGCTACATTTCATTCGGTCGATAATGTTTTTTCTGCCCTCGGGCTCATTTACGATGACCCTGACCGACTGGCTCTAGCGGAATCTAAAATCCGCGCCCTCCGCCAGGGGGAGCGCTTGGCAGAAGACTATTGTTCGGAATTTCGCCGCTGGGCTGTAGACACACAGTGGAATGACCCAGCACTGCGGAGCCAGTTTATTCATGGGGTATCAGGGAGGGTGAAACAAGCCCTCCTGATGTATGAGACTCCGGCATCATTGGAGTCTGCCATGAGTTTGGTGATACGTATTGATCGCTGTTTTCGTCAGGGGGCACAGGAGACGCTACCTCTGGGGGAAAACAGAGGTGCAGGTGTGGTTGAAGTAGATGAGTCTCCTGAACCTATGCAGATTGCTGGCGTGGCACAGGTTCAGCCTCGCGCTCCGGGATTCCGGAAGCCCGGAGCATGTTTCTACTGTGGTAAAGGAGGTCATTATGTTAACGTTTGCCCGGTACTACCTAAGAGGGTCACACCGGCGGAAAACTGTTAAGCTCAGAGGGTATGGAGGAGACCCAACTGAGCGTATGCATATCCTCCATGATGGTATCTCAATGTATGCTCCCTGCCAAGGTTATTATCGCCGGCAGAGAGCTACCTATATCAGTGTTTGTGGATAGCGGTTCCGCCACCAATCTCATAGATGAGGAGTTTGCACACACCGCTGGGTTTAAGATCGAAAAACTTCCTCACCCCATACAGGTGGTGACCATTAATGCTGTTCCCCTCCCTCAAGGGGAGATTACTGAGTTTGTGGCAGAGGTGAAACTCCACATTGGGGTCCTACATTCTGAGTCGGTTACATGTAGGGTCCTCCGTAATCTCCCAGCTCAAATGGTCCTGGGTTTTCCATGGCTGTCCAGGCACAACCCGGTAATTGATTGGAAAACTCAGGACATAGTACAATGGAGTGGTTTCTGCCAAGACAATTGCTTGGCCACATGTGTGTCCGCCGTGACGCCCAGCCTGCCGGAGGCTTTGCAGGATTTCGCGGATGTTTTCTCTGAGAAGGGTTGCTCAGAACTGCCTCCACATAGAGCCTATGACTGTGCTATTAGGTTAAAACCCGGGGCCAAATTACCTAAGGCCAGGATGTTTAATATTTCTGGTCCTGAGAGACAAGCTCTGAAAGACTACATCGCGGAGAGTCTGAGCAAAGGTCACATCCAGCCTTCGTCCTCGCCTGTAGCCGCGGGGTTTTTCTTCATTAAGAAGAAAGATGGGGGGTTACGCCCGTGTCTGGATTTCCGAGAGTTAAACCAGATTACTATCCGTGATCCCTACCCAATGCCGTTGATCCCGGATTTGTTCAACCAGGTAGCGGGGGCGAAATGGTTTTCCAAGCTGGACCTCAGGGGGGCGTATAACCTCATAAGGGTCCATCAGGGGGATGAGTGGAAGACGGCGTTTAACACTCCTGAGGGTCATTTTGAGAGTCTGGTTATGCCGTTTGGGTTGACCACCGCGCCTGCCGTTTTCCAACATTTTATTAATGATGTATTTGCTCATGTCCTGGGGAGATTTGTGATTGTATACCTGGATGATATCCTCATTTATTCTAGCGATCGGGACACTCATTTGGAGCATGTTAGGCAGGTGTTACAGTTGCTCCGGGAGAACCAGCTCTATGCTAAGCTGGAAAAATGTTTATTTTTTGTCCAGGAGTTGCCCTTTTTGGGATATATTGTGTCCGCAGCCGGTTTTAAAATGGACACCGCTAAGGTGCAAGCGGTGTTGCAATGGGAGAGGCCGGAGAGTCTGAAAGCACTCCAGCGGTTCCTTGGGTTTGCGAATTATTATAGGAAATTTATAAAACACTTTTCGACTGTCGCCAAACCGCTCACGGACATGACAAAGAAGGGTGCCGATCTGGCGAACTGGCCTGAGGTGGCTATACGTGCATTTGAGCGTCTGAAGAATAGTTTTGCTTCAGCCCCCATTCTGGTGCAACCAGACGTGTCGAAACCTTTTGTGGTAGAGGTTGATGCGTCGGAGGTGGGAGTGGGGGCAGTACTGTCTCAAGGCTCGTCCTTGAGCGAGATGCATCCATGCGCCTACTTCTCCAAGAAGCTGTCGCCGGCCGAACGGAATTATGATATCGGCAACAGGGAGTTGTTGGCCATCAAACTGGCTTTTGAGGAATGGCGACACTTCTTGGAGGGGGCGGCTCACCAGGTCACAGTTATCACCGACCATAAGAATCTGCTCTACCTGGAGTCGGCCAAGCGTCTGTCTCCTAGGCAGGCTCGCTGGGCATTGTTTTTTACTCGTTTCAATTTTCTTGTGACGTACCGTCCCGGGGCTAAAAACACCAAGGCGGATGCTTTGTCTAGGTGTTTTCCGGGGGGAGAACCTCGGGAAGAGCCGGTACCCATCCTCCAGAAAGGGGTAGTGGTCTCGGCTCTCACGACTGAGGTAGAGGCGGAGATTGCCGAGGCCCAAGAGGAGGTACCACCAGGACTTCCCGCCAACAAATCATTTGTACCCCTGCATCTTCGGCCTAAGGTGTTGAAGGAACACCACGATTCGGTACTGGCTGGTCACCCAGGGGTGAAGGGCACCTTAGAGCTGGTATCGCGTCGTTTCTGGTGGCCCAAAATCTGGCAGGACGTGGTCTCGTACGTGGCAGCTTGCATCACGTGCGCTAGGGCTAAGTCACCCCGAACCCGTCCTGCTGGCACGCTACAGCCTCTGGGGGTACCCAATAGGCCATGGACAGAAATCTCCATGGATTTTATCACTGACTTGCCAGCCTCGGCAGGGAACACGGTCATCCTGGTGGTGGTTGACCGTTTTTCAAAGATGGCGCATTTTGTGGCGTTGTCCTCTTTGCCCAATGCTAAGACGTTGGC
Source organism: Dendrobates tinctorius (assembly GCF_039654945.1). Classification (NCBI taxonomy): domain Eukaryota; kingdom Metazoa; phylum Chordata; class Amphibia; order Anura; family Dendrobatidae; genus Dendrobates; species Dendrobates tinctorius. Next base: position 5,441,980 of record NW_027361788.1, on the reverse strand, counting down.
TCAGGTATTTGTGAAGGAGGTGGTCAGACTCCACGGAGTACCGTCTGACATAGTATCTGATAGGGGTACGCAATTTGTGGCGAGGTTTTGGAAAGCTTTTTGCTCTAGGTTGGGGATCAAGTTGTCACATTCATCGGCGTTTCATCCACAGTCTAATGGACAAACTGAGCGCATGAACCAAAATCTAGAACAGTATTTACGATGCTTTGTGTCCGACAACCAGGAGGAGTGGTCTACTTTCCTTCCTCTGGCCGAATTCGCATTAAATAATCACCGCCAAGAGTCATCAGGAGAGTCTCCATTCTTTTGTGTGTACGGTCAACATCCTCAGTTTTGTACCTTACGTCAGGGTGACTCCGGGGGTGTCCCGGAGGAGGATCAGCTAGGAGCCCAATTGTCATCAGTCTGGAGGCGGGTGAAACAGCGTTTGTTGAGCATGAGTGCCAGGTACAAACGGGTGGCTGACAGTAGACGCGTGCCAGGTCCGGACCTGTGTGTGGGTGAATGGGTGTGGTTAGCTACGAAGAACATAAAACTCAAAATCCCATCTTTAAAACTGGGTCCAAGGTTTATTGGGCCTTTTAGGATTTCTGCCATCATTAACCCAGTGGCTTATCGGTTGGAACTTCCTGCGGTGTACAGAATACATAACGTTTTTCACAGGGCTTTATTGAAAAAGGTGGTAGGCTTGGTGGACACGACGCCGATGCCACCTCCAGTCATGGTGGATGGCGAGTTAGAGTTCGAGGTCGCCAAGGTGGTGGACTCTCGAGTAGTACGCCGTACTCTTCAGTATTTGGTGCACTGGCGGGGGTATGGTCCAGAGGAGAGGTCTTGGGTTCCAGCCTCAGACATACATGCGGATCGGCTGGTCAGTTCTTTTCACCGTCGTCATCCGGACAAGCCGGGTCCTATGAGTCTTGAGGGCCCTGGGGTCCCTCGTAGAAGACGGGGTACTGTCATGTCGGACGCTGTTCACACCACAGCATCCGGCAGGCAGAGGTAGTTCCACCTCCAACCACTATAGCCTCAGTGGCGCCGGTTTGATCTTCAGGCTCTCGGGGGTTAATCCTGCTGGAGACCAGGTTGGAAGGTTAGTCACGCCCACGGTCTTTAAATAGTCATACTGGCATATGGGCGTCGCCGATTATAGCTTGTGTTTCATACCAAGTGGTTCCGGTCTGGAGTGGAGGTGTTCAAGAGAGAGAGATTCATATCTGGTGTCGTATGATCCGTCGTTATCCTTTCTCCTTCCCATATTTGTGTTTAGTTGTGCCCTGTTCACATTACTGTTTATTCCTGTGTGTGTGCGGCGCAGTGCAGTTTAAGTTCTCCCTGTCTGTCATTATTTGTGTGGGAGCTTTGGTGGTGTGACTCCTCACTGGGTGGAGGGTGGAGGGTTAAGTGCAGGGCTGAGCAGGAGATAAGGAAAGGTCGGAGGCTCAGGCATTTGCACCTTCAGCAAAAACCCTGGGTTGAGGGTCAGACAGGGTTTCCCCTAGTAAAAGGGACACCACAGGGGCCCCGGGTATTTCAGCCTTAGTTGAACTAAGCCCCCGTGACAGTAGCAGATGCTCAGCAGAAACACAGGTTACAAGAGACTCAGAGTCACTGGGTGCGAGGCTCCAGACACAAAGGGATTGCAGGAATACAACACAGCAGGCACAGTTCAGACAGGGTCAGGTACAGGATCAAGGATTCAGGCCTGGATATACCGCCTCCAAGACAGGCGCAGGAACAGGGCAAAAACAGGAATCAAGGCAAGGACTTTGGTACCAAAACATAGACAGGAGAGGTCCAGGAACACAAAACACACATGGCAAAGTTCAGGAGCTTTGTGAGTAGCTCAGGCTGGCCCATAGGGCAGGGAACTTTATATAGGAGTTGCCCCTCAGCTCAGTTGCCCCTGGGCTCTGCAGGTACTGTGCGGGACTGTACTGGGCTGTGCAGGTACTGTGCTGGGCTGTGCAGGGACTGTGCTGGGCTGTGCAGCGACTGTGCGGGTACTGTGCTGGGCTGTGTGGGGATTGTGCGGGCTGTGCCGAATATTGCGAGGCGAGTAGTGAAATTCTCACCAGGATTCGAGTACCGCAAGTACCGCATTACTCACCGAGTATCGAATCCTAACGAGTATACTCGCTCATCCCAACCTCTGTCCAATGTCTGTGTTCTTTTGCCCATGTTAACCTTTTCCTTTTATTAGCCAGTCTCAGATATGGCTTTTTCTTTGCCACTCTGCCCTGAAGGCCAGCATCCCGGAGTCGCCTCTTCACTGTAGACATTGACACTGGCATTTTGCTTGTACTATTTAATGACGCAGCCAGTTGAGGACATGTGAGGTATTGATTTCTCAAACTACAGGCTCTAATGGTCTTGTCTTATTACTCAGCTGTGCAGTGGGGCTTCCCACTTCTCTTTGTACTCTGGTTAAAGCTTGTTTGTGCTCTCCTCTGAACACACCGTTGTTGGAAATCTTCAGTTTCTTGGCAATTTCTCGGATGGAATAGCCTTCATTTCTAAGAACAAGAATAGACTGTCGAGTTTCACATGAAAGTTCTTTTTTTCTGGCCATTTTGAGCGTTTAATGGAACCAACAAATGTAATACTCCAGATTCTCAACTAGCTCAAAGGAAGGTCAGGTTTATAGTTTCTCTATTAGCCAAATTATTTTCAGCTGTGCTAACATACCTGCACATGGGTTTTTAAGGGTATTCTAACCATCCATTAGCCTTCTTACACAGTTAGCAAACACAAAGTACCATAAGAACACTGGAGTGATGGTTGTTGGAAATGGACCTCTATACACCTATGAAGATATTGCATTACAAACCAGACGTTTGCAGCTAGAATAGTCATTTACCACATTAACAATGTATAGAGTGTATTTCTGAATCGTTTATTGTTAGCCACAATGGAAAAAACTGTGCTTTTCTTTAAAAAATAAGGACATTTCTAAACTTTTGAATGGTAGTGTATATATACTGTATACACACAGGTGCTTCTCACTATATTAGAATATCATCAAAAAGTTAATTTTTTTCAATTCCTTAATACAAATTGTCAAGAGGAAGATGAGAGACACCAGACCCAACAATGAAGACGAGCTGAAGGCCGCTATCAAAGCAACCTGGGCTTCCATAACGCCTCAGCAGTGCCACAGGCTGATTGCCTCCATGCCAGGCCACATTGAAGCAGTAACTGATGCAAAAGGAGACCCGACCAAGTACTGAGTGCATTTACTGTACTTACATTTCAGTAGACCAACATTTTAGATTTTACAATCATCTTTCAAACTGGTGTTAAAAAGTATTCTAATTTACTGAGATAATTATTTTTGGGTTTTCATTAGCTGTAAGCCATAATCATCAACATTAACAGAAATAAACAAGTGGAATAGATCACTCTGTTTGTAATGACTCTATATAATATATGAGTTTCACTATACTATATATATATATATATATATATATACTATATATATATTGTGATGTACCAACTAGTGGTATTTTCAGAGATAGGTAGGTATCGAACAGACAGAGGTCTGCTGCGATCTGAATTCATGACAGGTTGCAGGGTCTTGTAGTCCCACAAACCTGTATTTTAGTAAAGGCTTGGATTTAAGGGGTAACCAGTAGTGATGGGTGGGACTGGTTAACTACATACCTCCCAGGGGGTGTGCTTCTGGGATGTCAGGAAGGTCCTATATGCGTTTCCTGTTTGCACCACATGGAGGAGATGGCCATGTGTGAGACTGGATCAGGTTGGAGTTCCTGAAGTTCCAGAAAGCTACTAAAGGTCTGGACTATTGACAGGACCCATGTGAACCTAGTCTGTGAAGCCTGCAATGCTTCTAAGTAGGTAACCCAGAGAATGGGAAATTATGTGCATTGACAATGGTCAGTTAATGATCTGTGCGGAGATAACCGCAGTTGAGAGTGGACTGTATGTTATATCTGTGATGTATAACATGGCCTACAGTGGTTTACGAATGCATAATAAACCGGAACTGGATGTGTTTAAATGAAGAAACGGCTGCTGTGCATTAGAATATCACTGCCTTGTGAGTGTTCCCCAACCTACTTAGTGATCACTACGTCACAATATATATACATATATACACACATACTGTACATACACACATTTATATACACACATATATATTCAAACATACTGTACATACACACATATATATACATACACACACATGCATACCCACATTATGTGTACTGTATTTTTTGCTTTATCAGACGCTCCGGATTATAAGACGCACCCCAAATTTTTGCGAGAAAAATAGGAAAAAACGTTTTTTTTTAATAAAATGGTGGTGCTTCTTATAGTCCAGGCGTCTTATTGCTGCCCACTCTGTCCCTGGGGTGCCGTCTCGCCCACTCTGTCCCTGGGGTGCCATCTCGCCCACTCTGTCCCCGGGGTGCCGTCTCGCCCACTGTGTCCCCGAGGTGCCGTCTCGCCCACTCTGTCCCCGGGGTGCCTTCTCGCCCACTCTGTCCCCGGGGTGCCATCTCACCCACTCTGTCCTCGGGGTGCCATCTCGCCCACTCTATCCCCGGGGTGCCGTCTCGCCCACTCTGTCCCCGGGGTGCCATCTCGCCTACTCTGTCCCCTGGGTGCCTTCTCGCCCACTCTGTCCCCGGGGTGCCGTCTCGCCCACTCTGTCCCCGGGGTGCCGTCTCGCCCACTCTGTCCCCGGGGTGTCGTCTCGCCCACTCTGTCCCCGGGGTGTCGTCTCGCCCACTCTGTCCCCGGGGTGCCGTCTCGCCCACTCTGTCCCCGGGGTGCCGTCTCTCCCACTCTGTCCCCGGGGTGCCGTCTCCGCCACGCTGGGTCCCCCACTGTGTGGGGGGCTCTGCTGTTCCATCCATGCCTGTGCGGTGGATTGCTTCCTGGAAAATGGCCACCGCGCAAGCGCAGATGGAAATCTCAGCACTATAATCTCGGGAGATGAGATTTCAGCGCTGAAATCTCATCTCCCGAGATTTCAAGGCCGAGATCTCCATCTGTGCTTGCGCGGCGGCCATTTTACAGGAAGCAATCCACCGCACAGGCATGGATGGAACGGCAGAGCCCCCGACGCAGCACGGAACAGAGGCCGGCGGCATGCACCGGGGGACACAGCGCGGTGGCTGCAGCACCCGAGGGACCCAGCGTGGCAGCGGCAGCACCCGGGGGACCCAGCGCGGTGGCACAATAAAAGGTACATTTGCATTGTAAGACGCACCCCTATTTTCCCCCCAAATTTGGGGGAAAAAAAGTGCGTCTTACAAAGCGAAAAATACGGTATATATATATATACTGTATATATATATACATATACACACACATCGTACTGTATATATATATATATATATATATACATATATGGAAATACATATACACACATATAAATATACATATATATATTACACACACTCATATACATACACAGATATATACTGTACATACACTACAAAATAACATACATACAGTAAATACAAACAAATACATACACACATATATACATGCACACACATATATACACATATACATACACACACATATATATATATCTCGTAGATTGTGAGCCCTTGCGGGCAGGGTCCTCTCTCCTCCCGTACCAGTCATGACTTGTTTTGTTTAAGATTACTGTACTTGTCTTTATTTTGTATACCCCTCCTCACATGTAAAGCGCCATGGAATAAATTGCGATATAATAATAATAATAATAATAATAATAATCAAATACATACACACACATATATCTATATATACACATATACCTACGCACACATACGAGGGGCGCCTGAAAACTTCGAGGCCCACAAATGAAATCTTTTTTGCATGGTCTTGTTTTGCAATGCAATATGTTATTTAGTTAGTTGAATGGTCTCATGAGCAATCTGGATTTATTTTGATTTTTTTTGTTTCCGTTACAGCATTTTAAAGTTGGGTCGCAAGGCTGAAATATGGAAATGGGGAAGTTGGCAAAGTTCACACATCGGCTGTTGCAATGGCTGCAATTCCACCTTCCACCAAGGTGCTTTTTCATCTGTGGGAATAGGTGATAGTCCGAGGGAGCCAAATCAGGGGAATAGGGTGGGTGCTGAAGCAGTTGGAAACCACAGGAGTGAATTGCAGCAGCCGATGTGTGAACTTTGCCAACTTCTCCATTTCCATATTTCAGCCTTGCGACCCAACTTTAAAATGCTGTAACGGAAACAAAAAAAATCAAAATAAATCCAGATTGCTCATGAGACCATTCAACTAAATAACATATTGCATTGCAAAACAAGACCATGCAAAAAAGATTTCATGGGTGGGCCTCAAAGTTTTCAGGCGCCCCTCGTATTTATATATGTATATACATAGAGATATATACATACACACACATATATATATACAGCACACACATGTACATACACACATACTGTATATATATACACACATGCACACACACACACACATATACAGTTGTGGCCAAAAGCATTGACACCCCTGCAATTTTGTCAGATAATACTCAGTTTCTTCCTGAAAATGATTGCAAACACAAATTATTTGGTATTATTATCTTCATTTAATTTGTCTTAAATGAAAAAACACAAAAAGAATTGTCCTAAAGCCAAATTGGATATAATTCCACACCAAACATAAAAAAGAGGGTGGACAAAAGTATTGGCACTGTTCAAAAAATCATGTGATGCTTCTCTAATTTGTGTAATTAACAGCACCTGTAACTTACCTGTGGCACCTAACAGGTGTTGGCAATAACTAAATCACACTTGCAGCCAGTTGACATGGATTAAAGTTGATTCAACCTCTGTCCTGTGTCCTTGTGTGTACCACATTGAGCATGGAAAAAAGAAAGAACACCAAAGAACTGTCTGAGGACTTGAGAAACCAAATTGTGAGGAAGCATGAGCAATCTCAAGGCTACAAGTCTATCTCCAAAGACCAGAATGTTCCTGTGTCTACCGTGCGCAGTGTCATCAAGAAGTTTAAAGCCCATGGCACTGTGGCTAACCTCCCTAGATGTGGACGGAAAAGAAAAATTGACAAGAGATTTCAACGCAAGATTGTGCGGATGTTGGATAAAGAACCTCAACTAACATCCAAACAAGTTCAGGCTGCCCTGCAGTCCGAGGGTACAACAGTGTGAACCCATACTATCCGTCGGCGTCGGAATGAAAAGGGACTGTATGGTAGGAGACCCAGGAAGACCCCACTTCTTACCCCGAGACATAAAAAAGCCAGGCTGGAGTTTGCCAAAACTTACCTGAAAAAGCCTAAAACGTTTTGGAAGAATGTTCTCTGGTCAGATGAGACAAAAGTAGAGCTTTTTGGGCAAAGGCATCAACATAGAGTTTACAGGAGAAAAAAAGATGCATTCAAAGAAAAGAACACGGTCCCTACAGTCAAACATGGCGGAGGTTCCCTGATGTTTTCGGGTTGCTTTGCTGCCTCTGGCACTGGACTGCTTGACCGTGTGCATGGCATTATGAAGTCTGAAGACTACCAACAAATTTTGCAGCATAATGTAGGGCCCAGTGTGAGAAAGCTGGGTCTCCCTCAGAGGTCATGGGTCTTCCAGCAGGACATTGACCCAAAACACACTTCAAAAAGCACTAGAAAATGGTTTGAGAGAAAGCACTGGAGACTTCTAAGGTGGCCAGCAATGAGTCCAGACGTGAATCCCATAGAACACCTGTGGAGAGATCTAAAAATGGCAGTTTGGAGAAGGCACCCTTCAAATATCAGGGACCTGGAGCAGTTTGCCAAGAAGAATGGTCTAAAATTCCAGCAGAGCATTGTAAGAAACTCATTGATGGTTACCGGAAGCGGTTGGTCGCAGTTATTTTGGCTAAAGGTTGTGCAACCAAGTATTAGGCTGAGGGTGCCAATACTTTTGTCTGGCCCATTTTTGGACTTTTGTTTGAAATGATCAATGTTTTGCTTTTTGCTTCATTCTCTTTTGTGTTTTTTCATTTAAGACAAATTAAATGAAGATAATAATACCAAAGAATTTGTGTTTGCAATCATTTTCAGGAAGAAACTGAGTATTATCAGACAGAAATGCAGGGGTGTCAATACTTTTGGCCACAACTGTATATACTGTAAATATATATATGTCGTAGCTGTTTCTGTTCTGACCCAGAGTCAGATATGCTAGATCACCAGTGAGGCCAAATTAGGCATTTACGCCCTTCTTTTACAAGCGGTTGGAGACAAAAGAGACTGCACACGGGCCGTGGGCAAATCACTTTATCCCAGTAATGAAACACAAGGCAATCTTTTATACCATTTGCAACAATATGTAATTCTATGTAGCTCATGTAGCCCCCACCGCTTCCCCAGGGTCATACCTTGTTTACAATGTACCCAGAACACGTTGTGGCTGACTATTGAGAACATATATGATAAGAAGCATATTTCCCTTGAAGAGGAGACAGGCAAAACTGCAGTGTCAAAAGAATAAATGAAAGGCAAAAGGCAAATGAAGAATTAAAGGCACTTAGGCATTTAAAGGCAAATCATTAACCCTTCTATATCAATTTTCCCCTTTTGTAAATGGTATAACCTTTTCCACAGGGTTAGCTGATGTCCACAAAGGAGCTACTGTCTCATGAGTCTAGTACCCATAAGGAGGCTTTCTAACTGCTTCGCCCATCCACCCTCAGTGTGGACACTCACTTTCCCCATCAGCAATGACTATCTGGGGTCTATGATACACTACAGAAGGTTCAGCCTTAGATTTAGATTCTTTTTTCACGCATACATTATTCAGTAGCTTAAGTAATACATATATTAGCGCTTTTACGGCTACATAAAACAATAAGCAAAACAACAAAATTTGCATACAAGTCTGTACAATGCCAAAAATCCATCCTGCTAAGTCATTAAACCAATTTGCTGGATTTAAAAAAGAGAATGTGTTACCCCACCAGGAGTCTCTCTTTGCACTGTATTGTTTTAACCACCTATTTTGTCTATACTGGCCCTGATCTGGAGATTGCCAGCAGGGTCGATATAATTACAACAGGTGGGACCAATTATTTGACACATTCCTCCATCTTTTGCTGTCAGGTAATCTAGTACTATAGTATGTTGGTTAGTAACTATGATTAATTGTCTCTGTATTGTATTAGTTTCATTTAGAACTTCAAGAATCTGGAAAATCTTGTCCAGGTAGTCGGTAGCTTCCACTAATTTATCCCACAGTTGTGTTATGAAGGGGTATATTAGCATACTACGGAATATTTTATTTGTTATCCCCATTTCTACTAGATGCGGCCTACCATTTGGCCGGGGCTTATTGTCTGCAGCCCTTCTATACAAAGTATGAATTGGAACTGCTGCTATTTTACTATGAGGAACTATGAAAGTGACTGGTGTTAGTTTGGCAAGAGTGCAAACTCTTCTTATGTCTGGGCTCACCCACCTGTAGGAACAATGTCCGCAAACCAAGAATACTCCTTCTGGAAGAACACATACTTGACCAGGGGTCTGTATACATTGGCATAAACTAAAAAGTCCTGATATAGGCTTATCGGCACACCAAGTATTATTCATTTGTTTTCCACTTATACCAGATGTACATTTACCCCTTTCTTTCCTTATTTTTTTTACCCGTAGATGATTTACAGCCTTCAACACCATCTTGGTACAGTGTCTCATTAACCTGTGTTTGATCATGAGTGTATATACGGAAGCAATTATTGTCCTCACCACAGGTATTTGCTCCAGGGTGTTGAAGACTGAACCACAGTCCATCATTGAGAATGGGGTCTGAGTGAGGGATTTCAGTCCTCCTCCTGGCCACCATATTTCCGATGTCTGAATCATATTCCCGCCACCACATTTGTACCTTAAGCCGCATTATATTAACCTGAAACCAGGGATTAGAGGCCCATCCGATTATAGCCAATGAGGCAGATATATCACGGCGCACATCTTTTCCCTAAAACCTAGATTGAGTCCAAGTCTCATTGTGTATGTGGAGCGCCTCGCAGGGCCACGGGAACTCGGTACCGGGCCTTTCAGGTTCTTTTAAGGGGGAAAGTGTGTCGCGGTGGTGATAGTGAACCGGTCCGTGGCCCTGGGTGTCCAATGTAAATGATGGAAGTTCAGAGGAAGGGGAAGATGGTAGGAAAATGAATTAGGAAAAGGGGAATCATGACGCCACCCGTGGCACTTGGCTAGGATAGCCGACACTGCGATGCAGACCCTCTGGGATGATTATTTAGCAGCTAAGATGGTGAAGCTCTCCACGGGTAGAGCTGTGTCCCAGGGAAGTTGAGCCATGATGGTGGTGGTGTTTGCTTTGCAGTGTGGGGCAGGCAGTTGTAAAATAACTCAAAGGACACGGTTGAGTGCAGTTTCTGGGTTTTTTACTCACAAGTTTCGTGTACACGTTGGTCCACTTAGTGCTGCGTCCTCCGAGGGAGGGGTCCAGCAAACTCCCAGGCATATTGGGTACACCTTTCAGGACTCCTCCTTGTGTCTTCTCTCAAGGCCGTGTCTCTGTGCTGAATTCTACTTACTTTCCCTGCCCTGTGCCTTCACAAGTAGTGCCCCCAGCTTGTGGCCACGGATCTCCTCAGGCGACGTGGGTCAGGCCCCGAGGTCCTTTTACTCATACCGCTGCCTTTTGGAGGGTGCTTGTGGCTGAGGCACTCAAAGTTACCTCAGCCTCTGGCTTCCTAGCTGAGTCCTGTAATCCTCCACTGGTTTCAGGGGCCGGCTCCCCCACTTCGGCCAGATCCTTCCCTTCCGGGACGCGGGCTCCACGGGTGGCCAGTCGCACTACCCGTGCCCCTTGGACCCCTTCTTCCCAGTCCAGGAGTGTGGACAAGATGTTTCTCTCAAATCCACCCACAGTCCTCTACAGCAATCCTACTCTCTCGCTGGTCCTGTCACCGACTGACTAGTTTCTGGAAGGATTTCTTTACCTCAGAACTAGCTCCTCCCACCAACTGTCACCTTTCTCACTCTGATTGGATGCCCAATTATCACGCCACTACCTAAGCTCCTCCCACTCTACCTACCTTCTACACTAACCCCCCACACCCTTTCCTAGCCAGTCTGGGATGAGGCCATCCCCCCTAAGGGTATGCCCAGGTGCCCTGACTAGCTAGTGTGTGTGTTTAGTGCAGTGTTAGGAGTCCTGGGTGGTTATCCCTCCTTACCTGAGGGTGGGATACCACACCTCTGGGTGAGGTGCAGTACCTCTGTGGCGACCGGACCCTCAGGGGCACCACATACCCCCCTCGTTAAACACAGCATGTCCGCGGGCTGGAACAGAGCAAAAACAGATTTTATCAGAAACATACAAAATTTTGAACATGCATGTCAACAGGTAAATTCAATAACACAACTTCCCTTTATGGGAGGCACACTTTCTTAAACGTTGCAAATAACTATTCTTCTTTAAATAGATACCTTGTAGATTCAATTTGATAAAATACCATCTTTTCAATATAAATATTTGTATTACACTTTGAAGATTCAACATTTAAATGTAAACATTTGGGTAACACATTTGCATAGAACTTTATTCTATCAGAGTTCAGTCCATCCTTTGGTGCGATGCGGGGGACCCGTCCATAAACCCCCAACGTAGGCCTTGGGCGGGCTACAAGGCATAGTTGACCTTTACTTTGGACCACGTTTTCAGCCACGCCAAATGGATTTTCTTCTGTGGCCTATTAAGGCATAATCAGAGGGCTGATGTAAAACTAAGATGGAGCACCTTAAGAAGTGCTAACTATTTACATTTAAAAGTTTTGATCACCCATAGTTCAGTGACCCAATTGTCTCTGTAAACTTTTAAGAAACGTTAATAAAGACACCTAACCAGGTGAACTTTTGCAAAAATCAAGAAATATTAATAAACATTCCTAACCAGGTAAACTTTGCAACTATATACATTTACAGTCATACCAGTTTTGATTCTTTTAGGTACGCTTTTCAGGGTAGCACCTGGTACCTGCCACTACCTGGCCGGGACAGTTCTTGCTGCATGACAACACCTGCATCGGTGCCAGGCATAGTACCTTCTGCATCAGCCTCCCCTGACTCCCATGCTATATTATAATGTGCCCATCCAAGTGTAGGGACCACGGAGACAGGAAGGGGGCCTATCAGGGTATCCTCAGACCTGATGACTGGGTCTGCTGCAGCTGTGGTATTTGGTGGTTTGACCTGCTCTGACTCCCATCCTCCTACCATGGTCAGAGACAGATCCTGGAGCTGGCTACTCAGCTCCTCTGCATAGATGGTTTTATTCTCTGCACTCAGGCAATTGCCTCCTTCTGCATACCTTGCTGCTGCCATGTTTATTGCTCTGTCTCCTGTGTTCTTCCTGCTCACCCCTGACAATTTCCGGTGTCTGGCTTTCCTCAGCTCCTTATGCCTATCAAAGTAATACAGGTGGTGGGTCTTTCCTCCTGACAGACACCTTTGCATCAAATGATGATGTTGGTGGTGGGCGGGCATCATCTTTGCACTCACTCTCTGGCCCCGCCCGCAGCAGCTCATTCCTCTCAGCTGGCTGTAATTTGATAAGCCCACACAACCTGTGATGCAGCTATTTAACCCCTTAGCGACAGAGCCAGTTTGCAGCTTAATGACCAGGCCAATTTTTACAATTCTGACCACTGTCCCTTTATGAGGTTATAACTCTGGAACGCTTTAATGGATCCCGCTGATTCTAAGATTGTTTTTTCATGACATATTGTACTTCATGTTAGTGGTAAAATTTTTTCGCTAAGTCTTGTGTTTGTTTATGAAAAAAATGGAAATATGGCGAAAATTTTGAAAATTTTGCAATTTTAAAACTTTAAATTTTTATGCCCTTAAATCAGAGAGATGTGTCACACAAATTTTTTAATAAATAACATTTCCCACATGTCTACTTTACATCAGCACTATTTTGGAAGCAAAATTTTTTTTTGTTAGGAAGTTATAAGGGTTAAAAGTTGACCAGCGATTTCTCATTTTTACAACAAAATTTACAAAACCATTTTTTTTATGGACCACATCATATTTAAAGTCATTTTGAGGGGTGTACATGACAGAAAATACCCAAAAGTGGCACCATTCTAAACACTAGACCCCTCAAGGTGCTCAAAACCACATTCAAGAATTTTATTAACCCTTTAAGTGCTTCACAGGAACTAAAGCAATGTGGAAGGAAAAAATTAACATTTAACTTTTTTTTGCAAAAAATTTACTTCAGAACCAATTTCTTTTATTTTCACAAGTGTTAAAAGAGAAAATCAACCACAAAATTTGTTGTACAATTTCTCCTGAATACGCCGATACCCTATATGTGGGGGTAAACCACTTTTTCAGCACACGGCAGAGCTCGCAAGGGATGGAGCGCCGTTTGACTTTTTCAATGTAGAATTGGCTGGAATTGAGATTGGATGCCATGTTGCGTTCGGAGAGCCCTTAATGTGCCTAAACAGTGGAAACCTCCAACAAGTGACCACATTTTGGAAACTAGACCCATTAAGGAACTTATCTAGATGTGTGGTGAGCACTTTGAACCCCCAAGGGCTTCACAGAAGTTTATAACGTAGAGCCGTGAAAATAAGAAATCTATTTTTTTCCACAAAAATGATCTTTTCGCCCCCAAATTTTTATTTTTTACAAGGGTAACAGGAGAAATCATACCCGCACAGTTGTTATGCGATTTGTCCTGATAACGCCGATACCCCATATGTGGGGGGGAACCACTGTTTGGGCGCATGGGAGAGCTCGGAAGGGAAGGAGTGCCATTTTGGAATGCAGACTTTGATGGAATGGTCTGCGGGCAACATGTTGCGCTTGCAGAGCCCCTGATGGGCCTAAACAGTGGAAACCCCCCACAAGTGACCCCATTTTGGAAATTAGACCCCCTAAGGAACTTAACTAGATGTGTGGTCAGCACTTTGAACCCTCAAGTGCTTCACAAAAGTTTATAAACGCAGAGCCGTGAAAATAAAAAGTCTTTTTTTATTTCCACAAAAGTGATTTTTTAGACTCCCAAAGTTGGCAAATAGTGGAAACCCCTCAATTCTTGCTCCAACCCTAACTCCAACACATCCCTAACCCTAATCCCAACCCTAACCCTAATCCCAACCCTAATCCCTAATCCTAATTCTAACCCTAATCCTAGTTTGCCCTAACCCTAATTCTAACCCTAGCCGTGACCCGAGCCCTAACCCTAGCCCAACCCTAGCCCTAGCACAACCCTAACCCTAACCCTAGCCCAACCCTAACCCTAGCCCAACCCTAACCCTAGCCCAACCCTAACCCTAACCCTAGCCCAACCCTAACCCTAACCCTAACTCTAACCCTAGCCCTAACCCTACACTAACCCTAACCCTAACCCTAGCCCTAACCCTAGCCCAACCCTAACCCTAATGGAAAACTGAAAAAAAAAAAATATTTTCTTTATTTCATTATATTGGCCTATATAAGGGAGTGATAACGGGGGGGGTTATGTACTATTTTTTTTTATTTTGATCACTATGATCATTTATCATAGTGATCAAAATAATGAATGGAATCTGCCAGCCGGAGCCGGCAGATTCCCGGCGGGCGCACTGCGCATGCGTCCGTCATTTTCAAGATGGCGGCGCCCATCGGAGGATGCGGGTGGGACGTGGGACCACCGGGAGGGGACGGAGGGCCACAGAGAGGTACCAGGGGGATCGGGGACCCTATTTCTCTCTCCTCTGATGTGCGATCACATCAGAGGAGAGAGAAATTAAATGTAAAATCGCGGCTTTTTTTTTTTTTTTGCAGTCGCCGTTATAGGGTTAATAACGGCGATCGCAAAAGCGGGGTCAGTAAAAACCGACCGATTCATGTTCTCTGGGGTCTCGGCTACCCCTGGCAGCTGAGACCCCGGAGAAAATCCGACACTGGGGGGCGCTATTCACTTAAATCACAGCGCCGTGAATTAACGGCGCTGTGGTTTTAGTACCATTAATTACCGCCGTTAAAAGGCATATCGGCGGTCGTTAAGGGGTTAACCAGCACTCAGTAACAGTGACGCAGTAAACAATGGCACAGTTAAGGGCCTGTCACACAGAGATATCGCTAGCAATATCGCTATAACTAGTGATGTTATAGCGATATTGCTAGCGATATCTCTGTGTCTGATACTTACCAGCGACCCGCTCCCCCGCTGGTTATCGCTGATCGCGCGAGAACGTCCAGGACTGTTTCTCGTCGTCTGCTTCCTGCGACACTTCCTGCTGTGACGACGAGCGACGCGTGGAGCCGGGCGGGAGGACGCAGGATCGCCTGGTGTGACAGGTAAGTAGCGACCTCCGTCCCCAGCGATGTCGCTAGTGAGATCTGCCTGTGTGGCAGCGCACTAGCGACCACTTAGCGATGTACCAGCGATCCTGACCGCGTCATATCGCTGGTCGGGATCGCTGGTACATCGCTAAGTGTGACAGTACCCTTAGGCGATAATTTAACAGACTTACAAACTCACTATTACTCAATACAGATAATTCTTTTAGCAATACTGCAAAATCTCTTTTACACAGTATAGTAAATTTCTGGCACACAATACGTTAAAGCTTCTGGCACTCAGTATGTTACAGTCTCTGGCACACAGTACTCAGCTTTGCTAGGCTCTAGGCACCCATCTTTGCCGAGCTCCAAGTACACAGCTTTGCTGTGCTCAATGATCCTGTTCGTGACGCCAAAATGGAGTGCCCCGCAGGGCCGGGGAAACTCGGTACCGGGCCTTTCAGGTTCTTTCAAGGGGGAAAGTGTGTCACGATGGTGATAGTGACCCGGTCCGTGGCCCTGGGAGTCCAATGCA
This sequence comes from Dendrobates tinctorius, assembly GCF_039654945.1. Classification (NCBI taxonomy): domain Eukaryota; kingdom Metazoa; phylum Chordata; class Amphibia; order Anura; family Dendrobatidae; genus Dendrobates; species Dendrobates tinctorius. Next base: position 5,426,160 of record NW_027361788.1, on the reverse strand, counting down.
AATGATGGAAGTTCAGAGGAAGGGGAAGATGGTAGTAAAATGAATTAGGAAAAGGGGAATTGTGATGCCACCCGTGGCACTCGGCTAGGATAGCCGACGCTGCGATGCAGGCCCTCTGAGATGATGATTTAGCAGCTAAGATGGTGAAGCTCTTCACAGGTAGAGCTGTGTCCCAGGGCAGTTGGGCCGGTGATGGTGGTGGTGTTTTCTTTGCAGTGTGAGGCAGGCAGTTGTAAAATAACTCAAAGGACACGGTTGGGTGCAGTTTCTGGGTTTTTTACTCACAAGTTTCGTGTACACGTTGGTCCACTTAGTGCTGCATCCTCCGAGAGAGGGGTCCAGCAAACTCCCTGGCAGATTGGGTACACCTTTGAGGACTCCTCCTTGTGTCCTCTCTCAAGGCCGTGACTCTGCGCTGAATTCTCCTTACTTTCCCTGCCCTGCGTCTTCACAAGTAGTGCCCCCATCTTGTAGCCACGGATCTCCTCAGGCGACGTGGGTCAGGCCCCGAGGTACGTTACTCATACCGATCCAGCAGCACTGAAGACTCTTTCAGATAACACACTAACAGCAGGGCAAGCGAGCTCCTGTAAGGCATAGTGTGCCAATTCAGGCCAGGTGTCCAGTTTAGAGGCCCAATAGTCAAAGGGGAATGACCTGTGAGGGAGAACATCAATATGGGAGGAGAAGTAGTTTGTAACCATAGTTGACAACTGCTGTCTCCTGTCACTTTTAATTGATGCAGTATTAGCAGTCGTGTGAGCGGTACTTGAGAAATCATTCCACAGCATGGTCATTAAACCCCTGTCTCCAACGCCACTTCGGCTGTGTGCACCACGAACACCTCTTCCATTGTGCCCACTACGGCTCATGGAAGAACCAGCACCACTGCTGTGTGCTGGGAAAGCCTCAAACAAATGGTTTACCAGAGTTGCTTGTTTGTTAGCCAATATTATCTCTAGGTTCTCCTGTGGCATGATGTTGTTTAATTTGCCTTTGTAGCGTGGATCGAGGATGCTGGCCAGCCAGTAGTCGTCATCCTTCATCATTTTGGCAATGCGGGGGTCCCTTTTTATGATCTGCAAGGCATAATCGCACATGTGGGCCAATGTTCCAGGTGTCAATAATGCACTGCCACTGCTGGGTGGAGGAGCACTTTTTGGCAAATCCACATCCCTACAGTCACGCACAAACACTGTACCTGACCTTGGAACGCCAACATTTTCTCTTGCCCCCTGAGAAGCATCCTCCTGCCCAAAATAATCATCCCCCTCTTCCTCCTCCTCTTCCTCTTCTTCCTTCACCTCGTCCAGGACAGTTCCCTGACCAGACAATGGCTGACTGTCAGCAAGGCTTCCCTCCTCCTCCTGTTCCTCCTCCTTTGCTGCAGACGCCAGATCCTTAATGTGCGTCAAACTTTGCATGAGCAGACGTATAAGTGGGATGCTCATGCTAATGATGGCGTCATCTGCGCTTACCAGCCGTGTGCATTCCTCAAAATACTGAATGACTTTACAGAGGTCTTTCAGCTTTGACCACTGCACACCTGACAATTCCATGTCTTCCCTCAAACTGCCTGCCTGTGTATCCTCCCACAAATGGATTACAGCCTGCCTCTGTTCGCACAGCCTCTCAACCATGTGCAGGGTGGAGTTCCACCTTGTTGCAACGTCTATGATTAGGTGGTGCTTGGGGAGGTGGAGCAATCACTGCAGCTTCTGCATACGACTGGAGTGTATGGCCGAGCGACCGATGTGCGAGCACAGTCTTCGCACCTTATGGAGCAGTGATGTTAACTCTGGATAATTATTAAGGAAGCACTGCACCTCCAGGTTCAAAGTGTGAGCCAGGCAAGGTAAGTGTGTGAGTTTTGCAAGGGCTATGGCTGCCACAAAATTACGGCCGTTATCACTGACTACCTTGCCTGCCTCAAGATGTAGACTGCCCAGCCATGAATCAGTTTGTCGCTGCAAGTAGTCTGCCAGTACCTCCGTGGTGTGTCTGTTGTTGCCCAAAGACATCATTTTTAACACAGCCTGCTGACGCTTACCACTAGCTGTTCAATAGTGGAACACCTCGTGTGCAACACTGCCAGCTGCGGATGGAGTGCTCATGCGACTGCGCTCTGTGGACGAACTTTCGCTTATGGAGGAGGAGGAGGAAGATCGAAAGCCTACAGCCAGCTATTTCCTATACGGTGGGCTAGGCAGCACTGTTCCACCGCCGCTGTCCCCTGTGGAGCCTGCATCCAACACATTAACCCAGTGCGCAGTGATGGACACGTAATGGCCCTGGCCATGCCTACTGGTCCATGCATCTGTTGTGAGGTGCACCTTTCCACTCACTGACTGTTTGAGTGGATGGACAATGCGGTCTTTCAAATGCTGGTGGAGGGCAGGGATGGCTTTTCGAGAAAAGAAGTGCTGACTGGGTAGGTCATAGTGTGGGACAGCGGAGGCCATGATCTCGTGGAAAGCTTCGCTTTCAACCAAACAGTAGGGCATCATCTCTAATGAGATTAGTTTGGCAATGTAGGCGTTCAAACAAAGTGTACGCGGATGAGAGGATGAGTACTTTCTTGTCCTACTCAGAGTGTCTGGTAGGGTGAGCTGGACTGGAGAGCTACATATGGGGGAAGTAGCGGTGGACCGGATGGAGTGAGAGGGGGTTGGTGATTGGTGGTGATGGCCTAGATTCAGTGTTGTGTTGCAAAACCATTGTGATTCCCTGAGTGCTTTGGCCTTGCGACGACACTTCCGCATTTAGTGCTGGTGGTGTGCTTAACGGTGGTGGTGGTCTTACAGTGGGGAAAGTCATGGAGCGTTGCTGGCTACCTTCAGTCGCAGCAGGTGCACATGTGGTACCTGAGGTTTTGTAGTCCGTCCACGCTTGCAAGTGCATGTTGATTAAATGTCTAAGCATGCAACTGGTATTCAAATTTCTGAGTTGTTTACCTCGGCTAAAGGTCCTTCCGCGCTTCTTAAAAGTAACCTTTGCCTCATCAGTAGGATTTTGGACAAAGAAGTGCCACACTGCACTCTTCCTACTATGGTATACATTTTCTGGCCTTGCATGCTGTGTTAAGTTGACTGTCTGGCCAAGCTGTCCTGCAACTCTTTTAGTTTTTGGTCCACGTTATTGGACAGCCACGGGCAGGGGCGTAACTAGAACTGATTGGGCCCCATAGCAAACTTTTAAACGGGGCCCCCTCAAAGACTCACCCCCTTCAAGACACACCCCCTTCAAGACGCGAGGGCTCAGGGAAGGGACGGGACGGAACTGATGCAATACACTGGCTGCAGGCAGGGAGGCGGGCCCAATATGTCCTTCGCTCTGCACAGCAGGCACAGAAATGCAGCGTAGGTTGCGAAATCATAGTGTTCATTTTTTCCGTCGGGGCCCCGGATCCCCTACACGCACCGGGCCGGCGGGCCCCCAAGACAGCGTTGGCTACAGCACCCGCTGGAGCGCCGCAGTAATGTACTTAATTGCACTCAGGGCTGCCACTAGGAAATTTGGGGCCCCATTCTGGTAAAATTTTCGGGGCCCCCTTGAGACTCCGCCCAAGCTCCACCCCTGCCTCGCCTCCACCCCTCGAACTGTCACAAGCCCCACCGCTCTCTCTTGGAAAAACTCCACTTCTCACCAATCACACATTAACAGTTCACATCACCAGATCACACATATAGCCAGTAGCTTTGGTTTTGGCCAAAAGATTTTTTAATCCGCCACCATAACACGGTAGACTCTTTTGGCCAAGCCCTACTCTACTGTAACCTATTAAATATTTGTTAAAATATGTGATACAATTTAGGGTTTTTTTATTTTTCAATTTTTAAAATGACCAATAATATCACATACAAGGGAAAAATACCGCCACACCATGTCCAGACCACATAGTGACCTATAATACCACACACAAGGAACAAATACCGCCAGACCATGACCAGACCACATATTACCACCACAGTGACCAAATAATATCACATACAAGGAACACCACCGCACCATGACCAGACCACATATTACCACCACAGTGACTGAATACTACAATACTGATCAGTAATAAAAAAACACGATACTATCGCCATAAGTGCCATTATACACAGGAGATCTGTACTTAGTTTGCAGTGTCTGTGTACAGGTAATACAGTGATCAATGACATTATACACAGGGCCTCTATACAGTGTATAGTGTCAGTGTACAGGTAACACACTAACTCACCAGTGACGTCTCTAGGTGAAGTCCTTAATCTTTGCTTTTCATCTTTCATCCAGCACAGATCGCCATCACGTCTTCCAGCCAGGGCTCGTCTCTGCAGGAAATAACACATTACTTATTTTTCCCAACATCTACATTACATCACATGAAGAAAAAAAGGCGACATAGTGTCACTCTACACAGTAACAGGACCCCCTCCCCATTTAAAACAGTATACTCAAAAAATAAAATAAATACATCACTGCAGTAATAATATCCCTTAATTAGACCCTGTGGTAATAATATCCCCCATCCTGACCCCCGTGTGTCTCATTCCTGGCTTCAACCCGTTCTCCCATCCCGCCCTCATAAGCATCCATTCTGTCCCACATGATCTCCCCATCCTGCCCCATCTGTCTCCACTGTATCCATCCTGCCCCATGATCCTGCACGATCTGTCTCCAACCCTGCCCCATCTGTCTCCAATCCTGCCCCAAGTGTCTCCAGTCATGCCCCCATGTCATTGATCCAGCCCCCTGTGTCTCCAATCATGCCCTGTATCTCATTGTGCCCATCCTGTCTCTCACTGTCACATTCTGCCCCCGTGCCTCACATTCTGCCCCCTCCTGTGTCTCACTGTCACATTCTGCCCCATGTCCATTCAGTCCCCTCCTGTGTCTCACTGTCACATTCTGCCCATATCATGTCCAGCACTGTGCCCCATCGTGTCCAGCATTCTGCCCCCATCGTCTCCAGCAATCTGCCCCATCATGTCCAGCAATCTGCCCCATCGTGCCCAGCATTCTGCCCAGCAATCTGCCCCATCATGCCCAGGAATCTGCCCCATCGTGTCCAGCATTCTGCCCCCATCGTGACCAGCAATCTGCCCCATCGTGTCCAGCAATCTGCCCCATCGTGTCCAGCAATCTGCCCCATCGTGCCCAGCATTCTGCCCCATCATGACCAGCAATCTGCCCCATCGTGTCCAGCATTCTGCCCCCATCATGACCAGCAATCTGCCCCATCGTGTCCAGCAATCTGCCCCATCGTGCCCAGCAATCTACCCCAATCATGACCAGCAATCTGCCCCATTGTGTCCAGCAATCTGCCCCATCGTGCCCAGCAATCTGCCCCATCTTGCCCAGCAATCTGCCCCATCGTGCCCAGCATTCTGCCCCATCATGACCAGCAATCTGCCCCATCGTGTCCAGCAATCTGCCCCATCGTGCCCAGCATTCTGCCCCATCATGACCAGCAATCTGCCCCATCGTGCCCAGCAATCTGCCCCATCATGACCAGCAATCTGCCCCATCATGCCCAGCAATCTGCCCCATCTTGTCCAGCAATCTGCCCCATCATGCCCAGCAATCTGCCCCATCATGACCAGCAATCTGCCCCATCGTGCCCAGCATTCTGCCCCATGTCCAGCATTCTGGCCCAGGCCCCCAGCATTCTGCCCCCATCTCACAGTCTGCCCCAGGCCCCCCGGATCGCCGCTCTCAAAAAAAAAAAAATTCTTGTTACCTGGCCATCCCTCTCCCAGTCCCACGTGGCACACACTGACCGAATGAGGAAGTGGAGCAGAGCAGTGTGTGACATCAGGTGAGGGCGGTGCTGTGGCTGGACCATTGTGCAGGGGGGATTGCAAAGCTGGCTGGACTATGGTGCGGGGGGGGCCCCCGGCAGGTGCTGGGTATTCATTGAAAATAAAGCTGCAGAGCAGACACCTGAATAAAATGTAGGGGGGCCCTAGCGCGGACCGGGCTGCCAGCATGGTCGGGAGCTGGGGACTCGGGCCCCTATATGGGCCGTGCCCCAAAGCAACCGCTTTGGCTGCTACCCCGGTAGTTATGCCCCTGGCTACGGGGCTGCTAGATAACCGCTGCTGTGATGTCAATGCCTGCTGCGGATTTTTCTCCTTATCTGAACTATTGCCAGCCCCACCCTCCTCCCCCAATGGATGCCAATCCGGGTCAAGAACTGGATCATCCATCACCTCCTCTTCAAAGTCATCTGCACCTTCCTCTTTACCTTCCTCTGTGTCACCGTGTAAGGTGGTATATAGTATGCGGGAAGGGGCACATGAGTTTCATCAGGGTCAGATTCTGGCTCAGTAGACTGCGAGGACAATGTAGTGCTCTGGGTCAATGTACCAGCAGAATCATCTAGCAGTGGCTGTGCATCAGTGCACTCCATGTCAGATTCATCTTGGACTGGGAAATTCAGGATTTGACTGGATAACCCAGGCATGGTATGTGAAAAGAGCTCCATAGAGCAATCTGAAGTGTGGGCTGCCTCATCCTTAACTTTTAGTAGGGGTGAAGGACACAAGGAAAGGTGTTTTTCCTGACCAGAACCCTGCACTGACAACTCCGTGCTTGCAGGTTTCGAACGTTCAGAAGAGGAGGCAATAGAGCTAGTGGCTGTTTCGGCAATGTACGCCAAAACCTATCCCCGATGCTCCGGCTTTAAAAGCAGTTTTCCTACTCCAAGAAAGGGGAACCTTACAGACCTTGGGCCAGACGATGATGCAGGCTTAACACCTCCTGCCTTAGCTGCTATTGTGCTTTTGCCAGAACCAGCCGATGCACCACCACCATCAGTACCAGCTGTGCCCCCCTGCTCACGTCCGCGGACTTGTCCACCATACTTCCTCATGTTTGGGAAAATGTACCAAAAATACCAGCAGAGAGATGGTACTGTATTAGGAGCGTCCAGCTGTGTAAGGTGTATTAAAAAAAATTAAATCTACATATATATTTTGTTAGTCACAGATGCTCTCCCAGTAAGTATTTGACCATAATCCAACAAGCAGATATACGGAACTGTATCAGAAGTGTACAGCTGTATGCGTTTTTTGTGTAGCTAACAATCTCCGTACATGTATTTACGGAGTGTCACTCACACGCTGACTCTGTATAGATGTGACTGTAATGCGAACGGCAGATATACAATACTGTTTGGGAATCGGACAGCTCTATACGGTGTCTGTATGGAAAATTGTCAATCTCCGTCTATTTGTATACGGAGTGACACACGCTGTCTCTGTCTAGTTTTGACCGTAATTAAACAGCAGATATACAAAACTGTTTGAAAAGCGGACAGCTCTATAAGGTGTAGGTCTGGAAAAATGGAAAATCTCCTCGTCTTGTTTTTCCAGAGTCACACCCAGATAGCTTCCATTTGTCCGTTATACCAGCCGGTACATGGTAGTGTGTAAGGAGCGTACACTGCTATACGGTGTCTGTATGGAAATTTGTCAATCTCCATCTATTTGTATACGGACTGACATATGCTGTCTCTGTCTAGTTTTGACCGTAATTAAACAGCAGATATATGAAACTGTTTGAAAAGCGGACAGCTCAATAAGGTGTAGGTCTGGAAAAATGGAAAATCTCCTTGGCTTGTTTTTCCAGAGTCACACCCAGATAGCTTCTATTTGTCCATGATACCAGCCGGTAAACGGTAGTGTGTGAGGAGCGTACACCGCTATACGGTGAGTGAAAAAAAGAACGCTCGGTAACTCACCAGAACAAAATAATAAAAGTTGGAGTGCTTTGAAAAAAGCAGTTTGAACAGCAGTGTGCACACAGCAATGCAGCTATCAGGTAGCCTTAAAAGGCAGCCTAATCACCACCAGCTCTGCTGCACAAAACAAACATCCTCCCCTTTCACTGCACACTAACTGTACAGTGAAAAGCACTCTCAGTAGAAGCAATTTTTTTTTCTTCTTCCCTGCCTAACGCTCTCCCTATTCAGAATCAGCAGCAGCAGCACCTCTCCCTATTCTAAGATCGGCAGAACTAAGATGGCGGTCGGCGGTCACGGCCTTTTATACCCACTGTGACGCCACACAAAGCCAACCAATCTCTTCAATGCCCTTCTCTAAGATGGTGGTGGCCGCTGCCCATGTCATCGCGTTGCCCACAATGTGCGTCCACCTTCATTGGCTGAGGAAAGGCGCTGGAAGCATTATTTGAAACGAGACTTTGGTGCTCCTCTCGCGACCTCATGGCTGACCTCACGCTATGGTCGGGTTTCGATCGGTGAAACCCGACTTTAGATAAAGTCGGCGTTTTTTGAATCCACCCCAACGATCGTTTCAGAGGGTTAGGCCCCCTGATGAAGGCGTAACCCTCCGAAACGATCGTTGGGGTGGATTGCTGACTGCTGGAGCCTCTGCCCGCCATTTCATTAGGTAATTTATGCTTCCTCTCTTATTACTATGCTTCTTAGGCGTCATATATCTGTCTAACCATGGTGAATGGTCACCTGCTACCTGATAATGATCTGTGTATCTAGCTGTTTACTTGATGGATGGAGCTGGTATAAAGAGATATATATCCTGTTTGGCGGTCTATTCTTAATTGCCATACATTGCCATGCACTATATGCACTCTGTGATAATTTAGTAACTTTACGTATGTCTTGTTACTGCATAGGTTCTGGTTGTACAGCAATCCTTTTTTATCCATGCGGTGTGCGGTTTCGCACTTTATTGCCCACTCCCCCCCATTTGTATCTGGATGTGTCTTAATTAAAATAAAAACTTTTTTGACTTTACTCTGGACTCATACTCAGGAATTAGTAGAGCACAAGTCGGAGCTGTCTGGCCATGGACAGATGCTTTGGTTGAACTTGTACGAATATGGAATGGATGTCATGTGGGGAATAAATTGTCAAAGGAAACGTCAGTGTGATCTCACATGCCTTTCCTAGTAGTAGTGCAGCTGCTCCTACCGTACGGACACAGGTAGGTGACCCTCTGATCACTGGGTCTAATTGTGCTGAGTAGTAAGCTATTGGTCTCGGTTTCCCTCCATTTTGTGTTGTCAGTACTGCGGTAGCATGTCTTCCCTGCTCTGTGCAAAACAAGAAAAATGGCTGGTCATAGTTTGGAATGCCTAAGGCCATGGCTGACACAATGAGCAGTTTGAGAGAATGGAAGGAATCAATTGCTTCTTGAGTGAGATCATAGGGGTCTGATGACAAGCAGTCATAAAGTGGTTGCATCATTTGTGAAGCAGACCTTATCCAAGGCCTGCAGTAGGTCACCAAGCCTAGGAAAGTGCATAGATGCTGATGTTTCCTGGGTAGAGGGAGATTTTGAATTGCCTGTTTTCTGTCTTCAGTCAGGTGTCTCGTCCCTTCGGCAATACAATGTCCCAAAAATGTCACCTTTTCTTTGCAATACTGTAATTTGTCACATGAGACCTTGCAGCCCTTTTCTGCTAAAAACCATAGCAAGGAAACTGTAGCTTCCTTGCAGGACATCTGGTCCGGGCAGCAGAACAAAAGGCCATCCACGTACTGTAAAAGTACTATCTGTGGGTGAGATGGTTGCCATTGCTCAAGGACCCCTGCCATTGCTGTTGAATAGATGGTAGGGGAGTTCTTTCCCCTTGTGGGAAAACTGTCCAACAATATTGTTTATCTTCATGAGTAAAGGAAAAAAGATACTGACAGTCAGGGTGCAGGGGTACAGAGAAAAATGCATTTGCCAAATCAATGACTGTGAAACATGTTGACATCACTGGGATCTGTGACAGTATTGTGTGTGGGTTAGGGACAATTGAGGTCACAATTTCTGTAACATCATTAATAGCCCTTAAGTCATGAACCATTCTATAAGTGTCAGGGGAAACCTTCGGTCCTTTTTTCTTAAAGGGATACAAAGGGGTGTTGCAGGGGGGAAGATCTTTGCACCAGAACTCCTACCTTAACATACTCTTCAATATCTATGCTCAGGGACATTGATTTGGCTAGGCTCAAGGGGTACAGCTGAGCAGGAGAGTGTTTTATCTAAAGGCCTAAGTTTTTCCCCTTCAACTGATCTTGATCTTTTTACAGCCATAAAAGATCTCCATCTTTTTTCAAGAAAAATAGTATTGAAGAGGCTGCATTTTAGAGGAGAGGGAAAGGAAAACTTCCCCAGTGATGAGGAGCAACAAGCCTTGGAGATCCTTGAATCGCTAATTGATGAGAACGATCAGACAGTAAGTATGGATTTTCCTTTGAAGAGATTTAACAAATCAAAAAAATTTCCTTCACTTACCATGGTACCGGCAGTGGATACCTTTACCAAGATGGTATCATTGGATTTTGAAGAAATAAAGAAGTCAAAAAATGGGTCATTGAATATTTGACCAGGGTTGAGAAGGAAGCATTACAACAATTGAAACAATGGGATGACGTTGGCTTCAAGATGGCTGACAAGGGGGGCAATATAGTGGTCTGGCCACATACAATGTATGAGGCTCAGGCATACAGATTGCTCAATAACCCAATCGGATACAAACAGCTTACTTTCAATCCTCTAATGAAATTCAAATGGGAGTTAATTGATATCCTGAGAAAGGCCCATGAGGACAACGTCATCTCTAAAAAGCTTCTGGAAATATACAAGAAATTTTCACCCAGATTGGCTTCTTTTTACCTTATTCCAAAGGTACATAAGGACCCCCTGAACCCTCCGGGAAGGCCCATTATTTCAGCAAATGAGGGCCTATGCGAAATAATTTGTGATATTGTTGAGTACTTTTTAAAACCCCTTGTTAATCAATTGCCTTCCTTTATTAAGGACACAACGGCTGCTTTGGGACATTTGGAGGATGTTCAGTTGACTAACGAGATGTTATCAGTTACAGCAGATGTGGAGGCTTTATATTCCTCTATTGAACACGTCATGGCCTAAAGGCAGTAGAAAAGTATTTGGGACAAAGTAACATTGATGATGAGATGACATCATTTATCATTACTCTATTGAGATTCATTCTGACTCACAATGTTTTCACATTCGATGGAAGGATTTTTTTGCAACAGAGAGGCACAGCAATGGGGGCCTCGTGTGCCCCCTCGTATGCCAACCTGTTCATGGGTGCATGGGAGTGGTCCATTTTTCAGGAGGAGGGTGTCGTCGGTGTGGATCGAGTCCACAACTGGATTCGCTACATCGACGACATCCTCTTCATTTGGAAGGGTCCGATCGATGGTTTGGAACTATTTATGAATAGGTTGAACACCAACGACCAAAATATTAGGTTGACTTACAAGTATGGACGCAAGATCGATTTTCTTGATTTGTCGATTACAGCGCTTCCGAATGGACGTCTCTCCACTACTATTTATAGGAAACCCACATCTATCAACTCGTTCTTGCACGCGTCATCGGCTCATCCTAAATCTACGATTTCTGGTATACCAATCGGTCAATTCTTACGAGCCAAGCGGATTTGCTCAGAGGAATCTCAATTTGAGGAACAGGCGAAGATTTTGAAAGAACGTTTCCAAGACCGGGGCTACGGTCGACGAGTGATCCAAAGAGGATATAGGAGGGCTTAGGATACTCCAAGGGATCGTTTATTGCATAAAAATTTACCTGTTGTAACTCAGGATGAATCAGAATATCAGGTAAGATTTATTACAAACTTCAATAGCAGATGGGATGATTTGAAGCGAAGTGTTGAAAAACATTGGAAAATTCTGTTCACAAATCCGGTTCTTAAGAGATGCCTGCCAACTTCCCCATCATTTGTGGCCAAGAGGGCCCCAAATTTGTGGGATATCTTGGTCCACAGCACTTATGATCCAAAAGGGAGGGAGAAGTTATGGAGGAATGTTAAACATGAGGGCTTCTTTCCCTGTGGCTTGTGTAAAGGTTGTGCCAACATGAAAAAAGGTTTTTTCTTTTTCAATTTTGACAAGTTTAGGAGATTTGATATTAGGGCTCATATTACCTGCTCTTCGAAGGGGGTAATCTATTACGCTGAATTCCCCTGTGGAAAAGTTTATATAGGTATGACAACACGCGAACTTAAAGTGAGGGTGTGTGAGCACTGTTTGGATATAGATAAAGCAAAGACTATTAAAGATGAGACTTCTTGAAAAATCCTCCTGAGGCATTTTAGGAGACATCATAACTGTAATTCCAATTTGTTGACCGTTAAAGGCATTGATTTGGTTGATTTGGGTCCTGAGGGGGCGATTTACAAAACAAGCTTGCAAAGAGGGAGTGCCAGTGGATTTTTAGATTGGGGACACTTGCACCTCAGGGCCTAAATGAAAGTTTTGGGTTCAAAGCTTATTTATAATTATAAGCCATGAAGTTGGAAGTAGTAGGGGCGTTTATGCATATATATATATATATATATATATACACTCACTGGCCACTTTATTAGGTACACCATGCTAGTAACGGGTTGGACCCCCTTTTGCCTTCAGAACTGCCTCAATTCTTCGTGGCAGAGATTCAACAAGGTGCTGGAAGCATTCCTCAGAGATTTTGGACCATATTGACATGATGGCATCACACAGTTGGCGCAGATTTGTCGGCTGCACATCCCTGATGCGAATCTCCCGTTCCACCACATTCCAAAGATGCTCTATTGGATTGAGATCTGGTGACTGAGGAGGCCATTTGAGTACAGTGAACTCATTGTCATGTTCAAGAAACCAATCTGAGATGATTCGAGCTTTATGACATGGCGCATTATCCTGCTGAAAGTAGCCATCAGATGTTGGGTACATTGTGGTCATAAAGGGATGGACATGGTCAGCAACAATACTCAGGTAGGCTGTGGCGTTGCAACGATGCTCAATTGGTACCAAGGGGCCCAAAGAGTGCCAAGAAAAAATTCCCCACACCATGACACCACCACCACCAGCCTGAACCGTTGATACAAGGCTGGATGGATCCATGCTTTCATGTTGTTTACGCCAAATTCTGACCCTACCATCCAAATGTCGCAGCAGAAATCGAGACTCATCAGACCAGGCAACGTTTTTCCAATCTTCTACTGTCCAATTTCGATGAGCTTGTGCAAATTGTAGCCTCAGTTTCCTGTTCTTAGCTGAGAGGAGTGGTACCCAGTGTGGTCTTCTGCTGCTGTAGCCCATCTGCCTCAAAGTTCGACGCACTGTGCGTTCAGAGATGCTCTTCTGCCTACCTTGGTTGTAACGGGTGGCAATTTGAGTCACTGTTGCCTTTCTATCAGCTCGAACCAGTCTGCCCATTCTCCTCTGACCTCTGGCATCAACAAGGCATTTCCGGCCACAGAACTGCCGCTCACTGGATTTTTTTTCTTTTTCGGACCATTCTCTGTAAACCCTAGAGATGGTTGTGCGTGAAAATCCCAGTAGATCAGCAGTTTCTGAAATACTCAGACCAGCCCTTCTGGCACCAACAATCATGCCACGTTCAAAGGCACTCAAATCACCTTTCTTCCCCATACTGATGCTCGGTTTGAACTGCAGGAGATTGTCTTGACCATGTCTACATGCCTAAATGCACTGAGTTGCCGCCATGTGATTGGCTGATTAGAAATTAAGTCTTAACACACAGTTGGACAGGTGTACCTAATAAAGTGGCCAGTGAGTGTATATATATATATTTTTTTTTTTAGTTGTTCTTGATTTTAACATATTTTTTATTTTTTCTAGTTACTTTGTTCTGTGAATGCACACTCACAATGTTTTGCCAGCAGTTGTCAAAAGAAGATATCTTCGATCTATTCATGGATGAAAATCTTCCTTGAAGAGGGATCCGTTATTCTTGTCTTTGCTGATGGTGGCGGATATAATTAATCAGCTGTTTTAAAAAACTTTTTTTGGAATTGTAATATGCTATTGTTCTCTGTCTAAACATGGCTTAGTGGCAATATTTTTGTATTATATATGTAGAAATTGGTGGTCATATGGGCTGTTTGGTATTTATATGAACTAGTTTTGGGAATTAGTATGCACATTCTTTTATGTTGTGATGTGCACTAATAAGGTGTTTACTATGACTCTTCCTTTTAATTGTGTGATTCTTATATTAGAATATGGGCGTTAGCTTCCCATTCTTTAATCACTTTTCATTAATAAGAATTAGGCAGACATTTAAGGCAGTGCGCATGCTGGAATTTTGAGCCGTCTTGAGAAGCACACAGTGAGTCGACGGTGTTTCCTTGACTGCCAGGACATATTAGGTGCCTGGCTCTACATGGACCAAATGACCACTGAGTGTTTTTTCCATTGGCTGACGGGTCTCATGTGATCCCGAGCATGCGTCGATTATGCCTTGCTTTGGCAGATGTAGGACCTTCAGGCACACAGGTGCAGTATGCTGTCTTAGCCTAATTGGAAATAGGACCTTTCCGGTATAGACCACGTGATCACTGAGTGTGTTCTTATTGGTTTAAAAGACCCACATGGCCGCGAGCATGAACTGTTTATGCCGTCTTTAGGCTGACATAGGACCTTTATGCGCGCAGGCGCGGTGTGCACTTTAGGAACAATATATGTTTTTAATCAGGTGCGAATTGTTAGTACTGGCCAATTGCGGGAGCCGTTTCTATATTTAAATGGGTTAGCCCTTTGCCTGGACACGCCTCCTTGATGAAGCATAGCGAAACGCGCGTCGGGGCATGGGGGACGTTCCAGGAAGCACCACCAGTTCATGGTATGTAATAGTGTCTTTTTCACATACACTTATTATGCGTTATTTGTTCTATCTGGGACAAATTATAGGGGACCATTAGGGGAATATTGGAGGGTGTAATGTTCCCGTTTTGCTGGACATATCTTTGGATAGTTGGTTAATGAGTATGGAGGAAATAAATCACGACAGCCCGTCCCAGTGATACTTGGTATATGAGACCCTATTTGTCTTTTGTTCTCACGATAAACGTTCTGTTATGTGGTGCTCCTATGGAATTTTCTGTCTCTCATACTGGTCTAGCACCTTCTTTTTAATGATTGTAAAATTGCATTGTTTATAAATAAAGATTATTACTTTTTCATGTACCATTGTGTGGGACCTTCTTTGGTATAAGGAATTAAGGTTGCCACAAAAGGTGTCTGGAATAGGAATAGGCCTTTTTCCTTCCAGCCCAGCTCCATGGAAAGTGGGAAGGCTGCTTCAACTTAGACAGCTCACCTCTGTTCTGAAATGCTGTTCTAGTGTGCCTGACCTTGTCTTACAGGCCACACATAGCAAGTCAGAGTGAGCCTGTCAAGGTGTATCCAGAAGGCTCCTTGCCCTTGCCTCTCACCCACAACAAAAAAAACCGCTGACTAAAGTAAGAAGGCCCAGGTGTGATAGGCCTCTAACCTACTTTATCAGCCATACAGTCAGCTACCTCCTTTGTTGATCCACAATTTGCTATAAATCAATCACACAACTAGAAGCAGGTTCAAACACATTAATGACCAAACAATCATTTACAATTTCCTTCTAAATTAGGCACCATATTTTACTTTCAACTTCCAACTTCAACTTACAAAATTTCATTCCACTTCAATTAAGTAATGTTGCTTTAAAATGTATAAATCCCCTAGAATCATAGAATCATAGAATCGTAGAGTTAGAAGTGACCTCCTGGGCCATCTGGTCCAACCCCCTGCTCAAAGCAGGATTCACTAAATCATCCCAGTCAGATGTCTGTCCAGCCTCTGTTTGAAGACTTCCATTGAAGGAGAACTCACCACTTCTCGTGGCAGCTTGTTCCACTCATTGATCACTCTAACTGTCAAAAAGTTTTTTCTAATATCTAATCTGTGTCTCCTCCCATTCAGTTTCATTCCATTGCTTCTAGTCTTTCCTTGTGCAAATGAGAATAAAGTTGATCCTTCTACAATGTGACAGCCCTTTAGATATTTGTAGACAGCTATTAAGTCTCCTCTCAGTCTTCTCTTTTGCAAACTAAACATTCCCAAATCCTGCAACCTTTCCTCATAAGACAGGGTTTGCAGACCGGTCACCATTCTGGTCGCCCTTTTCTGAACTTGCTCCAGTTTGTTGATGTCTTTTTTAAAATGTGGTGCCCAAAACTGGACACAATATTCCAGGTGAGTATTAAACCAAGGACAGAAATACAGAGAATTTTGAGCGCAGCTCCATGAATCCTCCCATTAGACACTCAGCGGAGATAAGAACGGAGAGAGAGGAGAACCACGCAGCCCTTTCATTCCCCCCTCCCATCAGAATTTTAGAAATGTAGTGTCCTTCACACAGTAACAGAATGCAGTAGTTCTTTAGACTTAATCAAAACCAATCTCTGCAAAACCCTCATCAATCTCTGGTGACCACTGGACTTCACTGTAGGGGCATATAACTGTATAATGTGAGTGTGAGTAACCACGCCTTGCCCTTTTCTTGCCAAATACTTCCAGAAAACTCTCCAATGTCATACCACATATAACACGAGCTATATCATTACTCAATTCATTCAATCTCAGATGTAGATTGAAATATCTGTAATGTACCCGTCCTGGACATTCCACAAGAACTGGGAAGGTAATAATATTAGGAGTCCATGAAAAAATTCTGTAGGGCTCTGCCCATTGAATCAGTACCCCTAGAACTCTTCTGCAATCTTCACAGAATGGTGATGATTCATTCATGCATGCTCATTCAGGGATTTTTTTTTTTCCTTTCACTTTTCAGTGGTCATTTGATTTTACAAGAAGAGAACAAAATCCCTTACCTCAATCACTCCGCCTAATTCAGCTCAAAGTGAGTTGAATAATGTCCTCTGTCACATACAGAGGACCATTCCTAATCGGAACCCCTCATCAATCAGGGATTTATTTATATCCCTTATACTCAATTACTCATCTCTCATTTCATTCAGAGGTTCTCATAGATATACTTACAAGGATTCACACAGCCTGCCTATTTTGCACTTTGGATTTAACACTTTAAACTACAGCTGACACTCTGAGAACACCAAAGCCAACTTCTTAAACAACAAGAACAACAAAAACCACAAAGACCAAAAACCACAGCCCTATACAGATTTCAGCCTCATATGATTTACTGCCAATCCAAAATCAACACTGCACAGAGTCTATCCCAGGCTCTGTGCTACACAGTACACCAGTACACAACCAGTTAGTATATTAGTATATTGACAGAACAGATTGACAGATAATACAGATGACAATTATTATCTTATTACTCTATTATTCAACTCTCATACAGACATACTCACTGCTTACTGGTGATGTAGGTTCTTTTGAACCGTGTTATACAGCCTTACCCAGATATACGTAGAGATCCAGAGAGAGATTGCAAATGCAAAACAATGTAAGAATACATTTTCTCACCTGCTGCAGCTGCTGGATTTTGCAGTTCCAATCTCCCAGGAAACTCCCACATATGGATTCCGAATAGGCTGGTTTCCACGGTCCCGCGCTCAGGCGCCAAACTGTTGTAGCTGTTTTCGTTCTGACCCAGAGTCAGTTATGCTAGATCACCAGTGAGACCAAATTAGGAGTTTACGCCCTTCTTTTACAAGCGCTTGGAGACAAAAGAGACTGCAGACGGGCCATGGGCAAATCACTTTATTCCAGTAATGAAACACAAGGCAATCTTTTATACCATTTACAACAATATGTAATTCTATGTTGCTCATGTAGCCCCCACCGCTTCCCCAGGGTCATACCTTTTTTACAATGTACCCAGAACACGTTGTGGCTGTCTATTGAGAACATATATGATAAGAAGCATATTTCCCTTGAAGAGGAGACAGGCAAAACTGCAGTGTCATAAGAATAAATGAAAGGCAAAAGGCAAATGAAGAATTAAAGGCAGTTAGGCATTTAAAGGCAAATGAATAACCCTTCTATGTTTTAAATATATATATATATATATATATATATACACATAATGAGTAACACAGACACAGAATATTTATATACACACATACACAGTAGGTATCCTATTCGGGTTCAGATGCCGAGCATGTGACTTTTGCAGGCAGCACCAACAGAACCAATGTGTAGCTTTGGAAGTGGAGCAGCAGGGGATCAGTAAGAGGATCAGTAAGGGGATTGTATATATTTTCCTTTTTATATATGGAGTATTTCGGATGCTTTTTAAATAAGATGACAGGTTACCGTCATCACAGTATTCCATTTATAAAAATGCCATGGCAGTACAGGACCTGGAAACACCTTTAAAAAGATGCCATTTAAGATGGAATCAGACAAAATAGAAGGCAGAAAATAATGTTATATCCCTGCTGCACGTAGACGTCCATTCCAGTCAATAGGACAGAGCCGCGACACTGAGTAGTCACAGGTGTAATAAGTGTGTGCTGTACTCACGCCCATTGTTTCTTGATTGACCAAGCAGCAGAGGTGTAGCATTGTTTTCTGCCTGTTACCTGCAAAAAGACTTTAATTGGTGGAATAACTGCCTGGTATTATTCAGAGAGGAAATTCTGTGATCACAAGTGTATTTTAAGAAAAACTGTACAGGTTGGACATCCCCTTTAATTGAAATATAGATTCTTTCTATGTAATTTACCCACTTAACACCTGTCCCTGTAGTTAAATAAACATGTAGTTATGTTACCTAAGTGCTCATTCAGATGACTGAACTCAATGGAAATCTATAGATCCATGAAAAAAATCTGATAGTATTTGGAGACGTGCAACATAGAGGGCGGCACGGTGGCTCAGTGGTTAGCACTGCAGCCTTGCAGAACTGGGGTCCTGAATTCAAATCACACTAAGGACAATATCTCCAAGGAGTTTGTATGTTCTCCCCGTGTTTGTGTGGGTTTCCTCCGGGTACTTCGGTTTCCTCTTACATTGCAAAGACATACTGATAGAGAACTTAGATTGTGAGCCCCATCGGGGACAGTGATGATAATGTCTGTAGGGCACTGTGGAATTAATGGCGCTATATAAGTGAGTAAAATAAATTAATTAGAGGTAATATATCAGCAAGTGTTTGCTGTGTAATAGTAGTATGATGTAGGGGCAGAGAGCCTGATTCCTGTCACCTACTGGGCTGCATGCTGCACTTTTGATAAAATCCCATTTTTTTCTGCTCCTAATCTATCAGCGCTCGGAATGCTGAGCTGTGTATAACTCCGCCCACACCACTGATTGGCTGCTTTCTGTGTACACTGTGCATATGCAAAAAGCCGAAAACTCAGTTGTGGGGGTGTGGTTGGACCGAGAAGCACAAGACACCTAGTCCTGTAGTGATAATCTCCTGCTGATAAAACACTGATTTTATCAAAACTACAGCAATCAACCCAGTAAGTGATACTTCACTGGAAGCAAAGTCTCTACATCATGCTGTCCTCAGATTAGGTGGCAACAAACTGCTGATAGATTCCCTTTAACCAAGCAAGATACAAAAATAACACTCAGTTGTTTTGGGTACAGAATAGGAATTTGCTTACTGTTTCCCATGAAGCATTGTGTCATGATCCATTTTTGGATTTGTGGCAGCACTGGTTCCACTATGATTTAAATGTAGCTTTTTTCCTTCCAGGCCAGCAGCGGTTAATGTCAGTTTCCCATGCTGGCAGCGGGCTGCAATTGCAGAGTTGCTAGGTCAGCTGATGTGGGTAGTGACCACTCCCACCATCCTTTAAATAATCACCTGATGCATCAGCTGACTGTCGGTGATAGAGCAATCTATGTTGACCAAGCCTGGAGTAAGGAGCTCTCTGGTTGCAGTGGTTAATCTAATGGTTTTGTGGAGTTTGTGGTATTGGTGCCTTTCTTCTGCTGTGCAGCGCTTTGCAACAGAGAAAGTTGTTAAGCTAAATTTTGTGTTTTTACCTTGTCTGTCTCGTGCTTGTCACTTTCCCCTACGTCGTACTATTTGTAGTGGTCAGGCTAGCGCCTTTGCCATCCAGTGCACTAGCCAGGGCAGTGAGAGGTGACAATGAGGGGCTAGGTACGTGACGGCAGCGGGGGAAGGACCCACTTAGGGCATTGGGTGAGTGCAGGGACAGGCTCAGGTTGGAGCTCAGGAGGTGTCCATCCCTCATTCCCTTTTGGTAGGGCCTTCCTCTCCCCATTTCCATCCCGTTGAGTGTGTGTTGTGCCATCCGCTGACCAACCCCCTGTTGGGTCGTTACATTTTGTGAAACATTGCCAATATGACTCCACATGAGGACAACCACCATCCTCAAAGTTGCGTAGTAGATCTGCATGATGGCGGTGATCAGCGACGCTCACATTGATCGGATTTTGAAATAAGCTCCGTTACAACAAGTTTTCTTCACAAGTTGTTTAGATAAAAGTCTTTCCATTAATCTACATGCTCTGCTCTATGGCTAGATGCATCGATAAGAAAAAATTGGGCTGCATAAACTGCCCATGTGTCTCATTTTAGCATGAATAATACCTTATGCCCTGCACATTTATTTTAGATAGAATTATTATTATTAAAAAAAAAAATCAAACTTGGTAGAAGTAGAATTTTTGGCTTTATTGGGTCTCCATAAAATCTGACATATTAAACAGTAAATTTAATAAACGCAATAAAATATCTGCAGCCAATTCCTCGCGCGGGTTATATTATTTGTCCGCACCGTAGTAAGTCGTCTCCATTTTATACTGTGTTTATTGAAAATCATTTGTTCTGTTCTAAAGTGATCTAATATGTTTTCAGCAGCGGAAATAAATGTGAGAACATTATTCAAGCCTACAATGTTACTGTAGCACTCCATAGACGACTGCTCCGTGTTACTTTATTATGAATTAATGTGGAACGTTAGCTATGAAGCGCACAATGAAATGTTGCAAGGAGAAAGCCAAACTCACAGACAAGCAGGAGTTGTAGACGATTGTGCAGCATCCAGGTGGACGGAAAAAACAATTATATACGGTGTAGCATGCAGTATGCCCTATATGCTCTTTAAAAAATGGAGTCAATAGCAGAAGATAGACAGACATACATGAGATAATATTGAACTTGAATGCTCAAGATTTGCACTATGCACAGTGCGAACAAAGCCTTAAAATAAACTCAGCATATGGTCCCGGCAGTGATAGGGTCCTGGGTTCAACTCTAACCAAAGAGTCTGTATGTTGTCCCCATGATTGGAGACAACCCCATGCAAAGACATGCTGATAGGGAATTTAGACTGAGAGTCCCAATGGGGACAGTCTACAAAGCGGAAATTAAAGGTGCCATATGCGCAAATAAAAGAAAATAAATGTCCAGTTGTGATATACTATATATACTATATATAAAGTCAGTTTCCTGTACGTGATGCTTACCTTTTAACTAATTCCTACACATTACAAACGTGTGTAGTATTACACACAGAGGTATTTCTTCTGCAAAGTTATCCCATCCCAGAATTCAGTAGAAAACCACTTTGATGAAAAAATGGAACCTCTCTATAGACTACCCTTCCTGTCCTGACAGCTGTTGTCTGAATCAAGTTACAACAGCTGCTTCCTGGATCAAATTACAACAGCCAGCAAAGAACATCAACAGGAAATGGAGTCAGAAGGTAAGACACCCTCATCTAGTGCCCTACTCAACATCGCTCCCTGACTGTACAAGGGAAATGTTCCCTGCCTGACCGACCTAGCTATACTCCTACTACTTACTAAATAGTTATTACAAGTTATATACACTGTAATGGGTAAAGGTATATCACAATTATATCCACACAAAATATAACTTTCCCTATTACAACACATCTGGAAGTAAGAGCCATGAATAGTTATGTCCTATAGAGTGATACAAACAGTAGCATGGAAAAATAATAGGGTCAATCATGTACTGCAGGGGCAGTCGCAGTAACAGAGGAACAGAGTATAAAAATCCGAAAAAGGATAAAAATACCAAGAATTTAACCAGGTACAAATAAAAGAAATGAAAATTAAAAATAGCTTGTTTTTCTAATATAATCTAACATTGCTTTTAATTTCTATATCCTGGTCCCCTACCACCAAATTGTTGGGTCCACGAATTGAGATCAACTCAACTGGTATGAGATAAGTTCATATTTCTATACAAATGTATATCTGATGTCCAATGTCATGCAAATGTCTTCTGATGGTTTGTGTACTCACTATTTGACGCATTAGTCTTGGTATTTAATGCCTAATTTCACTCACAGAATAGATCAATCGTGGAACCAGTGGTCCGACCATTTCACCAAAGTGTCCCACGAGCTGTTTTTCAACATGACAACACCAAACCACATGTTGCTAGTGCTACTAAATGTGCCACCATGGTCTTCACGTAGTGCTCATGCTCAATACTGAATAGATTGAGATGTTTTCAAAAAATTTTGTTCCCATTATTTCCACATCATTACATTGTCTATCAGTCTGGTGATTTCCATAATTCCACGACTTTTCCTTCCTTGTGTTACAATTTCAATGTTGAGGAGTGTGTAAATCTACAATAATAATGGGCAAACAATGCAAATTGGATCCGATTTCATTGTTTGCCTTATTTTTTGGGAGGTGTTTATGGTTTAGGTTGGGCATGTGTGACTTTTTCCATTTGATTTGTTGTGGACACATACTAGTAATATTTATATTATTACACTTTTCTTAAATAGTACTAATAATTTTACAGCACTTTATAGGTATCATCATTACTATCCCCACTGGGGCTCGCAATCGAAATTCCCTATCAGTATGTCCCTGGAGAGAGGGAATAAACTGGAGAACTTGGAGGAAATCCACGCATACATGGGGAGAACATACAAATGCCTTACAAATGCTGCCCTTGGTGGGATTTGAAACCAGAACCCCAGCATTGCAATGCCCCAACTCCAGTCCTCAAGGCCCACCAACAGGTCATGTTTTCAGGATTTCCTTAGTATTGCCCAGGAGATAATTGCATCACCTGCACAGGCAATAATTCCATCACCTGTGCAATACAAAGGAAATCCTGAAAACATGACCAGTTGGTGGGCCTTGAGGACTGAAGTTGGGGAACACTGCCCTAAAGCAAGTAAATAAGTAAATAGTACATGCAAATTTTAAAATGTAAAAAAATAACATAAAATAGGACTTAATTTGGAGTGTCAAGATGGAAAGCTCGAGAATCGGACTCCTACTCAAGAAGACAAAGATATGGACTACTGTGAGATGCACTTGAGATGGATGGTGATGAGCTGGAAGTTGCAAAGGACTTGAAACTACTCGGATCAATGATCATTCATGATGCAATGACAACACCGGAAGTCAAGGAGAATAGCTATGGGAAAATCAACAATGAAGTCACTGGACAAGGTCTTCAAATCGAGGAACATTTCACTGGCAACGAAGACACGACTCGTACTTACAGGGTCGGACTGAAGTGTCTGAGGCCCACAGGGGTAATGGACCCTAGGGGCCCACCCTACAGCCATATGCAAATATCTGTCAGTCGTTATCCTGATTATAGTGAACCATCGACTGTAAAACACAGGTGGCTCCTGCACATCTACTATGCCCCCATAACTGGGATGTATAATTACGGTAGTTTACATTAATGGGGTTCTTTGGATAAAACAAGTTATCACCGATCAATGGGCTCCACAGGATAGGTGACCGCTTAGGTCATACCATTAGGAACTGAACCAATCGGAAAAATGAGGAAGCTTTATCATTGATAGGACACGTATCCCCATTTTAAAAATTGATGGCTGGTGAGATACAGTGGGGAAAAAAAGTATTTAGTCAGTCAGCAATAATGCAAGTTCCACCACTTAAAAAGATGAGAGGCGTCTGTAATTTACATCATAGGTAGACCTCAACTATGGGAGACAAACTGAGAAAAAAAAATCCAGAAAATCACATTGTCTGTTTTTTTTTTCATTTTATTTGCATATTATGGTGGAAAATAAGTATTTGGTCAGAAACAAAATTTCATCTCAATACTTTGTGATATATCCTTTGTTGGCAATGACAGAGGTCAAACGTTTTCTGTAAGTCTTCACAAGGTTGCCACACACTGTTGTTGGTATGTTGGCCCATTCCTCCATGCAGATCTCCTCTAGAGCAGTGATGTTTTTGGCTTTTCGCTTGGCAACACAGACTTTCAACTCCCTCCAAAGGTTTTCTATAGGGTTGAGATCTGGAGACTGGCTAGGCCACTCCAGGACCTTGAAATGCTTCTTATGAAGCCACTCCTTCGTTGCCCTGGCGGTGTGCTTTGGATCATTGTCATGTTGAAAGACCCAGCCACGTTTCATCTTCAATGCCCTTGCTGATGGAAGGAGGTTTGCACTCAAAATCTCACGATACATGGCCCCATTCATTCTTTCATGTACCCGGATCAGTCGTCCTGGCCCCTTTGCAGAGAAACAGCCCCAAAGCATGATGTTTCCACCACCATGCTTTACAGTAGGTATGGTGTTTGATGGATGCAACTCAGTATTCTTTTTCCTCCAAACACGACAAGTTGTGTTTCTACCAAACAGTTCCAGTTTGGTTTCATCAGACCATAGGACATTCTCCCAAAACTCCTCTGGATCATCCAAATGCTCTCTAGCAAACTTCAGACGGGCCTGGACATGTACAGGCTTAAGCAGTGGGACACGTCTGGCACTGCAGGATCTGAGTCCATGGTGGCGTAGTGTATTACTTATGGTAGGCCTTGTTACATTGGTCCCAGCTCTCTGCAGTTCATTCACTAGGTCCCCCCGCGTGGTTCTGGGATTTTTGCTCACCGTTCTTGTGATCATTCTGACCCCACGGGGTGGGATTTTGCGTGGAGCACCAGATCGAGGGAGATTATCAGTGGTCTTGTATGTCTTCCATTTTCTAATTATTGCTCCCACTGTTGATTTCTTCACTCCAAGCTGGTTGGCTATTGCAGATTCAGTCTTCCCAGCCTGGTGCAGGGCTACAGTTTTGTTTCTGGTGTCCTTTGACAGCTCTTTGGTCTTCACCATAGTGGAGTTTGGAGTCAGACTGTTTGAGGGTGTGCACAGGTGTCTTTTTATACTGATAACAAGTTTAAACAGGTGCCATTACTACAGGTAATGAGTGGAGGAAAGAGGAGACTCTTAAAGAAGAAGTTACAGGTCTGTGAGAGCCAGAAATCTTGATTGCTTGTTTCTGACCAAATACTTATTTTCCACCATAATATGCAAATAAAATGAAAAAAAAACAGACAATGTGATTTTCTGGGTTTTTTTTTCTCAGTTTGTCTCCCATAGTTGAGGTCTACCTATGATGTAAATTACAGACGCCTCTCATCTTTTTAAGTGGTGGAACTTGCACTATTGCTGACTGACTAAATACTTTTTTTCCCCACTGTATATGACCCCATATCAGCTCCATTCATTCTCTTTGGGGCTTTCAGAAAAAAACAAGCCCAGCCACTGAGGGAACAAATTGATCAGTGATTGAGTTGTACATGCCACTCCAGTCTAATAGGGATGAAAAGTTCCACATTTTGCTGATTAGGTGCAAGTAGTCAGACCCCATCAATCAATATATTACCGTTTATCCTGTGGAGAGATGATTACTTTCTTTTACAGGAGAACCCCTGTAAGTGCATCTCTGACGCTGTGATCCAAGTATTTAATCTCTAATGGAAATGAAGAATCTTCTCCTAATTAATATCATAGAGAACAAATGACCACCATACATATCACAATCCACTATACCAAGACCAATAATACCACATACAAAGAATAAATACCACCAAAACATTACCAGACCACATAGTGACCAAATAATACTACATACAAGGGACAAATACAACCACAACATGACCGAAACACATAGTCACCAAATAATACCAAATACAAGGAGCAAATACAGCCACACCATGACCAGATCACACCACATAGTGACCAAATAATATCACTACAAGGAACAAATATGCCACAGCATGATCAGACCATATAGTGACCGAATAATATGACATATTACCAGCATATAGGGACAAAATAATACCACATGCAAGGAGAAACACTGCCACATGGTGACCAGACCACAAATTACCATCACATAGTGACCGAATACTACAATACTGATCATGAATACAAACCACAATACTAATACTGCTATTACCACCAGTGACATTATACACAGGAGCTCTGTATATAGTGTCATTGTACAGGTAATACAGTGATCACCAGTGACATTATACACAGGAGCTCTGTATATAGTGCATAGTGTACAGGTAATACAGTGATCACCAGTGACATTATACACAGGAACTCTGTTAGTGTACAGACAATACAGTGATCACCAGTGACATTAGAAACAGGAGCTTTGCATATAGTGTCAGTGTACAGATAATACAGTATTACCAGTGACATTGTACACAGGAGCTCAGTGTATAGTGTCAGTGAACAGGTAATACAGTGATCACAAGTGACGTTATATACAGGAGCTTGGTATTAGTGTCAGTGTACAGGTAATACAGGGATCATCAGTGACATTATACACAGAAGCTCTGTATGTAGTGTCAGTGTACAGGTAATACAGAGATCACTAGTGACATTATACACAGGCACTCTGTATATAGTGTATTGTGTACAGGCAATACAGTGACCCCCAGTTACATTATATACAGAAGCTCTGTATATAGTGTCAGTGTACTGGTAATACAGGGATCACCAGTGACATTATACACAGGAGTTCTGTATATAGTGTCAGTGTACAGTTAATACAATGATCACGAGTGATATTATACACAGAAGCTTTGTATATAGTGTATAGTGTACAGGTAATACACTGACTCACCAGTGACATCTGTAGTTGAAGTCATTCATCTTCACTTTTCTTCTTCAACCAGCACAGACCGCCATCTCGTCTTCCAGCCAGGACTCGTCTCTGCAAAAAATAACAAAGTCATCAATAGCTGATCACTTCCAGAGCACTTTCCCCACTTTTCCCTGACTTCTACACTATATCAGATGAAGAAAAAAGTGATGTAGTGCCACTCTGCACAGTAATAGGACCCCCATTTTGCTCCCTCCATGGAAAACAGTATCCTAAAGAGCAAATTATATTACAGTAGTAATAATGTCCCTAATTGGTATCTAAAGAAATTATGTTCCCCACTTGCCCCATTTATTTAATAATCTCGCCCCCTTTAGTTTATAATATGGCCCAGCCTGGCCCCCTTTATTTTATAATATGCCCCAACTTGGTCCCCTATGTCCCTTGTCCAGCCTGACGCCCAGATATCCATCCTGCCCCCCAGCTTACCATACTGGCCATCATACGACCCTAATCCTGCCCTATATATCTTTCCTGGACCCCCATATATCCTTTCTGGTCCCTTATCCTGCCCCCCCATATATATGCATCCTGCCCCCCCCCATATATATGCTTCCTGATCTCTTGTCCTGCCCCCAATATATCCATCCTGTCCCCTCCCAATATACAGCTCTGGCAAAAATTAAGAGACCACTTCCAAATGTTCAGTTTGTCTGATTTTTCTCTTTATAGGTATATTTTTGAGTAAAATGTAAATTGTTCTTTAAGTCTACAATCTTCTGACAACATGTCTCCGAATTACCAAGCAATAAATTTAGCTTTATTTCTGAAAAGTAGAAATGGTCAAAATTAAAAAATACCCAGTGCTTTCAGACCTCACACAATGCAAAGAAAACAAGTTCATAATCATTTCAAAATGACAATACTGTTTTAACTCAAGAAGAGTTCAGAAATCAATATTTTGTGGAATAACCATAATTTTTAAAAACAGCTTTCATGCGTCTTGGCATGCTTTCCACCAGTCATTCACACTGCTTCTGGCGCAAAATTTAAGCAGTTCTTCTTTGTTTGATGGCTTGTGACTATCCATCATCCTCTTTATTACTTTCCAGAGGTTTTCAATGGGGTTCAGGTCTGGAGAATGGGCTGCCTGTGACAGGGTTTTGATGTGGTGGTCTCTTAATTCTTGCCAGAGCTGTATATCCATCCTGGCCCCTCCCCATATATCCATCCTGGCCCCCCCATATATGCATCCTGGATCTCCCATATATGCATCCTGGCCCCCCATATATATGCTTTCTGGTCTCTTGTCCTGCCCCCCTTATATCCATGCTGTCCCCTCCCAATATATATCCATCCTGGCCCCTTCCCATATATATTCATCCTGGCTCCCCATATATCCTGGCCCCCCATATATGCATCCTGGTCCGCCATATATATGCATCCTGGTCCGCCATATATACAGCATAGACAAAAAGTTTGGACACACCTCATTCAAAGAGTTTTCTTTATTTTCATGACTATGAAAATTGTAGATTCACTCTGAAGGCATCAGAACTACGAATTAACACATGTGGAATTATATAATTAACAAAAAAGCGTGAAACAACTGAAAATATGTCTTATATTCTTGGTTCTTCAAAGTAGCCACCTTTTGCTTTGATTACTGCTTTGCACGCTCTTGGCATTCTCTTGATGAGCTTCAAGAGGTAGTCACCAGAAACTGTCTTCCAACAGTCTTGAAGGAGAGAAATTATATTTGCAAACAAGCTTTCAGGGCTCAAAAGGCCCCTTCATCAGGCTAGGTTACAAGTGAATTACTGAGAAAAGATGGATACTGTATGTCTTATATTCTAGGTTCTTCAAAGTAGCCACCTTTTGCTTTGATTACTGTTTTGCACACTCTTGGCATTCTCTTGATGAGCTTCAAGACGTAGTCACCGGAAATGGTTTTCACGTCACAGGTGTGCCCTGTCAGGTTTAATAAGTGGGATTTCTTGCCTTACAAATGGGGTTGGGACCATCAGTTGTGTTGTGCAGAAGTCTGGTGGATACACAGCTGATAGTCCTACTGAATAGACTGTTAGAATTTGTATTATGGCAAGAAAAAAGCAGCTAAGTAAAGAAAAACGAGTGGCCATCATTACTTTAAGAAATGAAGGTCAGTCAGTCCGAAAAATTGGGAATACTTTGAAAGTGTCCCCAAGTGCAGTGGCAAAAACCATCAAGCGTTTTTTTCGCGTTTTTTAAGCGCTTTTACTGGCAAAAGCACTTAAAAATCGCTTAAAAGAAGTATCCCATTCATTTTAATGCATCCTGCACTTTTTGTGCCTATTGATGCGTATTTTTCCACGAAAAAAATGCATCGCGGTAAAAAACGCAGCATGCTCTTTATATTTTGCGGAAGAGTCTGTGTTTTTAGCTATTTTCTATGAGACTGAGGACGCGCGGAAAAAAACGCATAAAAAACAAGCGTTTTTTGCGCAAAAAACGCACGTTTTCTGGGAAGGAGTCCGGTTTTCACGCAGAAATTTTCTGCATACGTGGGCACATAGCCTAAAGCGCTACAAAGAAACTGGCTCACTTGAGGACTGCCCCAGGAAAGGAAGACCAAGAGTCACCTCTGCTGTGGAGGATAAGTTCATACGAGTCACCAGCCTCAGAAATCGCAGGTTAACAGCAGCTCAGATTAGAGGCCAGGTCAGTGCCACACAGAGTTCTAGCAGCAGACACATCTCTACAACAACTGTTAAGAGGAGACTTTGTGCAGCAGGCCTTCATGGTAAAATAGCTGCTAGGAAACCACTGCTAAGGACAGGCAACAAGCAGAAGAGACTTGTTTGGGCTAAAGAACACAAGGAATTGGCATTAGACCAGTGGAAATCTGTGCTTTGGCCTGATGAGTCCAAATTTGAGATTTTTGATTCCAACCACCGTGTCTTTGTGCGACGCAGAAAAGGTAAGCGGATGGACTCTACATGCCTGGTTCCCACCGTGAAGCATGGAGGAGGTGTGATGGTATGGGGGTGCTTTGCTGGTGACACTGTTGGGGATTTATTCAAAATTGAAGGCATACTGAACCAGCATGGCTACCACAGCATCTTGCAGCGGCATGCTATTCCATCCGGTTTGCGTTTAGTTGGACCATCATTTATTTTTCAACAGGACAATGACCCCAAACACACCTCCAGGCTGTGTAAGGGCTATTTGACCAAGAAGGAGAGTGATGGGGTGCTATGCCAGATGACCTGGCCTCCACAGTCACCAGACCTGAACCCAATCGAGATGGTTTGGGGTGAGCTGGACCGCAGAGTGAAGGCCAAAGGGCCAACAAGTGCTAAGCATCTCTGGGAACTCCTTCAAGACTGTTGGAAGACCATTTCCGGTGACTACCTCTTGAAGCTCATCAAGAGAATGCCAAGAGTGTGCAAAGCAGTAATCAAAGCAAAAGGTGGCTACTTTAAAGAAACTAGAATATAAGACATATTTTCAGTTGTTTCACGCTTTTTTGTTAATTATATAATTCCACATGTGTTAATTCATAGTTTTGATGCCTTCAAAGTGAATCTACAATTTTCATAGTCATGAAAATAAAGAAATCTCTTTGAATGAGAAGGTGTGTCCAAGCTTTTGGTCTGTACTGTATGCATCCTAGTTCACCGTATATATGCATCCAGACTCACCCATATATCAGCATCCTGGACCCCCATACATCCATCTTGGCCCCCATATATCCATCGTGGTCCCTTGTCCTGCCCCCATATGCATCCATCATGGCCCCTTGTCCTGCCCCCCCATACATCCATCCTGTTCCCTTGTCCTGCCCCCATCTTGGCCCCTCATGTGTCTTCATCCTGGCCCCCCATGGGTATCCATCCTGGCCCCCCATGTGTATCCAGCCTGGCCCCCCATGTGTCTCCATCCTGGCTTCCCATGTGCCTCCATCCTGGTCCCCCATGTGTCTCCATCCTTGGTCCGCCATGTGTATCCAGCTGGGCCCCTCATGTGTCTCCATCCTGGCCCCACATGTGTCTTCAGCCTGGCCCTCCATATGTATTCAGCCTGGTCCCCCATGTGTCTCTATTCTGGTTCCCCATGCTTTTCCATCCTCGTCCCCCATGTGTATCCAGCCTGCCCCCCATTTGTATCCAGCCTGGCCCCCCATGTGTCTCCATCATGGCCCCCCATGTGTATCCATCCTGGCCCCCCCATGTGCATCCCTCCTGGCACCTTGTCCTGGCTTCATGCACAGACAGAGAGAGCAAAAAAAAAAGATTCCTCTAACCTTCCTGTGATCCCAGCGCCGTGCAGTGTCCTCCTCCTCTACATATCCAGCGCTTGCATAGTAAAATGGTTGCCGACCTAGCAGAGGCTGGCAGTGAATGTGTTTGCACAATGCACGTGGCGCATGACACTGACGTCATACGCCAGTGACGATAGGTGCAAACTCTTCGGTATTAATTGGGACATTAATGACAGGTAATGACCACTGCGTGCATGTACCCCTGCACATACTCTGCCTGCGCTGTTGTGAGTTCATTTTCCCCTTCACTACTGAGGACCGAGGAACTCCCTCTTCTGGTGAAGAAAGGTAGTGAGCCTGATTGTCAAACACCTGGGGCTGATGATGATGACTGGCTGAGTGGAGTTAGTGACTGGATATAAGGCTGTCGACGCCCTTCTGGCCTGCGGGTGATTTCTCTGTGGACTTCTAGGAAACCAGTCTGATTCCTGCTCATCTAAAGCTAAGATTTCTGCTTTGCCTTTTTGCATTAGTGTTTTGTTTTCATTGCTTTTCTGGATTCTGCCATTACCTGCTGGGGTGAGCTGAATCTCCTTTTGCCTGTTGCTCTGTCTTCAGAATATTCCTGAGTACTGACATAGCCTTTTTTGAAGCCTAGCGTCTTCAGGGCCCTTTTTACTGTCAGTTTGTTGGATCTTATTTTCATAGGGTTTTTCACGGATTGCAGACAGCAGCCTTCCTGTCCTTTCCTATCTAAGCTTGCTTGGGCCCCATCTTTGCTCAGTCTATCTTTCTGTCTGTGTTTTGTTCTTTCTTCTTGCTTCACCGTCATTATATGTGGGGGGCTGCCTTTTGCTTTGGGGTCTGCTCTGGGGCAGTTTAGATTTCCCTTTCTGTCTTTAGGCTATGTAGCCCTCTGGCTGTGATCGAGGGGCCTAGGGCATCGTAGGAGCCCCCCACGGCTACTGCTAGTTGTGTTGATAGGTTCAGGGGTCTGCAATCCGATAGCTGCCAACTTCTCTGGTTTTCTGGACTTAGCTAGCATTTCTATTTTTGCCTCCTACGGTGACTCAATCATAACAGAATCACCCGCCATACCGCAGATCCAAGGGTACTCAATTGCAGGAAAGAATTGTATAAAAAAAAAAAAAAAAAAAAGGTGTGTATATTTTTTCCTCTATATCTCTGAGGCCGTAGGGGGAATTTTTTTTTTCTCTCAATGGAGATAAAGCAATTGTCTGATCGTGTGGAGCAGCTCGCTGCGGAAGTGCGGGGAATTTCCGCCTACCTTGCTCATTCACATGCTGCTGAACCAAAGATTCCTACACCTGATGTATTTTTTGGGGATCGGTCTAAATTTTTGAATTTCAAAAATATTTGTAAATTATTTTTTGCCTTGAAGCCTAACTCGTCAGGGAGCTCCGCGCAGCAGGTTAAAATTGTCATCTCTTTCCTGCGTGGCGATCCCCAGGATTGGGCGTTTTCTTTGAAACCAGATGATCCTATTCTGACTAATGTGAACACATTTTTTCAGGCCTTGGGGTTGTTGTATGACGAACCTAATGCCATTGATCAGGCTGAAAAGACCCTGCTGGCATTGAACCAGGGTCGTGATTCTGCAGAATTGTACTGTCAAAAATTCCGAAAGTGGGCAGTACTTACTACCTGGAATGATAATGCCTTGGCTGCTCTCTTTCGGAAGGGGTTGTCAGAAGCCGTAAAAGATACTATGGTGGGATTTCCTGTTCCCTCTGGTCTTGACGATTCTATGTCTTTAGCCATTCAGGTTGATCAGCGTTTGCGCGAATGAAGAGCTGCACGAGAGGTGTTGCCACCTGTTGAACAGATGTCTGAACCTATGCAATGTGATAGAGTTTTTTCCAGAGAGCAGCGTCAGGAGTTCAGAAGGCGTAATAAGTTGTGTTTTTTCTGTGGAGATGCCTCGCATATTATTTCTGTCTGTCCTAAACGCGAGAAACGCCTTGCACACACGTTTTCTGTTGGTGGTGTTCAACCTAAGTTTCTTCTGGCTATTACTCTGATCTGCTCCCTGTCCACATTTTCCGCCAAGGCTTTTGTGGATTCGGGAGCAGCTCTAAACCTAATGGACTTGGATTTTGCTAAACGTTGTGGATTTCCGATGACACCTCTGCAGACGCCTATCCCTTTGAGGGGGATTGATGCTACTCCTTTGGCTAAAAATAAACCTCAGTTTTGGACCCAGGTGGTAATGCGGGTCGCCCCAGACCATCAAGAAAATTGCAGGTTTTTGGTGTTACATAATCTGCATGATACTATTGTTCTGGGGTTTCCCTGGTTACAAATTCATAATCCAGTTTTGGATTGGAAATCTGTGTCTGTGGTGAGTTGGGGTTGTCGGTGTGCCTTTAGTGAGGCTCCGGTGTTTTCCACCTCTCCTCAGTCGCATGATGTTCCTGATTATTTGGCGGACTTTTATGATGTATTTAGTGAGAATGAGTCTGCGTCTCTGCCTCCTCATAGGAGTTATGACTGTGCAATTGAACTGAGCCCGGGGTGTAAATTTCCCAAGGGTCGGCTCTTCAATTTATCTGTACCCGAGCACGAGGCTATGCGATCCTATATTAAGGAGGCGTTGGAGAAGGGTCATATTAGACCATCCTCGTCACCCTTAGGTGCCGGTTTTTTTTTTGTAGCCAAAAAGGATGGATCATTAAGACCTTGTATTGATTATCGTGCTCTCAACAAAATTACTGTTAAATATCAGTATCCGTTACCCCTGATTTCTGATCTATTCTCCAGAGTTAAAGGTGCTTGCTGGTTTACCAAGCTTGACCTCAGGGGGGCGTATAATCTTATTCGCATTAAGCATGGGGATGAATGGGAGACGGCGTTTAATACTCCGGAGGGACATTTTGAGTACCTGGTGATGCCTTTTGGGCTCACTAATGCCCCTTCTGTCTTCCAGTGCTTCATGAACGATATTTTCCGAGATTTTGTCGATAAATTTTTGATTATCTATCTGGATGATATTTTGATCTTCTCCAAGGATTGGGATTCTCATGTGGAACATATTCGGACTGTGTTCCGGATCTTGAGGGAGAATTCCCTGTATGTCAAAGGATCTAAATGCCTTTTTGGAGTACAGAGGATTTCTTTTTTGGGATTTATTTTGTCCCCGTCAACTATTGAAATGGACCCGGCCAAGGTACAGGCCATTTACGATTGGGTTCAGCCCACTTCTTTGAAGGCCCTCCAGAAGTTTTTGGGTTTTGCTAATTTTTATCGGAAATTTATAGCAAAATTTTCTAGTATTGCCAAGCCATTGACTGATTTGACTAAGAAGGGTGCTGATGTGTTAAATTGGTCTCCGGAGGCTGTTTCTTCCTTTCAGGAGCTGAAGCGAAGATTCACCTCCGCCCCGGTTTTGCGGCAACCTGATGTCTCACTTCCGTTCCAGGTAGAGGTGGATGCTTCTGAGATTGGTGCAGGAGCTGTTTTGTCCCAAAAGGATCCTGTAACATCTAAAATGAATCCCTGTGCTTTCTTTTCCCAAAAGTTCTCTCCATCTAAATGTAACTTTTGATGTGGGGAATCGGGAACTGTTAGCCATGAAATGGGCATTTGAGGAGTGGAGACATTGGTTGGAGGGAGCTAAGCATCAAGTCGTGGTCCTCACTGACCACAAGAATTTGATTTACCTAGAGTCGGCTAAGCGCTTGAACCCTAGACAGGCTAGGTGGGCCTTGTTTTTTACACGTTTTGATTTTGTGGTTTCTTTTCTTCTTTGGAACTAAGAATGTCAAAGGCTGACGCCCTCTCTAGGAGCTTCTTTGCTGATTCTCCTGTGGTGACCAAGCCTGCTACCATCTTAGGCAGAGGGGTAGTTCTTTCTGCCATCTCGCCCGATTTGAGACGTGCTCTGGAAGAGTTCCAGGAGGACAAACCTGAGCGTTGTCCCAGTGGAAAGTTGTATGTTCCTGACCAGTGGAAGAAGAGAGTGATGTCTGAAGTTCATTGCTCTGCTTTGGCTGGTCATCCAGGTATTTTTGGTACTAGAGATCTGGTGAGTCGGTCTTTTTGGTGGCCCTCCTTGTCTCGTGATGTCAGGAATTTTGTGCAGTCCTGTGGGACGTGCTCCGGGTCTAAATCGTGTTCTCGCTCCAGTGGGTTGTTGATGCCTTTGCCTGTCCCCAAGAGGCCATGGACCCATATTTCAATGGATTTCATCTCTGATATGCCTGTCTCTCAAAGGATGACTGTTATTTGGGTGATTTGTGATAGGTTCTCTAAGATGGTTCATCTTGTACCACTCCCTAAGTTGCCATCTTCCTCTGAATTGGTTCCCCTGTTTTTACAACAGGTGGTTCGCTTGCACGGGATTCCTGAGAACATTGTATCTGACAGAGGAGTCCAGTTTGTGTCTAGATTTTGGAGAACTTTCTGTTCCAAGTTGGGAATTCAGTTGTCCTTCTCCTCTGCTTTTCACCCTCACACCAATGGGCAGACAGAGAGAACAATCCAGACCTTGGAGTCATATTTGAGATGTTTTATTTCTGCTGATCAGGATGATTGGATTTCATTTTTGCCCTTGGCCGAATTTGCTTTAAATAATAGAGCTAGTTCTGCCACTTTGATGTCACCTTTTTTTCGTGTCAGGGTGAGCCCGATGAAAGGCACGCACCAATCTTTTGGCATGAATATCACAGGCAGAGACCCAGGAATTATCCTCCTGACAATAACCCTTCCACTTAACCAAATACTGGAGTCTCCGACTAGCCAGACGGGAATCCAGTACTTTCTCTACCTCATATTCCATGTTACCTTCAACCAATACAGGGTCTGGAGGTGCAACCCCCGGAACAACAGGTTCAACAAACCTCTTCAACAAAGATTTATGGAGCACATTATGGATTTTAAATGTGACAGGAAGAGCCAAACGAAAAGAGACCGGATTAATAATCTCCAAAATCTTGTAAGGTCCAATAAATCTAGGCTTAAACTTAGGAGAAGCCACCTTCATAGCAATATTTTTTGATGACAACCAAACCATATCACCCAGCTTAAACTGGGGACCAATGGTCCTATGCCGGTTGGAAAACCTCTGGGCCTTTTCCTGGGAGAGAGACAACTTATCCACCACTTGGTCCCAGATCTGGTGCATTCTCTCCACCACAGTGTCAACACCTGGGCAGGCAGAAGGCTCCACCTGCCCTGAAGAAAATCGAAGATGAAACCCAAAGCTCCAAAAAAAGGTGACATCAAAGTGGCAGAACTAGCTCTATTATTTAAAGCAAATTCGGCCAAGGGCAAAAATGAAACCCAATCATCCTGATCAGCCGAAATAAAACATCTCAAATACGACTCCAAAGTCTCGTTTGTTCTCTCCGTCTGCCCATTGGTCTATGGGTGAAACGCAGAGGAGAAGGACTACTGAATTCCAAGCTTGGAACAGAAAGTCCTCCAAAATCTAGACACAAACTGAACTCCTCTGTCAGACACAATGTTCTCAGGAATCCCGTGCAAGCGAACTACCTGTTGCAAAAAGAAGGGCACCAACTCAGAGGAAGATGGCAACTTAGGGAGTGGTACAAGATGGACCATCTTAGAGAATCTATCACAAATCACCCAAATAACAGTCATTCTCTGAGAGACAGGCATATCAGAGATAAAATCCATTGAAATATGGGTCCATGGCCTCTTGGGCACCGGCAAAGGCATCAACAACCCACTAGAGCGAGAACAAGGTTTAGACCGGGAGCAAGTCCCACAGGACTGCACAAAATTCCTGACATCATGAGACAAGGCGGGCCACCAAAAAGACCGACTCACCAGATCTCTAGTACCAAAAGTACCTGGATGACCAGCCAATGCAGAGCAATGAACTTCAGACATCACTCTCTTCTTCCACTGGTCAGGAACATACAACTTTCCACTGGGACAATGCTCAGGTTTGTCCTCCTGGAACTCTTCCAGAGCACGTCTCAAATCGGGCGAGATGGCAGAAAGAACTACCCCTTCGCCTAAAATGGTAGCAGGCTTGGTCACCACAGGAGAATCAGCAAAGAAGCTCCTAGAGAGGGCGTCTGCCTTGACATTCTTAGTGCCCGGAAGAAAAGAGACCACAAAATCAAAACGTGTGAAAAACAAGGCACACCTAACCTGTCTAGGATTCAAGCGTTTGGCCGACTCCAGGTAAATCAAATTCTTGTGGTCAGTAAGGACCACGACCTGGTGTTTAGCTCCCTCCAACCAATGTCTCCACTCCTCAAATGCCCATTTCATGGCCAACAGTTCCCGATTCCCCACATCATAGTTACGTTCGGATGGGGAGAACTTTCGGGAAAAGAAAGCACAGGGATTCATTTTAGATGTCACAGGATCTTTTTGGGACAAAACAGCTCCTGCACCAATCTCAGAGGCGTCCACCTCTACCTGAAATGGGAGTGAGACATCCGGCTGCCGCAGAACCGGAGCAGAAGTGAATCTTCGCTTCAGCTCCTGAAAGGAAGAAACAGCCTCCGGAGACCAATTCAGCACATCAGCACCCTTCTTAGTCAAATCAGTCAATGGCTTGGCAATACTAGAAAAATTAGCTATAAATTTCCGATAAAAATTAGCAAAACCCAAAAACTTTTGGAGGGCCTTCAAAGAAGTGGGCTGAACCCAATCATAAATGGCCTGTACCTTGGCCGGGTCCATTTCATTAGTTGACGGAGACAAAATGAATCCCAAAAATGAAATCCTCTGTACCCCAAAAAGGCTTTTCGATCCCTTGACATACAGGGAATTCTCCCTCAAAATCCGGAACACAGTCCGAACATGTTCCACATGGGAGTCCCAATCCCTGGAAAAGATCAAAATATCATCCAAATAGATAATCAAAAATTTATCCACAAAGTCTCGGAAAATATCGTTCATGAAGGATTGGAAGACAGAAGGGGCATTAGTGAGCCCAAAAGGCATCACCAGGTACTCAAAATGTCCCTCTGGAGTATTAAACGCCGTCTGCCATTCATCCCCATGCTTAATGCGAATAAGATTATACGCCCCCCTGAGGTCAAGCTTGGTAAACCAGCAAGCACCTTTAACTCTGGAGAATAGATCAGAAATCAGGGGTAACGGATACTGATATTTAACAGTAATTTTGTTGAGGGCACGATAGTCAATACAAGGCCTTAATGAACCATGTTTTTTAGCCACGAAAAAAAACCCAGCACCTAAGGGTGAAGAGGATGGTCTAATATGACCCTTCTCCAACGACTCCTTAATATAGGATCGCATAGCCTCGTGCTCGGGTACAGATAAATTGAAAAGCCGACCCTTGGGAAATTTACACCCCGGGCTCAGCTCAATTGCACAGTCATAACTCTTATGAGGAGGCAAAGATGCAGGCTCATTCTCACTAAATACATCATAAAAGTCAGCCAAATAGTCAGGAACATCATGCGACTGGGGAGAGGTGGAGAAAACAGGAGCATCACTAAGGGCACACCGACAACCCCAACTCACCACAGACACAGATTTCCAATCCAAAACTGGATTATCGATTTGCAACCAGGGAAACCCCAGAACAATGGTATCATGCAAATTATGCAACACCAAAAACCTGCAATTTTCTTGATGGTCTGGGGCGACCTGCATTACCACCTGGGTCCAAAACTGAGGTTTATTTTTCGCCAAAGAAGTCGCATCAATACCCCTCAAAGGGATAGGCGTCCGCAAAGGCATCATAGGAAATCCACAACTTTTAGCAAAATCCAAGTCCATCAGGTTCAGAGCTGCTCCCGAATCCACAAAAGCCTTGGTGGAAAATGTGGACAGGGAGCAGATCAGAGTAATTGCCAGAAGAAACTTAGGTTGAGCAAATGATGGGGCCCAACCTAACTAAGTAGGACAGGATAGAAAAGCTGCTGTCTGCAATCCGCAAAAACCCTATCCAAAAAATGTACCAACAGACTGATAGGAGAAACAGGCCCTGAAGTCGCTAGGCTTGAAAAGACTATATCAGCACTCGGGTATATTCTGAAGACAGAGCCAGAGATCAACAGATCAGAGACAAAAATGGAATTCAGCTCACCCCCGGCCGGGGATGGCTGAACTCCAAAAAAACAAGGCAAACAAAACCAGAACTAAAGTGTACAAAAGGCAGAGCAAAACTTAGCTTTGAGAAGCAGAAATCAGACTGGTCTCCAAGAATCCAGCAGGAAAATCACTGGCAAGGCAGCAGGGCGTCGGCTGCCTTATATCCAGTCATCAGTTCCTGTGACCCAGTCATCATCTACCTGCTCAGCTGTTTGGTAATCAGCCTCACTACCTTCCTTCACCAGAAGAGGGAGTTCATCAGACCTCACTGGTGAAGGAAAAAATGAACTCACAACACGCGGCCATGGATACACCGCCTCCAGTAGGGCGACATGCAGCCGGATACACCGTCTCCAGCAGGCAAATTTCAGAAATACACGTGAAACTGGATACACCGCCTCCAGCAGGGCGAATTTAAATAATAAGGGGAAACACCAGGGAAACAATTACAATGGTGAGCCCTGCGATAGGGAACGGAGACGTGGAGACCTCCTGCACTCCCCTGAGTCAGTGTCTCTACACTCCTAACGATCCCTAGGCCGGTTCCGCACCATGCGCCAATCAGCATACCCTTAAACCCTAGCCCGCCCTGCACCTACCTCTTTCTAGTGAAATGGCCGGTGCAGAGATTAGTCCCACCACTGCACTGAAACACACATAAAGGAAAGGCACAAACAGTTAAACACCACTTAGCTTTGCTCTGTTGCTCTTGCTCCCAGCAACAGAGTCCACTACCAGAATGCAGCTTTGCTCCAGAAAAGCTGCCAACAAGCTCTGTCAGAGCTGCAAGGAAATCCCCTCTGACTCCTTCCACACCAGGACTCTGACTGTGCTGCAAGGAACTCTCTCTAGCTCCTTTCTCCACCAAGGATGGTTGAAATGAACACTATCACCAACACCAGTGAGAGCACATGACACACCTTTATAGTTAAGCCAGAGGAATCATACCTGTTAGTGATTCCCGTGTAATAACGCTAACCACCACCGGGGGCAAACTAGAACAAAAGACACCACTGTGTAATAATCCTAATGGCCACCGGGGGCAAAACCAAACTAAAGCACACAGCTTAAGGAAAAAAAAGGTTACATGTGCTTTTAACTGTCATCATCCAACCTGGATCATGACAACCGTACAGCGGTGTACGCTCCTCACACACTACCGTGTACCGCCTTCTAGCACGGACAAATAGAAGCTACCTGTATGTGACTCTGGAAAAAAAAACGAGGAGTTGTTCCGCTTTTCCAGACCTACACGTTAGAGTCGTATCTGTTTTTCAAACAGTTTCGTATATCTGCTGTTTTATCACGGTCAAAACTAGACAGAGACAGCGTTTGTCAGTCCATATACAAATACACGGAGCTTGACAATTTTACATGCACACACCGTACAGCGGTGTACGCTCCTCACACACTACCGTGTACCGCCTTCTAGCACGGACAAATAGAAGCTACCTGTGTGTGATTCTGGAAAAAAAACCGAGCAGTTTTTCGGTTTTTCCAGACCTACACCTTATAGTCGTGTCCGTTTTTCAAACAGTTTCGTATATCTGCTGTTTGATTATGGTCAAAAATAGACAGAGACAGCGTGTGTCAGTCCGTATACAAATACACGGAACTTGACAAATTTTCCTTACACACATCGTACAGTATATTGCTGTCCGATTCTCCAACAGTATTGTATATCTGCCGTTCACATTACAGTCACTTTTATACCTAGTCTGTGTGTGTGTGACACTCCGTAAATACATATACGGAGATTGTTAGTTGCACAAAAATCGTATACAGCTGTACACTTCTGATACAGTTCCGTATATCTGCTTGTTGTATTACGGTCCAATACATACTGTGAGAGCGTCTGTGACTAACATAATATATACGTTGATTTAATTTGTTTAATACACCTTACACAGCTGGACGTTTCTCACACAGTACCATCTCTCTGCTGGTATTTTTGGTACATTTTCTCAAACAAGAGGAAGTATGGTGGAAGAGGCCGCGGACGTGGGCAGGGGGGCGCAGCTGGTACTGATGGTGGTGGTGCATCGGCTGGTTCTGGCAAAAGCACAATAGCAGCTAAGGCAGGAGGTTTTGAGCCTGCGTCATCCTCTGGCCCAAGAAGGCCTGTAATGTTGCCTTTTCTTGGAGTAGGAAAACCACTTTTAAAGCCGGAGCATCAGGAACAGGTTATGGCGTAATTTGCCGAAACAGCCACCAGCTCTATTGCCTCCTCTTCTGAACGGTCGAAACCTGCAAGCACGGAGTCATCAGTGCAGGGTTCTGGTCATAAAAAACCCATTTCGTCGATCGAAACCCGACCCTAGCGTGAGGTCGGCCATGAAGTCGCCGATCAGCGCGCCAAAGTCGCATTTCAAATGATGCTTTCAGCGCCTTTTCTCACCCAATGATGGAGGACGCACACTGTGGGCAACGCGATGACATGTGCAGCGGCCAGCAGAATCTTAGAGAAGGGCATTGAAGTGATTGGCTGGCTTTGTGTGGTGTCACAGTGGGTATAAAAGGATGTGAACGCCGACCGCCATCTTACTTCTGCCGATCTTACAATAGGAAGAGGTGCTGCTGCTGATTCTGAACAGGGAGAGCGTTAGGCAGGGAAGAAGAAAAAAAAACTGCTTCTGCTTATAGCGCTTTTCACTGTACAGTTAGTGTGCAGTGAAAGGGGAGGATTTTTGTTGTGTGCAGCAGCGCTGGTGGTGACTCGGCTGCCTTTTAAGGCTACCTTCTAGCTGCATTGCTGTGTGCACACTGCTGTTCAAACTGCTTTTTTCAAAGCACTCCAAATTTTATTATTTTGTCCTGGTGAGTTACTGAGCGTTCATTTTTTCACACACCGTCTAGCAGTGTACAATCCTCACACACTACCGTGTACCGGCTGGTATCACGGACAAATAGAAGGTATCTGGGTGTGACTCTGGAAGAAAAAGCTGCAGAGTTTGTCTGTTTTTCCAGACCTACACCTTAGAGTCGTGTCCGTTTTTCAAACAGTTTCGTATATCTGGTGTTTGATTTCGGTCAAAACTAGACAGAGACAGCGTGTGTCAGTCCGTATACAAATACACGGAGCTTGACAATTTTACATACACACACTGTACAGCGGTGTATGCTCCTCACACACTACCATGTATCGACTTCTAGCACGGACAAATAGAAGCTACCTGTGTGTGACTCTGGAAAAAAAAGAACAGTTTTTCCATTTTTCAGACCTACACCTTATAGTCGTGTCCGTTTTTTAAACAGCTTCGTATATCTGCTGTTTGAACACGGTCAAAACTAGACAGAAACAGCGTGTGTCAGTCCATATACAAATACATGAAGCTTGACAATTTTACATACACACACCATTGTAATGGTCAACATGTGACTGGACACACCACCTCCAGCAGGGCGAATTTATATGACACACGCGACCCTGGATACACCGCCTCCAGTAGGGCGAATTTAACTAATAAGACATGCAGCCGGATACACCGTCTCCAGCAGGCAAATTTCAGAAATACACGTGAAACTGGATACACCGCCTCCAGCAGGGCGAATTTAAATAATAAGGGGAAACACCAGGGAAACAATTACAATGGTGGGCCCTGCGATAGGGAACAGGGACGTGGAGACCTCCTGCACTCCCCTGAGTCAGTATCTCTACACTCCTAACGATCCCTAGGCCGGTTCCGCACCGTGTGCCGATCAGGATACCCTTAAACCCTAGCTCGCCCTTCACCTACCCCTTTCTATTGAAATGGCTGGTGCAGAGACTAATCCCACCACTGCACTGAAATACACATAAAGGAAAGGCACAGTCAGGGAAACACCACTTAGCTTTTCTCTGTTGCTCTTGCTCCCAGCAACAGAGTCCACTACCAGAATGCAGCTTTCCTCCAGAAAAGCTGCCAACAAGCTCTGTCAGAGCTGCAAGGAAATCCCCTCTGACTCCTTCCACACCAGGACTCTGACTGTGCTGCAAGGAACTCTCTCTAGCTCCTTTCTCCACCAAGGATGGTTGAAATGAACACTATCACCAACACCAGTGAGAGCACATGACACACCTTTATAGTTAAGCCAGAGGAATCATACCTGTTAGTGATTCCCATGTAATAATGCTAACCACCACCGGGGGCAAAATAGAACAAAAGACACGACTGTGTAATAATCCTAATGGCCACCGGGGGCAAAACCAAACTAAAGCACACAGCTTAAGGAAAAAAAAGGTTACATGTGCTTTTAACTGTCATCATCCAACCTGGATCATGACAACCGTACAGCGGTGTACGCTCCTCACACACTACCGTGTACCGCCTTCTAGCACGGACAAATAGAAGCTACCTGTATGTGACTCTGGAAAAAAAAAACGAGGAGTTGTTCCGCTTTTCCAGACCTACACATTAGAGTTGTGTCTGTTTTTCAAATAATTTCG
The DNA here is from genome assembly GCF_039654945.1 of Dendrobates tinctorius. Classification (NCBI taxonomy): domain Eukaryota; kingdom Metazoa; phylum Chordata; class Amphibia; order Anura; family Dendrobatidae; genus Dendrobates; species Dendrobates tinctorius. The sequence goes on along the minus strand of NW_027361788.1, from coordinate 5,382,795 downwards.
TATATCTGCTGTTTTATCACGGTCAAAACTAGACAGAGACAGCGTGTGTCAGTCCATATACAAATACACGGAGCTTGACAATTTTACATGCAAACACCGTACAGCGGTGTACGCTCCTCACACACTACCGTGTACCGCCTTCTAGCACGGACAAATAGAAGCTACCTGTATGTGACTCTGGAAAAAAAAAACAAGCAGTTTTTCCGTTTTTCCAGACCTACACCTTATAGTCGTGTCCGTTTTTCAAACAGTTTCGTATATCTGCTGTTTGATTATGGTCAAAAATAGACAGAGACAGCGTGTGTCAGTCCGTATACAAATACACGGAACTTGACAATTTTCCTTACACACATCGTATAGAGCTGTCCGATTCTCCAACAGTATTGTATATCTGCCGTTCACATTACAGTCACTTTTATACCTAGTCAGTGTGTGTGTATGACACTTCGTAAATACATATACGGAGATTGTTAGTTGCACAAAAATCATATACAGCTGTACACTTCTGATACAGTTCCGTATATCTGCTTGTTGGATTACGGTCCAATACATACTGTGAGAGCGTCTGTGACTAACATAATATATACGTTGATTTAATTTGTTTAATACACCTTACACAGCTGGATGTTCCTCATACAGTACCATCTCTCTGCTGGTATTTTTGGTACATTTTCTCAAACAAGAGGAAGTATGGTGGAAGAGGCCGCGGACGTGGGCAAGGGGGCGCAGCTGGTACTGATGGTGGTGGTGCATCGGCTGGTTCTGGCAAAAGCACAATAGCAGCTAAGGCAGGAGGTTTTGAGCCTGCGTCATCCTCTGGCCCAAGAAGGCCTGTAATGTTGCCTTTTCTTGGAGTAGGAAAACCACTTTTAAAGCCGGAGCATCAGGAACAGGTTATGGCGTAATTTGCCGAAACAGCCACCAGCTCTATTGCCTCCTCTTCTGAACGGTCGAAACCTGCAAGCACGGAGTCATCAGTGCAGGGTTCTGGTCATAAAAAACCCCTTTCCTTGTGTCCTTCACCCCCACTTGAGATTACTCTATGGAGCTCTTTTCACATACCATGCCTGGATTATCCAGTCAAATCCTGAATTCCCCAGTCCAAGAGGAATCTTACATGGAGTGCACTGATGCACATCCACTGCTAGATGATTCTGCTGGTACATTGACCCACAGCACTACATTGTCCTCGCAGTCTATTGAGCCAGAATCTGACCCTGATGAATCCCAGGTGCCCCTTCCCGCATACTGTACCACCTTACACGGTGACACAGAGGAAGGTAAAGAGGAAGGTGCAGATGACTTTGAAGAGGAGGTGATGGATGACCCAGTTCTGGACCTGGATTGGCATCCATTGGGGGAGGAGGGTGACGCTGGCAATAGTTCAGATAAGGAGAAGGATCCACAGCAGGCATTGACATCGCAGCAGCGGTTATCTAGCAGGCCCGTAGATGTCCTAAAACGTGGAACAAAAACTAAAAGAGTTGCATGACAGCTTGACCAGATGGTCAACTTAGCACAGCGTACAAGGCCAGAAAATGTTTACCATAGTAGGAAGAGTGCAGTGTGGCACTTCTTTGTCCAAAATCCTACTGATGAGGCAAAGTTTACCTATAAGAAGTGCGGAAGGACCTTTAGCCGAGGTTAACAACTCAGAAATTTGAATACCAGTTGCATGCTTAGACATCAACATGCACTTGCAAGCGTGGACGGACTACAAAACCTCAGGTAGCATGGGTGCACCTGCTCCGACTGAAGGTAGCCAACAACGCTCCATTGCTACCCCCACTGTAAGACCACCGCCACCATTAAGCACACCACCAGCACTAAATGTGGAGGTGTCATCGCAAGGCCAAAGCACTCAGGGAATCACAATGGTTTTGCAACACAACACTGAATCTAGGCCATCACCACCAATACTATCACCAACCCCCTCTCACTCCATCCGGTCCACCGCAACTCCCCCATATGCAGCTCTCCAGTCCAGCTCACCCTAACAGACACTCTGAGTAGGACAAGAAAGTACTCATCCTCTCATCCGCGTACACACACTGTGTTTGAACGCCTACATTGCCAAACTAATTTCATTAGAGATGATGCTCTATCGTTTGGTTAAAAGTGAAGCTTTCCGTGACCTCATGGCCTACGCTGTTCCACGCTATGACCTACCCAGTCGGCACTTCTTTTCTCGAAAAGCCATCCCTGCCCTCCACCGGCATGTGAAAGACCGCATTGTCCACGCACTAATACAGTCAGTGAGTGGAAAGGTGCACCTCACAACGGATGCATGGACCAGTAGGCATGGCCAGGGCCGTTACGTGTCCATCACTGCGCACTGGCTTAATGTGGTGGATGCAGGCTCCACTGGGGACAGCGGCGGTGGAACAGTGCTGCCTAGCCCACGGTATAGGAAACAGTTGGCTGTAGGCTTTCGCTCCTCCTCCTCGTCTATCAGTGAAACCCGTCCACAGAGCACAGTCGTACGAGCACTGCATCCGCAGCTGGCAGTGTTGCACACGAGGTGTCCCACTATCGAACAGCTAGTGTAAGCGTCAGCAGGCTGAGTTAAAGATGATGTCTTTGGGCGACAACAGACACACCGCAGAGGTACTGGCCGACTACTTGCAGCGACAAACAGAGTCATGGCTGGGCAGTCTACATCTTGAGGCAGGCAAGGTAGTCAGTGATAACGGCCGTAATTTTGTGGCAGCCATAGCTCGTGCAAAACTCACACACATATCTTGCCTGGCTCACACTTTGAACCTGGTGGTGTAGTGCTTCCTTAATAATTATCCGGAGTTAACGTCCCTTCTCCATAAGGTGCGAAGACTTTGCTCGCACATCCGTCGATCGGCCGTACACTCCAGTCGTATGCAGAAGCTGCAGCGATTGCTCCAACTTCCCAAGCACCGCCTAATCATAGACGTTGCAACAAGGTGGAACTCCACCCTGCACATGGTTGAGAGGCTGTGCGAACAGAGGCAGGCTGTAATGCATTTGTGGGAGGAAACACAGGCAGGCTGTTTGAGGAAAGACATGGAATTGTCGGGTGTGCAGTGGTCAAAGCTGAAAGACCTCTGCAAAGTCCTTCAGTGTTTTGAGGAATGCACACGGCTGGTAAGCGCTGACGACGCCATCATAAGCATGAGCATCCCACCTATGCGTCTGCTCATGCAAAGTTTGACGCACATTAAGGATCAGGCGTCTGCAGCGGAGGAGGAAGAGAGAAGCCTTGATGACAGTCAGACATTGTCTGGTCAGGGAACTGTCCTGGACGAGGTGGAGGAAGAAGAGGAAGAGGAGGAGGATGAGGATGAGGGGGATGATTATTTTGGGCAGGAGGATGTTTCTCAGGGGGCAAGAGAAAATGTTGGCGATCCAAGGTCAGGGACAGTGTTTGTGCGTGACTGTAGGGATGTGGATTTGCCAGAAACTGCTCCTCCACCCACCACGGGCAGTGCATCATTGACACCTGGAACATTGGCCCACATGTGCGATTATGCCTTGCGGATCCTAAAATGGGACCCCCGCATTGCCAAAATGATGAGGGATGATGACTAGAGTTGAGCGACTTTTGGTTTTTTAGGGTCGAGTTTCGTTTCGTGAAACCCGACTTTTCCAAAAGTCGGGTCGAGCAAGATCGGCCGATTATAGGGAAAAGTCGGGGTCGTCCCGAAACACGAAACCCAACGTAAGTCAATGAGGAATAAAAGTCGGCAGTGAGAGGAGGACAGGAAACACACCTACAGTGCCCATTTGAATGCCAAAAGCATCAATTCTTCTTACTTAAGCTTGTCAACCTTAATTAACTTCATAATACAAGTTACTCACTGAAAAATGGGGGTTATTTGGCTAAAGTTGTGGGGGGGTAGGGCTGGCTCCAGGTTTTCATGTGCCCTGGGCGAAAGAGCGCCCCTTTAACACATACCACAACTCATCATGCTCCGATACGGCAGAGAAATAGCGGTATAGTACAATGAAAAATACTTCACTTTTTACATCTCATGACGAGGCCCATCTATTTCTCCATACAGAATCATTGGTCCCATATAATGTTTGAAACAGTATATGATGAGCTCCACATAATGCTACAGTATATGTTGGTCCCCATGGATGAAGCTCCACTGTCTTATGGGCCCAAATAATGCTCCAAACATAATGGGCCCCATTTCTAATGCTCTAGTGTATAATGGGCCCTGTAAATGCTGCTCCAGTGTCTGATGTCCACCTTTGGAATGTTCCAGTGTATGGTGGGCCCCATCTATCATTCTCCAGAGTATAGTGCTCCCCAAAAATTGCTGTCCCAACATTGAAAACAATCAAATAAGTCTCCTCGCTAGGATATCCCTGTACTAGTCTGGACTCCTCGTCGTCCCCATCGTCCATCTCACTGCACAGTATTTCAACCTTGCAAGTGCTGTGATCCTGAGCAAGCAGGGGGGGCCCACTCGTTGGCGACGACACTGGCACAGGGCCCCTGATAGTACGGTGGTGTGTCTGATGGCGGGTGGGCCGAACCTGCACTTTCACCTGCAGCTTCCTCTTTGTCACCGTGTAAGATGGAACTGTATATGGGAAGGGTAACCTGAGTTTCATCAGGGTCAGATTCAGGCCGTGTAGCGTGCGAGGGGAATGTAGTGGTCTGGGTCAATGACCCAGCAGATTCATCGAGCAGTGGCTGGGCATCAGTGCACTTGTGTCGCCCCCAGGAGTACGGTCGCCACAGTGGCATTACCTTCCTCCTAGGGAGTGTGATGTCATGCTTGGGAGCAACGAAGGATCTCTCTAGCAGGTTAACTGATTGGGCGGCGTTATTCCCACGAGTCATGACCCTCCAAACAGCGTTCATGAAGGCAAAGTGTTTGTTTTACGTGGGCAGTATGGTTGCAAAGCTGAACCTTAAAGGAATGTCCAGAAGGGCACCACCAGGAGTGGAGCCTACGGTTAAATTCGACTCCACCTGGGAAACCTCAACCATGCCAGCTACAGAACAGATGCACACATTGCAAGCTTAATTCCGTTGACGAACGAGACTCCGTCATGCCCCGCGGTCCGAGTCCGGCTTACTAGAGGGACACGTGAGGCTCTGGCACATGAGATTGGCCAATAACTGGTGTGTCATGCCCTTACATGTCCGTGGCTGCATGTGCGCTACACTGAAAAGGCCAGCGTTTGTCGCTTACAGGTGCAGATAACCCGCTGAACAACGTTAGTGATGGGGATCACTGATTACAATTATTACCCGCGAACGATGATTTCCCAGTAAGTGCAGGTCAACCGCAGTTCCGGAATTAGGCCTAACCGTCATTCCTGAAAAAATGAAAAACTTACGTGTGCAAACCACAGGTGCTGTAGCTTGCTTAACAGCTTGCCAGCCGTTCTCACGCCCAGTATGGATGACACATGATTGCACAAAGGTGAGAAAGGGTACCGTATCCCCGGATAACATGTATGGATAGCGTACACATTCAAAATATATGTCTATACATCAGGAGGCAGGCTCAGACGGTGTTAGGCCCAGTATGGATTGCACGTGATTGCACAAAGGTGAGAAAGGGTACCGTATCCCCGGATAACATGTATGGATAGCGTACACATTCAAAATATATGTCTATACATCAGGAGGCAGGCTCAGACGGTGTTAGGCCCAGTATGGCTTGAACGTGATTGCACAAAGGTGAGAAAGGGTACCGTATCCCCGGATAACATGTATGGATAGCGTACACATTCAAAATATATGTCTATACATCAGGAGGCAGGCTCTGACGGTGTTAGGCCCAGTATGGCTTGCACGTGATTGCACAAAGGTGAGAAAGGGTACCGTATCCCCGGATAACATGTATGGATAGCGTACACATTCAAAATATATGTCTATACATCAGGAGGCAGGCTCAGATGGTGTTAGGCCCAGTTTGGCTTGCACGTGATTGCACAAAGGTGAGAAAGGGTACCGTATCCCCGGATAACATGTATGGATAGCGTACACATTCAAAATATATGTCTAATAATAATAATAATAATAATCTTTATTTATATAGCGCCAACATATTCCGCAGCGCTTTACAGTTTAACAGTTTCAAAACACAAGTCATAAGTAACAACGCTAACAATGCAATAATTAAAGCAAAATAAGACGAAATAAGACAACCCTGCTCGTGAGAGCGTACAATCTACAATGAGGTGAGGGAGATACAGAGTACAGGTGTGTATTTACAATGGTGTATTTACAATGAAGGTCCAGCCATCTTGCAGGAGTGAAGGATGGATGGAGATAGTGAATGGGCTATGCACGCACACTTACACAGAGAATGACTTTGATTAGTGAATGTGATAGGCCGCTCTGAACAGGTGTGTTTTGAGGGAGCGCCTACAACTATGCAAATTGTGGATAGTCCTGATTTCTTGGGGTAGAGCATTCCAGAGGATAGGAGCAGCACGGGAGAAGTCTTGGAGTCGGGAGTGGGAGGTACGGATTAGTGCAGAGGTTAGTCGAAAGTCGTTTGCAGAGCGCAGCGATCGGCTAGGCCGATAGACAGAAATGAGAAAAGAGATGTAAGGGGGTGCCGCACTGTGGAGAGCTTTGTGGGTGAGAACAAGTACTTTGAATTGGATCCTATAATGAATGGGCAGCCAATGTAAGGACTGGCGAAGAGCGGACGCGTCCGAGTACCGATTACCCAGATGGACGATCCTGGCTGCTGCATTGAGTATGGACTGGAGAGGGGATAGTCGAGTGACGGGGAGGCCAATTAATAGAGCGTTGCAGTAATCCAGGCGAGAGTGGATCAATGCAACAGTGAGGGTTTTTGTTGTTTCCATAGTGAGAAAAGGGCGGATTCTAGAGATGTTCTTTAGGTGTAAGCGGCAAGAGCGGGCAAGGGATTGTATATGGGATGTAAAGGAGAGATTGGTGTCAAACATAACACCCAGACAGCGCACCTGCTGCCGGGGTGTTATTGTGGTACCACCCACGGAGAAGGAAATGTCAGATTTAGGGAGGTTAGTAGACGGCGGGAGCAGAAGAAGTTCAGTTTTGGAGAGGTTGAGTTTCAGATAGAGAGCGGACATGATATTGGAGACTGCGGACAGACAGTCACTGGCGTTCTGTAGTACAGCGGGGGTAAGGTCGGGGGAAGACGAGTATAGTTGTGTGTCATCAGCATAAAGATGGTACTGAAAGCCAAATCTGCTGATGGTCTGTGCAATTGGGGCCGTGTAGAGAGAGAAAAGAAGGGGGCCAAGGACTGAGCCCTGAGGTACCCCGACAGCAAGAGGAAGAGGAGATGACGTGGAGCCAGAGAACAAAACACTGAAGGAGCGGTCAGAGAGATAGGAAGAGAACCAGGAGAGTGCAGTGTCCTTAATGCCTAGTGACTGGAGCCTAGAGAGTAGGAGATGGTGGTCAACAGTATCGAAAGCTGCAGATAGGTCAAGAAGAATGAGCAGAGAGTGGTCACCGTTACGTTTTGCTGTCAGAAGGTCATTGGTCACTTTGATGAGTGCAGTTTCAGTCGAATGTAGGGGGCGGAAGCCGGACTGTGAAGGGTCTAGAAGGGAGTGAATGGAGAGGTAACGGGTAAGGCGGGAGTAAACTAGGCGTTCCAAAAGTTTAGAGATGAAGGGGAGATTGGAGACTGGTCTGTAGTTGTTTATGCAGGATGGGTCGAGAGCAGGTTTCTTTAGTAGTGGAGTAACGATGGCGTGTTTGAAGGAGGATGGGAAAATGCCCGAGGAGAGGGAGAGATTAAAGATTGTAGTTAGGTGGGTTGTGACGACTGGAGAGAGAGACTGGAGGAGATGTGAGGGAATGGGGTCGGTAGTGCATGTAGTCGGACGAGAAGAAGAGAGGAGTCTGGAGACTTCTTCTTCTGTTATGGGATCAAATGTGGAGAGTGAGCCAGGGGAGATGTAGGAAGGGATGGGAGTCACAGCACTTGGTGGTTGGGAGCAGATTTCTTGACGGATATTATCTATTTTTTCTGTAAAGTGGGAGGCCAGGTCATCAGCACAAATGTCTGTGATAGGGGCTTGTGCTTTTGGCCTGAGGAGGGAGTGAAAAGTGTCAAAAAGTTTCTTGGGGTTGTTGGCTAGTGAGGAGATCAGGGTGGTGAAGTAGGTCTGTTTGGCAAGGTGAAGGGCAGCGTTATAGGTTCTTAACATAAATTTGAAGTGGATGAAGTCTTCTGGTGTGCGGGTTTTTCTCCATAGGCGTTCAGCACTCCTGGAGCATCGCTGGAGAAGTTGAGTTTGCGATGTGAGCCAGGGCTCTTTTACTCTGTGTTTGGAGGTTCTGAGGGTGAGGGGAGCTACTTGGTCAAGGGTGCTTCTAAGAGTGTCATTGTAGTGATGAACAGCCAGATTAGGACAGGAAAGAGAGGAGATTGGGGACAGAGATGAGTGTAGGGAATCTGAAAGTGTCTGAGGGTTAATAGCTTGTAGATTTCTGACTGTGTGGTAGGTAGGAATGAGCTGGGGTGGGCGAGGATTTGTGAGCGTGAAGGAGAGAATGTTGTGGTCAGAGAGTGGAAGCGGTGAGTTGTTTAGGTGGGAGATTGAACAGAGCCGGCAGAAGACCAGATCAAGGGTGTTACCGTCCTTATGTGTCTCAGAGGTTGAAAGCTGTGAGAGGCCTAGAGAGGTGGTTAGTGATAGAAGCTGGGATGCAGATGTGGAATTAGGGCTGTTAATGGGGATGTTGAAGTCTCCCAGGATGAGGGTTGGTAGTTCTGAGGACATGAAGTGTGGCAGCCAGGCTGAAAAGTGGTCAAGGAAGAGGGTGGGTGAGCCTGGGGGCCGGTATATGACCGCTACCCTGAGGGAGAGGGGACGGAAGAGCCTGATGGTGTGGACCTCAAAAGAAGGGAATAAGAGTGATGGGACTGGGGGGATGACCTGGAAAGTGCATTGTGGGGACAGGAGTATGCCAACTCCACCACCAGGTCTGTTTGTGGGTCTCGGGGAGTGAGAGAATTGTAAGCCACCGTAGGAAATGGCAGCAGGAGAGACAGTGTCAGAATCCTGAATCCAGGTTTCAGTGAGGGCCAACAGATTAAGAGAGTTGTTCAGAAAGTAGTTGTGTAGGAAAGGAAGCTTGTTACAAGCAGACCGTGGATTCCAGAGGGCACAATTAAAAGATTGAGATGAGGGAGTGCAAGTAATGTTAATCAGATTATTGTGGTTTCGATATGAGGTAGGGTAGGGGTCGAGGTTGGGGGATGGTGGACCAGGGTTGGGGGAGATGTCCCCTGAAATCAGTAGGAGAAGGAAGATAAAGAGCCAATAGTTGTTGGAATTGTAAGTAGTTTTTTTCTGCGATGTGTTTGGGCAAGATGGGCTGAGGTTTCTCAGGAAGGTGAGGAGTGTGTGGGAGCTGTACATGGGAGAGGGAAGTATAGAGGGGCTGATGTGTATGAGTCGTGATGGAGGGGGGATAGGGTGATGAATGCGGATGGCAAGGGAAGACAGGAGGATAAAAATAAAGCACATGGTTAAAGGGGAAGGCAAGGTGTGGGTTACCTGACTCCTGCCCTGACTAACTGCCATGTATAACTGCCGTTTTGCTGGATGCTTATCTTCTGTGATGCTTTGCTTATGGGATGCTTGCGTGCTGTACCCCACACTGCGTGCTTCCCCTTAGCAACTACTACATATATAGGCCACACTACAGGGTCAGGAGTGAGGGATTGTGGGAGATGGTTGGGTATAATTTGGCAGCTGGGGCCAGCACACCAGGGGATGGTTAGATGATCAAAGGCACTAGACCAAGATGTGGCAAAATGCTATAGCACCTTCCACCTGATAAGATCTAGAAAGGCCCCAGTCACAGATCTAAAGCAGTAAGTATTACATACAGTGCAACAAATGAATTATACCAAAGCTTTAGCAAGCACATTTAAATATGCAGCAAAATGGTCAAGCAGCAGAAGTATGGAGTTGTACCATTTGGATATATTACATCAGAGAAATAGAGGCAGCAGAGGTGGGAAGTTGTATCATTCAGGCTGCTTGCTGGCAGTGAATGGAGTAAATACATGCAGGGTGGCTCAGTTGATTACCATTTGGATATATTACGGCAGAGAAATAGAGGCAGCAGAGGTGGGAAGTTGTATCATTCAGGCTTCTTGCTGGCAGTGAATGGAGTAAATACATGCAGGGTGGCTCAGTTGATTACCATTTGGATATATTACGGCAGAGAAATAGAGGCAGCAGAGGTGGGAAGTTGTATCATTCAGGCTGCTTGCTGGCAGTGAATGGAGTAAATACATGCAGGGTGGCTCAGTTGATTACCATTTGGATATATTACAGCAGAGAAATAGAGGCAGCAGAGGTGGGAAGTTGTATCATTCAGGCTGCTTGCTGGCAGTGAATGGAGTAAATACATGCAGGGTGGCTCAGTTGATTACCATTTGGATATATTACAGCAGAGAAATAGAGGCAGCAGAGGTGGGAAGTTGTATCATTCAGGCTGCTTGCTGGCAGTGAATGGAGTAAATACATGCAGGGTGGCTCAGTTGATTACCATTTGGATATATTACAGCAGAGAAATAGAGGCAGCAGAGGTGGGAAGTTGTATCATTCAGGCTGCTTGCTGGCAGTGAATGGAGTAAATACATGCAGGGTGTCTATACATGTCTATACATGTCTATACATGTCTATACATCAGGAGGCAGGCTCAGACGGTGTTAAGCCCAGTATGGCTTGCACGTGATTGCACAAAGGTGAGAAATGATACCGTATCCCCGGATAACATGTATGGATAGCGTACACATTCAAAATATATGTCTATACATCAGGAGGCAGGCTCAGACGGTGTTAGGCCCAGTATGGATTGCACGTGATTGCACAAAGGTGAGAAAGGGTACCATATCCCCGGATAACATGTATGGATAGCGTACACATTCAAAATATATGTCTATATATCAGGAGGCAGGCTCAGACGGTGTCAGGCACAGTATGGATTTGACTGCCCAGACTACACAGCGGAGGAGCAGGGAGAGGTAAAGATTGCAAATGCTGGGGCTCTGCCCAAGCAAGGGGGGCCCACTTGTGGGCGTCGGTACTGGCACTGGGCCCCTCATAGTACGGCGGTGTGTCTGACGGCGGGTGTGCACCACCACCGTCAGAGACACTTGATTGCACTATGAGGGACCCTGTGCCAGTGCCCGCGCCCAAGAGTCGGCCTACCCACCTGTCCAGGGCAACGGCACTCGCACGGTGTCATGCGCTAGGTGGTGACCCCGGCCATGGGGGGGGGAGGCAGCACAGTTAGGGAGTTTTAGAAAGTGGCATATGTTGATGTTGGACATTCAGCTGATGCAAAAGGCGAAATAGGTCAAGTCCCAGGAAGAGGTGGACCAAAGCAAGCCATTTTTCTGTCACCCTATGTGTCATCAGGGGAAGGTGGGACAAAATCCTTGGAAACCCATGCATGGTTCATTTTAATGAAGGTTAGATCATCCACATTTTGGGTTGACAGACGGGTCCTTTTTTCTGTCAGGATTGATCCAGCTGCACTGAAGACTCTTTCCGATAGCACACTTGCAGCTGGGCAAGCGAGCTCCTGTAAGGCATATTGTGCCAATTCAGGCCTGGTGTCCAGTTTAGCGGCCCAATAGTCAAAGGGGAATGACCTGTGTGGGAGAACATCGATATGGGAGGAAAAGTAGTTTGTAACCATAGTTGACAACTGCTGTCTCCTGTCACTTTCCATCGATGCAGTATTACCAGTTGTGTGAGCGGTACTTGAAAAATCAGTCCACAACATTGTCATGAAACCCCTGTCTCCAACGCCACTTCTGCTGTGTGCACCATGAACACCTCTGCCAAGCTGGCCACGGCCCGTACGGCTCATGTGAGAACCATCACCGCTGCTGTGTGCTGGGAATGCCTCAAGCAACCGATTTACCAGAGTTGCTTGTTTATTAGCCAATATTAGGTCAAGGTTCTCCTGTGGCATGATGTTTTGTAATTTGCCTTTATAGCGTGGATACAGGATGCTGGCCAACCAGTAGACGTCATCGTTCATCATTTTGGCAATGCGGGCGTCCCTTTTTAGGATCTGCAAGGTATAATCTGACATATGGGCCAATGTTCCCGGTGTCAATGATGCACTGCGAGTGCTGGTTGGAGGAGCACTTTCTGGCAAATCCACATCCCTCCAGTCACGCACAAACCCTGTACCAGACCTTGCCACGCCAACATTTTCACTTGCCCCACGAGATGCATCCTCCTCCCCTAAGTAAACATCCCCATCATCATCCTCCTCCTCCTCTTCTTCCTCCACCTCGTCCAGGAGAGGTCCCTGAGCAGACAATGGCTGAATGTCATCAACGATTCCCTCCTCCTCTTCCTCCTCGTCAACATTGGCTGCAGATGCCTGCTCCTTAAGGTGCGTCAAAGTTTGCATGAGCAGACGCATAAGTGGGATGCTCATGCTTAGGATGGCGTCGTCTGCGCTTACCAGCCGTGTGCATTCCTCAAAACACTGAAGGACTTTACAGAGGTCTTTCAGCTTCGACCACTGCACACCTGTCAACTCCGTGTCTGCTCTCAAAGTGCCTGGCCGTGTATCCTCCCACAAATGCATTATGGCCTGCCTCTGCTCGCACAGCCGCTCCACCATGTACAGGGTGGAGTTCCACCTTGTTGCAATGTCGATAATGAGGCGGTGGTTGGGAAGGTGGAGCAATCGCTGCAGCTTATGCATACGAACGGAGTGTACAGGTGACCGGCGGATGTGCGCGCACAGTCTTCGCACCTTCTGGAGCAGGGCTGTTAACTCCGGATAATTTTTGAGGAAGCACTGCACCACCAGGTTCAAGGTGTGAGCCAAGCAAGGTATGTGGCTGAGTTTTGAAAGGGCTATGGCTGCCACAAAATTACGGCCGTTATCACTAACTACCTTGCCTGCCTCAAGATGTACACTGCCCAGCCATGACTCAGTTTGTCGCTTCAAGTACTCGGCCAGCGCCTCGGCGGAGTGTCTGTCGCCCAAACACATCATCTGCAACACAGCCTGCTGATGCTTTCCACTAGCTGCTCGATAGGGGGACACCTCGTGTGCAACAGTGGCAGCTGCAGATGGAGTGCTCGTACGACTGCGCTCTGTGGATGAGCTTTCGCTTCTGGAGGAGGAGGAGGAGGAGGAGGGTCGAACGCCTACAGCCAACTGTTTCCTATACCGTGGGCTAGGCAGCACTGTCCCACCACCGCTGTCCTCTGTGGACCCTGCATCCACCACATTAACCCAGTGCACAGTGATGGACACGTAACGGCCCTGGCCATGCCGACTGGACCATACATCAGTTGTGAGGTGCACCTTTCCACTCACTGACTGCTTGAGTGCATGGACAATGCGGTCTTTTACATGATGGTGGAGGGCTGGGATGGCTTTGCGAGAGAAGAAGTGGCGACTGGGTAGGTCATAGCGTGGTACTGCATAGGCCATGAGTTCGCGGAAAGCTGCGCTTTCCACCAACCGATAGGGCATCATCTCAAACGAGATTAGTTTGGCAATGTGGGCGTTCAAATCCAGAGTACGCGGATGAGAGACTGAGTACTTTCTTGACCTACTCATAGTGTCTGGGAGGGTGAGCTGGACTTGAGAGCTGCATATGGTGGAAGTAGCGGTGGACAGGGCGGACTGAGAGAGGGTTGATCATGGTGATGGAGCTGGTGTTCTTTCTGATGGCCTAGATTCAGTATTTCGTTGATATAACAGTGGGATTCCCTGACTGCTGTGGCCTTGCAACGACACCTCAACATTTGCTGCTGTGCTAACCGGTGGGCTTACAGTGGGGGAAACAATGTAGCGTTGCTGACTACCTTCTTTGTGATCAGTTGCACATGTGGCACTTGAGGTTTGGTGTTGTGTCCACGCTTGCAAGTGCATGGTGGTTAAATGTCTAAGCATGCAACTGGTATTCAAATTTTTCAGATTTTTCCCTCGGCTAAAGGTCTTTGCGCACTTCTTACAGATAACCTTGGCCTGATCATGAGGATTTTGTTCAAAAAAGTGCCACACTGCACTCTTCCTACTTTGGCAGACATTTTACGGCCTAGCACGCTGTGATCTTTTGACCTTCTGGACAAGCTGTCCAGCAACTCTTTTGATTTTTGGAACCTGTCTTTGGAGTGCTCCGGGCCTGCCAGATAACAGCTGTTGCGATGTCGATGTCTGCTGTGGATGCTCCTCATCTGAGCTATTGGAAGCAGCACCCTCTTCCCCCAATGCATGCCAATCTGGGTCAACAACTGGGTCATCCATCACCTCCTCTTCAATGTCATGTGCACCTTCCTCTGTGTCACCGTGTATGGTGGTATAGTGTGCGGGAAGGGGCACCTGAGTCTCATCAGGGTCAGAATCTGGCTCTGTACACTGCGAGGACAATGTAGTGCTCTGAGTGAATGTACCAGCAGAATCATCTATCAGCGGCTGTGCATCAGTGCACTCCATGTCAGATTCATCTTGGCCTGGGTAATTCACCATTTCACTTGATAATCCAGGCATGGTATGTGACAACAGCTCCATGGAGTAATCAGTAGTATGGCCTGCGTCATCCTTCAATCTTGGTTGGGGTGAAGGACACAAGGAAAGGTGTGGTTCATGAACATGAGCCTCCAATGATGACTCAGTGCTTTTATTTTTTACAACTTCAGAAGAGGAGGCGATAGAGCTGGAGGCTGAGTCAGCAATGTAAGACAAAACTTTTTCCTGAAGCTCTGGCTTTAAAAGCGGTTTGCCAACTCCTAGAAACGATGACGCAGGCTCAACACCTCCTGCATTCGGTCCAATTTTGCTTTTGCCACTACCATCAGATCCACCACCAACACCATCATTACCAGCTGCCAACCCCCGCCCAATTCCACGGCCTCTTCCACCAGCCTTCCTCATTTTTGGTAGAAATGTAGACAAAATCCAACAAACTACGTAGTAATGTAAAACAAGGTACAAGGTGTCTATAGGACAGGGGAGATTTTGAATTTCTGCAGACACTTGTGGACACTGGACACTTTTGGATTGTGTGAGGCCCACTGAATATCACAGCGCTATGTTACTGGCTCGATGTCGCAGGTGTGAAAAATGTCACTAGAGGATAATGGAGATTTTGAATTTCTGCACACACTTGTGGACACTGGACACTTTTGGATTGTGTGAGGCCCACTGAATATCAGAGCGCTATGTCACAGGCTCGATGGCACAGGTGTGAAAAAAGTGACTACAGGATAAGGGAGATTTTGAATTTCTGCACACACTAGTGGACACTGGACACTTTTGGATTGTGTGAGGCCCACTGAATATCAGAGCGCTATGTCACAGGCTCGATGGCACAGGTGTGAAAAAAGTGACTACAGGATCACAGAGATTTTGAATTTCTGCACACACTAGTGGACACTGGACACTTTTGGATTGTGTGAGGCCCACTGAATATCAGAGCGCTATGTCACAGGCTCGATGGCACAGGTGTGAAAAAAGTGACTACAGGATAAGGGAGATTTTGAATTTCTGCACACACTAGTGGACACTGGACACTTTTGGATTGTGTGAGGCCCACTGAATATCAGAGCGCTATGTCACAGGCTCGATGGCACAGGTGTGAAAAAAGTGACTACAGGATAAGGGAGATTTTGAATTTCTGCACACACTAGTGGACACTGGACACTTTTGGATTGTGTGAGGCCCACTGAATATGAGAGCGCTATGTCACAGGCTCGATGGCACAGGTGTGAAAAAAGTGACTACAGGATCACAGAGATTTTGAATTTCTGCACACACTAGTGGACACTGGACACTTTTGGATTGTGTGAGGCCCACTGAATATCAGAGCGCTATGTCACAGGCTCGATGGCACAGGTGTGAAAAAAGTGACTGCAGGATAAGGGAGATTTTGAATTTCTGCACACACTAGTGGACACTGGACACTTTTGGATTGTGTGAGGCCCACTGAATATCAGAGCGCTATGTCACAGGCTCGATGGCACAGGTGTGAAAAAAGTGACTACAGGATAAGGGAGATTTTGAATTTCTGCACACACTAGTGGACACTGGACACTTTTGGATTGTGTGAGGCCCACTGAATATCAGAGCGCTATGTCACAGGCTCGATGGCACAGGTGTGAAAAAAGTGACTACAGGATAAGGGAGATTTTGAATTTCTGCACACACTTGTGGACACTGGACACTATTGGATTGTGTGAGGCCCACTGTATATCAGAGCGCTATGTCACAGGCAGAAATTGGCTAGTGTATCACAAACTACAAGGTGTATGTAGAATTGGGCAGAATAGGAATCTCCCTAGAGTGTAGGTCTGTAAGAACGGAACAAGTCCTCCACTTATCCTTCCACAGTGACACACAGATAGCTTCACTGTGGCCGTGATAACAGCCGTTACACGGTACTGAGAGGAGCGTGCACGTACACGGCTGTCCGGTGTACGTAAAATTGTCAAGTTCTGTGTTTTTTAAGTATACGGACTGACACACGCTGTCTCTCTATAGTTTTGAATGTGATCAAACAGCAAATATATTTAACTGTTTGAAAGCTAGACAAAACTAGTAGGTGCAGGTCTGTAAGAACGGAATATGTCCTCGACTTATTCTCACAGAGTGACACACAGATAGCTTCACTGTGGCCGTGATAACAGCCGATACACGGTACTGAGAGGAGCATGCACGTACACGGCTGTCCGGTGTACGTAAAATTGTCAAGCTCCGTGTTTTTTAAGTATACGGACTGACACACGCTGTCTCTCTATAGTTTAGAATGTGATCAAACAGCAAATATATTTAACTGTTTGAAAGCTAGACAAAACTAGTAGGTGCAGGTCTGTAAGAACGGAACATGTCCTCGACTTATTCTCACAGAGTGACACACAGATAGCTTCACTGTGGCTGTGATAACAGCCATTACACGGTACTGTGTGAGGAGCGCACACCGCTGTATGGTGTGAAAAAATGCACGCTCAGTACCTCAGCAGGACAAAAAAAAAAAATTGGGATTGCTTTTAAAAAAGCAGTTTGCAGAGCAGTGGGTAAACAGCAATGCAGCTGTCAGGAAGCCTTAGAAGGCAGCCTAACAACCAACACCGCTGATCCACCATAATATAGCCTCCCCTTGCACTGCACACACAGTGACTGGTGTGTTGTACAGGCAAAATCACTAGCAGCAGAAGCAGTTTTTTTTTCTTCTTCCCTGCCTAACGCTCTCCCTAAAGAATCAGCAGCAGCAACCTCTCCCTATGCTAAGATCGGCAGAAGTAAGATGGCGGTCGGCGTGCACGCCCTTTTATAACCCCTGTGACGCCCACCAAAGCAAGCCAATCACTTGCATGCCCTTCTGAAAGATGGTGGTGACCCCTGCCTATGTCATCACGTTGCCCACAGTGTCCGTGGATCCTGATTGGCTGAAAAAGAGCGCAAAACAAACTTTTGAAACGCGACTTTGGCGCGTAAGTCGCCGACCTCGTGGCCGACCCCATCCTAGGGTCGGGTTTCGTTTCATGAGACCCGACTTTGCCAAAAGTCGGCGACTTTTGAAATTTTTCGACACGTTTCGCTCAACTCTAATGATGACTACTGGCTGGCCAGCATCCTCGATCCACGCTACAAAGGCAAATTACACAACATCATGTCACAGGAGAACCTAGAGATAATATTGGCAAACAAACAAGCAACTCTGGTAAACCGTTTGTTTGAGGTTTTCCCAGGACACAGCAGCGATGCTGGTTCTCCCACGAGCCATAGTGAGCACAATGGAAGAGGTGTTCGTGGTGCACACAGCAGAAGTGGCGTTGGAGACAGGGGTTTAATGACCATGTTGTGGAATGATTTCTCAAGTACCGCTCACCCGACTGCTAATACTGCATCGGTTAAAAGTGACAGGAGGCAGCAGTTGTCAACAATGGTTACAAATTACTTTTCCTCCCATATCGATGTTCTCCCTCACAGGTCATTCCCCTTTGACTATTGAGCCTCTAAACTGGACGCCTGGCCTGAATTGGCACAATATGCCTTACAGGAGCTCGCTTGCCATGCTGCTAGTGTGTTATCCGAAAGAGTCTTCAGTGCTGCTGGATCAATCCTGACAGAAAAAAGGACCCGTCTGTCGACCCAAAATGTTGATGATCTAACCTTCATTAAAATGAACCATGCATGGGTTTCAAAGGATTTTGTCCCACCTTCCCATGATGACACATAGGTTGCCAGAATACTGGCTCGGTTTTTCCTCTTCATCCTCGGACTTGCCCAGTTACGCCCTTTGCAGCAGGTGAAGGTCCAGCCAACACATCTACATATGCCAATTTTTAAACCTCCGCAACTGGGCTGCCCACCCCTCCCCCAATGGCTGGGGTCAAGACCTGGCGCACCCAGGCAAGTGCCATAGCTCTGAATAGGTGGATGGGCCCACTGATGGCCGATGGCAATGGCACAGGGCCCCTCATAGTACAATACAGTGTCTCAGACGGTGGGAGGGCCCACTCGCCGTCAGACACACCAGTGTACAATGAGGGGCCTTGTGCCACTACCGTCGACCACGATTGTGCCCCCCCACTTGTTCATGGCCACAGCACTTGCAAGTTGCAATACTTACCTCTCCCTGCTCCACCGCTGTGTAGTCTGGCCAGTTAAATCCTTCACAGGGACGGTCACTAGAAATTTGATGTATTGATCAATGATGGTTAAGATGTAGCTATGGCCTGTCCTGCTGGCCTCTACCTTCAGATGATCAATGGCTACCATTTGAAATGGACGTCAACTTACAAGCGGATGCAGTGGTGGTTTATGATCACCTTTCACAGATGTGATAGTCACAGACGTGTGACATTCCTGCCACCATTCAATGTCTCCTCTCATGCCAATCAAAGAGAATCGCCTACGGCCTGTGGCTTCTGTCTTTTGCACTCCAAAATGACCAGACACATCATGATAGGCAATGAGGACCGTGGGTACATCTCTCCCTGTGA
Source organism: Dendrobates tinctorius (assembly GCF_039654945.1). Lineage (NCBI taxonomy): Eukaryota > Metazoa > Chordata > Amphibia > Anura > Dendrobatidae > Dendrobates > Dendrobates tinctorius. The sequence goes on along the minus strand of NW_027361788.1, from coordinate 5,363,832 downwards.
TCACAATTTGATGGAGACGAGTAACGGTAATGTGATCCACGCTACTGCGATAAAGCAATCCTTTCTTCACAAAGAACCTTTTTCGCTTTCTCCACAGACACAGTAATTGAGGGTCTGCATCGCCTCTGCAACATCAAGCGGGAGGTTTTCCCGCGATGAGTAATTCCAAAATTTCTGCTAACACTCGACTTTGCGTCTATACTTGTATCCATGTAGTTTCCAGTAGCGGAGATTCTTGACTGGCTTACTGAGATTGAAATATATACGAAGATTTAAAAGTACCACAACACTGTATACTGGTGTATGCTATGAATACCTTTCCCTTTTTCTACTTTTTTAATTCTGGTGTAATACATAGTGAGCCTGTGAGTGTCTGTGTCTGACTCCGGAAGTATAGATGGAAATTTAACCCTAGACTGGACACACCTGGTATGTGCTGATACAGTACCTTGTTTCAAAAATTTGTATTAAGGTATCATCTGTAGGATAACCAACTGGTGGGGGGTACCCTCTTCTTGCCGCAAACAAACACGAGACTGAGACAGAGTTTGTATTGAACAGGTCCGTTTTTAGTGCCCAACCTTCTGTCGACAACAGCAATTCACCACAGCCGTTTCACATTCTCTGTACACAGGCCCCGGTATCTTCACTTCCTTTGTAAATATAATTGTGGCATCCTCTGTGGCTTTTCCACTGTGGCTGGCCTAGGCCCAACCACCACAGCGCTGCACCAGTCTGAGCACACTGTCCGTATGATAGCCCCAGGCCGTCTTCGTCTGTGGCTACCGTCCTCTGGGCCACCCCCCCTTGACCGTCTCAACTGTCAGTCCTCTCTGGAGCCTTTCCACTGTCTCTATTTCCTCAGCAGAACTTCCTATTTACTGTGCTCCCTTCGCTGACTGACTCTTCCAGAACCTTCCCTCTGCCTTTCATACTTCCAGTTCTGGTAACTCTGCCCACCATCACCTAACAGTTTCTCTGACCAATGGCAGTTATTCAGTCCCACTCCTACACTCTCCACTGCCCTCCAATGGGCAAGCTAAAACACTGCACCCTTTCTTAGCGGTTTCACACCTACACTGCGCTACACCTCTGCTTCTCAGTACAGGCTGGTTTGTCTGTCAGTCGACCTTCCCTACATCATCCATAGTGAGTGAGCATGTGTGGGTTACGCCTTCTATATATACGGTGAATCAGAGAAACAAATTTTTACACTATACTCGATACAGCTTGTATCTTGTTATACAGTACCTTTGTTCGATATTTAGCATTACGGTCAAATCCATACTGTGTAAGCATCTGAGAGTGACTACGGGACTATTTATATGGAGATTTCAATTGTACCCTAAAAAATATATACTTGCTATCTTGTTATCCAGGACCTTTTCTACAACATTTTTTATTATGGTCAAAACCAAACTGAGTGAGCGTCTGAGGGTGACTACGGAAATATATACAGATATTTTCAATTTGGCCAACACTGTATACAGCAGAACACTTCTGATACAGAAACCTTTTTAGCTATTTAGATTCTGGTGTAATCCATAATGAGCCTGTAAACGTCTGTCTGTTACTCTGGCAATATATTTGGAACTTTATGATTACCCCAACACTGTATACAGCTGTACGCTTGTGTTACATAACACATTTACAGCTTTTCATATTCTTGTGTAATCCATACTGGGCCTGAGAGCATTTGTGTCTGCCTCCTGAAATGTATATGGAGAATCAGAATGTTTACACTATACTATATATACCTTGTATCTGGTGATACTGTACCCTTTTTCAACTTGTTATTTTATTGGGTAATCCATACTGAGCCTGTGAGCGTCTGTGTATGCCTCATGAAATATATATGGAGATTTACTGTTATCCGTAGACTGTATAGAGCTGTACGCTTCTGATACAGTACCATATATCTGCTGGTATTTTGGGTCTATTTTCAAAAACATGAGGAAGTATGGTGGAGAGGACGCAGATGTGGGCGTGGAGGGCCACCTGGTACTAATGGTGATGGTGGTGCATCTGCTGGTAGTGCCAAAAACACAATAGCAGCTAAGGCAGGAGGTGTTGAGCCAGCGTCATGGTGTAGCTCTGGAAGGCCTGTAAGGCTCCCTTTTCTGGGAGTAGGTAGACTGCTTTTAAAGCCGGAGTATCAGGAACTGTTTGTGGCTTACATTGCTGAAACAGTCTCCAGCTCTATCGCCTCCTCTTCTGAAGTTGTAAAAAATCCAAGCACTGAGTCATAACTGTAGGCTTCTGGTCAGGAGCAACCCCTCTCCTTGTGTACTTCACCCACACCAAAAGTGAAGGATGTGGAAGCACACACCTCAGATTACTCCATGGAGCTCTTTTCACATACCATGCCTGAGTTAATTAAAAATAGGGCCCATCATGTACTGGAGCAATGTAAATGGGGCAGATCAGACACTGGAGCAGCATCTAAGGGGCACATTATACACTGGAGCATTACAAATGGAGCCCATTATATATGGAACATTGTTGGAGCCCATCATACACTGGAGCATCATCCATGAGGCCCATCATGCACTGGAGCAATGTAAATGGGGCAGATTAGACACTGGAGAAGAATCTAAGGGGCCCATTATACACAGGAGCATTACAAATGGGGCCCATTATATATGGAGCATTATTAGGGCCCATGATACACTGGAGCATCATCCATGAGGCCCATCATGTACTGGAGCATTGTAAATGGGGCAGATCAGACACTGGAGCAGCATCTAAGGGGCACATTATACACTGGAGCATTACAAATGGGGCCCATTATATGTGGAGCTTTTTTAGGGCCCATGATACACTGGATCATCATCCATGAGGCCCATCATGTACTGGAGCATGGTAAATGGGGCCGATCAGACACTGGAGCAGCATCTAAGGGGCACGTTATACACTGGAGCATGACAAATGGGGCCCATTATATATGGAGCATTATTGGAGCCCATCATACACTGGAGCATCATCCATGAATCCATGAGGCCCATCATGTACTGGAGCAATGTAAATGGAGCAGATCAGACACTGGAGCAGCATCTAAGGGGCACATTATACACTGGAGCATTACAAATGGGGCCCATTATATATGGAGCATTATGTGGAGCTCATCAGATACTGTATGGAACATTATATGTGACTAATTATTTAGCATGGAGAAATATATGGGGCTCATTATTCTGTATGGCGCACAATGTGGTGGCCATAACACTGTATGGAGTAATATACTGTCCTGTTTTTGAGCTACTGTACAATTTAAAATAGATCAGTCATGTCATGTAAGCAGTGAAGCATGTGTCATTGTACTATACCTATATTTCTGTGGTGTATCGGAGCATCATGAGTTGTGGTATGTGTTAATGGGGCGCACTGACACTCTTTGGCCCAGGGCACACGAAAACCTGGAGCCAGCCCAACCCCCCCACAACTTTAGCCAAATAACACCAAGTTTTCAATTCGTAACTATTATTAGGAAGTAAATTAAGGTTGACAAGCTTCAGTTATAAGAATTGATGTTTTTGGCATTGAAATGGGCACTGTAGGTGTGTTTACTGTCCTCCACTCCCTGCCGACTTTGCTTCCCCATTGACTTGCATTGGGTTTCGTGTTTCATTCAGCCTCTGATTTTTCTCTATAGTCGGCCGATTTCGTTCGACCCGACTTTTGCGAAAGTCGGGTTTCATGAAACCCGACTCGACCCGAAAAAAGGCATAGTCGCTCATCTCTATATAGGACATCTCAAAACCAATCACCCCAAAGTCCAGGGTTTCAAACAGCCGCATAATTTGTATTTCTTTGAAAGTTTCCGTGTCCATAAGAGATAATTTCCTTGCATCCTTCTTGTCTAATCTGGAAAATAATTTGAGATAATGCGCTGGAAAAATCTGAAACGGGCTGGAAGTTTGATTGTCATGTCGAATCTTCGCAGGTGGATGTGGGCTTTATTTTTTTCTCTATCACATGCTAAAGTAAATAGATGGGTTATTGAAGTCTCCCTGCAGGCTTTATTCAAGCAATTGCAGGTGGAACAGGCAGGTAACATCACCAAAGGGAATTGATGTCAAATCCACAACTTATATTCACAAATTATGTCAGCAATCAGTTGGTAAAATAAAGAGATTTCATGTGTATATTTAGTAAACCAACATGACAATGTCATATACAATTGGAGCTAATTAAGCCAACGATACCTTCCTATATAGAAGCCTTAAGGCTGCAATGCAGCACAATATCTCGCTTAGCTGGTGAGTGCATCTTTGCAGATTTGAATGATGGTTCTTCCGTCCCCACTTTTAAAAGAAATTTACGTCAAAAATGCCATGTCAAAGTATGGATGCTCTCTCTTTTTCGCTAGTTAGCATTTGATTGCTCTCCGCTCCTCCTGACAGAATTGGGAGACGATTACGCTCCTCTTTTTTTTTTCTAGTGCACTTTTTTTCCCAATAGCTTTGCAAAGAGAACGGTAAATATCGGAAAAAAGCCGTCCTGTTTTAGTTGGCAATAATCTGGCACGGCGGTGACAACTGTATTCTAGGCATGAAAAAAGGGCCTTTAATGACGAAAATTGGAAAGCGGGGGAGCGGGCGCGCTAGTTTGAATAATAGTGATGCTTAATTTAATGAGAAAGTTTATCCTAAAATTTAAATTGACTGTCAAAATAAAGCGAGAAAAACTTGTTTAAAGATTATTGATAATTATACCTCCTGACTGGGTGACATTACTGATTGCAGACACAACATTTAAATAGGAGTTTGGCTGCAAGTCGAGCACCGCTGTAATTAAAGCTGGGATACATTATGTTACATTACGCTCATTACTTGTGAGCCTGGGACGCAGAGGATAGATTAGGGGATGTAATGGAAGATGCTACATTGTGACTGCTGTGTTTACAGGAACAAGGCTCCTTTAAAAGAGTTGTCCACCTTCGTGAATAATTTTCTTAAGTGCCAAAAACAGAAACAGCAAGACGGAAAAATAGAGGCTATAAAAGACACACCGTGCAAAATTATCAATGAAAGTAAATTGTAAACATTATTTTTCTAGCCTCAAGTACATGCATTTAAGTAAAAAAAGTAAAAGTCCCCAAAAAGGTGAATACCCCTTTAAGACCTAGTTGAACTGGTTGAGACAAGAAAGAATACGGATGTTTGGATTGGCTTTTATTAACATGACTTTTGCCTTTTTATGATGTAAAGTTCATACTGTAGCAATAGTTGGTAAAGCTGACTGGGTACAGTCATGGCAGCAAAGGATCAGGCAATTGAGTTAAAAGGGAATCTGTCAGCAGGATTTCTCTATTTATATGAGCATGTAGTGCTTTCAAAGACAAGTCCAACAATACCGTCACCTCAACAGTCCTTTCCACCGTTTCTGAGAAATCAGTGTTTGAATTGATATGCAAATAAGGCCGAAGAGCTACGGTAGATCTGAAGCCTTTTTCACTCTAGCTCTATTACCCAACCAGAGCCGCCACCTCCTGCTTGACTGACAGCCTCTATGCTTTAGGAGGAGCCATCAGTCAACTAGCAGGAGGCAGTGCTTGGTGGGAAATAGAGCTGGAGTGTCAAAGTTTTCAGATCTACCCTAGCTCTTCAGCCTCATTTGCATATCAATTTCTCAGTAATAGAGGAACAGACTGGCCATGTAAAGGACTTGTCTTTGAAAGAGCTACATGTACATATAAATAGTTCCTTCCTAGGAGCCGCCGGCTTTCAGTGATAGATGCGTGCTCAGAGTGGCTATTGTGATGGCTCACAGCACTGTAAGTGCGCTCCGGCACTTTGATTGATTGACAGCTCGCCCTGCAGCACATCTGTATAGACAGAGTTGTCAACTGAAATCTGGCGGCGACTGGGAGGAATAAAGTTGATTTTCTCCCAGTAGCTGTGCTTTCAGTTAGGCAGCAGGACAGCATTGGAACACTGTTTATCCGCAGACTAACCCTTTATCTGCAGTTTAATAGCATTTGAGGACATGACAGGTTCCCTTTAACTATTTTGCATTGGAACCCTACCGCTAGAAGGTTCCAATCCTCCAGTGTGCAAATGCAGCAAATTTTTCGGTTTTGCAACACGAGCACTCAGTGTGACATGTTAAGAAATCTCATACCCATGCTGCAAAGAATAGCCGCAGCATAAATTGACAGGTCTCCTGTGGATTTGAGATGTTGCAGATGGCACCACAGATTGAAAATGGTGATCTGTGCTAAGCCTGACGATATCTGCTCGGAACATGCCCCATTAAGTCCATTTTTATTTGTTCATTATGACCTTATCCCTAAAAACCCCAAAATTATTCTCATCAAGGAATAAAAGCCACCGAACTGTTCTCAGCCTGGTATCCACCTTCCATACTAATTTGACGCCCAAGGGGAATTCTTGGGAGATGCCAGTATATTGTCTGCACTATTTGTTCACAATGAATGCATGCAGAGCGCATTAGATACATATAAACCCCAAGAACCCCTTTATCAAGAAATTGATATTCATTCTTGAATTCTTTAGTTCTAAATTTTTCCATCTAAAAGGTTTTGCTGTAGGCACAATACTGGGTTAAACCACGAGTCGTCTTATTTGATTAAAACTTGCAATATTTAAACACTGGTAAAATAGAATAAGGATGTAGCGTTCGGTAAATGTGAAAGCGTAAAATGGAATAAAAGTGGAATATTTTAAAATAGAAAACAATGGAATCGGAAATAAAGCAAAAAATATTCATGATGGAATGTATTTCACATCCCGCTGTGCAATTTCAAAGCACCAAACTGCATAGTCGTTCCGGATAGAAGGTAAAATAGTCCCCCCAGGGCGATCTCATGGTATGTTTGTTACTCCCAAAAGTAGAGAAAAAAAAGCCTACGCTCAGCTAACTGATCAGGAGGTGTCATGTATATCCAGTCTGTTAGGATGCACATATTCTGCAAGCCGAGCTAAGCAGACAGGAGTAAATCAGGTCTGATTTATTGGTGACATGCTATCCTACTGCATCGATGTCTTGTCTTTGGTTTGCAGCAGAGCTCCTATTTAGGAAAGATTAATTTTGAATCTGTGTCACCCATGTGTCTCCACAGGTATAAGATCTGTCATCCACACTGTCACTGGAATCCTGCTTGGGAGTGCAGGATGCCATAAAGAATCCACGGCAAGAAGAAGAGGGAGCGAGACAGAGAAGGGAGAACATGTGTTTTATTCAAAAGCCAAAGTACACGAGAAAACAAGAAAATTGCTTTTGGCTTCGAAACCTTGCTTATTTTAGAGGAAAAAAAAAACAACAACAAAAAAAACAAAAAACAGTCACACCGCCTAGAAATATTTGCTTGTTTCCTCCCGGAATGTAGAAAGAGTTAAGCAAAGATTGCCTGGCATTGATACATTAGGACCTCAGAGATCTGTCCTAATCTTGGCAGCTCTTATCAGCTGAGGAAATTATTTTTAACAACCCAAACCATAAGCAAGATAAAGTGTCAACAGTTTCCAGAAAGAGCTTTTCAATGAGCCAAGATGACTTGTCTGTGCTGCAGGCATTAGGACAACATATGTCATTGTGTTTGAGATTGAAGAGCAAAGAGATGTGCCATGTTGGTATGATAATGGTGCCAGTAATTTTTAACAGTCTTAACTCTCTCTTAGCCAAAAATAAAAAAAATTATACGAGCCCAATAATTTACATCTGTGCTGGTCATCTGGTGGCCAAAAACCTCACTTCATTATTTTGTGGCACTTGACGTCCCTCTCCAGAATTCTTGCATCTCCCAACTTTCAATTGGTATATGAACAACCATGCCATGATGCAATTAAGAAAAGTATGGATGAAAAAATGTCTCTTGGTATTGTGAAGTTAAACTGGACTTTCAGAAACTAGAATAGCGATGGTGCTTCTTAAGGAAATGCCACCAAATACCTGATTGGATATTGAAAACCCATCCTAAGGATAGGACATTAATATTATAAATCCTACATCAAGCTCTATGGAGCTCGGAAAGTTGAAAACAGAAGTAAAATAAAATGACATCAACTAGAGCAGTTGTCTTGACACTTAGACCAATCAGTCATAACGTTAAACCACTGACAGGTGAAGTGAATACCTGATTATCTCGTGAAAATGGCACATGTCAAGAGGTGAGATATATTAGGCAGCAAAATGAGCCATCAGGTCTTAAAATTGATATGTTGGAAGCAGAAAAACATGGACAAGAATGGAACGAATATAACTAGGGGCTATATTGTGATGGCTAGAGGACTAGGTCAGAGCATAGCCAAAGCAACAAGTCTTGTTGGGTGTTGCCTGTATTTAGTCGTAGTGGATAGTACCTACCAAAAATTGTTCAAGAAAGGACAACCAATATCCGTCATTGGGTTCATTAAAATGTTTCAGTAATGAAGGCTAGACTGTGAAACTCTGCAGATTGGCTACTCTTACACAAACTGCGGACACACTTAAAGGGCTTATCCAAGACTTTTTTTTTCAATGGACCTAAAAGTCAACAGGCTACCTGCTTGTTGACATATGCACAAAACAGTCATTAATGGAGCAGCTCTTCCTCTTCTGGGCTTCTCTGTCCATGGGGCGTGACTGCCGGTGTCATGCTAATGGGTAAGCCGGCCATCAATCAGCATTACGTCAGCAGTCAAGCTCTGCCAACAGAACAGAGCAGCAGAGAAGCTGCTGCTCTGTCGACATGATGCCAGTGGAAGCCACAGAGTCATCGGCAGGATCGGTCTGCGAATTCGGTGCAAGGCACGACAGGCAGGTAGCTAGCAACTACCTGCCTGTTACTTCCTCGGACCATAGTGACAGAGATAAATAGTCTCAGATAACCTCTATAATGCTGACAAGAATTGTAAAATGTCAGCGTATTTCAGCTTGTTGCATATAACTCTCCAAACGGCAGATTGGTATGAGCACCAAGGTAATTCCGGCTTAACACCTACAATGGGCACATGAACTTTAAATTAACTTGACCATGGAGCAATTGAAGAAGGTGACTTGGCAGAAAGAATGTTGTGAGTTCATTTTCCCCTTCACCATTGAGGTCTGATGAACTCCCTCTTCTGGTGAAGGAAGGTAGTGAGGCTGATTACCAAGCACCTGGGTATGATGATGATGACTGGGTGACGGGAATTGCTGACTGGATGTAGGGCAGCCGACGCCCTTCTGCCTTGCTGGTGATCTCTCTGAGGGATTCTAGGAGACCAGTCTGATTACTGCTCCACAAAAGCTAAGTTTTCTGCACTGCTTTTTGCATTTGTGTTTTGTTTTGTTTTGCCTTGTTTTTCTGAATTTCTGCCATTCCCTGCTGGGGTGAGTTGAATTCCTTTTTGCTCTGTCTTCAGAAAATACCTGAGTGCTGATATAGTCTTTTTGAAGCCTAGCGTCTTCAGGGCCTTTTTCCCTATCAGCCTGTTGGCCCTTGTTTTGATAGGGTTTTTGGCAGATTGCAGACAGCAGCTTTCCTATCCTGTCCTATTTAGTTAGCTTGGGCCCCATCATTTGCTCAGCCTATCTTTCTATCTGTGTGAGTGTTTTTTCATCTTGCTTCGCCGTCATTATATGTTGGGGGCTGCCTATTGCTTTGGGGTCTGCTCTGGGGCAGTTTAGATTTCCCTTTCTGTCTTTAGGCTATGTAGTTCTCCGGCTGTGATCGAGGGGTCTAGGGCACCGTAGGAACCCCCCACGGCTACTGCTAGTTGTTGTTGATAGGTTCAGGGGTCTGCAATCCGATAGCTGCCAACTTCTCTGGTTTTCTGGACTTAGCTAGTATTTCTGTTTTTGCCTTCTACGGTGACTCATTCATAACAAAGAATCAAGTTTTCTACTTGTGCATGCATCAGTGGCCTGGTGAAAATATAGCACCAACAATTTGGGAAGAAAGCAAACCAACGGAGGCAGTGTGTGATATTACGGACAATGTTATGATGGAAAAGCTTGGGTCTTGGCATAAATGGATGGCCTCATGAAGCTATAAAATGGGGACAGCATTCGCAATATCTTTTTTAATTCAGTAGCCAACAAAAAGGGTGATGTCCCAAATACACAATAACTAGGTTTACCAGCCCTACAGCAAAAGCATCGGACGTTAGGACAAGCATATCAAACATCACTTAATCACACAGCGATATACTACATGTGGAATCACAATTAACCAAACTGTAATTAAACAGCAGGCTGAACGAAGAGAACTAAAATGTAATATTTACTAGTTGGCCCCTGCAAAATTTTCGCACATTGGTCGTCGAGGGCGCAGGCAATCTCAGAAAAAGCAAGCTGGTCAAATGTAAATGTATTTCATGAGCTGATGAACACAGACAGGTATTTATATATGTAGATTGGTAATACAATAAATTGGTTTGATAAGTAGAGGCCAAAAAATGTCTTCCGGTTGAAGTGCCACCTACAGGTCATTGTTTCTTTCTGAAGGTTTATGAAAATGAATGTTTGAACTGTATTTAGTGATAAAATTGTGAATGTGTGGTTTGTTTGGCTCTTTTTTTTGCTGCAGGGGGCAAGTTTACCTTTCAAATAGTATATCATTTGTGTGTGTGGGGCGAAGTAATCCCCCAAAAAGCAGTGCATGTATACAAATGTGTTTGCATATGTGACTCACCATTTGTGTGTGTGGGGCGAAGTAAACACTGAAAAAGCAGTGCATGTTTACAAATGTGTTTGCATATGTGACTAACCTGCAGTGAAGTGTGCAATCCTCCAATTTGCCTGAAATAGGCTGGGCAAGCATTTCAGCAAGCTGGAAAGCCCCCAAGGCAAATGTTTGGAATTGTTTGTGATGTCTGTAAGCAGCTTTGTGGTAGTGTGCTTTGGGGTAGTATGGTGCCACCTGCAGGTCATTTTTCCTTACTGCACATTTATGAAAATTAATGTTTCAACTGTATTTTTTTATCAAACCGTGGATGTGTGGTTTGTTTGGCTATTTTCTTGCTGAAGGGGGCAAGTTTACCTTTCAAATGGTGTATCATTTGTGTGTGTGGGTGCAGTATGAACAGAGATACAAAGTAATCACCGAAAAACAGTTTTTAGAAATAATATACTGTTCAAAAAAATAAAGGGAACACAAACATCCTGTTGCAAATGGAATAGTGTTCCCTTTATTTTTTTGAGCACTATAGAATAGATTAATAAATAATTAAAATAATGGACACAAGACATGAATATACAAAAATACCCTGAAGGGGGACCAATGAAGAAACCTACACCAATGGTAAAGTGCTAGTGCATATAGGTAGCTCCAAATCAAGTAAGGAACTATTTTCATAGTAAACAATGCAAATACAATATTGACGTTAAAACATTGCTCTTTGTAGGGAAGCAAAGAGCTTTGACATCGTACAGAAAATTAATACTGTGACAGAGTGCCGAAGGGCATCTTTTAATGACTATAACCTTGACTAAGAAACTTGACTAAACGCAGTGTTACATATGAAGTAGTATTACCTAGATTGTGGCGCTATAACAGCGAGCACTGAAACATGGCAGACAATGCGGGTGGTCCGTGGTTTCCCTGCTCCCCGAAGCACGTTTCGCCCATAGCTTCTTCTGGGGGCGTGTGGCCCTTATTTTAATTATTTATTAATAAACATTAAATTTTAATTTGATATTTTGGTTCTCTTCATGCAGCCTGCTGTTTAATTACAGTTTGGCTAATTGTGATTCTACTATTCTGAAGTGCCATCTTGTGTAATATATAGGACTGTTTTTTGGTGTAACGACATACTACATGTGGTCTACATTTAAGATAAAAAATTGTGTTATCAACGCGTTTCAGGTGTCACAGCACTAAGGGTGCTGTGACACCTGAAATGCGTTAACGCAATTTTTTGTCCGTACTATGCTGAATTTTATCCTCTATTTTTGCAAAAATCTGAGTGAATAAAGAGTTGTTTTTTGCTTCATCGTTGAGCTGTATTTTCTCTTCATTGGAATTCTATACACAGTTCCGTGCTCCTAGCCTCATGATGTCCTGATCGGTGAGCTGTATTGTTTTATATACATTCAATATACCCCACACATCTGGAAGATGGGTAAAACGTGCAGTTTCGTCTGTTACATACTTAAAATAGACAAATCACCGGGCCTGAATGTCATACACCACCGAGTTCTGCAATAATTTTAATACCTTAATAGACAGACCAGTATTTCTAAGAATCACGGATTCCATAATAGCAGGGTCTGTACCACAGGAGGGTGCATAGCAAATGTGGTGCCAATATTTAAAAAAGAGACAGAACCTCAGCCTGGAAAGTTGACAAGTTTAAGCTCTACTATGGACAACATTTTTGAGGGCTTTCTAAAAGATGCTATCATGAAGTATCTCAATAAAAATAACCTTCTAACCCAGTAGCAACTTGGCTTTATGACGGATTGGTCCTATAAAAGTAATCTTATCAGCTTCTATGAGGAGGTAAGATGCAGACTGGACCAGAGAAAGGCCAAGGAGTTTGTGTATAAGGACTTTTGAAAGGCGTTTGATATAGTGCCACATAAAAAGTTGTTACATAAAATGAGAACAATGGGACTAGGAGAAAATGTGTGTAACTGAGTTAACAACTGACTTAGTGATAAAAACAGATGGTGATTGTTAATGGAATACACTAAGATTGGGTCACAGTTAACAGTGAGGTACCACAGGGGTCAGTATTGGGCCCTCTTCTATTCAACATATTTATTAATGACCTTGTAAAAGACATTCAGAGTAGAATTTCAATATTTCTTGATGATGCTAAACTCTTCAAGGTAATTAGCAAAGAGCAAAACAATTTACTGTAATATTGCAGAGAGAAGCTGGAGACTTTTGCAGAGAAATGGTAATTGAAGTTTAATGCATTTAATGTAGATAAATATAAGATAATGTACAGTCATGTAATACATGGTCAAACTGCCACTGGAAAAGATTTGGATTTATGTGAAGCAACAAATTCAATTTTAGTGACCAGTGCCAGAGAGCTGCTGACAAAGCAAATAAAATAGTGGGATGCGTTAAAAGAGGTATGACAAGAGCATAGTTTTCCTCTATATAAGTCACCAGTGAGGCCACACTAAGAATACCGTGTACAGTTTTGGGCTCTGGTGTATAAGAAGGATATAGCTGACCTAGGGCGGGTGCAGAAAAGAGTGACCGAGGTTATTAAGAGAATGTATGAACTACAACCCAGATAGATTATCAAATTTTCAGTTATTCCATTTGGAAAAATTTGTCAATGTTATTACAATGTACATGTATATGAGGGGACAGTACAGAGATCTTTCTAATGATCATTATATACCTAGACCTGCAACAATGGAAAAAGGGCATCTTCTATGTCTTGAGCAAGAAAGATTAATCACATCACAGATGGCAAACTTTTACGGTAAGAGAAGTGAGATTATGGAACACGCTGCCATATGATGTTGTAATGTTCACTAAAAAATTTTCAAAGAGGGCCTGGATGTCTTTCTTGAAAACTATAAATTCCATGGATGGGACGTTGATCCAGTGAACTTGTCTGATTGCTGTAAGTGGCGTTGGGAAGGAATTTTTCCTCTAAAATGAGACAGTTAATATTTGCCTCATGGAGTTTTTGCATTAATCTAAATCAACACATTATGGCATAGACCAAATTTGCCAAACGTTCTTCAAATCCATGATTGGATCTGGATCTATCAACTGGGTTTGGAAGTCATGGATTTAAACACGGCTAGCCTTAGGGGTTTGAGTGGGCTCCAATTTCTAAGGGCTGCTGCCAAAAGTACAGCCACATGGCGCACTTTACACGTCATCATGCCTCCTACCATTGCAAGCAGCTAGGTACTGTAAGCAGGTTGCGGGATGCAGTGACACAAGAGAGGCAGAGCAAGGCTTAACAGTTTTAATTTAACTGGGGATATTCTGCGCAGGGAGGTAAACAGTTAAATGAGGGTTAAGCAATTCAAGGGTAGCCAATAGGTAAAGCTAATGAGCAATAAACAAGGTAAGTTCAATTCCTTAACCCCTTAGTGACAGAGCCAATTTGCAGCTTAGGCTAGGTTCTAGTGGTATCCATTTAACGCATCCGTCACTAAGCGGCACTAACGCTATGTATCGGATGCGTTAACGCACCCATTGCCAGCAATTATAGTAATGCATCCTAATGCACGTTAAATTCGGCATGCATTAGCGATGTTCCATTACTTTGTGACGCACCCTCGAACGCGATCTACCGCGTTTTCGGGTGCGTTGGGTCTAACGCACAGCGAACGGACGCGTTCGCTGTGCCTAGACCTCCTTTGCTAATGCATGCCGACGCAAGGGTACCTTGCGTTAGAGCATGCGTTAGTGTGATTGACGAAAATAGTCAATTTTGACCATCAGCGTTAGCGCATCCGTTTAACGGATGTGTTAAATGGATGCCACTAACGCAATGGGAATCTAGCCCTAATGACCAGGTCAATTTTTACAATTCTGACCACTGTCACTTTATGAGGCTATAACTCTGGAACGCTTTAGTAGCGGATCCTGCTGATTCTGAGATTGCTTTTGCGTGACATATTGCACTTCATGTTAGTAGTAAAATTTCTTCGATATGACTTGCGTTTATTTATGAAAAAGATGGAAATATGGCAAAAAAAATTTAAATTTTTAAAATTTTAATTTTTATGCCCTTAAATCAGAGAGATATGTCACAAAAAATACTTAATAAATAACATTTCCCCTACGTCTACTTTACATCAGTACTATTTTGGAAACAAATTTTTTTTTGTTAGGAAGTTATAAAGGTTGAAAGTTGACCAGCGATTTCACATTTTTTTAAAAAAAATTACAAAACCATTTTTTCTTAGGAACCACATCACATTGAAAGTCACTTTGAGGGTTGTACATGACAGAAAATACCCAAAAGATACACCATTTTAAAAACTGCACTGCTCAAGGTGCTCAAAACCACATTCAAGAAGTTTATTTACCCTTTACGTGCTTCACGGGAGCTGACGCAATGTCGAATGAAATCATTAACATTTAACTATTTTTTTTTTAAAACATTTTAATTCAGAAACAATTTTTTATTTTCACAAGTGTAAAAAGAGTAAATGAACCTCAAAATTTGTTGTGCAATTTCTCCTGAATACGCTGATACCCCATATGTGGGGGTAAACCACTGTTTGGGCGCACGGCAGAGCTTGGAAGGGAAGGAGCGCCGTTTGACTTTTTCAATGCAGAATTGGCTGGAATTGAGATTGGACGCCCTGTCGCATATGGAGAGCCCCTGATGTGCTTAAACAGTGGAAACCCCCCACAAGTGACTCCATTTTGGAAACTAGACCCATTAAGGAACTTATTTAGATGTGTGGTGAGCACTTTTAACCCCCAAGTGCTTCACAGAAGTTCATAACGTACAGCCGTGAAAGTATAAAATAATGTTTTTTCCACAAAAATGATCTTTTCACTGTTCTGTCCCCACATGAGGCGAATGGAGGTGTAGTTGATAGGGGCTGGGAGAGATTCCTACCTTCCGTTTCCTCAATGCAGAGCAGACAGGACCATGTTGCTGTTTTGCTGTTCATGCGTCCGGAGAGATGATACACACCAGGGATTGTGAAGTCCAGACTTGTTTATTTGGAAATCTGGACATACAACATATGATTGGTAATGCAGTAGGTTTTCCAGACGTGCAGAATGTTCACAACAAGATGTAAGCAACGAAGTGTGAGCAAAGTGCAGCAAATGTGCAACAAATGTGGTCGAAAAACTGATGCCTTTCACAGCTCAGTACAGGCGTGTCTCTCCCGGGTGAAAATGAAGCTAAGAATGGCTGCAAGCAGGAAGAAGAAGGCGTGAACCTTGACCCGAATGTGAAAGTCATGTAAGAATGAATTAGCTGCAGGCTGCTATACAGAAAAAGGACAGCAGGTGGCAGCAGACAAAATGCAAGACTGTACACAAAGAATGGTAATGTAACACAATCTATATAAACCATACGATCATAACTTTAGACGGAACAGCACACTCACCATCTGAAATTCCGTAAGGGATTTCACTATATTAATGTTTTTGGTTTAAGTAAAGTTCAATAACCTAGAAAAGAAACACAAATATGCATGCAATGATAACTTCAAAACAAGGTAGGTTTCTGAAACAATCCAAAAGGAAACCCATCTTCGGATCGGAGAAGCCGCACTAGGCCAAACTGTCTCTGACCCAATGGTAATCCAATGGACGAAGTACTAGGGCAGTATTCTGTTCATGATTCATCCTACTGGAATGTCCTCAATTGGTAGTGATTTATGGCAGACGTGCCAACCGTGACAGACTTTGTCTCCACGTGAGTTGTGATACGATCTCGCAATGTGGACTAACCTTGCGATAGTCTTGACGAGTTTCATCCAATTGGAGAAGCGTTGGAAGCGCTGGCAACTGAGGCTGGAGGTTGGTTTAGTGTTCGTCGCCAGAGCACTGACTTCAGAGCGGACTTCTGGATTGCCATCCGGATCCTGGATGCTGAAAACGTCCTGGACACATTCACTTCCCTTCTGTTCCAACAGAAACTTAGGACCTGAAAGCCAAGAAGAGTTAGCAAAGGACCTTATAGACATAGGTGTCGTGACATGGTCAGCTGGATTAAGTTCAGATGGGATATAGTGCCATTGTTCAGGCTTGGAAGACCTCCTTATTCTCTCGATGCGGTTACTGATGTACACGTAAAAGCACCTTGTTTGTTTGTAGATGTAACCTAAGACAACCTTACTGTCACTGTAGTATTGTACGTCGTCTATGTTGGTGTCCAGCCCATGCTGTATAAAGTCTGGGAGTTCTACTGCAAGCACGGTGGAACAGAGTTCAAGCCGGGGAATAGTGTGGTCAGGCTTGGGAGCCAACTTAGCCTTGCCGAAGACAGACCCAACGTGATCTTGATTGTCGGGTCCCATCACCTTCAAGTAACATAGTAACATAGTTATTAAGGTTGAAGGACGACTTTAAGTCCATCTAGTTCAACCCATATCCTATCCTAACTTGCTCTAACATGTTGATCCAGAGGAAGGCAAAAAAAACCCATGTGGCAAACAGTAAGCTTCACATTGGGGAAAAAAATTCCTTCCCGACTCCACATACGGCAATCAGACTAGCTCCCTGGATCAACGCAATATTAAGGAAACTAGTGTATATACCCTGTAATATTATACTTTTCAAGAAAGGCATCCAGTCCCTTCTTAAATTTTATTAGGGAATCACTCATTACAACATCATATGGCAGAGAGTTCCATAGTCTCACTGCTCTTACAGTAAAGAATCCGCGTCTGTGAGTATGCTTAAACCTTCTTTCCTCCAGACGTAGAGGATGCCCCCTTGTCCCCGTCACAGGTCTGAGAGTAAAAAGATAATTAGAAAGGTCTTTGCATTGTCCCCGCATATATTTATACATTGTAATAAGATCACCCCTAAGACTTCGATTTTCCAAACTAAATAACCCCAAGTGTAATAACCTGTCTTGGTATTGCAGACCCCCCAGTTCTCTAATAACCTTGGTCGCTCTTCTCTGCACCCGCTCCAGTTCAGCTATGTCTTTCTTACACACCGGAGACCAGAACTGTACACAGTATTCTAAGTGTGGTCGCACTAGTGACTTATATAGAGGTAAAATTATGTTCTCCTCATGAGCATCTATGCCTCTTTTAATGCATCCCATTATTTTATTTGCCTTTGCAGCAGCTGCCTGACACTGGCCACTAAATGTGAGTTTGTCGTCCACCCATACACCCAGGTCTTTTTCAGTGACCGTTTTGCCCAATGTTTTACAATTAAGCACATAATTATACATCTTGTTCATTCTACCCAAGTGCATGACCTTACATTTATCCCCATTAAAGCTCATTTGCCATTTATCAGCCCAAGCTTCTAGTTTACATAAGTCCTCCTGTAATATAAAATTGTCCTCCTCTGTATTGATTACCCTGCAGAGTTTAGTGTCATCTGCAAATATTGAAATTCTACTCTCTATGCCCACTACAAGGTCATTAATAAATATGTTAAAAAGAAGCGGGCCCAAAACTGACCCCTGTGGTACCCCACTGCTAACCGTGACCCAGTCCGAGTGTGCTCCATTAATAACCACCCTTTGTTTCCTATCCCTGAGCCAGCTCTTCACCCACCTACACATATTTTCCCCTATCCCCATTGTTCTCATTTTATGTATCAATCTTTTGTGTGGCACCGTATCAAAAGCTTTTGAAGAGTCCATGAACACCACGTCGACTGCATTCCCTTGGTCCAGTCCTGAACTTACCTCTTCATAAAAGGTTAACAGATTAGTCTGCAATGGCTTCTGTGGATGCCTCTGAGAACACATGGAGTTCTGTCCTAGTGTTAGCAGCAAGTGAGGTTCTGGCGTAGCATCTCGGTATGTGGATTTCATCCAAGGCACACAAAGACTGCTTCCAGGTTTCCCATTTTGGTTCCTTATCAGGGGGAAGTGGGGCATCCCAGTCCTTGACGGTTTCGGAAAGCTGTCTCAGAAGGGATTTACCTTGTATGGTAATTGGTGCTACGAATCCCAGTGGGTCATATAAGCTATTCACCACTGACAGGACGCCACGTTTAGTGAATGGTTTGTCTGCACAGTTGATTTGGAAACTGAAGGTGTTGAGGTTCCACCTCAAGCCTAGGCTTCTCTGCACAGGTGGACAGTCTCGTCTCAGGTCTATGTCCTTGAATCCTGGTGCATGGTCACTTGACTCAAAGGCTCTCATGATAGCTGGGCTGTTTGAAGCAATTTTGTGCAATCTAAGCTTAGCTTGGTACAGCATACCTTGGGCCCTCTTGAATAGGCCAATCGCCACTTCTTCTGTGGGTAGAGATTTTAGTCCATCATCTTCGTAGAAGTCTTTCTCTACAAAGTCTCTGGCATCTGTTCCATATTCGGTCTCTCCTTCTTGAGTGGTTCTCCGCAGGCCATAGGTTGCCACTGTGGGGGAAGGGCTGTTCCCGAATACGTGTACCCTCATGCGATACTCGACCATCTCTTTGCTAAGGTCATTGTCCTTGCACCATAGGAACCTGAGGAAATTCCTATGGTCCTCTCTGACTATGAAACAGTGGAACATCTGTTCAATGTCGGCAGTGATGGCAATGGGCCCTTTCCGGAACCTCATTAACACTCCTACAAGGTTGTTTGTAAGATTAGGCCCATGAGGAGGACATCGTTGAGAGATATGCCTTGATGTTTGGCGCTTGAATCAAAGACATCTCTAATTTGCTTAGGTTTCCGTGGGTGATATACTCCGAATGAGGATAGGTACCAGCACTCCTCGTTTTCCTTTAAGGGAGGCGCTGGCTCCGCATGGTTATTCCGGAATATCTTGCTTATAAAGGTGACAATGAGTTCATTCATCTCCGGTTTGCTGCTAAGTGTGCGCTGGAGAGAGTTGAATCTGGACAAGGCTTGTTCACGATTGTTCGGGAGTCTTACCCTGGTAGCTCAGAAGGGTAGGGGAAAAACTCAGCGATTAGTCTCATCCTTAAGGAACTCATTGTCCATTATCCTGACAAATTCATTGTCTTCCATTGACGGGGCTACTTTGTTGTCATCCTTAGTTGAATAAACACCGATCTTCCCAAGTCGCCTGCATAGGGAGAATGAATGACATCAGGCAGCTGTACGGGATCTGGAGGCTTCTCTTTCACCTCATAGTGATGAGGGCATGGTTTGCAGAAAGTAGTTCGTCCGTCTCGGCGTACATAGGTCTTAAAGGATTCGACTCTTGTTTGGTCCAAGCACACATTTCCTATGATTACCCACCCCAAGTCGAGTCTCTGTGTGTAGGAGGCATAGTCAGGTCCATTGCACTGTTGGTGGACCTTATGTATCCTTAAATTGTCTCTGCCGAGCAGAAGTAGGATTTCAGCATCTGTGTCCATACGTGGGATAACGCTGACTAGGTGCCTTAGGTGTGGTTGGTGGAACGCAGCTTCCGGGGTAGGAATCTCATTCCGTTGGCTGGGTATTTGATCGCATTCGTTTAACGTAGGTAGGGGTATTTCTATGCCTCCGTTGACAGGAGAAGCAATGAAACCTTGTGCCCTCCTGCCACTAGTCTCTATGCGACGTAAGCAAGTATTCAGAGTATAGGGCATTGCTGGTCCCTTGATTCCAAAGGCTTCAAAGAACTTAGGTCCAGCTAGGGATTGATTGCTCTGATCGTCAATGATGGAATACATTTTTACTGCCTTCTCTGGTTGCCCTTCTGGATAAACTCTGGTCAGGCATATCCTGGCACAGCATTTATCACTTTGGCTCTCCCCACATACCTCTGAGCATGAGCAGCAGACCGCCGTAGTAGACTTGGCGTTATTCTGTGGCTCCCCGCCATGGCTTGTAGCTGGACTAGAGGTAACTGCGAATGCTGGATCGCTGGTGGCTGAGGTTGTCTGCAAAGCTGATGGGTGTTTGTCACTATGACACTCTTCACACTTAATGGCAGATTTACAGTCCTTGGCCATGTGTTCTAATGAGGTGCAGCACTTGAAACATACCTCAAGTTCACTGAGGATTTTCTTGCGCTCCTTCATGGTTTTGGACCTGAAGCCTCTACATTTGTTTAACGAGTATGGTTTTTTGTGAATGGGACACTCACGATTGAAAGACTTATCTCTCGACGGAATGGTGTACTGTTTATCAGCAGTTACTGCAGGTGGTGGCAGGTTAATCTTTCTGACACTTATACTGCTCCCCAAGTCCTTGCGTCTATGTGTGACTCTTTCATACCTTGATGACGGTGTTGCTGGAGCTGCAGTGTTAGATTCCAGGAAGTCAAGGCTAGGGTTATTCCTCATTTGGGTCTGTTCGTCGACAAACTTGCAGAACTGATTGAACGGAGGAAAGGTGACATCATGTGACCTTTTGTACCTGGAAACGCACACTGCCCACTTCTCTTGCAGACTATGTGGCGGCTTTGAGACGATTGGGTTCACCCCATGGGCGGTGTCCAGGTAGCACAATCCCGACAGACAAGGGTCTCTTTTTGCGAGTTCCAGCTCCATAAGCAGATCGCTTAAGTCCAGAAGCTTGTGGGCTTCCTTAAGGTTGATCCTTGGAACGTTCGGCAGTCTCTTGAATAGGGACTTTTCTATGACTTCAGCACTGCCATAGGTTCTTTTGAGTTTCAGACAGGCAGCAGCGAGATCTGCTTCAGCTTGCCCCATGTAGACGGTATGAAGGCACTTGATACGGTTTGTGGGGTCAGGACCCAACCATTTTACCATGAGGTCGAGCTCCTGTTCTGCGGGTAGGTTGAGGTCAGCAATGGTGGCCTTGAAGGTTGCTTTCCAGGCTCTGTAGTTCTCTGCACAGTCGTCAAACTTTGAGAGGCTGTTGCTGATTAGATCTTTGCTCACCATAAACCTGGGAAACTCGGACATGTCCGATCCTTCATTCCTTGTTACCCTGTTAGCTTGTGTTGCCCCTCGGGCGCATGGAAGGGTGAATTGTTCCCGGGTAGAATGATGTTGCTGCAGGGTTAAGCTGTGGTTTAACCTCTGGAGATTTCGATGACTGCCTCTTGAACTGTGGAGATGGACTGGACTGCGTCTTGTGATGATTGCTGCTCCTTAGGGGACGGATTATGGCATTGGTCTTGGGTCTCTGCAGATGCTGAGGGTGACACTGGTACCGTAAGTTGGACTGACTTGGACATTTCCACATTGTTGGGTTGAACGTTGCAGGAGGTGTGTGCTGCAGATATCTGTTTCTGCATGTAAATCACTGGTACGGACGGCTGGGTCCTCTTCTTCCAGTGATGGTAGGGTCGAGGTTTTGCTTCAATGCTTGCTCGAGTAATTTTACTGCAGCTAATGTGATTTTTTTCCTCCATTTCTGTTTGAAGAATCTTTGCCCAAGCCTTTGCTTCTGTTTGAAGGATCTTTGCTTGGGCCTCTGCTTCTGCTTTCTTAGCTTCTGCCTTTGCTTCTGCTTTCGCTTTCTTGGCTTCTGCCTCTGCTTTTGCTTTCTTGGCTTCTGCCTCTGCTTCTGCTTTTTTGCTTTCTGCCTCTGCTTTCTTGGCTTCTGCCTGCCTCTGCTTTCTTGGTTTCTGCCTCTGCTTCTGCTTTCTTTTCTGTGTAGGAGCATTTTAGTTTGGATCGCTCTGCATTTAAACGGGCCTCTAGGATTCTGTCACTGATGGTTGAAGTTCTTGAGCAGGATGATTTGTATGACCGAGAAGAGTGCTTTGATGAACCTTACCTGTGAGATCTAGCTTCTTGCAGATAAATGATACGGAGCTCCGCTTTATCTTTGGCGCCTTGCACAGCCGTGTCCCTTTCTCTTTCTGTGGAATCCACTTTGCTTAACTCTGATGAGGCTTCATCAATATTAGAGTCTTTTAGGAAGGCAACGTACCTTGCGGACAGTCTCTTGTATCTTCCGTGGGCTGTGTCTAGCCATTTTATAGTGTCCTGTAGACTCGCTGCATCATATTTGTGGTGTTGGATGCTTGACATGAGGGAGATGACTCATTCCCATAGGTCATCCAGGTTGTCATTGAACTCATCCTTCGTATTGTGATAGTTTTCGACAGCCTTTATGGTTGGTTTGACAGAGCGTATTGGTCGTGAGTCTTGGTCTGTTTGTGAAGCTAGCTCTGTTTCCCCCTCTTCATAATGGGCAGTATCAGGTTGTATTTGCTCTGTTTCAGCAGTGGGAGACAATGCAGAGTCTTTTTCGGCCATTTTGATTTAAGGTGCACTGTCTCTTTAAGAAGCTGAACTTTTGAATTGGGGGCTGGAAAATGTAGTGCAACTTAGTTAAGACATCTTGATGAGATTCCCAATGTGTTTTTAGAGAATTGTGGGGTTTTGCATTCTGACAATCTGCAGCGATGTTGTATAATATACAGAGAGTCTCTATGCACAATGTGGTCTGGGGTGACGCTGCAGAGCTTTTTTTTAGCAGAGCAAGGCTGCAGTATGTGAGCAGAGATAAGAGAATAGTCCAATGAACATAGTGGATAGGAGGATTGAAAAGTATTATAATGGACACAGCCACAATCTCACATATCCACCATAATAACGACAGAAAAAAGACCAACTGCAATGTGAACTCACAGACAAAAGGCAAATACAGTCAAAAGGTCAAACACCAAGTAAAAACAATTTTATTGGTATGTATAAAAATATGTATACACATATATACAGACAAACATGCATGGAAAAGGGCTGAAGGATGGAAAAAGGCTATATCAATCACATACAAAAGAGCCCAGGTAGGTGTGTCACAGGGGAGTAGCAATAAACAACAGGGTACTGTGAATAAGTCAATCACTCATAATGTTATGCCAACAGGTAATAAATACCGGGTACCCATGCAGGCAAATATGCCATATCAAGAACAGAATCACATGTTCATACAAGAGATGAATGCCACCAATATTAAGCAAAGTATAGAAATATACAGGTACCTTGTAGGCAAAAGGCAACCCTCCCGGACCAACCTACCAACCCCAACGCGCGTTTCGGCGTGCCTTCATCAGGGGGAATAAGGCTTAAGGTACTGGATCTGAATTTAAATACAATCCATACCGGAACCATCATCGCGGCCGCGCGGCCCCCCGGTGACGTCACGTCCGCCGGATCGCGCTCACACGGGCAGCCGAGAGCCGGAAACACGTGGGGCCCCACGTGATCCGGAAGTCGGCGCACCGCCGAGACACGAGCCGGCCGACACAACGAAAGCAGGGCGCACGCGCACCGTAATGAATAAGATAGGGCGCGCCATGGCATATGTGGGCAAGGAAATGGGCGGCTGGAAAGAATGATAGTCAAAGTATGTCACAAAGACAAAACCTAGCAGAGAATTATATACAATTTACATCACATAACAAATAATAAGAAAAAGAAAAAGAAAAAGAATTGGCTTTGTAGAAATGACATCATACAGTGGACCAATAGCATAAATCCATATAGTGAAAACCCATGCCTAGACGAACATAATTGCCATAGAATCGCAGATGAACATAACAATATATACAAAAGCGTTAACATTATACAGGTATATGCTTATATAGAGTATCAACAAAGAAAATGAAAATGCACATACAAATATAACAATAGTGATCCCATATGGATGCATAAAGACAGATACGTCACAAATATAATGGCCATGTCATTAATTATAGCACACATATTATCCCATACATTGAGAGTATAAATACAACATGACAGATACAACATCAATCTGTCTCAGCAAAAATACGGACCCCAAAAATTATTTATATATATACATGTGCATATACCTGCAAGCAAAAACATTCAAGATGACAAAAAACGACACCAACGCATATAATATATATGTATAACGACGATTGTGGAATAAATCCAAAGATGAATACGCGTCCATATCAGTAACCGGATACAGATAGCCGTCAACAATAACACAAAACACTAGAAAAAAAAAAAAAGGAAAACAAAAACATAATTAAAATCAGTTAAAAACAATGTATGCGGAAGCATAACCAAGCACAGTAGACCAATGGTTAGAGAAATGGCGAAAAGCTGAGATTCTCATTTAATCCGTATGGCTGAACTGTATTAAGGGTCCAAATCCATCTACGCTCCAATTGACCTAAACGTTTGGACAAATCACCACCCCTGATATTAATCTCCAACACATCAATGCCGCGAACTCTCAAAAGAGAGCTGTTGCATTGATGGAATAACTTAAAGTGTTTGGGGATAGTTTAGATTCAGGAGAATCAACTCTCCAAATATAGTAGGGATACTAAGGATTATCAGAATGGCAAGGTCTATTTATGGAGAAAAATCCATCTACCACGTACACCTTCCAATATTTCACTTTCGTCGGTCAGCGGTCAATCGGATGTGTCAACTTCCTCCGGCACATTACGATTAAGGGACCACTCATACCATCCCTATAGGAGACAACATACCCAACAAGCCAACCTCGACAAAAGAGATAATAGGGTAATTAATTTAAGCCATTATGTACTTTCTCCCTCTGATTTGTCTCTTTTGGGCAGGGGTTTCTCTTTTTCACCCACTCCAGAATTTGATGTATTTACCACTGTCAAGGATCTTAACCTGTTTGCTAGGTCGTTACTGCTGAAGAGGCATTTCTTTAATAATGACATCAATGTACTTTTTCCTACAGAGGAGGAACAGAAGGCTTTAAGAGCCTTAGAGGAGCTGGCGGTGGAACACGTCCACGAGGGAGGTAAGATCCCTCCGTCTATACGTCCTCGATCCACGAGGTCTCCTCCTTTGGCCTCGTGTTCGAGTATTGATCTTTTTGTCCAGGTGGTGACTCGTGAACTTAATCAGATTCCTAGGTTTTCTAATCAAGACAATTTGACCAGGGAAGAACGTGTCAGATTGAGACACTTTCAGAATCTCCCGGATGTGGTGCTGAAGCCGGCTGACAAGGGTGGTAATGTCGTCCTGTGGCCTACTAAGTTATATGAGAGGGAAGCTTACCGTCAGCTAAATAACAACATATGCTATAAGAAGTTGACGTACAACCCCTCAAGTAGTTATTCCAACCAATTAGAGAATATTATTAAAAAGGCTACACGGGACGACATTATCACCAAGGAGCTGGCTTCGGCACTACTGGTTAGTGAGCCTACTGTTGCCACTTTTTATTTATTGCCAAAGATCCATAAAGATCTGAGGTCACCACATGTATATATATAAATAATTTTTGGGGTCCGTATTTTTGCTGAGACAGATTGATGTTGTATCTGTCATGTTGTATTTATACTCTCAATGTATGGGATAATATGTGTGCTATAATTAATGACATGGCCATTATATTTGTGACGTATCTGTCTTTATGCATCCATATGGGATCACTTTTGTTATATTTGTATGTGCATTTTCATTTTCTTTGTTGATACTCTATATAAACATATACCTGTATAATGTTAACGCTTTTGTATATATTGTTATGTTCATCTGCGATTCTATGGCAATTATGTTCGTCTAGGCATGGGTTTTCACTATATGGATTTATGCTATTGGTCCACTGTATGATGTCATTTCTACAAAGCCAATTCTTTTTCTTTTTCTTATTATTTGTTATGTGATGTAAATTGTATATAATTCTCTACTAGGTTTTGTCTTTGTGACATACTTTGACTATCATTCTTTCCAGCCGCCCATTTCCTTGCCCACATATGCCATGGCGCGCCCTATCTTATTCATTACGGTGCGCGTGCGCCCTGCTTTCGTTGTGTCGGCCGGCTCGTGTCTCGGCGGTGCGCCGACTTCCGGATCACGTGGGGCCCCATGTGTTTCCGGCTCTCGGCTGCCCGTGTGAGCGCGATCCGGCGGACGTGACGTCACCGGGGGGCCGCGCGGCCGCGATGATGGTTCCGGTATGGATTGTATTTAAATTCAGATCCAGTACCTTAAGCCTTATTCCCCCTGATGAAGGCACACCGAAACGCGCGTTCGGGTTGGTAGGTTGGTCCGGGAGGGTTGCCTTTTGCCTACAAGGTACCTGTATATTTCTATACTTTGCTTAATATTGGTGGCATTCATCTCTTGTATGAACATGTGATTCTGTTCTTGATATGGCATATTTGCCTGCATGGGTACCCGGTATTTATTACCTGTTGGCATAACATTATGAGTGATTGATGTATTCACAGTACCCTGTTGTTTATTGCTACTCCCCTGTGACACACCTACCTGGGCTCTTTTGTATGTGGTTGATATAGCCTTTTTCCATCCTTCAGCCCTTTTCCATGCATGTTTGTCTGTATATATGTGTATACATATTTTTATACATACCAATAAAATTGTTTTTACTTGGTGTTTGACCTTTTGACTGTATTTGCCTTTTGTCTGTGAGTATGTGAGCAGGCAGATGGCTTAGGATATAAGGGTGATTTTTTTGCCAAGCTTCAAGGCAGTTTTTCGACTGTTCTGTCCCCACATGAGGCGAATGGAGGTGTAGTTGATTAGGGCTGGGAGAGAGTCCTACCTTCCGTTTCCTCAATGCAGAGCAGACAGGACCATGTTGCTGTTTTGCTGTTCATGCGTCTGGAGAGATGATACACACCAGGGATTGTGAAGTCCAGACTTGTTTATTTGGAAATCTGGACATATAGCATATGATTGGTAATGCAGGAGATTCTCCAGACATGCAGAATGTTCACAACAAGATGTGAGCAACGAAGTGTGAGCAAAGTGCAGCAAATGTGCAACAAATGTGGTCGAAAAACTGATGCCTTTCACAGCTCGGTACAGGCGTGTCTCTCCTGGATGAAAATGAAACTAAGAATGGCTGCAAGCAGGAAGAAGAAGGTGTGAACCTTGACCCGGATGTGAAAGGCCTGTAAGAATTAATTAGCTGCAGGCTGCTATGCAAAAAAAGGACAGCAGGTGGCAGCAGACCAAATGCAAGACTGTACACAAATAATGGTAATATAACACAATCTGTATAAACCATATCATCACAACTTTAGCCAGAACAGCACATTCACCCCTAAATGTTTACTTTCACAAGGGTAACAGGAGAACTTGGACCACAAATGTTGTTGTGCAATTTGTCTTGAGTACGCTGATTACCCATATGTGGGGGGTAACCATTGTTTAGGTGCATGACAGAGCTTGGAAGGGAAGGAGTGACGTTTTGGAATGCAGACTTTGATGCAATGGTCTGCAGGTGTCATGTTGCGTTTGCAGAGTCCCTGATGTGCCTAAACAGTAGAAATCCCCCACAAGAGACCCCATTTTGGTAACTAGACCCCCAAGGAACTTATCTAGATGTGTTGTGAGAACTTTGAATACCCAAGTGTTTAACTAAAGTTGATAATGCAGAGCCGTGAAAATAAAAAATCATTTTTTTTCCACAAAAATGATTTTTTAGCCCGCAATTTTTTATTTTCACAAGGGTAACATGGGTAATTGGACCACAAAAGTTGTTGTCCAATTTGTCCTGAGTACGCTGATATCTCATGTTTGGGGGAACCACTGTTTGGGCGCATGGCAGTGCTCAGAAGGGAGGGAGCACAGTTTGACTTTTTGAATGCAAAATTGTCGTGAATCAATGGTGGTGCCATGTCGCGTTTGGAGACCCCCTGATGTACCTAAACAGTGGAAACCTCCCAATTCTAACTCCAAACCTAATCCCAACACAACCCTAACCCAATTTCCAACCATAACCATAACCCTAATCAGAACTCTAACCCCAACACACCCTTAACCCTAATCCCAAGCTTAACCATAACCCTAACCACAACCCTATTCCCAACACACCCCTAACCCTAATCCCAACCCTAACCATAACTCTAATCCTAATTCAAACCCCAACCATAACCATAACAACAAACCTAATCCCAACCCTAATGAATAATCCCAACCCTAACCCCAATCCCAACCCTAACCCTAATCCCAACCCTAACTTTAGCCCAACTCACTTTAACCTAACTCAAACCCTAATGGGAAAATGTAAATAAATATATTTTCTTAATTTCATTATTTTTCAATAACTAAGGGGGTGATAAAGGGAGAGTTTATATACTGTTTTTTAATTTTGACCACTGTGATAGGGTCTATCACAGAGACCAAAATGAACCAATAAGAAAAATCTTCCTATTGTTGCCGGGTGCCGGCTGGCAGATCTCGACGGGCGCACTGTATATGCACCTGCCATTTTCTTACCAGAAGAAGACACAGGTGGCCGTGGGGGGAAGCCAGGAGACCCAGGGACACCAGGAAGTACCGAGGGGATTGGGGACCCTATTACTCTCTCCTCTGATGTGCGATCACATCAGAGGAGAGAAAATTTAAATGGCACAGCAGACTTTTGTTGTGGTTGCCGTTAATAACTGGTGGGCGCAGACCTACGCAGCGCAGATACTCGGGTGACGGAGCACACTCCTCAGCCTACTGCTCACCACCTGTCCACGCCAAAACTGACTTCTCCCCGTGCGCATTTTTGTGTACGCCTCCTGCTTCTGGGTCGGGGTCCTGTCCGGGCCTGTATCCCTTCTCCCGAACAACAGGTGACGCAGTCTCAACAGTTCCAGATGTGGCGTGGTACAAGTGCCCGTGGTCCAGTGCTTCTCCTTACACCCCCCTCTCCTTTAGCTCGCCATTCCACGGGTGAGAGCTCTTTCAGTAAATGTTGGCACTCTTCCATTTCTTGCACAATCGGCTGCCAAGTAAACTAATTGTGTTCATAGAGGGTAGGGGGTATTCCCGTGGTGGTCCGTTCAGTATGTCAGGTTGAGTGGTGGAGACAGGCTGGATAGTGGAAGGTGGTGGTTTGCTCGGTTCCATGGAACAGCCATCTCTGGAGTTTCTGGTCACCCTATTACCCCTGGACTGACGACTGGGGTGCTTTCTGAGTCTGAGGAAGTTGTGAAAGGCTTGTCTTCTTCGTACTCAGGAGCAAGAGGACTAGGTGCCTTCTTCAGGGTCCCATGACAGGCAGGGATGCAACTTGTTGCGGTGAGCTATTTGGGTAGGTGCCTCTTCTTCTCTCTCAGGTTGAATTTCGTACACCGGGCCAGCATTGTAAACCTGGCGTTTCTCCCGATATGGAGTTTTTTCCCATCAGTAGTCCAACTTGCCCTGCGGCCTCTTGTCCCAGACCAGTACTCGATCCCTGGCTTTAAGAGCTGTCTCTCGGAGGTGTGGTGTTTCTTGGTGTTCGAGTTGCGATTGGTTAATTCTGGACTTCCACACCATCGAGCGGTGTACAAGCACGTATGGGCAGGGTGAGCACCGTCTGACCTGGCGGTAAGATGAGCTTAGCAGAAGTGGGGACTAACACCTTTCCTAGGATCCTCCCGTTGCTTGATGTCTCCTGTGCCTGTTCGACTAGTATCAATTGCTGGAACACCTGGGGCTTTGGAGATTCCACCGGTCCAGAAAGGCGTCTGGTGGCTCACTGATCAGCAGGGTTCTGAGTTCTTTCCCCATGGTCACCGGAGGGCCATCATCAAAGTCACCGGAAAGCAACACTACCCCTTTTCGGCCCACATCTTTGCCGCATACGGGCCGTGTGGCCCCTGAAAAATGACGTCTGAAGTATGCTTTGGGCATCTTCGTGACCTGGGAGCCGGTGTCAACTAAGCAGCGAATGGCCCAGCTGTCCATTTCAGCCCAGATGAGAGGGCTCAGGGAAACTTATCTTTTGGGACTACCTTCTCTCCTTCTTGGCTGTTCAGGTTCCGGGTGTTGCCCCCCCAGCCACAGAGCCCACTAGTTTAATGGCTGCTGGGTGAGCAACCTTCCATGCTTCCCACACCCTCGGGCATAATGTCCAATTTCTCTGCATCTGAAACAGATCACCTGTCTCTGTCTTAGGCTGTCTCGTGTCCTGACGGGGTGCAGCAGGCAAAGGGGACTCAGGGTTGATTCTGTCTATGGATGGATCCGCAGCCACAGGAGGGATTTTTCTGAAGTCAGACCACTCTTCCCGCATTCCTTGTATCTCTTTCCGGATTTGTCTGACTCAGCCTGGCTCAGCTTCAGTTGAAGCGGGCAACTCCCCACTCTGGACTTTCCCCGCTGAGGCTGCCGTCCCCTGCTCTTGCTCATGCACACGCGCCTCTGCCCCAACTTCTAGGAAAGACATGCGGGGATTAGCGCGCAAGCGTTCTCGCAGGGCCTGCTTAAGCATTGGGCTTCTAAGACCGGCTATCAGTTGGTCTCTCAAGATCACATCAGGGGGCCCCACACCCTCATCATCTCGCTTAGTAATTGCTGTGTGGATCTCTTGCAAGGCATTCATGTACTGAGTAACGGACTCCCCCTCACTCTGTACATGGTTGAACAAGTGTATGCGCAATTGCCCAATGTCTCCTCTAAGATCTGCAACACCTTGGTAAAAGTGTTCTGTGATGTTTCGGCCCCCGCATGAGCAGAATATCTGGCTTCCCCATTCAGGGCCATCACAGCAATCTCTGCCTGCATAGAGGGGTCATAGGGTGCATTCTCAGCATCCCCTTAGCCCACTCAATCCAGTCCCACAGCAGTGAATTGCTCCTGCAGAATTTTGGGAGATTGCTGGGCATGGCCCCCCAATGGCAAGCTGGTCCTTGGGGCACCCATGGCCACTTGGTCTGCTGTCTCTGTGCGCGTAGACTGCATCCTGCCGACTATGCCAAGTGTAAGCAGGTTGCGGGATGCAGTGACGCAAGAGAGGCAGAGCAAGGGTTAACAGTTTTAATTTTACAGGGGATACTCCACGCAGGGAGGTAAACAGTTAAATGAGGGTTAATCAGTTCAGGGGTAGGTAATAGATAGAGTTAATTAGCAATAAACAAGGTAACGGTAGTTCTTAAATCACTTATTGTGTCAAAGACTTCCCAGTCTTATTCTGAAGCTTCGAGGGCTGGCATGGTGCTGCTCCAGTGAGGTCCTGCAAACAACGGTACGTCTTCTGGCAGCAGCGGTCGGTCTCCGGTACCTTCCGCTGAGCCCCTAGTCCATAAGTTGTTGTGGGTGGGATGAGCTGGGCCACGGCACTTACAGGATCAGAAGTGAGGCGATCAGCTGCAATGGGTCAGGTTGGCTGCAGAAGTTCGTCTGCTACCCGGCTCTTTCTAGGTGGCCAGTGCGCTGTACCTTTCAATCGCGTGGAGGCAGGGCACCCAAAACCTCGTTCTCTGATAGTCTCTTGGATTGTAGTGGGATCTGGCGGGCGCAGACCACTCCTCAGCCTGCTGCTCGCCGCCTGTCCATGCCAAAACTGACTGCTACCGTGCACGCTTTTTTTGTGTATGCCCCCTGCTTCATGGCCAGGGCTCCTGTCCGGACCTGTATCCCTTCCCCCAGACAGCAGGCAGCCTCAGCAGTTCCGGACAAGGCGTGGTACTAGTGCCCGTGGGTCCAGTGCTTCTCCTTACAGTACCACACTCCAACTTATATAGCACCTCACATCCATCTGGAGATATCTCCACTGAGTATCAACTTTCCTCAGACCCAACTTATATACCATTTCACATCCATCTGGAGATATCTTCTCTGCATATCAATTTTCCTCAAATTCTCTACTCTGCCTTCTTGGTATTATTACCACACACTCCCCACTCTCACAATATCATGCACACCCTAATAGTTTCTTCTCAATTCAGTATGACCCCTTTGTCACAAAGTATCATCTGTTCCCAAGTTGGTCTACCCAGTCACAGTATAATCTTCAACAAGAACTAATCTCTTGACCTAATATCATCTCCCTTCTCCAATATGATCCTTTCATAGAAGGCAAACCACGCATGTCCTCTACAGAGCTGCCACATAACCCAGTACTACTTAGGAGCGGTCAGTAACTCTTAGGCTGTGTTCACACGTTGCGTTTTTTTTCGCCTTTTTCCTGGTCAAAAAACACGTAAAAGAAGCTTCCCATTCATTTGAATGCATTTTGCACTTTTTGTGCATATTGATGCGTTTTTTACCGTAAAAAAAGGTTTGCGTTAAAAACGCAGCATGCTCATTAATTTCACAGTAAATTCTGCATTTCTGGCTATTTTCTATGTGTCTGGGGACTGTCCGGAAAAAATCGCTGCAAAACCGCGCAAAAATCCCGGTAAAAACGCGCAAAAATGACGGCAAAAAAAACGCGCTTTTTCTGGGAAGGAGTCCTGTTTTTAGGCAGAAATTTTCTGCATACGTGTGCACATAGCCTTACTCATGGATCTTTACTACAGCTAGCATGCTTTGTTACATGGGAGAGGACAGAGGTTTCCTCTCTCTGGTTACAAAACACAGAAGCTATGAGAGTGATAGTACAGTAATTTATGGCAACTCTAGAGAGGATAAGGTGCCAGCACATGGTTGCCTTCTATGAAGGGTTAGGGTGGTACTGGAGAATTTAATGGTACTGTATAATTTTGGGGAAAGTTAGGGTATGTGCACACGCTGCGGATTCTGCTGCAGATCCGCAGTGGTTTTGGCTCTGCGGGTCCGCAGCAGATTCTGCTGCGTTGTACAGTACCTTTATTTCCTATGTAAAAAAATAACGCAGTGCACATGCTGCGGATTTTTCCTCGCGGTTTTGCTGCGGTTTACAATCCGCAGCATGTCAATTCTTTTGTGCAGAACCGCTGTGGTTTCACACCTCATCCATTATGAGGTGTGAAACCGCAGGGAAAAACCACAGGCAAATCCGCAGATAAACCGCAGGACTTTAGTCCTGCAGATTTATCTGGGGATTTTTACTACAAAATCCGCACCACCAAAAAACTCAGTGTGCACTTACCCTTAATATAGTTGGTGGGATGATAATATTGGCAGATGCTAGGTTGAGATATGATACAGTAAGGAGAAATAGTGCTTGGGGGGGCGATATTGGGAACATAATACCTAGGATGAGAAAGTAGAGTACTTGAAAAGAGTTAAAGAATCGGGAGATGATACTGAGGGGAAAATATCATTTGTGGGGTTGGTAGACCTTGGAGGTAGAATCTGGGCAGGTGATGATCCTTATTTGGGGGATTTAACATGTAGAAAGGGAGACAGATGAAACCTGAAACCGATGGAGTTGAGGTGATATCTTGGAAAAATGGAGATGATACCTCGAGGATCAGTAATGATGCTTGGTAAGGAGGGGAGAAGTGATCGTGAGTGAGATGGAGAGTAAGAATAATCTATTTAGAGAGGAAAAATACTGTTAGATGATAATGAGCATTATTTAATATGTTAGGAAGAAAAAGGGTAGAGAGAAAAGAAAGAACAACTGAAGGATCAATCTTTACACAATTTGTTTGAAATAAGTTAAGATGAAGGTCTATATAGGTGTCGTATATAAAAAAAACAAACAAAAGATAGTTGAAAACATTTTTTGGAAAAAGAAGATGGAAACAATCTCATCGTTGCGACTCAATGCGAATCAAAGCAAGGAACCTCCTTATTGATCAAACGTGAAACTTCCAAGTAGGAAAGTAGAAACGGTTTCAGTTTCATTATAAATAATCCGTTATTAATAAGTGTTAAAAATGGATTCCATATTGCATAT
Organism: Dendrobates tinctorius; assembly: GCF_039654945.1. NCBI lineage: Eukaryota > Metazoa > Chordata > Amphibia > Anura > Dendrobatidae > Dendrobates > Dendrobates tinctorius. The sequence goes on along the minus strand of NW_027361788.1, from coordinate 5,329,879 downwards.
AAAAGGCAAGGCATTTTGAGCACTTGTCAGCTCATATAAAAAATTCCGACGAGTGGTCAAAATTCATTGTCTTTTCAATTTAGAATCCAATTGTCATGTCGGACGCTGTTCACACCACAGCGTCCGGCAGGCAGAGGTAGTTCCACCTCCAGCCACTATAGCCTCAGTGGCGCCGGCTTGATCTTCAGGCTCTCGGGGGTTAATCCTGCTGGAGACCAGGTTGGAAGGTTAGTCACGCCCACGGTCTTTAAATAGTCATACTGGCATATGGGCGTCGCCGATTATAGCTTGTGTTTTCATACCAAGTGGTTCCGGTCTGGAGTGGAGGTGTTGCAGAGAGAGAGAATCGTATCTGGTGTCGTATGATCCGTCGTTATCCTTTCTCCTTCCCATATTTGTGTTTAGTTGTGCCCTGTTCACATTACTGTATATTCCTGTGTGTGTGCGGCGCAGTGCAGTTTAAGTTCTCCCTGTCTGTCTTATTTGTGTGGGAGCTTTGGTGGTGTGTCTCCTCACTGGGTGGAGGGTGGAGGGTTAAGTGCAGGGCTGAGCAGGAGATAAGGAAAGGGTGGAGGCTCAGGCATTTGCACCTTCAGCAAAAACCCTGGGTTGAGGGTCAGACAGGGTTTCCCCTAGTGAAAGGGACACCACAGGGGCCCCGGGTATTTCTGCCTTAGTTGTCCTAAGCCCCGCGTGACACCAATTTTAGCACATATTAGTAAAAGATTGTTATTAACGAAACTAAAACCATTTCTACTTTAATTTTTTGGGTTTTTTTTACATGTGTTGGGATTTGAGTTGGTGTGAATCGATTTGCAGGACATATTTCTTTGGCCATGTCAGTAATCTGTGGCCGGTAGACCGGAGCCCTGAGGATGGCCTCTTACATGATGACATCCATGGATCTTCTTTTGATTAGCCAGCCTGGCGCAACGTCATATGTGTATCATTCTGCAATGATTATGACGTGTCAGACCGGCTGGTTAATCAAAAGAAGAATAGCAGATGCTGAGATGTATGAGGTGGTTCTCAGAGCTGCAGATTACTGGAATGGAATGGTGGACATACCCTTTATGTTTTTCCTTTTTAGGATGGTTATGCAGGGGAAGACGAACGCTAAAATAATTCTACACGTGGAACCAGCCAACCCAAGGCCATTTCTGAGTTGAAATGATGGGTTAATTCAAGAATGTGGTATCTCAGATAGAAAGGATAAGAAAAGCATTTCATGTCTTCTGAACACAGGACAGACAGGCAGGTTAAAAAAAAAAGTTAACCAAGTAAAAAGCTCTTCTGATCCCAGATCACATATATATTGGTATTTCTAAAGTCCAATTCAACTACTTCATATTGTTAGGGCAATGACAGAACAAGGTACGTATCTTAGCCAATGCTCACATTTCAGGCTCTATTCACAGGTAATGAACCTGCAGCATTGCATATATTACATTTTTCCTCTTTTTTTGGATACGTTCTTGCATCCCATATTTTTCTTCTTTTAAAACAAAAATTTGCATTTATGGCCGTTTCCTCCAAACTCGGTGATGAATAACTATGCTGGTTTCTCTGCATTTCATGCTCTGCTTAACAAAAAATCTCGCTTTATTTTTCTTCAACCTTTCTTCGTCTTAGGGTTGCACTTTTAAAATAGCGGTAAACCCGAAGAAAATCATTTCTTTACAGCTCCTCTATATAAAAAAAAGAGAAGCTATGCCTTAAAAATAATTAAACTTAAAAGTTATAAATCAGCTTGTTCTCTAGTCTCCGTCTCAAGCCTCCGGAGGCTGCTTCAACCGCTATCTCACCGTCGAATACGCTTCTTATATTTTTGGGACAAAAGGCATTTTTATTACAGTAATTTATCACAGAAATAAAAGAGGCTCTTCTGAAACACTGAATAATTTTGAAAGAAATATGTTTTTAAAATTAAAAATGCAGGATGTGTGCACACAAGGGTCTCCCGGGAGGCATTTCTGCAAGTACTGTAACTGCGCCGATAGTTTTAATGCGGTCGCCTTCCATTATTTAAAGTGTGATTGTATTTCTCCTGCTCGCAGCTTTGTCAGCTATAAATAAAAAATAAGGGTTGAATTGTATTGAGTATCAGTAAGCACCTCCATTATTGATAGTTAATGTGACTTTGAAAGAATATGGCATAAGCTTTATTTTGATCTTAAACCCTTTTGGCTGCAATGTGGGAAGGAAACGCTGATTGTTGGAATCAGAAGGCGTCTTCATCCCTTGTTCTTTAGAGTCTTCAGGTGAAACACACTTAACCTGCGCGGTGATATAGAACATCTAAAAAATATTAAGCTGTATGAGTAGTACAAACATCTATTGTTCCTTGAGACCACACGGCCGATCTACTTGTTCCAGACATGGCTGTCAACTTGATTTTTTCTTTTCTTCTTTTTAGACACAAAAAATCATATTATTTTTATTGAAAAAAAAAAATTAATTGAAAATCATAAAGACCATTAGTAATATGTGATAATTTATCCTTTTAAGAATAATGTATCCTTTTAGATTTACCGCTCTTGTACTTAAAGGAAATTAGCAGCATCTACATAGAAATGTGAAGCAAGGATGATGACTTGACGTTGTCCATCTTTCTGGATAATTGTTATTATTTTTTAATGCATGTATTTGGGGCTAAAAATAATTTTTGCAATTGGGTTTCATTAGAAATTTTGCACCGTTTGACTTTTACAGGCTTTTTGTTTTCCTGCACATTAAACTTTGATGTGGTCTGTAGTAATAAATCTGCTGAGAGGAGCTCAGAAAAAGACAGAAAAAAGTTATAAACTTTTCCGTGATTTAATCCGACCGATCTCATAACTTTATGACCTTTGAAAATAAAAAATATGACAGAAGCTTTTATGAATTATGACTCTGTAAGCCTTCAAGTTACACAGTACTACATCTATAGTCTATGGATTTATATTGGAGCGATCATATGTTGGGTTTGGGGACAATGGGACAGTTTTTCTTTTCTTTTTTACTTAAATGCATGTATTTGGAGATAAAAATCATTTTTGCAATTGGGTTTCATTAGAAATTTTTCCCCGTTTGGCTTTTACAAGCTCTTTGTTTTCCTGCACATTCAACTTTGATGTGGTCTGTGGTAATAAATCAACTGAGAAAAGCTCAGAAAAAGACAAATAAAAGTTATAAACTAACTTAATCTCAATGACCTGATAACCTCATGAGTCATGAGCAGTGAAAATAAAAAATATGACAAAAGCTTTTATGTATTATGACTCTGTAAGCCTTCACGTTAGATCAGGGTCACACTTGCGAGTGTGATGCAGAGAAAATCCCACGAGTTTCTCTGCTTCAATACCTGGCACTGCTTCCAGCACTCGGACCGGAGTGTGCGGCTGCATAGAAATACATGCAGCCGCACACTCCAGTCCCGAGTGCACGCGGTAGTGCAGGTTATTGATGCGAGAGACTTGCGTGAGTTTCTCACATCACACTCGCAAGTGTGACCCTGATCTTACACAATACTACATCTACAGCCTATGGATTTACATTGGAGCTATCTTATGCCAGGTTTGGAGCCAATTTTACGTTTTTTTTTTTTACTTAAGCGCATATATTTGGGGCTTAAAATCATTTTTGCAATTGGGTTTAATTAGTTATTTTTGGCTTTTACAGGCTCTTTACTTTCCTTCACATTTGACCTTGATGTGGTCTGTGGTTATAAATCAGCTGAGAGGAGCTCAGAAAAAGGCAGATGAGAGTTAGGCTGGAGTCACACACAACATATAAAAAAAAAATTGGTCCGTTTTTCACGAACCAGAATCGCACAAATTTTTCATGTACAGTGATCCATATGTCATCTGATTGTCATGTGAGGATGTAATTTTTTCACATCTAAGCATCCATGTGACATCCGTATGGCATCCGTATGATGAGATTTTCTCGCTGGCTTGCAAAATGAACATATAATGGCGCCCAATGACAGGTTAAAACACAAATTAAAGAATAGATATATACACATAGAAAACATATATTTTGAACTTTTTCCCACTCTGTCAGTTTACCTCCGGTCCGCCGGGGACTCTACGCAGCCTCAGTGATGTCAGCGGTAGTCAGTGAGGCTGCGCGGAGTCCCCTGCTGACCGGAGGTGAAAATACCGCGGGAGCCCACGCAATTTTTTTCAACGAATTTACCAGTTAATTTAACACCTACGTGTCCCAAATTATACACTCATAGACTAATCTAATTATTAGTCAAAGGCATACAAAAAAATAAATTAAATTAAATGGTTTACTGATTGTAAACCATGTGTAATTTCATGTCGGGTTTTGGAATGATTTTACAGAAGCCAGCAATTGAATTAGCGGCTATTCTGCTATGTAGAACTCTATGAACTATATATATATATATATATATATATATATATATATACACAGTATATATACATATATGTGTGTCTCAATGACATGTGTATACATATATATATATATATATATATATATATATGTATTCTATGTGTCTATATCTATTCTTTCGTAAACATGTCAGTGTGATTTTACTGTATCTCAAAATGAATTGCCGACTTTTGTTAAAGGACACCGGTGCGTATTTCTCGCAAGTCTCACTTGTGGTCCGTGTGTAATCTCTTTTCTCGCACCCATAGACTTGCCTTGGCGAGTCTTGGCCGAGAATCGGTGACAGTCGTCGCATGCTGCGATTTTCTCAGCCCGTTTAAAACGGGCGAGAAAAAAATCAGATGATGGGAGCTGCCCCAAAGATTAACATTGGTCCGAGTGCTATGCGATTTTTTATCACATAGCACTTGTCCGTTTTTCTTGCTAGTGTGATGACGGCCTTAGAAACTCTCTCATTGGACAATCAAAATGAGCACTCTGACAGATTTTTAGATCACTCATTCTGAAGCCAGCAATAGGCAGTGCAGCACCAAGGCTATAAAGGGCAATATATTTAATGAAACCCAATAACAAAAGTGATTTGAAGCCCCAAATACATGTATTTATGTAAATAAAAATTAAATAAAATGGCATATAAAGGAACAACTTATTTAATCTATGCTAGCCCCTCCAGCATTAAAGAAAAGAAGAAAAATAAACATATTATTTTTCCAGACACTTAGAAAAAAATCCCTATATTACTGACTAATGTGCGGACAGTTGGTAGACCATATTTTTCAAAATCAATTCAGTTTTACAAATAATTAGGTTTTTATACTTACAATATTTTTTGCAGGTGGCCAAAACGTTATTAACCGTCATACAACACAATACTCATAATAAGGCCTCATTCACATGTCTTTTTTCCCCTCATATGGGTTCTGGATTCAATTTTGGTCCATGTGTCAATTTCAACAACCCGTATACTATCCAGTTTTCCTGTAGGAAAAAATTGAGATTTTTCAAAGCTTCTCCTATTAACTATAGTACTCTGGTGATATGTATGGTTTTTTCCTATTAGCTGGAATTATCAATTTTAAACTATAAATTGGATCAAAAATGGACTTGTAGGAACAACAATCCTATAGACTATAATGGTAACATGTCCAATCCTTGAATAGATCATGTACTCACATGTCAAACAAGGGACATCTGAATGGTGCCTGATACAGACTTTTAAAGCTCCGAGTAGTAATAATGCTAAAATTGTATGGGGGACTTAAAACGTTCATGTCAAAGACATTTCCTTACCATTATTTAACATGGCTTGTGCATATTCCGGTCTTTTCTGTCGTGACATATGGATATGAAACCTGGATGATAAAGAAACAAGACAGAAGAAGAATTGATGCCTTCGAAATGTGGTGCTGGAGAGGGATATTATCAACACCATGGATGGCAAGAAGAACAAACAAATCAGGCCAGACAAGTCACTCGAAGCAAGCATCACCAAGCTACAATTTGTCTAATTTGGACACACCACTCAAAGAGAGCAATAAATGGAGAAGGACACCATGGTCAAAAGAATAGAAGGAACAAGGTGGAGAAGAAGACCAGCAACCCAATGGCTTGATACTATCAAGATGACGGTGGAGAAGACCCTGGTGGATCTATCTAGGCTTGCACAAGGTTGACCTTCCTATAGAGCGTTCATCAAGTCGCCATGGCTGGAGATCAAGCAGAAGGCCATTAATACTAATAATTTAACAGCAGTTGAATGCTACATCCACATTTGTGGTCTACAGATCAATGATGATTAGCCACTAATTATATGTCAAGGTGCAGTTGAGCTTGAGGTTTTATTTGGAGCGAACTATGGTGATTTCATAGAGTTGAGCAAATGGATTTCCCCTGGTTCGGTGGCCACTGGACTGGAGCCCTGTGAATCACCTCCTACTTGCATGACATGGCTCTTCTTTGATTACCAGACCTGATAGGAGCAACATTGAGTACATCATGCTACACTAATGATGTCTTGCCAACCTTGCGAATAAAAGCAGGAATGCCAGCAGATAGGAGGCATTTCACAGACCTCCTATCCAGCGTCCATGGACTTCAGACCTGGCCACTATAACTCGATTTGCTCATTTCTAGTTATCTTTGGTTTGTTGGGTTTCGGGGAAAAAAATCTTGACTTCATAACATTTTCCTATGTTCTCAGCAATCCCGATTGCAAGCAAAATCACTTAGTAATTTCCAAGTCTGCTTTGTGCATGAATATACCTAAAACAACTCAAAAATCTCTGTCTATGTGTCGATAGCATTAGTCTGTTTCTGGGCAATGCACAAGGTCACCTGATTTGGAATCTGTTGGTCGCTAGTGCAAAAAAACCCCAAACTTTTAACTATAAGTATTTTAAAGATCCACTAAATCCATCTATGTACTTTGCTTGGCAACTGCTTGCATCAATATAAAATGTTGGAGGAAGATCAGAGGTAACGTAGAGCCGACTGGTTGCTATGAGGCTTCAAGAAACTTGTTCTATCCATGCCCAACTTGTTTAGCCTTTATTACCGAGTATACAAAATGAGATTTTCTTAGGGTTACAACCTTGTCCAGGGCATCCTGAAAGGTTACTGAGTCCGGCCCAACTTTCTTATTTACATCATGTAATTAAAGACATAAACTTTGTGCAATGTCTACAAGGCAAGTGAGTAATTGGGAACAGTGTGCGCGGTGGCTTCAGCACCATGGACAGCGAAGCAAGAACCACAAGCTAAGATTATAATATATGGCAGAAGCAAATAGAATATAAAAAAATATATTATCATGTTTAACCATTTCCAGTGCAAATATGTTCACAAAGCGAATAATAATAAATAACACACACAATGTAATAAGGTACATAACAACCTAAAACAAACAAATAACAGCTAACGGTTGGGTTCATTGAAAATAAGGATTTCTCGCTGCTGGAAGGGAAAAGACAGCAAGTTTTATGGGCTTCCATGCCACCTCAGCAGTGCCACAGGCTGATCGCCTCCATGCCACGCCGCATTGATGCAGTAATTGATGCAAAAGGCGCCCCGACCAAGTACTGAGTGCATTTACTGAACATACATTTCAGTAGGCCAACATTTCAGATTATAAAATTATTTTTTCAAGCTGGTGTTATAAAGTATTCTAATATACTGAGATAATGAATTTGGGTTTTCATTGGCTGTAAGCCATAATCATCAACATTAACAGAAATAAACCCGGGAAATAGATCACTGTTTGTAATGAATCTATATAATATGTGAGTTTCACTTTTTGTATTGAAGAACTGAAATAAATGAACTTTTTGATGATATTCTAATTTTGTGAGATGCACCTGTAAATATAAAAGAACCTAGACACGTTTGGTGTCTATGAACTGGTAATGACCTGGAAAATCATAGTGGCAGGTCAGTTTTAGCATTTAGTGAATATGGTAAAACAAAAACCCCCCAAAACAACTGTGGAATTGCACTTTTTTTTACAATTTCACCGCACTTGGATTTTTTTCCCGTTTTCCAGTACACAATATGTTAAAACCAATGGTGTAGTTCAAAAGTACAACTCATCCCACGAAAAAGCAAGCCCTCACATGGCCATATTGACATGAAAATAAAAAAGTTATTGCTCTGGGAAGAAGGAGAGCAAAAAACAAAAATGAAAATACCTCTGGTCATGAAGGGATTAATAGAACTAATAAAACTACCATTATTAAACCTGTAATGTAGACCAATGACACACATATCTGCACCAAAAAGCAGTAATAATGCACCAAAATCTACTTCATGTAAGCAGCCTGCAGAGAAAAAAATGCAGCAAAAACTCAATGTGTGAACATAGCCTTAGGTCAGTTTCATGCTGCATTAAATGGGAAATAAACAAACAAACAAGCAAACTTTTCTTAACTCCCCCTCCCCGGTCCAGCACTGAGTCTGTGGGTAATTGTCTGCAGCACTGATGTGACGTCAATTCTGCTGCAACCATCCACTGAGCTCAGCAGCCACTAAGCTCACTGATTGGATGTAGATTTGGAGATGCAGCTCGGGACCTGGGGAAGGGGAGTAAAGACAAGAGGTTTTTGTTTTTACACTAGACTGCCACAGGGGGACAGAGGTTTTTCAAAACCCCTTTGTCAACATAATACAAGTGCAGACCTCCCAGCTATACAGACCATCCACTATGTAAATCAGGTCATTATCGAATGATGTAAAGAAAGTGTTAAACGTTTATACATATTTCATTGTGAATATCAATAATACTGAGACTTAAATACAATCAAGACAGTTAAATCCAATTCCTTGTATCTGGCTGTCAGAATGGACAAAGTTTGCCTTCCATTAGTAGATTAATGGCTGCCAAGGGCCCAGTAGTAACATTGACTCTACAGCCCACTCTACAGTTATAATCAAGTATTGCGTCTCATTTGCAAGTTTACCTTTGCTTCTAAATAATAATAAACTGGGTAGTTTCTTAAATAGATGATTAGATGCTGTAAGAAAATAATCAAATGGGCTGTGTCAACTGCTCTGTACATAGGAGGGTCATGGGGTTCATTCTTGCAGAGTGGCCTACCGGGGAATACAACTGTTCTCCAGTGGACCAGTCGAAGACTGCATAGGTATATTAACCCCTTAACCCCATAGATATTTTAGTTTTTGCATTTTTGTTTTTTGCTCCCCTTCTTCTCAGAGCCATAACTTTTTTACTTTTCCGTCAATATGGCCATGTGAGGGCATTTTTTTTTTTGTGGGACAAGTTGTACTTTTGAATGACACCATTGGTTTTACAATATCATGTACTGGAAAACAGAAAAGAAAATCCAAGTGCGGTGAAATTGTAAAAAAAAAAAAGTGCAATCCCACAGTTGTTTATTTTTTTTACCATGTTCACTAAATTCTAAACCGACCCTCCATTATGATTCTCCAGGTCATTATGAGTTCATAGACACCAAACATGTCTAGGTTCTTTTTTATCTAAGTGGTGAAAAAAATTCCAAAGTTTATTTTTAAAAAAATTGTGCCATATTCCAATACCGGTAGCGTCTCCATTTTTCGTGATCTCGGGTTGGGGGAGGGCGAATTCTTTGCGTGACAAGCTGACGTTTTTAATGATACAATTTTGGTGCAGATACGAACTTTTCATTGCCTTTTATTGCAATATTGTGGCGACCAAAAAAAAAACGAATTCTGGCGTTTTGACATTTTTCTTGTTACAACGTTTTATGATCGGGTTAACTCTTTTTTTTTTTTTATTGATAGATCGGGCGATTCTGAACTCGGCGATGCCAGTTTTGTGGGGTGATTTGAATTTTTATATATTTTTATTTTTAAAATATTTTAAAAACTTGCCTGAACGTAGCTGAATTACTCACTTGCTATGAGCTCCAACCACCGGGCGGCGCTCATAGCAATTCGGCAGTGACAACCATAGAGGTCTGCTGGAGACCTCTGGTTGTCATACCAACCCATCGGTTACCTGTGATCACGTGACTGGGTCACTGATGGGCGTGATTTCCGGCGTGCTTGCCGGAATCGCAAGTTAAATGCTGCTGTGATTTACTCCTGGTGTCGAAATGGGGTTAAATATAATAGCCATGGTCTGACACATTGCATACAGTATAGTAACTGCTGAAAGAGGTTAGTAGATGGAGCTAGACAGCTCAATTTTGTTTTTAATGGCCTTCAGCTCAATTTTGAGCCATGGTGACTTAATGGATGAATAATGTCTAGGAAGATTGATTTTGTGCAAGCCTAGATAGGTCCACCAAGGTCTTCTCTGCCATTATCTTGGGTTGCAGTCTTCCTCTTCACCTTGTTCCTTCTACTCTTCCATCCATGATGTCCTTCTCTAGTGATCGCTCTCCTCGTATGATGTGTCCAAAGTAGACAAGTCGTAGCTTGGTAACATATCAATGATAAGTCGACATTAGTAATGGAGTTAGTGTGAATTGATTTCCACTGGCCACAACCTTAGTCTGCAGGGCAGGATGGGAGTCCCGACTATCACCTCTTACCTGATGGCATCCGCGTCTCCTCTTTTGATTAGCCGGCATGGCACAATGTTTCACAGTCATCATTTTTCAATAATGACATTGCACCAGGGCGGAAGATACCGACAGGTTATGGATGGTACTCAGGGCTTTCGCAACGAATTTCTGATGTGGCCAATGGACCAGGTTCTGCTAATTAATTCACGCCTACCTAATTCACCACCTGTGGATTTATCATTGATGGGCAGCGATTGAGAGGTCTGGCTATATATACGTACTTCCTCAGAACACTCTAAGGTAACGATTACTATATATAATAGATGGGAGGTCTGCACTTGTATTATACTTTACAAAGGTTTGCTTTAAATGGAAGGAGTCAGCAATCCCCCAAATCTGAAATTAAACCATTTATAGATTCATATACAGGACTGATCCTCATTAACTGTCTGCAGTGGGCCGTTCGCTACAAACAGGATCGCACTGCAGTGGGCCGCTCGTTGCAAACAGGATCGCAATGCAGTGGGTGGCCACTGCAAACAGGACTGGGGGATCAGACGTGCTCACACACACTGACACTGTATGAGCTCTCAGCTCCTGCAATATCCGTACGTTTAGGGCTGAGGATTCAGTACAGGCAATGCTCCTTAGACCAAGGTGAAGAGCAGAGGATGGTAATTGGGAGGATCTGAAGCTTAACTACAATAAATGCAGGGGCTGCAATCACACCCTAGCCCTGGAGCCTAAGGGCCCCAAAATCTCTTTTGCCTGTATGAAAAGACCAACACTATTAAAGACTTGTAAAAACTGGAGGCCCTGTGGGAATTTTTGCCTTGGGACCCATGAGCTTCACGTTATGCTACTAGGTAGGGTGGAATTGTAAGAGGGTGAAGAGGAAGAAGAGCCATAATGTGTTTACCTCTCCTGCTTCATGTCCAGAACCACATAGCCGGGCAGCAGGGTTGCCGGGGGAAGGCTTTCTGATCTGGACCGACTGCACCATGTGACTGTAAGGGGCAGTGAGGGAAGAGAAGGGGCAGTGGACCGGAAGCTGTGCAGGCTGAGGGCGTGAAAGCAGAGCATGCCAGAGACAGAGCAGCACGCGTCAGGTAGAAAGCAGGCTGCAGCACCACACTCTAGGAGAGAGAGAACTCCCCGTCAGAGGACTGGGACTGAAGGACAAGATATAGAAAACGCTGTCTGTGAGTACGTGGACTCAGTAGCCTCCGTGACCAGAGGAGGCTTTCCTCCTGACAGTGCAGAGACAGTGACCCGAGCACGCAGCCCGATGCCCGCTGTGACAGGCGAGAGCCCCTGAGTGTGGCAGAGAGACTTCCCAGTGTGCGCAGCTTCGTCCCTGCGGAAAGACAGATGGTGTGTTTTACAGAGACTCAGAGCAGGGGAGACTCAGGTCCGCAGCATCTCCAAGCTCTATCCTTTAACTCCTGAGGTTCCAGCTTCATCAGAGGACAGACCACAGAGACTGCAAGCGCCACTGTTGTCGGTACCAACGTGGGAGAACGAGACCCTGTAATCAAGCTTTACCCGGACTGATAAGTTACAAGAATTCCAGTTTAACCGTTTCAACTCTGCATAACTGTTTAAATAGCTTTCCCTAGCCTTTTTACTGTTTTACAGTTTACTCTGTCACTTAGAGTTGAGCGACTTTGCCTTTTTTTGGGTCGAGTCGGGTTTCATGAAACCCGACTTTCGCAAAAGTCGGGTTGAACGAAATCGGCCGATTTTTGTGAAAAGTCGAAGGCCGACTGAAACACGAAACCCAATGCAAGTCAATGGGGAAGAAAAGTCGGCAGTAAGTGGAGGACAGGAAACATACCTATAGTGCCCTTTTGAATGCCAAAAACATCAAATCTTATTACTGAAGCTTTTCAACCTTAATTTACTTCATAATACTAGTTACGCACTGAAAAATGGGGGTTATTTGGCTAAATTTGTGGGGGGGTAGGGCTGGCTCCAGGTTTTCATGTGCCCTGGGCCAAAGAGCGCCCCTTTAGCACATACCACAACTCATGATGCTCCGATACGGCAGAGAAATAGCAGTATAATACAATGAAAAATACTTTACTTTTTACATCTCATGATTGATATCCATTTTAAATTCTCCAATAGCTACAAAACAGTATCTTACTCCATACAGTATTATGGCCACCGCATAGTGTGCTATACAGAGTAATGAGGCCCATATATTTCACCATACAGAATCACTGGTCCCATATAATGTTTGAAACAGTATATGATGAGCTCCAAATAATGCTCCAGTATATGTTGGTCCCCAGGGATGAAGCTGCACTGTCTTATGGGCCCAAATAATGCTCTATATATAATGGGCCCCATTTCTAATGCTCTAGTGTATAATGGGCCCTGTAAATGCTGCTCCAGTGTCTGATGTCCACCTTTGGAATGCTCCAGTGTATGGTGGGCCCCATATATCAATCTCCAGAGTGTAGTGTTCCCCAAAAATTGCTGTCCCAACATTGAAAACAATTAAATAAGTCTCCTCAAATAAGTCTCCTCGCTAGGGAATCCCTGTACTAGTCTGGGTGTACAGACGTGATGTCATTGCGCTCTCTGATCAGAATATCACTGTCAGGAAACGCGGAAGACGTCATGGCGGTGGAGCAGGGAGAGGTAAGTATTTCAACTTTGCAAGTGCTGTGATCCAGAGCAAGCAGGGGGGGCCCACTCATTGGCGACGGCCCTGGCACAGGGCCCCTCATAGTACGGCGGTGTGCCTGACGGCGGGTGGGCCGAACCTGCACTTTCAGCTGCACCTTCCTTTTTGTCACCGTGTAACGTGGTACAGTATATGGGAAGAGTAACCTGAGTTTCATCTGGGTCACATTCAGGCTGTGTAGAGTGCGAGGGGAATGTAGTGGTCTGGGTCAATGTATCAGCAGAATCATCTAGCATTGGCTGGGCCTCAGTGCACTTGTGGCGCCCCCAGGAGTACGGTCGCCACAGTGGCATTACCTTCCTCCTAGGGAGTGTGATGTCATGCTTGGGAGCAACGAAGGATCTCTCTAGCAGTTAAAGCAACACACAACACATTTCCCACTCCAGGCCAGCAGGGAGACCTCTGAACCTGACTGCTGAGGAGCTGCTGTCTGTGGTCGGGAGGAGGTAAGTTAGGGCAGTCTGTGAAGGGAAGGGGAAGTGTGTGGACGTGAGAAGGGGAGCTGGAGGATGAGCAGAGTTAAGGCTCACTCCTAGCTTGAGTGCATGGTCCGGATTCCAGTCTCCGAGTTTGTAGGGACACTGATGTTCCTGCAGCAGTAACCGGAGGAAGTAGCAGCTGTAAATGCTCTGTACCCAACTAAGGCTCGGAGGCCCCAGCAGCGACATGTGGGAGCCAGAAGGAAAAGACTACGGCTGCCTGCCATACGAGAAAGTTCCAAGAGAGAGTCAACAGGGGGAACTTCATTGAACTCAGCACTGCGAGTACCTCAGATAAGCGCTAGAATGGAGGCCACACTACCTATCTGCAGAGAGAGAATTCCAAATTGGCTTCCAGGCTGACCAACTCCTTCTCCATCTGTACTCTGGGTCCTGGACGGCACTTACCAAGTACAGGTAAAGGAACTGCACGACTGTGTCTGTCCTCTTTCTCCTGCGTCTGGCGCACGGCACTGCTACATCCTGCACTGCACACAATCTACCAACTCTTTCATGTGCCCTGCGACAATGGCCATACCTGTGCAGGGCTTCTACATCTTAGCTGCACCACAACTTCTGTCCCAGAGAAGCGCCACTGCAGCGCTGGTCAATCTACTCAGAAACCACAGGTGGCGTCACGTATCATTCACCTATAAACGTAATTCACACCTTTGCATGGAGGCCCAGGGCCACGGAACGGGTCACCACCACTGTGACACATCCCAGGGAGACACCGTCCCGGTACCGATTAGCCCCACTGCCCTGCCTGGCCACCCACACTCCATGTCAGATTCATCTTGGACTGGGGAATTCACGATTTGACTTGATAACCCATGCATGGTATGATAGAAAGAGCTACATGGACTAATGTGAAGTGTGGCCTGCTGCATCATTCACTTTGGGTGGGGGTGCAGGAGACAAGGAAAGGGGTTCTTCCTGACCAGGAGCCATCACTTGACGACTCAGTGCTTGCATTTTTTGAAACTTCAGAAGAGGAGGGCATATTTGCTGGAGTCTGTTTCTGCAATGTAAGCCCAAACCAGTTCCTCATGCTCCGGCTTTAAAAACGGTTAACCTACTCCCAGAAAAGGTAGCCTTCCAGGCGTTCTGTAGACAGACAATGATGCAGGCTCAACACCTCCTGCCTTAGCTGCTAAGTTCTCAGGCCCAGTATGGATTCTACAAGATTTGAGAAAGATGATAAAGGGTACAGTTTCACCGGATAACACATATATATGTTGCATAGTTTACACATTAAAAACCTATGTGTATCGATCAGGAGGCAGGCTCAGACGGTCTCAGGCCCAGTATGGATTAGACCAGATTGTACAAAGTTGAGATAGGGTACATTATCACTGGATAGCAGGTATATAGAGCATAGTTTAACCATTTAAAATCTCCGTGTTCTCTTCATGGATTACACAACAATCTAAAAACTAGAAAAAAGGAAACATATTTCAAGCGTACACCATGATACACTTTTGGTGGTATTTTTAAATCTTCATTTATATTTCTGTCTCAGTAAGACAGCCCAGACTCTCTGCAATAGGAAATTAGATGCATACAATTATTTACGTAAAGTCTAGTGATTGCAGAAATCTACGAATTACTATTCATGGGAACAACTTCCGTCACAATTATCAGAGACGATGCTGACCCTCAATTAATTAGTGTGTGGACACAGCAAAAACCTTTCTTTGTGAAGAAAGTGTTGCTGTATCGCAGTACCGTTGATCCCATCGCCGTTACTCATATCCATCCATCCAATTTTGATCACAGGGAGAGATGTAAACATGGTGCTCACTGCCTATCATGATCTGTCACGTAACTTTGGAGTGCAAAACACAGAAGCCACAGGCCGTAGGCGATTCAATTGGATTGGCATGAGAGGGAGGGCACATTTAAAAATGTGCGCTGGAATGTCACACGTCTGTGGGTAGGAAAACTGTTAAAGCTGATGAGAGACCACCACTGCATCTAATTGTGAGTCGACGTCCATAAGAAATGGAAGCCATTGATCATCTGAAGCTGGATCCCGGCCAGCGGGACAGGGCATACCTACTTCTTAACCATCATCTTCTATCAGTTCACCAAATTTGAAGTGCCAGTCCCAGTGATGGATTTGACAGCCTAGACTACACAGCGGAGGAGCAGGGAGAGGTAAACATTGCAAATGCTGGGGCCCTGCCCAAGCAAGGGGGACCCACTCATGGGCATCGGCACTGGCACTGGCCCCTCATAGTACGGCAGTGTGTCTGATGGCGGGTGTGCACCACCACCGTCAGAGACACTTGATTCCACTATGAGGGACCCTGTGCCAGTGCCCGCACCCACGAGTCGGCCCACCCACCTGTCCAGGGCAATGGCACTCGCACGGTTGCGTGCGCTCGGTGGTGACCCTAGCCATTAGGGGGAGGAGGCTGCCCAGTTAGGGAGGTTTACAAAATGGCATATGTTGATGTGGGACATTCACCTGCTGCTAAAGGCGAAATTGGTCAAGTCCCAGGAACAGACAGACCAAAGAAAACAATTTTTCTGGCAACCTATGTGTTATCAGGGTAAGGCGGGACAAAATCCTTGGAAACCCATGCATGGTTCATTTTAATGAAGGTTAGATCATCCACATTTTGGGTCAACAGACGGGTCCTTTTTTCTGTCAGTATTGATCCAGCAGCACTGAAGACTCTTTCCAATAGCACACTTGCAGCTTGGCATGCGAGCTCCTGTAAGGCATATTGTGCCAATTCAGGCCAGGTGTCCAGTTTAGCTGCCCAATAGTCAAATGGGAATGACCTGTGAGGGAGAACATCGATATGGGAGGAAAAGTAGTTTGTAACCATGCTTGACAAGTGCTGTCTCCTGTCACTTTCAATCGATGCAGTATTACCAGTCGTGTGAGCAGGACTTGAAAAATCAGTCCACAACATGGTCATGAAACCCCTGTCTCCAACGCCACTTCTGATGTGTCCACCACCAACACCGCTTCCAAGTTGCCCCCGGCCCCTACGGCTCGTGTGAGAACCATCACCGCTGCTGTGTGCTGGGAATGCCTCAACCAACCGGTTTACCAGAGTAGCTTGTTTGTTAGCCAATATTAGGTCAAGGTTCTCCTGTGGCATGATGTTTTGGAATTTGCCTTTATAGCATGGATCCAGGATGCTGGCCAACCAGTAGTTATCATCGTTCATCATTTTTGCATTGTGGGGGTCCCTTTTTAGGATCTGCAAGGCATAATCTGACATGTGGGCCAATGTTCCCGGTGTCAATGATGCACTGCGATTGCTGGGTGGAGGAGCACTTTCTGGCAAATCCACATCCCTCTAATCACGCACAAACCCTGTACCAGACCTTGCAAAGCCAACATTTTCTCTTGCCCCATGAGAAGCATCCTCCTCCCCTAAATAATCATCCCCATCATCATCCTCCTCCTCTTCCTCTTCTTCCTCCACCTCGTCCACGACAGTTCCCTCACCAGACAATGGCTGACTGTCATCAAGGCTTCCCTCCTCCTCTTCCTCCTCATCATCAACCTTGGCTGCAGACGCCTGCTCCTTAATGTGCGTCAAAGTTTGCATGAGCAGACGCATAAGTGGGATGCTCATGCTTAAGATGGCGTCGTCTGAGCTTACCAGCCGTGTGCATTCTTCAAAACACTGAAGGACTTTACAGAGGTCTTTCAGCTTCGACCACTGCACACCTGTCAACTCCATGTCTGCCCTCAAAATTCCTGCCCTTGTATCCTCCCACAAATGCATTACGGCCTGCCTTTGTTCGCACAGCCGCTCCACCATGTGCAGGGTGGAGTTCCACCTTGTTGCAACGTCGATAATTAGGCGGTGCTTGGGAAGGTGGAGCAATCGCTGCAGCTTCTGCATACGACTGGAGTGTACCGGCGACCGGCGGATGTGCAAGCACAGTCTTCGAACCTTAAGGAGCAGGCCTGTTAAATCCGGATAATTAGTGAGGAAGCACTGCACCACCAGGTTCAAGGTGTGAGCCAAGCAAGGTATGTGTCTGAGTTTTGAAAGGGCTATGGCTGCCTCAAAATTCCGGCCGTTATCACTAACTACCTTGCCTGCCTCAAGATGTAGACTGCCCAGCCATGACTCAGTTTGTCGCTGAAAGTAGTCGGCCAGTACCTCTGCGGTGTGTCTGTCGCCCAAACACATAATCTGCAACACAGCCTGCTGATGCTTTCCACTAGCTGATCGATAGGGGGACACCTCGTTTGCAACACTGTCAACTGCGGATGCAGTGCTCGTGCGACTGCGCTCTGTGGACCAGCTTTTGCTTCTGGAGGAGGAGGGTCGAACGCCTACAGCCCACTGTTTCCTATACCGTGGGCTAGGCAGCACTGTGCCACCAGTGCTGTCCCCTGTGGACCCTGCATCCACCACATTAACCCAGTGCGCAGTGATGGACATGTAACGGCCTTGGCCATGCCTACTGGACCATGCATCAGTTGTGAGATGCACCTTTCCACTCACTGACAGCTTGAGTGCATGGACAATGCGGTCTTTCACATGAAGGTGGAGGGCTAGGATGGCTTTGCAAGAAAAGAAGTGGCGACAGGGTAGTTCATAGCGTGGAACTGCGTAGGCCATTAGTTCGTGGAAAGCTGCGCTTTCAACCAACCGATAGGGCATCATCTCTAACGAGATTAGTTTGGCAATGTGGGTGTTCAAAGCCAGTGTACGCGGATGAGAGGATGAGTACTTTTTTGTCCTACTCATAGTCTCTGGTAGGGTGAGCTGGACTTGAGAGCTGGATATGGTGGAAGTAGCGGTGGACATGGCGGACTGAGAGATGGTTGATGATGGTGATGGAGTTGGTGTTCTTTCTGATGGCCTAGATTCAGTCTTTCGTTGCAATAACAGTGTGATTCCCTGAATGATTTGCGACGACAACTCAACATTTGCTACAGGTGGTGTTCTAACCGGTGGACTTACAGTGGGGGAAACAAGGTTGCGTTGCTGACTACCTTTTTTGGGAGCAGTAGCACACGTGGTACGTGAGTTTTGGTAGTCCATCCTCGCTTGCAAGTGCATGGTGGTTAAATGTCTTAGCATGCAACTGGTATTCAAATTTCTCAGATTTTTCCCTCGGCTAAAGGTCTTTGCGCACTTCTTACAGATTACCTTTGCCTGATCATTAGGATTTTGTTCAAAAAAGTGCCACACTGCACTCTTCCTACTAGGGAAGACAGTTTGAGGCCAAGCTGTCCTGCAATTGTTTGGGTTTTTGTAACCCGTTTTTGGACTGCTCCGGGCCTGCCAGATAACAACTATTGCGATGTCGATGCCCGCTGCGGATGCCCCTCCTCCTCTTCTGAGCTATTGGCAGTGGCACACTCTACCCCCAATGGATGCCAATCTGGGTCAACAACTGGGTCATCCATCACCTCCTCTTCAATGTAATGTGCACCTTCCTCTGTGTCACCGTGTATGGTGGTATAGTATGCGGGAGGGGGCAACTGAGTTTCATCAGGGTCAGATTCTGGCTCAGTACACTGCGAGGACAATGTAGTGCTCTGAGTGAATGTGCCAGCAGATAAATCTAGCAGTGGTTGTGCATCAGTGCACTCCATGTCAGATTCATCTTGGCCTGGGTAATTCACGATTTGACTTGATAACCCAGGCATGGTATGTGAAAACAGCTCCATGGAGTAATCTGTAGTCTGGCCTACCGCATCCTTCAATTTTGGTAGGGGTGAAGGACACAAGGAAAGGTGTGGTTCATGACCATGAGCCTCCAATGACGACTCAGTGCTTTTATTTTTTAAAACTTCAGAAGAGGAGGCGATAGAGCTGGAGGCTGAGTCAGCAATGTAAGCCAAAACTTGTTCTTGAAGCTCCTGCTTTAGAAGCGGTTTACCTACTCCCAGAAAAGGGAGCCTTCGAGGCCTTGTGGAGCCAGATGATGACGCAGCCTCAACACCTCCAGTATTAGGTGCTATTTTGCTTTTACCACTACCAGCAGATCCACCACCAACACCAACACCATCATTACCAGCTGCCAACCCCCGCCCACTTCCACGGACTCTTCCACCACACTTCCTCATTTTTTGGAAAAATTTACCCAAATTTACACCAACTCTCTGGTACTGTAAAACAAGGTACAAGGTGTACATAGTACTGTGTAGAATTGGAATGTCTCTACACTTCAGGACACTGTGGGATTCAGTCAGGCCCTGTTTATTTAACATCGCAATATGACAGGCAGATTCTCTATGCTGTTAGAAAGGTGTATAGAGGACTTTGTAGAAATGGAATGTCTCTACACTTCAGGACACTGTGGGATTCAGTCAGGCCCTGTTTATTTAACACCACAATATGACAGGCAGATTCTCTATGCTGTTAGAAGGGTGTATAGAGGACTGTGTAGAATTGGAATGTCTCTACACTTCAGGACACTGTGGGATTCAGTCAGGCCCTGTTTATTTAACACCGCAATATGACAGGCAGATTGTCTATGCTGTTAGAAGGGTGTATAGAGGACTGTGGAGAATTGGAATGTCTCTACACTTCAGGACACTGTGGGATTCAGTCAGGCCCTGTTTATTTAACACCGCAAGATGACAGGCAGATTCTCTATGCTGTTAGAAAGGTGTATAGAGGACTGTGGAGAATTGGAATGTCTCTACACTTCAGGACACTGTGGGATTCAGTCAGGCCCTGTTTATTTAACACTGCAATGTGACCAGCAGAAATTGCCTAGTGTATGACAAACTACAAGGTGTATATAGAATTGGGCAGAACTGGAATCTCCCTACAGTGTAGGTCTGTAAGAACGGAACAACTCCTCGACTTATCCTTACAGAGTCACACACAGATAGCTTCACTGTGGCCGTGATAACAGCCGTTACACGGTACTGAGAGAGGAGCGTGCACGTACACCACTGTCCAGTGTATGCAAAATTGTCAAGCTCCGTGTTTTAGTATACGGACTGACACACTGTCTCTCTATAGTTTTGAATGTAATCAAACAGCAAATATACTAAACTGTTTGAAAACCTGACAAAACTATAAGGTGGAGGTCTGTAAGAACGGAACAACTCCTCGACTTATCCTTACAGAGTCACACACAGATAGCTTCACTGTGGCCGTGATAACAGCCGTTACACGGTACTGAGAGAGGAGCGTGCACGTACACCACTGTCCAGTGTATGTAAAATTGTCAAGCTCCGTGTTTTAGTATACGGACTGACACACGCTGTCTCTCTACAGTTTTGAATGTAATCAAACAGCAAATATACTAAACTGTTTGAAAACCAGACAAAACTATGAGGTGGAGGTCTGTAAGAACGGAACAACTCCTTGACTTATCCTTACAGAGTGACACACAGATAGCTTCACTGTGGCCGTGATAACAGCCATTACACGGTACTGAGAGAGAAGCGTACACCACTGTACGGTGTGTGAAAAATGAACGCTCAGTAACTCACAAGGGCAAAACAATAAAATCTGGATTGCTTTGAAAAAAGCAGTTTGCTCAGCAGTGGGCACACAGCAATGCAGCTACCAAGTAGCCTTAAAAGGCAGCCTAATAACCAACAGAGCAGATGCTCCAAAATATAGCCTCCCCTTGCACTGCACAGTGACTGGTGTGTTGTACAGGCAAAATCAGTTTTTGGTATCTTCTTCCCTGCCTAACACTCTCCCTACAGAATCAGCAGCAGCTCTCCCTATTCTGAGATCAGCATGAGTAAGATGGCGGTCGGCGTTCCCACCCTTTTATACCCTCTGTGATGCCCCACAAAGCAAGCCAATCACTTCCATGCCCTTCTCCAAGATGGTGGTGACCGTTGCCTATGTCATCACGTTGCCCACAGTGTCCGTTCTTCCTGATTGGCTGCAAAAAGGGCGCTCGAGCATCTTTTGAAACGCGACTTTGGCGCTAAAGTCGCCGACCTCGTGGCCGACCTCACGCTAAGGTTGGGTTTCGTTTCATGAATCCCGACTTTGGCGAAAGTCGGCGACTTTTCAATTTTTTCGACTCGTTTCGCTCAACTCTACTGTCGCTTTTAACCCCCAATGCTTCTCCCTGCATGGAGCGTAAAGTCCCTGTAAATAAACCTTTAACTCTTGGTTTGTCTCGGTTCCGTGGCAACATGCTCAGCACCTGCAGTGTATTACAGAATGGGGCACAGAGCACATGGCCACACTAAGAGTGCCCCGAAGTCCTTCACTTACATATGTAATACAACTTTTTGCATGAAGCCAAATATGTAATATCTGTAGCACAAATAGTATAACACCCTGTAATGCTATTTGCCAGACATCATGCTGATGTTTTCTACAGCATCCATTGGAGATTTTCATCAGAAGTTATTTATCGGGGGCACGGTGGTTTAGTGGGTAGCCTGTTGCCTGAGAGCGCTGGGGTTTATTAACCTCAGAGTTTTACTTTACATGATCGCCTATGGAGTGTTTATCATACTTTTCTGGAGCTATCATTCTTTTATAACATCATACATTACAATGTTTTTCCATCACTTTCAAATTCTTTTGACACTTTTGTTTTCAAAATTCATTGATAAAGCCACATAGAATCCCTGCAGCAGCCTGCTCTGACCCCGTGTGCCGGCATATACTGCAAAACTATATTACAGCTATAAGCTCTAAAGCTAGGGAAAGAAGCAGAACAGTCTCTGCTGTTCCACATCTAATGGAGCTTGCCATTGTTTTCATATGCAACAAGGGTTATTGTTCTGCCTTCATACATGATGACACGGTGTACTGTGCACTCTAGAATACAGCATAAACCTCCTTCTATCTTCCAAAATAACAAAATAAGCATACTGTTCTCTGTAGTCTATCTTGTTTATTGGTGAAGAGTATAGAACATGCGGTAAAACTATAAATAATTCAAACAACATGGGTAAGTATTGGGCAGATGATCACACAGCTAACACAATTGCTGGAAGTATAGAGTGTTGTTATGAATGGGTCACTGAGGAGAAAAAAAACAAAACAAGCTAAGCCACAGAAAACCAGGGAAGTTGGTAACTATGCAGATTGCAGATCCCTAATCTTACCACACAACTAGCAGTAGCCGTGGAGCGTGCCTACGATGTTCCTAGACGCCTCGTCACGGCTGGAGGACTACATAAGCCTAAAGCAAGAAAAGGGAAAACTAATTGCCCCAGAGCAGACCCCAAAGGAATAGATAGCCCCCACACATGTATTGACGGTGAAACAAGATGAAGGCACAAACACAGGCAGGAAAATAGGCTGAGCAAATGATGGGGCCCAAACTAACTAGACAGGAAAGGAAAGGCAAGTCACTGTCTGCAACCTGCAAAAAACCCTACAAAAATAATGTCCAACACTTCTGATAGCAAAATTAACCCTGAAGTCACTAGACTTCTCCCACTATATCAGCACTCTGGAATATTCTGAGACAGAGCAAAAAGAGACCGAACTAGTAAGGGACAAAAAAACAATTGGCAAAATACTGATAAATAAGAGTGGAAATTCAGCTCAGCCCCCAGCCGGGGCTGGCAGACCACACAAAAAATTGAATAGACCAACAAAATCAAGTGTGAACATTAGCAGAAAAACTTAGCTTTAGATAACTGCAACAGAGCTGAAAACCAAGAGCTGACAAGCCAGAAGGAATCACCAGCAACTGAATAAGGCGTCGGCTGTCTTAAATCCAATCTGAGAATCCTGAGATCCAATCATCCTCCTCATTCACAGGTGGCAGATCTCCACCGATCAAACCAGTCGCACCACCTCCCGTCACCACCAGAGTGAATCCAGAAGGTGAACTCACAACTGGTGAGAATGAACTCACAACAGTACCCCCCCTTGAGGAGGGGTCACCGAACCCTCATCCACGCCACCAGGCCGATCAGGATGGGCCCGGTGAAAAGCACGAACCAATCTATTGGCATGAATATCGGAGGCAGAGACCCAAGAATTATCCTCCTGACCATAACCCTTCCATATGACCAAATACTGGAGTCTCAATCTAACCAAACGAGAATCCAATATTTTCTCTACCTCATATTCCACATTGCCTTCGACCAACACAGGGTCAGGAGGTGCTGCCATAGGAACCACTGGCTCAACAAACCTCTTCAACAGAGATTTGTGAAATACGTTATGGTTCTTGAACGTAACTGGAAGAGACAATCGAAACGAAACAGGATTAAGAATTTCCAAAATCTTATAAGGACCAATAAATCTTGGCTTAAATTTAGGAGATGAAACCTTCATAGGAATATTCTTAGACGACAACCAAACCATATCACCCACTTTAAACCGGGGACCAATGGTCCTATGCCGGTTGGAAAATCGCTGGGCCTTTTCCTGAGAAAGTGACAACTTATCCACCACTTGGTCTCATATCTGCTGCATTCTCTTAACCACAGTGTCCACACCTGGGCAGGACGAAGATTCCACTTGCCCTAAAGAGAACCGAGGATGAAACCCAAAATTTCAGAAAATGGGTGACATCAAAGTGGCAGAACTAGCGCTATTGTACAGCGCGAATTCGGCCAAGGGCAAAAATGAGACCCAATCATTCTGATCAGCAGATATAAAACATCTCAAATAAGACTCCAAGGTCTGGTTTGTTCTCTCAGTCTGTCCATTGGTCTGGGGATGAAACGCGGAGGAGAAGGACAACTGAATTCCCAGATTGGAACAAAAGGCTTTCCAGAATCTGGATGCAAATTGGACTCCTCTGTGGGACACAATGTTCTCAGGAATCCCATGTAACCGAACCACTTGTTGTAAAAACAAGGGCACCAACTCAGCAGAAGATGGCAACTTTGGGAGTGGTACAAGATGGACCATCTTCGAAAATCTATCACAAATCACCCAGATAACAGTCATTCTCTGAGAAACAGGAAGATGAGAAATAAAATCCATTGAGATATGGGTCCATGGCCTCTTGGGCACCGGCAAGGGCATCAACAACCCACTAGAACGAGAACAGGGTTTAGACCGGGAACAAGTCCCACAGGACTGTACAAAATTCCTGACGTCACGAGATAAGGCAGGCCACCAAAAGGACCGGCTCACCAACTCTCTGGTACCAAAAATACCTGGATGACCAGCCAATGCGGAGCAATGAATTTCAAACATCACTCTCTTTCTCCACTGGTCAGGAGCATACAATGTTCCCATAGGGCAACGCTCAGGTTTATCCTCCTGAAATTCCTCCAGGGTCTCAAATCTGGCAAATGGCAGAAAGAACTACCCCCTCACCTAGGATGGTAGTAGGCTCGGTCACACTAAGAGAATCGGCAAAGAAACACCTACAAAGGGCGTCTGCCTTAACATTCTTAATGCCCGGAAGAAAAGAGACCACAAAATTAAAACGCGTAAAAAACAAGGCCTGTCTAGGATTCAAGCGTTTGGCCGACTCCAGATAAATCAAATTCTTGTGATCGGTGAGGACCACAACTTGATATCTAGCTCCCTCCAACCAATGTCTCCACTCCTCAAATGCCCACTTCATGGCCAGCAATTCCTGATTCCCCACGTCATAGTTGCGTTCAGATAGGGAGAACTTTCGAGAAAAGAAGGCACAGGGATTCATCTTAGAAGTCACAGGGTCTTTTTGGGACAAAACAGCTCCTGCACCAATCTCAGAAGCATCTACCTCCACCTGAAATGGAAGTGAGACATCAGGTTGCCGTAAAACTGGAGCTGAAGTAAATCTCTGCTTAAGCTCCTGAAATGCTGAGATAGCCTCAGGAGACCAATTCAGCACATCAGCGCCCTTCTTGGTCAGATCAGTCAGTGGTTTGACAATACCAGAAAAATTACCTATAAATTTACGATAGAAATTAGCAAAACCCAAAAACTTCTGGAGGTCCTTCAAAGAAGTAGGCTGAACCCAATCATAAATGGCCTGCACCTTGGCCGGGTCCAATTCAATAGTTGATGGAGATAAGATAAATCCCAAAAATGAAATCCTCTGTACACCAAAGAGGCATTTAGATCCCTTAACAAACAGGGAATTATCTCTCAAAATCGGGAACACAGTCCGGACGTGTTCCACATGAGAATCCCAATCACTAGAAAAGATCAAAATATCATCCAAATAGATGATCAAAAACTTATCCACAAAGTCACGGAAAATATCATTCATAAAGGACTGGAAGACAGAAGGGGCATTAGTGAGCCCAAAAGGCATCACCAGGTACTCAAAATGTCCCTCCGGAGTATTAAACGCCGTCTTCCATTCATCCCTGTGCTTGATGCGAATAAGATTATACGCCCCCCTGAGATCAAGCTTAGTAAACCAGCAGGCACTCTTAACTCTGGAGAATAAATCAGACATCAGAGGTAACGGGTACTGATATTTAACCGTCATTTTGTCAAGGGAACGATAATCAATACACGGTCTTAATGAACCATCTTTCTTGGCCACAAAAAAAACCCAGTACCTAAAGGTGACGAGGATGGTCTAATATGACCCTTCTCCAATGACTCCTTAATATAGGATCGCATAGCAGCATGTTCGGGTACTGATAAGTTGAAGAGCCGACCCTTGGGAAATTTACACCCAGGCATCAACTCAATTGCACAGTCATAACTCCTATGAGGAGGCAAAGACGCAGACTTGTTCTCACTAAATACATCAGAAAAATCGGCTAGATAATCAGGAATATAATGAGACTGAGGAGAGGTGGAGAAAACAGGAGCATCCCTAAGAACACACTGACAACCCCAACTCACCACAGACCCAGATTTCCAATCCAAAACTGGATTATGAGTTTGCAACCAAGGAAAACCCAGAACAATAGTATCATGCAAATTATGCAGCACCAAAAATTTACAATTTTCTTGGTGGTCTGGGGCAACCCGCATCGTCACCTGGGTCCAAAACTGAGGCTTATTCTCCGCCAAAGGAGTAGCATCAATACCCCTCAAAGGAATAGGCGTGCGCAGAGGCGTCATGGAAAAACCACAACGTTTAGCAAAGTCCAAATCCATCAGATTCAACGCTGCTCCTGAATCCACAAAAGCCTTCGTGGAAAATGTGGATAAGGAGCAGATCAGTGTAATTGCCAAAAGAAACTTAGCTTGTATACTGCCCACAGCAAATGTGTGTGCAAAACGTTTCTCTCGTTTTGGGCAGACAGAAATAATATGAGAGACATCTCCACAGAAAAAACACAGCTTATTACGCCTTCTAAACTCCTGACGTTGCGTCCTAGACAAAACTCTACCACATTGCATAGGTTCAGACATTTGTCCAAAAGGTGGCAACTCCTCTCGTGTAGTTTTGCGTTCACGTAAACGCCGATCAATTTGAATGGCTAATGACATAGAATCATCAAGACCAGAGGGAACAGGAAATCCCACCATAGTATCTTTGACGTTTTCTGACAGGCCCTTCTGAAAGAGAGCTGCCAAGGCACCATCATACCAGGTAGTAAGGACCGCCCACTTTTGAAATTTTTGACAGTATAACTCTGCAGGATCCTGACCCTGGTTCAATGCCAATAGGGCTTTCTTGATCAATAGCATTAGGTTCATCATACAACAACCCCAAGGCATCCACATTAGTCAGAATAGGATCTTCAGGTGTCAAAGAAAACGCCCAATCCTGGGGATCGCCGCACAGCAAAGAGATGACAATTTTAACCTGCTGCGCAGAGCTCCCCGATGAATTAGGCTTCAAGGCAAGAAATAATTTACAATTATTCTTAAAATTCAAAAATTTAGACCGATCCCCAAAAAACACATCAGGAGCAGGGATCCTTGGTTCAGCAGCATGTGAATGAGCGAGATAGTCGGAAATTCCCCGCACTTCAGCAGCGAGCTGCTCCACATGATCAGACAATTGCTTAATCTCCATTTAAAAAAAAAAAAATCCTCCTACGGCCCCAGAGAAAAAGAGGAAAAAATATACATATAAAAAAAAATTCTGACACTTTTTTTTTTTTTTTTTTTTTATATAATTCTTTCCTGCTTTTGAGTACCCTAGAATCTGCAGTAAGGCTGGTGATTCTGTTATGAATGGGTCACTGAGAAGAAAAAAAACAAAACAAGCTAAGCCACAGAAAACCAGAGAAGTTGGTAACTATGCAGATTGCAGATCCCTGATCTTACCACACAACTAGCAGTAGCCGTGGAGCGTGCCTACGATGTTCCTAGATGCCTCGTCACGGCCGGAGGACTATATGAGCCTAAAGCAATAAAAGGGAAAGCTAACTGCCCCAGAGCAGACCCCAAAGGAATAGATAGCCCCCACACATTTATTGACGGTGAAACAAGATGAAGGCACAAACACAGGCAGGAAAATAGGCTGAGCAAATGATGGGGCCCAAACTAACTAGACAGGAAAGGAAAGGCAAGTCACTGTCTGCAACCTGCAAAAAAACCCTACAAAAATAATGTCCAACACTTCTGATAGCAAAATTAACCCTGAAGTCACTAGACTTCTCCCACTTTATCAGCACTCTGGAATATTCTGAGACAGAGCAAAAAGAGACCGAACTAGTAAGGGACAAAAAGCCAATTGGCAAAATACTGATAAATAGGAGTGGAAATTCAGCTCAGCCCCCAGCCGGGGCTGGCAGACCACACGAAAAACTGAATAGACCAACAAAATCAAGAGTGAACATTAGCAGAAAAACTTAGCTTTAGATAACTGCAACAGAGCTGAAAACCAAGAGCTTACAAGCCAGAAGGAATCACCAGCAACTGAATAGGGCGTCGGCTGTCTTAAATCCAATCTGAGAATCCTGAGATCCAATCGTCCTCCTCATTCACAGGTGGCAGATCTCCACCGATCAAACCAGCCGCACCACCTCCCGTCACCACCAGAGGGAGTCCAGAAGGGGAATTCCCAACTGGTGAGAATGAACTCACAACAGAATGTGATGCAAACTTTACATAGAAATACACAGGTGTCTAATTACATCTGCTGTGCACTGGCTGCCATACAGTTAATAACATCTTTGCTTGCAAACTTATGGTTTCGGCTTGCAAGCTTGCAGCTTCCGCCTATCTCTGTGCCTGCAAACGTGCGGTTTCGGCTTGTAGGCATGCAGTTTCCTCTTCTCTCTCTGCCTGCAAACATTCAGCTTTTGTCTCTCTCATGGCCTGCAAACGTGCTATTTCGGCACCTTAATCTGCTTGTCTCAGCTTTTAGATGCATTTCTCGTTTGGTGAAGGAGGATCTTGCTTTGTCCACTTCGGCTCCAGTACGAGCGACAGCAGTGAGCTCTGCTAATGACGACCTGCTGGAGCTTGCTCGTGACCTCATTTTGAGTGAGGATGTGCTTTTTCGAGACATTGTGAGTTTAGCTGCGATTGCTGAGTATATTGGTGGGAAAATGAGTCTATGCGCGGCAGGCTACTGCGTGGCGGGAAATATGTAGTGCTTGATGGCGGGCTGCACTCTCTGTACTTGTGACTGTATGGTGGCCACTGCAGTATCTGCAGGCAGTGCGGTGTGGGTACAAGCGGCTCCTTACGTCGTATTCACTATCGCAGGCTTCTAGCATCTGTTTTACTGTTCTGCATTCATACACGTTGACACAGTGTGCACTCTAGCATACAGCATAAACCACCTAATATCTTCCAAAATAAGCAGACTATTCTCTGTAGTCTAAATTGTTTATTGGTGAAGAGAATAGAACATGCGGTAAAACTATAAAGAATACAAACAACATGGGTAAGTATTGGGCAGATGATCACACAGCTAACACAATTACAGGAAGTATACGGTTGGATGCAAACTTTACATAGAAATACACATCTGCTGTGCACTGGCTGCCATACAGTTAATAACATCTCTGAACAAAACTGCATTCCAAGAAAGATATTAATATTACCAGATATGCTTTACACGAATAACAAACTCAAGTAGGGGAGTTACAGGAGGACAGATAAACATGTGTGTCCTTATGAAATACAGAGAAGAAAATTGCATCTTCCTCATCCCAGAATACATTGCTTCATTCCCACATGCATTGCTTC
Organism: Dendrobates tinctorius; assembly: GCF_039654945.1. Taxonomy (NCBI): domain Eukaryota; kingdom Metazoa; phylum Chordata; class Amphibia; order Anura; family Dendrobatidae; genus Dendrobates; species Dendrobates tinctorius. Next base: position 5,300,349 of record NW_027361788.1, on the reverse strand, counting down.
AATGCCACAGTGCAACACTTCTGTTCAAGACACAGGCTGTAAATGCTATTTAAGACACAGCTATAAATTCAGCCACCACTAGATGGTGCTATAACTAATCCAGCACATAATACAAACATATTTTGCCCTATATTCAGAGGCAAGAACAGTTATCCACCATTTTTTTCCTGGTTAAATGCATATATTTTTGACTAAACATCCTTTTTTGTAAAATATTTGCACCAATTGCCTTCTGCAGCCTCTGTGTTGTACTGTCTATTCCTCACTGCAGAATGAGTTAACTGAGTATCCATCAATGAGCTCATTCTGACGATACAATGGTAGAGTTTCTAACTCTAGTCCACATGATTAGAGAAAACTAGGGACCAAAATCCTACTCTATATGGAATGACTACTGACAATTTTCAACTTCTTAAAGATATAATGAATTGGTGCGAAAAAATTGAGACGTGCATCTGCCATGTAACAGATAACTGAAAAATAGGGCACACCAAGTCCTTTAGGTAAAAGAAATAGTTGGAATAAAGGACTTTTACCTAAGGGAGTTCCTAACTCTAATCTGTTTTTTTTTAGCTCCTTTCACCCAATTTAGAACCAGATAAAAGCCAAAATAAGGTAAAATTTTTAATGAACCCAACTTACAAGAATTAGTTTTACCCCAAATACAAGCATTTAAGTAAAAAAATAACTAAAATTTGTCCCAAAACCCGACATATGACATACAGTTCCAATATAAACCCATAGACTATAGATGTAGTACTGTGTAACCTGAAAGCTTTATAGAGCCATAATACAGCAGCGTGCATGAAATCTGAGACATCCTCGTGAAGTTTCCAATTTTAAAGGGAATCTGACAGCAAGTTTTTTTTACGTAATCTGAAAGCAGCATGATGTAGGGGGAGAAACCCTGAATTCAGGGATGTGTCACTTATAAAGCTGCTTGCTGTTGTCCCAATACAATGAGTGTTTTATCAGCAGGAGATTATCCCTGCCGGACTAGGTGCATGAGTGTATCCAAGTCTAGCCATGCCCCCAGCACTGATTAGCAGCCCACTGTCAATATACAGTGTACACAGAAAGCAGCCAATCAGTGATCTGAGCTCTGCTACATCTGATTGTATAACAGCTGCTGAATCCAGTAAGCAATGTGATACATCGTTGGAATCAGGGTCCCTTTCCCTACATTATGCTGCAAAAACCTGGTGACAGATTCCCTTTAAGTTGGAGCAGATCTTCACTACCATGCTGTTCGCCTCCATTTCCCATGTTATTCCTGCACTTGCCATCACCTATTGTTCATCCTGTACATTACATTCTCCCATAAAGGCTCGAGCAATATTTTGTATCTTCAATGTCTTTGTGCTTTTGGGAAAATCCGACTCCTGTGAGTGTTCACCACAAACAAGCGTTACCACTGCCACCATCTGTTGGGCTTACATATATTAAAAGGAAACTATTACCCATGGGTTTTCACGGCTTCTGCACAAGTATTTGACTTTCAAATCACAGTAAACCCTTCTTCTGGCCGATGTAGACATTTCTTATAAACTCCGTCTTGATATTTTTCATGATTATATGATTTTGAACTATCTGTAATCCTTCTATTAAGAATATTGTGATTGATACTGTTACATTATTATTGTAGATACCCATAGTGTCGATGCTGGCGTTACCCTCATCTCTCTATTTTATGTACTACTAATGTTTCTATTACAAAAACAACGTTTATTGAACTAAACGTTAAAGTTCCACAAATTCCTAATAAAGTTTGTTTTGATTCCATACCATTTTGAAGATCTATGTTTGCTGTCAGTGTTACAGTGTAACAGAGGCATTTTTTTTGTGTCAGACAGATATGATTGTTATCACTTTTCAGCTGCTCTCTGGTGTGTGTTTGCCTGATTCCTGTGCTATGAGTTCTGATCTACTGCTGCCTAACCTTTTGATCATGTTTCAACTACCCATTTGTTTTTGCCCCTTTGCTTAGATCTGCTATTTCTCTGGTATTTTGACCCCGGACTATGGCCTTACTTACTCCTTTTTTTTCCCCTTAGTTTTTTTCGTGCTCTCTTGGTACAGACCCCAGAACATCTGACTTCATTTCTTCAAGGCCTTTCCATTAGTAGCAATTTGCATATCAAACTTTATTAGAATTTTTTTTTAATATAATGATTACCATAACTTTATATAAAGTCTAGCCATGCTGCCATTGTAGCATATATTTGGCAGGGATAAATCTTTATCTTGTAACCCTTAAAGGGAATCCAACAGCAGGTTTTGCTCTGTAATACAAGAGCAGCAAGATATAGCATGAGACACTGATTTCAGTAATATGTCACTTATTAGGCTGTGTGCTGTTGTTTAAATACAATGAGTGTTTTAATAGCAGGAGGTTATCACTACAGGACTAGGTACCCCGAGCCTCCTAGTCCAGCAGCACCCACATCACTGATTGGCAACTTCCTGTCAATATACGGTGTACACAGAAAGCTGCCAATCAGTGGTGGGGGTGTTGTTGGAGCAAGAGGCACGAGGTACCTAGCCCTGTAGTGAAAATCCACGTGTCAGGGCATGTATACATCCGCCGGTCCCTGTGAACTGAGCAATGACTGTAGCTGCTTCATGCCTCTATGACTGAAAGCCAGCGGCACCCAGGAGGGATACATTTGATTTTCTCCTGCTAGCTGAGCTTTCAGTAGGGGGACAAGACACCTTTCACCTGCCGGTTAACCCAAAATTTTCAGGTTAGTAGCATTTGTGGACATGACAGGTTTCCTATAAAGCACACACACCTGTCACATAAAAGCATAAATCTACTTTTTGTGCATATAACGACCTAATATTCCAGGAAATGTCCAGATTCTCATGTGTTGTACAATGTTATCTATTATTTTTGAGTAAACGCTTCATCAGCATTCTGTCAGCACTGTAGGTGCTGGGACTTCCTTTACCCTCATTTCCCAGTAGCATTGCGCTTGCTGTTGTTCAATGGCTTACCTGCCCAAAGTCCAAGCCGTTTTGCCTCTGCATCGATACACTAATAGATGAATCAGAACAGAATGCTAAACTTAAAAATGACAATGTATTAAAAGCTGGAGATCGTTAGTTCCCATGGTCTAAATGCATCTATATTGTCGCAGACACATCGGATACATGTGCGATACAGCGGGAAGGTTAAATTATGGGAGTGTGAACCTTTATATATGACAACTGCAGAAATTGCTCTTTTGTTTCTATGCTTAGCCAAGGATACATTTGTAATTGACATTTTCTAATCCAATCATAAAAGACATTGACCTGTTTTCTCATCACACGCAGCTCCACTCCGTACACTTCGTACACACGCGGCTCCGCTCCGTACACCTCGTACACGCGCGGCTCCGCTCCGTACTCCTCGCACACACGCGGCTCTGCTCCGTACACCTTGTACACATGCGGCTCTGCTCTGTGCACCTTGTACACACGCACTTGGCTCCGTACACCTTGAACACATGCAGCTCGGCTCCATACACCTTGTACACAAGCGGCTCAGCTCCGTACACCTCGTACACATGCGGCTCGGCTCCATACACCTCGTACACATGCGGCTCTGCTCCGTACACCTCGTACACACGCGGCTCTGCTCTGTACACACGCGGCTCTGCTCTGTACACACACGGCTCCGCTCACCTCATACACATGCAGCTCCGCTCCATACACCTCGTGTACACACGGCTCTGCTCCATACTCACACGGCCCTGCTCCGTACACCTCATACACACACGGCTCCGCTCACCTCATATACACGTGGCTCCACTCCATACACACATGGCTCCACTCCGTACACACATGGCTCTGCTCACCTCGTACACACATGGCTCCGTTCACCTCATATACACGTGGCTCCGCTCCGTACACACATGGCTCCACTCTGTACACACACGGCTCTGCTCACCTCGTACACACACGGCTCCGCTCACCTCATATACACGTGGCTCCGCTCCGTACACACATGGCTCCACTCCGTACACACACGGCTCTGCTCACCTCATACACACACGGCTCCGTTCACCTCATACACACGTGGCTCTGCTCCGTACACCTCGTACACACACGGCTCCGCTCACCTCGTACACATACGGCTCCGCACACCTCGTACACACACGGCTCCACTCACATCATACACACACTGCTCCACTCACCTCATACACACATGGCTCTGCTCATCTCGTACACACTCGGCTCTGCTCACCTCGTACACACTCGGCTCCACTCACCTCATATACATGTGGCCCCGCTCCGCACACCTCGTACACACATGGCTCCGCTCACCTCGTACACACAAGGCTCCGCTCAGTGCACCCCATACACACAGATCCGCTGTGTACACCTCGTACACACACGGCTCTGCTCCATACACCTCGTACACACACGGCTCCGCTCAGTACACCTTGTACACACAAGGCTCCGCTCACCTCGTACACATACGGCTCTGCTCACCTCATACACACACTGCTCTGCTCACGTCGTACACACACGGCTCCGCTCAGTACACCCCATACACACACAGCTCCACTCCATACACCTCGTACACACACGGCTCTGCTCCATACACCTCGTACACACACTGCTCCGCTCCGTACACACACGGCTCCACGCAGTACACCTTGTACACACAAGGCTCCGCTCACCTCGTACACATACGGCTCTGCTCACCTCATACACACACTGCTCTGCTTACCTCGTACACACAAGGCTCTGCTCAGTACACCCCATACACACACAGCTCTACTCCGTACAACTCGTACACACACGGCTCTGCTCCGTACACCTCGTACACACACGTCTCCACTCCGTACATCTTGTACACACAAGGCTCTGCTCCATACACCCTATACACATACGGCTCTGCTACATCCACCCTGTAAACCCCTACTGAGTCCTGACCCCACACATAAACTTACCCTCATCCAGCAGTGCACCATGACAACCAGGTCAGCAGAGTCCTGCATACACGAGGCTCCTGATCATGTGACCCCTGACTCCTCCCCTCCTGTGACTTCATCATAGGTCCTGTGTGCAGCCTTCGCGCCACTCAAAGCAAGGAGCTGCACAGCCAATGAGTGGCTGCAGCTGCGCAATCGGGCCCCTAAACACTCCGGGCCCCATCGCAGCTGCGACCACAGTAGTCCCGCCCCTGCTGTCATGGCCAGCCCAATCTCCAGACCTGAACCCCAGTGAAAACCTCTGAAGTGTAATCAAGAGGAAGATGGATAGTCTCAAGCCATCAAACAAAGAAGAACTGCTTACATTTTTGTACCAGGAGTGGCATAAGGTCACCCAAAAGCAGTGTGAAAGACTGGCGGAAAGCAGGCCAAGCCGCATGAAAGCTGTGATTAAAAATTATTATTATTATGCATTTATATAGCGCCATTTATTCCATGGCGCTTTACATGTGAAAAGGGGAAATATAGACAAGTGTAATAAACATGTGTAAGACAAGGGACACACAAGTACATAAGGAGAGGGGACCCTGCCAGCGAGGGCTCACAGTCTACAGGGATGGGCGGAATACAGTAGGAGAGGGTAGAGCAGGTCGTGCGGTGGTCATGGTTATTCCACAAAATATTGATTTCTGAACTCTTCCTGATAAAACATTAGTATTGTTGTTTCTAAATGATTATGAACTTGTTTTCTTAGCATTATTTGCGGTCTGCAAGCACTGCATTTTTTTGTTATTTTGACAATTTCTCATTTTCTGAAAATAAATGCAAAATTTAGTGCTTGTAAATTCGGAGACATGTTGTCAGTAGAGTATAGACTAAAAGAGCAATTTAAGGTTACTCAAAATTATACCTATAAAGAGAAAAATCAGACAAACTTAAAGTATTCCAAACTGCTGTCACAAAGTTTGTTAACCCTTCAGGTGCTCTAAGGGAATTAGCGCAAAGTGGAGAGAATGAAATGAAAAATTTAATTTTTTTTCCACCAAAACATTGCTAATGTTCTAAAAGTCCACCATACCCGGCAGAACCTGCAGCCATTCTTGATCGCATGCCAATTATCAGGACCACATAATCACAATCTCAGGGTGCCCATGCGGTTAAAAAGGTGAAATTAAAGGGGTTAAAATAATGAAATGTAGTTGAAAACAACCTTAAAGATGGTTGGTGAGTAGGTTATTGATTAAAATAATGAGTAGTCAGTGGTCAAATAAATCGCTACAGTGAGTGAAACAATCTGGAGACAGTGACTGTGTTTGAATGTCCGCCTCCTGTAGGTGTACACTCCCCAAAAAAGTGCACGGCAGAGCTCACGTTTGCCCTGCCGTCACCATTGCTTTCTATTGGCCCCATTGGCGCAAGCGTCCGAACCTTGCTTGGTGGGGGATTTCCGACGTATGCCCCGACGGAGACATCAAACGCAATGTGAAAGTGCCGTAAGGCCACATGCACACATTCAGTATTTGGTGAGATTTTTACCTACATATTTGTAAGCCAAAACCAGGTGTGGGTGAAAAATGCAGAAGTGGTGCAAATGTTTCTATTATGCTTTTCCTCTGGCCGTTCCACTCCTGGTTTTGGCTAACAAATACAGGGGTAAAAAAACTCACCAAATACTCATGTGCACATGGCCTAACAAAGAAGATACTTCGGGAAAAACACCAACGGCATTTTTCTGACACGTCGTTTGCTGGAAAAATTTAGCTAGGGCTCCAGTGTCTAAAAGATGCACTGTGCACAGACCCTAAAAAGTCTTCAGATCTAACCAATTTTCATCAGTGTTTTGCATCATATTTTCAGCAGTGTTTGGGATCAGATTTTCAGCAGCGTTTTGGATCAGATTTTCAACAGTGTGTTGGATCAGATTTTCAGCAGTGTAAGTGTTTGGTCCATGTTTCAGCTTTTACCCTCGTTGTTTCATCAGTGGTTTTCTTGTATGATGCCAAAAACAATGTAAAAAAGCTTGGAATATATTGAAATTTTAGGAATTCGCAGCTCGTCTCAAATTTAGACACGTCTCCAAGATTTCCTTCTTGGACCTTTTAATGAGCCCTAGATGGTATAATGTGCTATTTCCTGAGCACTTTTGTTATCTTCCTAAATTTAAAGCTAAAAGAAGGAGCACCATGTATTTGCCATAATAATCATGTAAAGAGTTACATTTCCATAAATCTGCTATTAAGGGCATCAGATGTATTTCTTACACTCCCAAGACCTTCACAAAGTGAAAAACACTTCTTTCAAAAACGAAGGATGAAAGGATATGTGCAAACAAAATACACATGTTGTTTGCCCTAATTAGCTGTGACACTGATCTAAGAACATATTAAAGTAGTCTAGAAAGGAACAGCTGTGCAGGTAAAACAGAACTAGATCTTACATGACCAAAGTGTCATCTATTCAGCAAGATAATTGTTACTTCACTTTCAATAACAATCTATTCTGTGTTCTCAAGCTCCCGGGACAGTTTTGTTCTTGATTCATCTACTGAATTCTTTGATTGCTGTTTTCTGCTGTTAAACAAGCAAATAACTGTCCCGAAGTCTGGACCTCAGTAGACTGCGTTTTATGGCTCGTCTCCCAACTTTTGTGCAGGCTGACTGCAGTAAAGGAAGAACATAATTACATAGACTCCAATGACGACACGTTTTTGTGAACGTGCTTTTCACCAAAAATTTTATCAACACCAGTATCATTGTAATCAACCCTTACTCTTGTCAACTGGCTGTGCTCTTGGCCTATTACCCAGCTTCCATATTTTACTTTTGCGTCCTGCTCCACTGACAGTAACACCCTTATGATCCATTCTTGAGACCATTTTGCTGACTTTCTGGGCCGTGAACGATGCACTTGTACAGTGTGTCCCTAAAGTCATGTTGCACTTTTGACCAGTCACAGGAAAGTATACAGTATACAATAACAAAGTCCATAAAAGTCAGGGAGTGCGGGCAGGAACTTAAAGAATTCTTCAGCTGCTCAGCAGTGTGCTCAACAATTACACCTAAGCAAGACTACAGTTCATAAGGGGTATAAATTGTGGCTGTTGCATGCTATCAAACTGGCGGATAGACCCAAACAATGCACGTTTGCTACAGATATGCTTCATGAGATCAACAATGATGCAAAATTTTTGCAGAAGATTGTGTTTAGCGATGAGATGACCTTCTATATCTGTGGATATGTTCTTCGCCATAATGTCCAAATATGGGCTGCTGAACATCCTCATGCCTACGTTGAGTGCGAACGTAACACCCCTAAACTGAACCTGGGGTGTGGCCTGATGCATGATAAGGTGATAAGTCCATTGTTTTTCGCAGAGCGGTCTGTGACGGCAAAAACGTACCTTGACATGTTGGAATTGTATGCAGTGCCACAATTTGCAGAAGGTGTCATCTTTCAACAGGACTGCCCTCCTCCACACTATGCCACCATTGTTCATGAGTTTCTGGATAGAACATTCCCCCGGCGGTGGATAGGCAGGGGTTCTGTCAAGCCATGGCCACCACGATCCCCTGATCTGACACCCTTAGACTTTTACTTTTGGGGTTATGTGAAGCAACATGTGTACACTGAATGCATCAACAACATTAATCACTTAAAACAGAGAATCACAGATGTTCTTCATTCTGTTACACCAGACGTCCTTACCCGTGGGTAGCAAGAACTTGACTATTGTTTGAATGTGTGTAGGGCAACAAATCGAGCCCACATCGAACGGCACTGAATAGGTATGAAACTGGGAGAGTTTTTCTTATATTTGAACAGATTTCACATTTCTATCGTTTTTCGTTGCTTTCCAGTGACTGGTCAAAAGTGCACCATGACTTTACGGACACATTGTATGTTTTGTCTATGCAGCATGCACTAGTGATGGATCTTCCACAAACAATCCAAGACAAAGAGCCAGTCAGCACCCCAGTGAGAGAAACTAAAGTCTCTGACTGGCTCTCACTGGGGGTAAAATGAACACATATTTAATAGGGATCCATTTAGGATCCAAAAGAGATGACTCTTTATGATGAGTGGAGCCAAGTGATCCAGAAGACCAAAAGGAGCTGGACTGGTCATTATTATTATTATTATACATTTTTATTGCGCCATTTATTCCATGGCGCTTTACATGTGAAAAGGGGCAAATATAGACAAGTACAATAAACATGAGCAATACAATATACACATAAGTACAGAAGGAGAGAGGACCTTGCCCGCAAGGCCTCTCAGTCTACAGGGGATGGGTGAGGATACACTAGGAGAGGGTAGAGTTGGTCGTGCGGCGGTTCAGTAGACTGAGGATCAATGCAGGTTATAGGCTTGTTGGAAGAGGTGGGTCTTCAGGTTCTTTTTGAAGGTTTCTATGGTGGTCATCACTAGAATGCACCAAGTTTATTTACAAGTGTAGACAAATTTCCCATTCTGGTAGTATGTGGATACGAGGGGATAGACATCTGGTGTCACCCAGAGCTGCTCACATCTGCATTGGAAGATAGTGATGTTAATGACATGATGACTTTACACACTTGTCGAGATGCATGTATGATCATCAAGTATCATACATGCGTCCTATACTAATAAACAGGAGCTGTTATCCAATGCAGAAGTGAGCGATGCGGAATACCTGCAGTAAAAATTAGAAAAATTTAAAGATTTGCTACTGGCCACCCAAGGTCAAGAAATTTAGAAGAAAAAAAAAAGAGCTGACGATATAAAGGGGTTAGTTGTCGATAAATGTGTTTTTTCTTAAATAGGAAATTGAGAAGTACATAACACAGCAGTATTCAAAGAGGAAAAACTCAGATGCCTTCAGTGTGGCAGCGAAGGAGTTGGACGTACGAAGTCGTCTTTGTGATTGCAATGTTCTGCTTGTCTGAAAATCAATGCGCACCGTGGCAGGGCACATTCACAGGCTCATCCCTTGGCTGCTATAAGAAGCAGACATCTCCTTTATTCGGAACTCAGTTGGGGCCTTGTTATTTTTATGGGTGCAGTGAGGCCGCTCTGCGGGAAGAATGGATTTGTTGGAATAAAATGGCAAAGTTAGTGATAAACACACCCCGCTGCGAGACGAGAGCATTCATATTCTCGCTATTCTTCGGCCATTTCTTGTCAGACATGCTGAGCCTACTTTGCATTAATGATTTTATTTAGAAGGACGTAGGCAAAGAAATACCATTCTGTACAGCTTCATATTTAGATAGGCGAACAAATAAAGCTCAATAAATCTGCGGCCTCACACAACTAAACTGAACACTCGAAATTCTGATTTTAGAATTAACACTTTTAGAAAAATCAATTTTGGTGACTACAATCTGTCCTTGTAAAATTGTTCATTTTTTAAATTATTTTTAGTTATATCGGTTTGTGGAAAAGCTGGATGATAAGCAAGATTGTTAATCTTGTTGCTGAGATCTCAATCTGTGCATGCGCGACCATTTTCCTGGAGGCCACAGCATGAGACAATGGAAGTGTGCAGGCTCTGGACTTTCACAAAATGTTGCCGGAGCCCCCTGCACCACCGAGGACCACTGAACCTGCTGCATCGGGATGGGAGTGAGATCATTGCCCTGCAGCATTGGACCACAGGAAGAATCGCCCGACTCCTGCTGCCATCTCGCTAATTGTAAGTACGGTATATTCTGACTATAAGATGCACCTCCGTTTTCCAAAAAATTTTTTATTATTTTATTATAGTCCGAAAAATACAGTAGCTCCTGCAGTTTTCAGCAGTGGCCAAAATAAATACAGTAAGTTCCGATCTCCAGTTTTTGTCAGCAGCCAAAATGAATAGGCTCTGATCTGTAAATTTCAGTAGTGGAAAACAAGAATAGGAACTTATCTTTTTTTTTTTGGCTACTGCCGAAAATTATAGATTGACTCAAATTCTTTTTGATTACTGCCAAAAGCTGCAGGAACCAAACTATAACAGTTTTATGCAGAAGCCAAAAAGAATAGCAGTCGATCTGCAGTGTCCGGCAGCGACCAAAATGAATAGGACCTGGTCTGCAATTTTCGTCAGTTGCCAAAAAGAAAAGGAGCTGATCTGCAGTTTTCAACAGCAGCCAAAAAGATAACATTGGCTCCTATTCTTTTTGATAGCTTCCAAAATTTTCAGAAGCGGCTAAAATGAATAAGTGCCAATTTGTGGGTAAACAACTTTGTTTCAAGCACTTGATGCTCATTCAAACTCACCTGTGGCAAGTAACAGGTGTGGGCAATATGAATATCATACCTGGAACCAGATAAAAAGGGGAGAAGGTGACTCAATCTTTGCATTGTGTGTCTGTGTGCCACACTATGCATAGAGATCAAAAAGAGGAGAACTGTCTGAGGACTTGAGATCCAAACTTGTGGAAAAATATCAACAACATCAAGGGATATTGATGAGATTTTGATGTCCCTTTGTTCACGGTGTGCAACATAATCAAGAAGTTTATGACCCATGGCACTGTAGCTAATCTCCCTGGATGTGGAAGGCACACAAAAGTTGATGAAAGGTTGCAACACAGGATTGTCCGGATTGTGGGTAAGCAGCCCAATCAATTCCAAAGAAACTAAAGCTGTCCTGAAGGCTCAGGGTGCATCAGTGTCAGTGTAAACTATTTGGCGACATTTGAATGAAATGAAATGCTATAGCAGGAGACCCAGGAGGACCGCACTGCTGACACAGACATAAAAAGTTAAACTGCTGTTTGCCAAAATGTGAGTAAGCCTTCTTGTTGGAAAGCATCTTGTGACAGTTGAGACCAACATAGAGCTTTTTGGTAAAGTACATCATTCTATTATTTACCGAAAACAGAATGAGGCCTACAAAGAAAAGAACACAGTACCTACAGTCAAATATGGATGAGGTTCAAAGATGTTTTGGGGTTATATAGTCTTGCTGCTTCTGGCACTGGGTGCCTTGACCGTGTGTAAGGCATCATTAAATCTGAAAATTACCAAAGGATTGTGGGTCACAATGTGGTGCCCAGTGTCAGAAAGCTGGGTTTGTGTCCTAGGTCATGAGTCTTCCATCAGGAAAATGACCCCCAAACATACTTCAATAAGCATCCTTGAAATGGATGGAAACAAAGCACTGGAGAGTTCTGAAGTGGCCAGAAATGAGTCCAGATCTAAAGCTCACCTGTGGAGAGATCATAAAATTGCTGTTGGGAGAAGGTGCCTTCAAATATGAAAGACCTGGAGCAGTTTGCAAAAGAAGAGTGGGCTAAAATTCCAGTTGAGTGGTGTAAGAAGCTTGGAGATGGTAATAGGAAGTGATTGATTGCAGTTATTTATTCCAAAGGGTGTGCAACCAAATATTAAGTTGAGGGTGCCAACAATTTTGTTCCACACATGTTTTTTGAGTTTTTGTAAAATTATGTCCAATTTGCCTTTCTTCTGTTTTTTTTTGTTTGTTTGTGTTGTTCCAATACACACAAAATAAATAAATGTGTATAAAACAAAAAGTGGAATTTTGATAATTTTCTAGGAGAAACGCTTCGTTTTCTGGAACAATTTCAAGATTTTCATACATAAATACATAAATAAGTGGACCATGTGTGCTAATTGGTTTACGCAGAATGATATTTCTCTCAGAAATATTTGAATAACCTTTTTCTTTGTTTCACTGGATTTGTTACTTTTTTGCATGCTCCTAATTTTGCCATTAGTCTCTGGATTACATTGTGCTATTTCGGGGTCACACTATGGTGCTAGCTCCTGGGGGTCATATGAGGTGGAAGGATTTTCAAAGATTCACAATTTTCATGCAGGTCAAATACTTCTTTGCTTTGGCTTCATTCATTTCAGTAACTCTTTTTGCCCGATTAGGCAGTCCTCAGATTAGGTCTCAGTAAGTGGAATGAACATTACAGACTTCCTAGATGATTTGCTTCATCGGACAGACATTTGGCAGCCAGACAGATATCCGGGAATCTGAACTTAACTCTTCACTAACCCCAAATCTTAGAAATACATTGTCTGAAAATTATAGACGCTTTAGCAGAAACATTGAGTGTTGGATATATTAAATCACTCGGAGAACAGTGAAGGGCGCAAGCTGGCAGCAGAAAGGAAGATGACCTCCATAGTAATGCTGGATTCTATAGAGTGGATTAAATACAGTATGATATTTTTTTCAGCACCAAACAACTCCGTTAGTGACCACAAGTGGGTCGCCCTCCCAGGGCCGTGGGGTAGTCAGTACCGGGTCGGTATCAGCGGGATGTGTCACAGCAGCGGTGACCCGGACCGTGGCCCTGGCCCTGGGCGCCCAAGTAATTGGGGGAATTGAACTGGTGGTGGAATGTAGTTAGATGAATAGTTCGTGACGTCACCTGTGGTGTTCGGCAAGTGAGGTGTTAGGCCGACACTGCATGCAGATCCTCTGGGACTGATGGTGTGTTGCAGCCAAGATGGTGAAGCTCCCCACAGGTGGAGCGGTAGTCCCAGGGCAGTGTAGATGTGGAATTAGAGGAGAGGCACCAGCAGTGTAGAAGCTGGTACCCAGATGTAGCGGTGCTGGGTGCGTTGGTGCAAGAATGAATGGAGGACACCAGGGCTTGTAGTTCCAAAGCTTTACTCACAGTCTGTAGTGCCCGCTTCTGTGCTGTGTCCTCCGGGTCAGGGACTCAGTCAACCTCCAGGCAAGATGGAATGCTCCCTTCCAACACTCTGCCAACTTATGTGCCTTTTCTGAACGTCTCCTCTATAGCGCCGTTAAGTGTGAGGATCTCCTAGTACTGAGTTACACTGGAGTTCCTCCTGACAGATGTTCCCAAGAACTCTACTTGTACGGCAGACAGCTGTAGCCTGCTTCGGGGACTCTCTACTCCTGAGTCCCGGATCTCTATCCAAATTGCTTTTGTGCCCCCAAGCCTTAGATGGGAGTAGTGCATTTACAGCCCATTACTCCACCAGTGTCTGCTGCAGAACCATTAGTGTCCATACAACCTCGGGGATCGGGCCCCGGCCTTGCGCTTTGAACTTCTAGGCAGGGTTCTTCCTCTAACCCACATCCTCTGTGTTCCCTTTCACTCCTACGTTCCGTACTTGTATTTCCCTCCTATGGAAGCTCAGGCTTCAGGTCAATGTCTTTCTCCTTCTTTCCCGTGCCAGCTAGCTCAGATCACTGAGGCAGCTGCAGCACTCCTTCCTCCATCCCTCTTCCAGGGATCCCCACTCCTCTCCGAGTGGCTTCCTCTCTCAGACTCCCCATCTGACTGACTCTTAATCCTAAAACCTTCCCACTCTTTTATGTGTATTCTCAACTCCACCCACCTCCCGGCACGTTTAGTGTTCCAAGCAGGGAACCACCAAAGGTGCTCTGCTTCTCTCTAAGCAAGGAGCTGCAATGTGGTTTTGCTGAACTACTCTATTATGTGGGGTGCGAGTGTTGGAGCGTGGTCAGGAGCCTCCAACTTACCTGGATGGTGGGGCACCACACCTTAGGAGAAGGTGCAGTACCTCTGTAGCGACTGAGCCTCAGGGGCGCCACACAAGCATCAGAAGATCTCCTGGTGGGCACAAGTTTGGACATAATAATGAGTTCAAGCCTTAAGAGGGTGGAATAGGATTAGTAAAAAAATACATATATTTTTCCTTAAAAACAGAGCCAGATCTGTCTATACGTTGTTTGATATTGCCTAATAGTTGCATTGATAGTCTAAGTTGCAATACCACAAATAACCTGTGTTTAAGAACGGCACTGTTTCTGAAAGTACCAATGTTTTTCCGTGCATCACAACATGTATACAGCACTGTGCGAGCAAATTAGGCAGGTGTGGAAAAAAAATGGTGCAAATTAAGAACAATTTAAAAAACAGACATGTTAATATCATAGTTTATTTTTATCAATTAACAAAGTGCAAAGTGAATTAACAAAAGTAAAATCTAAATCAAATCAATATTTGTGTGACCACCCTTTACCTTCAAAACAACATAAATTCTATGTGAACACAATTTTTGAAAGAACTGGGTAAAGAGGTTGTTCCAAACATATTGGAGTACTGACCCCAGATCTTCCGTGTGTGAGGTTTGTGCAAATCCTTCTGTTTCTTCCTGTGAGACCAGACTGACCCGCCTCGGAGGCAGTAGGGTACTCGGTGCCGGGCCCGTTGATTTCAGTGGGAGATGTCACAGTGGCAGTGACCCGATCCGTGGCCTCAGGCAGTCAATGTAAAAGGGGTAGAGTGATGGTGATAAAGTTATTGAGATGATTCGTGACGCCACCTGTGGTTTCTGGTCAGTTTGACCAGTGCTACAGGGTAGCTTCTCTAGGACAGATGGTGTGGTGCAGCAATGATGTTGGACAGGTGGAGCTGTAGTCCCAGGGCAGTAGTAATAGGTGTTGAGGGAGAAGGTGCAGTGTTGGGCACAGAGATGTAGCAGTGCTGAAGGGGTTGCAGGAAGAAGGCAATGACACAACAGGGTGCAGTTTCCTTACCTTTACTGTGCTTTGTCAGTGCAGTCCAGGATCCAGATCACAGATGGAACAGGAATTGATTAGCCTGGAAGCAACTTAGGAATCTCTCTATGCAGATGGGTTGTGTAGTCTCCTTCCTAGCGCTTATCTGAGGTACTTGCAGTACTGAGTTACACTGAAGTTCCCCTTGCTTGCTCTCTTTAGAACACCCCTCGTATGGCAGGCAGCCGTAGCTTTCTATCTCTTCTGGCTCACACACGTTACTGCTGTGCCTCCGAGCCTTAGTTGGGAACAGAGCATTTACAGCATTCTGTTCCTCCGGTTTCTGCTGCAGGACCATCAGCATCCATACAACTTTGGATACCGGACTCCGAACCATGGGCTTGAAGCCAGAAGTGGGCCTGAATTCCCCTCGATCCTCCAGCTCCTCTTTTCCACATCCACACACTTTGCCCTCCTCACAGAACTGACTTAATTTCCCCTTCCAGGCCCCAGAGAGCAGCTCCTCCACCAGTTTGGTTCAGAGCTCCCTCTGCTGGCCTGGAGTGGGAACTGTGAGGTGTGTTGTATTTAACTGATAGAGAGACCCTTTGTTGCTTCCAAGCATGACATTGAAGAGGGAGGCCAAGCTGGGGGGTGGTCCCTCTTCTTACCGCGTAGAGACGAAACAGAGACACGATGGAGGCAGATTCTGGGTGCAACAGGTCCAAGTTTATTCTCTGGCCGTCCACTTGACAGCCTTCACAGTATACCGCACTTCCAAGCAATACACTTTCCCTTGTCGGCCCTCCGTTTCCAGAGCCGGGGGTACTCTCACCTTCCCCGGCACTGCAGCCTCCGTCCCATCATCACGCGGTGGCCCCCGCAGCCTCCGTTCTTTGCTCCACTGTCCGACGGGCCATTCCTCCGGACTCGGGGGCTCCGCTGTGAAGTCCTCTGCTGGTATTGGTGGCGGCCACGCTCGATGACTCTGCTCAGGCTCCGCTCCCCAGCTCAGTATTCCGCGGCTCACCCGTGGCTCTGAGGGCGACTTCCCCATCTCCCGCCTCCATTGCCACTCCAGGCGGCCGATGCCCCTACACCCGCAGCGTCTCATACCGTCCGTTGGGCAGCAATCGAATGGCGCCAGACAGCTACAGCCAAGCTTTTCTTCTGCGCCACTCCTCCTGCTGGGTGGGGCATTGGCAGGCCATTCCACCCATCTGCTAGGGTCCAGTACATGGGAGCGTCGGCCTCCGGGCACATACTGCTGTCCACGGAGGTACGTTGGAGGGGGTCCCAGTCCATTCAACTCAACGGCAAACACCCGGACCTCTCCCCTGCGCTGTAGTAATGCCGCCATCTTGCGCAGCACCTGATACCGCCCCGGATCTTCTGTCAGCACCACGGAGTCACCACAGCGCTCCCAATTTGCAATCCACAGGTAAGCCAATTGTAATCCACAGGTATTTATTATCCAAGCAGCACAGTCCAAGTCCTTCTCCATACTTTAAGGCAGGCCTGCCGCAGAAGATGATGTATTAGCGGCGGCGATCCTGCCGACTACGC
This sequence comes from Dendrobates tinctorius, assembly GCF_039654945.1. NCBI lineage: Eukaryota > Metazoa > Chordata > Amphibia > Anura > Dendrobatidae > Dendrobates > Dendrobates tinctorius. The sequence goes on along the minus strand of NW_027361788.1, from coordinate 5,283,417 downwards.
CAAATGTAGAGGGAGGCCGAGCTGGGGGGTGGTCTCTCTTCTTACCGCGCAGAGACGAAACAGAGACACGATGGAGGCAGATTCTGGGTGCAACAGGTCCAAGTTTATTCTCTGGCCGTCCACTTGACAGCCTTCACAGTATACCGCACTTCCAAGCAATACACTTTCCCTTGTCGGCCCTCCGTTTCCAGAGCCGCTTCTCACACCGTACTTTATGCTGGGGACGTGTCTGCACACACCGTCCCCTCCTCACTCGTCGACGCTTCTGACAGGTCCGTCACTGTGGCCGCCTTAGGCCTGTAAACCAACAGCGCTTCCACTAATCAGTCGTCGTGTCAAATATGGTGTCTCACACCCAGTGCCTCGTCCCTTATGCAGTTCTTCCTGTCAGGACCACCCCCCTGACGTTCTCTCTCCTCAGTCCCCCTGGTTTAGATTCTCCTCACAGCGCACAGACTGTCGCAGTCCTCCTGTCACTGGAGCTCCCCCTGGGGACTGGAACCTTCTGGAACCCTCCCTCAGTATTTATAGCTCTCCCGGTCCCTTGTCACTGTAACCCCGCCCCCCATGACCAACGGTTTCTAAAGCCCTAAGCTGATGTCAAGTCCTTTGCTCACACTCCTCCCTGCCATCTAATGGTCAACCCAAGGTACCTTTCCTTCTTCACTCTGACTAGTCCGTCCGTCCGTCAGGTCACCTTCCTTACACTCCCCCTTCCTTTGTCCATTGTTGTCCTCGACAATCGTCATCCCTGCCTTCGTCGTCCTGAAGCTACACCTACATTCTGTTGTCGGACCAGCTGTTGAGCCAAACCCACTATCTGCGGGGGCCGAACCATACTGGGAGCACTATGCTCTGAGCAGCCTACTGCTACTCACCAGCGCGCACGCCACATGACAACGTCTTTCAAATTGGGCTAGGTACACCCATATTCTCTCTATGGCGTGTACCTTCCCCTACTCTCCCCTACTGTCACCTTCCACTATTCGGTACGCCATGATCAAGGTCTCTTACCTTCCAGATCATTACCAGCGCCCGCCTTCCTCCTTCAGAGGTGTCCGTGGTGTTGGGGACCTGACCTAGGACGGCTGTCTCTCTCATGTCTTCCAACTCATTTTCCTTTCTTTCAATTACATGTCATGGTCGGCATCCCGGTCTCCCAGACCTCCTCAACTCTTAGATCCCTACCGGATCTCACACTTTCCTTTGGTCCCGCAGACCTTCCCTTACCCGGACCTGTTGCATTTTACCTTGGCATCTCATACATTAAACAACTTTATAATAGCACAAGTACCCATTTTTATATTTTTTTTCATTGTCTTTTGCTTCTAAAACCAACATTTAACAAAAAAAAATTGCATGTCTTCTTTCTCCCCCTTCCTTGGACCTGAACACTCCCTCGCTTCTTGACACCCCGCTCTGCCAGGCTTTAAACAACCAACAACTTTAACTTCTTATAATTAACATATATATCAACTGTCACAACGGTGCAACGAAATTTCGAGAGTTCAAACCACTCCCAGACGGCTGGCAGCGAGGGGCCCCACAGCCGTGGAGCGCCTGGGGTATAGGGAGTGTCTTAGGAGTTCTTACTACGGGGGTTCACGGTCCTCTGGCTCAGCAACCACAGCTACCGCGTAGTAGCCACGGGGGCAGTACTCCTTGTAGTACGACACCCAGTCCCCCTCATGCAGAGCCCGGCCGTGACGAACAGATGCCACATTAATATAAACCTTTTGTCCAGTCTCATCCCGGATAAAACCGTATCCTCTATCGATGTTGGTGTATACCAGCCATCCCCGGGATCTTTTCACCGCCATGCCTGCCTCCCCCTTTGAGTGGAGCAGGCTCCATACCTCCTGCTCCCAAACTTTCTTTTGTTTGATCACCTCCGTGACCGACACAGAGGGTGCCGTGCCAGTTCCAGAGTCCGGTGGGGGGGACTTCGCTGTAAAAGCGCGTGGGGCAGAGGCGGCCGATGAAATCTGCGGCCCAGCAGCCGCTGGGGCCGGGTGCCGGGTGGGGACAGCCAGGTCCTTGAGGGCTGGAGTAACAGGGCCTGTCAAACAGGCCACAGCTGGTTCTAACTCTGGCAATACCGCGGCCGCAGGGTAGGCCGCATCTAACGGAGCCGGAGTAACGGCCGGTTCCAACAAGGCACCTCTGGGCAAGGGGAGCGCAGCAGCGTCTTCTTCGGCTGAACACCGCACTGGTAGCTCCGGGCAGGGTAGCTCAGGTTCCTGAGCGGGGGCCTCGCTCAGTTCCTCATACACCACGGGGCCGCATACACCACAGTGGTAACTAGGCCTTCCGGTGCGCAGGGGGCTGCGTGCTGCAGCAGAATGGTGGGGGCCGCCTGCGGAGGCACTGATAGGGCCGGGGGTACTCTCACCTTCCCCGGCACTGCAGCCTCCGTCCCATCATCACGCGGTGGCCCCCGCAGCCTCCGTTCTTTGCTCCACTGTCCGACGGGCCATTCCTCCGGACTCGGGGGCTCCGCTGTGAAGTCCTCTGCTGGTATTGGTGGCGGCCACGCTCGATGACTCTGCTCAGGCTCCGCTCCCCAGCTCAGTATTCCGCGGCTCACCCGTGGCTCTGAGGGCGACTTCCCCATCTCCCGCCTCCATTGCCACTCCAGGCGGCCGATGCCCCTACACCCGCAGCGTCTCATACCGTCCGTTGGGCAGCAATCGAATGGCGCCAGACAGCTACAGCCAAGCTTTTCTTCTGCGCCACTCCTCCTGCTGGGTGGGGCATTGGCAGGCCATTCCACCCATCTGCTAGGGTCCAGTACATGGGATCGTCGGCCTCCGGGCACATACTGCTGTCCACGGGGGTACGTTGGAGGGGGTCCCAGTCCATTCAACTCAACGGCAAACACCCGGACCTCTCCCCTGCGCTGTAGTAATGCCGCCATCTTGCGCAGCACCTGATACCGCCCCGGATCTTCTGTCAGCACCACGGAGTCACCACAGCGCTCCCAATTTGCAATCCACAGGTAAGCCAATTGTAATCCACAGGTATTTATTATCCAAGCAGCACAGTCCAAGTCCTTCTCCATACTTTAAGGCAGGCCTGCCGCAGAAGATGATGTATTAGCGGCGGAGATCCTGCCGACTACGCCAAATGTAGAGGGAGGCCGAGCTGGGGGGTGGTCTCTCTTCTTACCGCGCAGAGACGAAACAGAGACACGATGGAGGCAGATTCTGGGTGCAACAGGTCCAAGTTTATTCTCTGGCCGTCCACTTGACAGCCTTCACAGTATACCGCACTTCCAAGCAATACACTTTCCCTTGTCGGCACTCCGTTTCCAGAGCCGCTTCTCACACCGTACTTTATGCTGGGGACGTGTCTGCACACACCGTCCCCTCCTCACTCGTCGACGCTTCTGACAGGTCCGTCACTGTGGCCGCCTTAGGCCTGTAAACCAACAGCGCTTCCACTAATCAGTCGTCGTGTCAAATATGGTGTCTCACACCCAGTGCCTCATCCCTTCTGCGGTTCTTCCTGTCAGGACCACCCCCCTGACGTTCTCTCTCCTCAGTCCCCCTGGCTTAGATTCTCCTCAAGCGCACAGACTGTCGCAGTCCTCCTGTCACTGGAGCTCCCCCTGGGGACTGGAACCTTCTGGAACCCTCCCTCAGTATATATAGCTCTCCCGGTCCCTTGTCACTGTAACCCCGCCCCCCCATGACCAACGGTTTCTAAAGCCCTAAGCTGATGTCAAGTCCTTTGCTCACACTCCTCCCTGCCATCTAATGGTCAACCCAAGGTACTGCACGTCCACTACACTTTCCTAGCTGTTTCCCCACTGTAATAACTGACACCTACCTACACTGTGCAAACCTTTTCTTCTTCACTCTGACTAGTCCGTCCGTCCGTCAGGTCACCTTCCCTACAAAATCACCCTCCCAAGGAGGAAGGCAATGCCACTGTGGTGACCATACTCCTGGGGGCACCACAAGACAGACTGGATGATGTGAGATCAGGGCTCTGCGGGGGCTGGATCATCACTTCCAGGGTTCCAAAGATAAAGACTACGTCAATATTTATTTTCTTTAGTGTAAAGAAGAACAAGGAGTCCTGAAAGTGATGATCTGACTCCTGCTGAGCCCTGATCTCACATCATACAGTCTGTCTGGTCTCAAAGGAAGAAACAGAAGGATTTGGTCATAGACATAAGTCAGTGTCAATGATCACCTTTACAAGTCAGGCCATTAACTACTATCGGCATGTCTATGTCCTGCCTGAGCGTTCTGTCTAGGCTGTGTTTAAGAGCTGCATTACTTCTCCGTAAAGCCAAGATAATTCAGTTTAATGCTGCCTTTCTCTTTCTCAGAGTGCAATGTTATGCTGAAAAAAATGATATTTTTGCATACAGTATTAGTAAGAATTTTCATGGAAAAGCAATAATTTCTTACAACCAGATAATTCACTTTTGACATTACTACATGCAGGCATTTTGCCAAAGCAGAATTGATTTTGTTGCAGATTTTAATGAGGTGGCAATTTATGAGATTGATCAAACAATCCACAAGACACCAATAACCCAGAGTAGTTAATGGACACTTTCGAGGCAATTTTTTTTACTTAAATTACAACTCTAGCGTTTTGTTTTCAGTGCTGGAGTGGCGATTTAAATCTAAGCCCCCTGTCCACGGTTATGTATTCACCCTTCAGCGTCTTCACAGGTTTTTTTGGTGTCACTCCTGTCATCTTGTGTGCGTGATCCTGTGAGTGCAGCTTCTGACTGTCAGAAAGTCAGAAACTACATCACACAAGCACAACGTACTTCTCTGTCCTGTTGAGGGCAGAGTAAAGTACTGCAGTGCGCAGACGCTGGGCCTCTCTGACCTTTCCCGGCACCTGCGCACTGCAGTACTTTGCTCTGTCCTCAACAAGGCAGAGAAGTTCGTCTGTGCAGGAGCGCGATGCCGGGGAGCGATGATGCAAGCAGGAGGGTGGTGTCGCAAGCAGATGGGAGGCGCCGAACCCGGACCTGCGACACTTATCGGACCCGGACAGCACCGGACCGCCCCTCTCTGGTTAGTATAATAAAACTTAATTTTTTTATCTTTCAAGTCAGACCGGGGGCTTATCTACAGCATTATAGAATGCTGTAGATAAGCCCTGAAAGGCAGTGGCCGCATCTTATAGCGGCCAAAAAAGGTGACATGTTCCCTTTAATATATTGCAATCATCATATTATGTAGCACTGTGTACTTCCAAATTTCTCATTTTGCCTTAATACATAGTAAATTCTTCGCTTTTCTCTAATCTACCGTATATACTCGCGTATAAGCCGAGATTTTCAGCCCATTTTTTTGGGCTGAAAGTCCCCCTCTCGGCTTGTACGTCAATCATATACCGGGGGTCGGCGGGGGAGGGGGAGCGGAGGTGTCAGAGATCATACTTACCCCCTCCTGGCGTGGTCTCTGCAGCCCCCCCACTTCTCCCGGTCTCAGGCGCCTTCCTTCAGCGGTCACGTGGTACCGCTCATTAAAGACATGAATATGCGCATATTCATGTCTTTAATGAGCGGTATCACGTGACCGTTGAAGGCAGGGCGCCGGAGACCGTGGGAGAACAGGGTTGTAGAGACTGTGCCAGGAGGGAGTAAGTACTGTATATGCTATATTCACCTGTCCACGTTCCCATGCTGCTTGGCGCTGTCTGCTGCGACCTCTGTCAGTGATTTGCAGGTCAGAGGGTGCGGTGACATGGTTAGCAGCATGGGAATGGGGACAGGTGAATATCTCAGGTGCCGGGTCCTGAGCCAGCAGCGACACCGATACCTGGCCCCCAGCGACGGAAAGGTGAGTATGTCATTTTTTTTATTTGCAGCAGCAGCGGCATATGGGGATTATTCAATGGAGCATCTTATGGAGGCATATTCTGTGGAGCATCTTATGGGGGCATATTCTATGGGGCATCTTATGGGGACCTATTCTATGGAGCACCTTATGGGGGAATATTCTATGGAGCATCTTATGGGGGAATAATGTATGGAGCATCTTATGGGGGCATAATCTATGGAGCATCTTATGGGGCAGCATATTCTATGGAGCATCTTATGGGGCCACAACCTTTATGGAGCAGCATATGGGGCATATTATTCTATGGAGCATCTTATGGGGGCATATTCTGTGGAGCATCTTATGGGGACTTAGTCTATGGCGCATTGTTGTGAATTCCCTTGCTCAAAGTTCTGAGCCAAAGCTCCATCTGCTCCCTCTGGTGGTTACTGAGAGTAGTGGAGCTGGCCAGGTGAGTGGAAGTTCTCCACCTGACGACATTAATTGGGAACATGGGATTACTGGCTGTGAGTATGTAATTGAGCTGGCTGTTCTTAGAGGTTGCTGGTGATTTCCTCTGTGTGCATTTGGAGTTCTTTTGTCCCCTGCCTGATCTGCATGGTTCAGCTAAGTGATTCTTTTGCTAATCTTTTGCATCTAATCTGGTTGTCTTTTTTTTGCTTTCTGTTTTGCTGCTAGGGTTCAGCGTGCTCCCTGCTGGGGGCAGCGCTGGGCCCTGCTTCATATGTTGCAACTTGTTCAGTTCCCTGTTATGTTAGTATCTTTTTGCTTTGCTTCCAGTTTATACCAGCGTGCTGATCTAGCGGGGGTGAGGTCGTGTGACCTCAGTTTTTTTGTATATCAGAAGTGTTGGACTTTTTCAGGGTTTTGTGCATGATTGCTGACATTATCTTTTCTGTCCTGTCCTGTCTAGACAGCTTGGGCCCCGCCGTTTGCTCAGTCTGTTCTCTGCCTGTGTTTGTGTCTCATCTTGTCTCACCGAAAATATGTTTGGGGGCTGTCTATTCCTTTGGGGATCTGCTCCGGGGCAGTTTAGATTTCATCTTTCTGTCTTTAGGCTTAGTTAGTCCTCCGGCTGTGACGAAGCGTCTAGGGCATCGTAGGAATGCTCCCCGGCTACTGCTAGTTGTGTGGATAGGATCAGGGCACTGCAATCCGCTTAGTTACCAACCTCTCTGGTCTTCTGGTGGCTTAGCCTGTTCCTACCATCCTCCTCGGTGACCCATTCATAACAGGGCATCTTATGGGGACCTATTCTATGGAGCATCTTATGGGGCAGCATAGTCTATGGAGCATCTTATGGGGCCATAACTTTTACGGAGCAGCATATGGGGCATATTATTCTATGGAGCATCTTATGGGCCATTATTAACCTTTATGGAGCATTATATGGGGTGTATTTTGTATGGAGCATCTTATGGGGCCATCATGACCTGTATGGAGCATCTTATGGGGCTCCTGATTCAATATGGATATTCAAAAACATTTAGCCTACTGATGTCTCAATTAATTTTACTTTTATTGGTATCAAGTTTTATTTTTGAAATTTACCAGTAGCTGCTGCATTTTCCACCCTAGGCTTATACGCGAGTCAATATGTTTTCCCAGGTTTTTGTGGCAAAATTAGGGGGGGCCGGCTTATACACTGGTCGACTTATACACGAGTATATACAGTATGTAGAAACAGGAAGTCTCTTGTCCCTGCATTTATCATTCCCCTCTTCAACTTGTGACCCCGCTGCTCCTCCTCCACCTGCCTGGGACTTTTGCAGTGACTCATGACTTGCGCAGACAAAATTGATGTTCTGTTTCTACATAGAGCTTATAAGGATTCAGTTTTAAATCATGTGATGTCATAGACCTAATGGAAAAGAGGAGAATTAACTGGGTAGAAATGCAAAATGAGCAATTGTAAGTACACAGTGCTATTTAATATGATGACTGCAATATATTAAGCGGACACAAATTTTGATTGTAGTGACTCTTTAAATATATATATTTTTTATTAACAATCATATTTGCTATTGGATTTCATTAAAAAACTTTCCACAGTTTGGCTTTGACAGCTTCAATATATAACAGTACATAGCAAATTGCAGAATGAGTTATCAGTGAATCCACCAGTGAGCAGCTTCTGACATCATAGTCTGTAACCTTTATCTCTCTTCCCTGAAACATCTTGTAAGGTGATTTGTGACAAAAATAAAGTTTAATATTTTGAATTAATTTAAACCCTATTGAGACCTAGTTTAAACCAGAAAAATGTGTCTTTTAAAATGACCATTTAAAGAGGTTGTCCAGGATGTCAATATTGATCAGCTATCCTTAGGATAATGTCACCAGTGTGTCATGTCCTCCTAGGAGATCTGGGGTTAGAATTTCACTATGTATTATGAATCATAGATCTTCCATTTAGCCTGTGTGTTTTGTGTTCCATATTATATGGATTTTATTTCCTTTGGTGTTAAAGAGGTTAAGGACCCTTTTTATGCTGGTTAGAAACATGCCGCTTCTTTTCACAGTTTCTCCTGACCTGGTCATTTCTTCTTTCTATAAAATCTGGAAAGACCTTCCTCAGCAGTGAAAGTTCACTTCCTGGTTCCCTGGAGTTGTTGTGTAGAGTTGGAGATCGTTTTTGCTGCTAGAGATTGTTGTATGCTGTTTTTGGGTGTATGCATTCCTCATTTTCCTATTCCCATTTTGTTTTTACATTTGTGCCTATATACCTCTCTACCTGTGGTGAGTGTTTTGTAAGTAAGTTGCTTTATGTTATCCCTGTTTGTCTTACATGTTTATACACTAGCACTTCTGTCCTGGAGAGGGGGAGAGGACAGCTTAGGGTATAACAGGAAAACAGTAAGGCTGGTGGCCCAAACCTCCTCACCATTAGAGGTACCTTAGGGAGCAAGGATAGTAAGGACCCCAGCCCTAGAGATAGTGCAGGGCCCCTTTCCCTAATCACAATACAGTCACATAGTGACAGATAGTTCATCACTAACAGATTGGTTGGGGGGGAGTCAGATGCATGGCATCCCGACAATCAGCTGTCTGCAACTCTCAATGGTCTGAAAGGGAAAGTTCTCCAGTACCAAAGGAAAATAGTTCAAACTTAGCATTTAATCACATAGGATAAAAGAATTAGCATATTGTGCACATAATGCTTACATGTTTCAGGTAGAAAAATGCTTTATCATAGCTGATTAACACATTCTTTAATCATATAGGATAGAATTATAGGCATAATGTGCACATATTAAAAAAAAAAACATAATGCTTGCACATTTCTGGTAAAAAAAAACTTAATTATAGCTGATTTACTGAGAATTTAATCATATAGCATAAAAAATCTGTAAAACATGCACAAATAAAAAAAACATAATTCTTAGTCGTTTTAGGTAGAAAACCCCTTAATCATAGGGTTTTTCTACTCGAAATATGTAAACATTATGTTTTTTTTTATGTGTACGTTCTACCTACCCTATTTTTTTATCGTATTTGATTAATGGCTAAGTTTTAACTACTTTCCTTTGGTTTTGGAGAACATGCCCTTTTGGACATTGAACTATTTGACCTGGAAGCCAGACCAGTGCATACTCTGCGCACCAAACCCAGACCATGGACTGTCCACCCTGGATGTCTCCTGTAATACTTGTCTATAGCACAGTAGTGTTGAGCTGTACTGACTTCCTATTTTTCTCCTGCAGCTCTCCCTATGGCCAAATGTACACAGAGTACAGAGCTGGGACAGCACAGCGCCACACAATGTAGAGTGGCCAATCATGGTCACTACAGCTTAGCTCCCGATAATTTTAGTAGGGGCTGAGCAGCAGAACCCAGGAATGGCCACTGCACAGTGTACAAAGCCCTGCGGTTCCAGTTTTGCATATCCTATGGTAGCTGGTAACAGCTGATCATCAGGGCTCCCAGATGTTGGACCCCCACAATTTGGACCCCCACAATTTGATATCAATGACTTATCTTGTGTATAGACATCTACAAGTGGTAGTAGGTAGAGCAACAAGTCATTGTTTCCTAAAACTTATGCTAAAAAGTGCACTAAAAACTGATCAACCAACCAAAAAAAAGAACCATTATTTTTCATTGTTTCCTAAAGGTCTGAGTCCAAAATGGTCTTTGCCGTTGTACAGTTGTCTCCTGGGTTTCTGCTTGGACAACCATTTTTAATCAACTCGTACATTTCAACATACAGGTCCCCAGCAGATTAACACAACTTGTTTTGATGAGGATGAAAAATTCACATAAAAAAATTACATTTTGATGGGGATTTTTTTTCGTTTTGTTTCGTGCTTCTATGGAGTCAATGGTCAATTTTGGAAAAAAATATCATCTCACCACCAATACCAGACATTCACAACATATAAACATTGTGCGATGCACTAACATCCGGGCTAATGTCTTTGAGTAACAATGGAATAATAGGAAATGTTTGTAATCCACAACAGATTATGATGACTATGAACTCTTAACAGTCTGAAACGCGTAGGCTTGTCATACGGAATCTGTTACTTTTTTTGATTTTTTAATCTATTTTATGGATACATTTTTCTAATAAAGATAGTCTTTTTAATTGCTTTCCGCGATGCTGGATTACAAAAATGTTCTATAATCCTGCCAATTTTGGAGTCTGCTTTTAATGTGCTCCAAAATCCATTAATGATCCATCTATCCTTGTGTTCTATGTGATTTTCACAGACCATTGACTTGATCCGTGACGCCGAAAATAAACAAGACATGTGGACTTTAAGGGGTACGTGTTTTATCCTTAAAAAAAAACACGGATAGACCACGTCTGAATGAAGCCTTAGAGTAATTTGGATTTGGCATTTCGACATTAAGACCGAAATTGCGCAAGAACATTTTTGCATTGAACTTATTTCTGCTCTAAGGCTGTTGCATACATACTTGTATATACTTTTTATTTTTTGGTCTTTAAGTTAAAATAAAATCATTTTTCTCCTATCTAAGCTCTGAGTTATCTCATGCTGAAGGGTCTATTTTACTCAACGATATTAATCCACCTGGCATATAACAGGGTTAAACATGCCATCTCTTGTTTTTTTTTTTCGTTTTTTTTTTCTTCCCATTTACAAGGACCAATAAAAGTAGTGGACTGTTCTCACTCTTTAGTTATGTGCAGCCTTGTACATACTTGCCAGCTATTGTCCATTTGCAAAAAGGACCCCAGTCTATTTGAGTGGTCAGACGGGACAATGGGCAAAGTTCTCTTATTCACCGCTGATGGCCTAGAGAATATTTCCTACTCAGTGAGCAGCGCCTTTCAGTGCCCCTTTGCCTGCCTCTGAGTGACAGCTGAATCACAGAGGAACTTTCCAACAGCAAAACCTCAGAGCAAGTGCCAAGAGAGGCCTTGTTGTATTCAGAGCTCAGCACAGCTGCGGTCAGTGGGAGGTCCCGCCATTGTCCTCCGAACACAATGACAACTGCAGAAAAAGATGCTTCTGTACAGGCCTCTATCACCCAATAAGGCAGACAAGATGAATGAAAATGTCAAAAATGGGGAACAAGCAGATGTGAAGCTATTTAGAGGGACTGACACAAGTACACTGAACATGCCGTCCTCGGCTTTGCTAAAGCCACAGTCCGAAAAGAAAGCACTTCACTTGTGTTTGAGAGACGCACTCATGGGTTCCCAGTGCTGCTGCTGTACCATTGAGAAGGCATCTTACCTCTGATTACTTCTTGCTTTTTATACCTTTCCTCCTCCTGTTGACAATGAAACCCTGTAAAGTCTTTTTTTTATTTTAAAGCTTTTTGGTTTTGGTGAAGGCTCCTCGCTGAGAAGTTCTTGTTGGCCAGCATTAAATGTTTATGATAGAAGCATTTAGGACAAAAATAGAAGTCCCCCCTTATGGTGCCAGGTGGGCTACGTGACTCCTCTTCTAAAATCTACAAAAAAAAAATCATCAGTTTTAAGTGACTTTATAGATATGTAAAAATATATATATCCAAAATTCAGGGGACAAAAGACAAAAAAAGGAAGAATAAATGCAAACATTTTCTTGTTAACTATTCCAAGAACTCAACCTGAAAAAATAGCGGGGGACACTAAGCGCATGGTGAGTGGGACACCAAGCGCATGGTGGAGGGCACCAATGGTTGGGGGACACCAAGTGCATGGCTGGAGGGGGACACCAAGCTCATGGTGAGGGAGACACCAAGCGCATGGTGCGGGGACACCAAGCGCATTGTGAGAGAGGGACACAAAGCACATAGTGGAGGGGACACCAAGCGCATGGTGGGGGACACTAAGCGCATGGTGGGGGACACGACAAGCGCATGGTGGGGGGACAACAAGCGTATGGTGGGGAGACATCAAGCGCATGGTGGAGGGACACTAAGCTTGTAGGAGGAGGACACCAAATGCATGTGGGGGGAGCCAAGCACTTAGTTGGGGGGACACCAAGTGCATGGTGGGGGGGACACCAAGTGCATGGTGGGGGGACACCAAGTGCATAGCAGGAGGGAGACACCAAGCTCATGGTGAGGGAGACACCAAGCGAGTGCAAGGTGCGGGGACACCAAGCACATGGTGGGAGAGGGACACCCAGCACATAGTGGAGGGGACACCAAGCGCTTGGTGGGGGACACTAAGCGCGTGGTGAGGGGGACACCAAGCACATGGTAGGGGAACCAAGTGCATGGTGGGGGGACATCAAGAACATGGTGGAGGACACTAATCGCATGGTGGGGGACTCCAAGCGCACGTTGGGGGAACCAAGTGCATAGTGGGGGGTCATCAAGCGCATGGTGGAGGGACCCTAAGCATGTGGTGGGGGACACCAAGTGCATGTGGGAGGACACCAAGTGCATGGTGAGGGGGACACCAAGAGCATGGTGGAGGGCACCAATGGTTGGGGGACACCAAGTGCATGGCGGGAGGGGGACACCAAGCTCATGGTGAGGGAGACACCAAGCGCATAGTGCGGGGACACCAAGCACATAGTGTAGGGGACACCAAGCGCATGGTGGGGGACACTAGGCGCATGGTGGGGAGGACAACAAGCGCATGGTGGAGAGACACTAAGCGTGTGGTCGAGGACATCAAACGCATGTGGGGGGGAGCCAAGCACTTGGTGGGGGGGACACCAAGTGCATGGTGGGGGGGACACCAAGTGCATGTTGGGGGGACACCAAATGCATAGCAGGAGAGGGACACCAAGCTCATGGTGAGGGAGACACCAAGCGAGTGCAAGGTGCGGGGACACCAAGCACATGGTGGGAGAGGGACACCAAGCACATAGTGGAGGGGACACCAAGCGCTTGGTGGGGGACACTAAGCACATGGTGAGGGGGACACCAAGTACATGGTGGGGGAACCAAGTGCATGGTGGGGGGACATCAAACATATGGTGGAGGACACTAATCGCATGGTGGGGGGACTCCAAGCGCACGGTGGGGGAACCAAGCACATAGTGGGGGGACATCAAGCACATGGTGGAGGGACCCTAAGCATGTGGTGGGGGACACCAAGCACATGTGGGATGACACCAAGTGCGTGGTGGGGGGAACCAAGAGCAATAGAGTCTTATCAAAGGGAGCAATATACAGTATGTTAGGTGAAAAATAGGGAACTACTCACCAGTTGGGGTTGCAGTAACCCAAAGGATTCAAGACGGATCAATGAAGAAAGAGATCCCAGCACTCATGTGTTGAATAAATGCTATTTATTCCAGTGCACAGAAATCCAGACGTTTCACCCATCCCAGGCTTTTGTCAAAATGGGTCAGCTGCTGCAGCATCCACAGAATGTGAATCCCATTGTACTGAACAATTGGTGGGAGAATGAGGTTGACAGTTCGTCCTTCCGATGAGGAAACTGAGAAACAAAGAAAGAGTAATATGGGTTCATGCGGTTTATTCTTCACACGTTTCGAAGTTGGATTGACTTCTTCAGGAGAGCCACAGTATTCTGCAAGGGAAATTAAAAACCTACAAAGGTAGAAGAAAAACAAACATTTTCTTGTTGACTGTGCCAAGAACTCAGCCTGATCAAGCTTAGGGCTCATGTATACAACTGTATTGCTGCTGTAAGAGTGCACGAGCCACGACGTTGCCGTGCACACTCCCTGCCCCAAATTTATCAGCCCTAACAGAGAAAAGATGACACAACTGTAGGGAAGTTGGACTGACGGACAGACCTGCCTGTAGTGAGAGGCAGAGGTGTAGCGCAGTGTAGGTGTGAAACCGCTGAGATAAAGAGAAAAGGGTGCTGTATTATAGTTTGACCATTAGAGGGCAGTGGAGAGTGTAAGAGTGGGACTGAATAACTGCCATTGGTCAGACAAACGGTCAGGTGATGGTGGGCGGAGTTACCAGAACTGGAAGTATAAAAGGCTGAGGGAAGGTTCTGGAAGGTTCAGTCAGCGACAGAAGCACAGTAGAGAGGAAGTTCGGCTGAGGAGAAAGAGACAGTAGAAAGGCTCCGGAGGGGACTGACAGTTGAGATGGTCACGGGGGGAGGCCCAGAGGACAGTAGCCGCAGACGAAGACAGTCTTGGGGTACCAAACGGACGGCGTACTTAGATTGGTAAAGCGCTGTGGTGGATGGGCCTAGGGCAGCCACAGTGAGAAAAGCCACGAAGATCGCCATGATGATAGTAATAAAGAAGTGAAGGTACCCGGGTCTGTGTACAAGAGAAGTGTCACAAAACAATCACTGACCTCAGGGAGACCAGTCAAAGAAAACACTGTGGCAGCCGGCAAAGGCGCTCAATCAGTGAAACACGTGTTTGAGACTCTTAAATGAGGCTCCATGGACTTTATTTGCATATTTGTATTTCCCAGGGAGCATTGCACCTAGGATTTCACTGATTGAGCGCCTTTGCTGGCTGCCACAGTGTATTCTTTGACTGGTCTCCCTGAGGTCAGTGATTGTTTTGTGATGTTGGTCTACTAGGCATTGCTCCCACCTAGCCAGAATGCTACTCCACACTGATGAGGGGCAATACCCCGAAACATGTCTGTGGATGGATTCCTGGCCTTGGTATTTCCCTTGTCATATCTGCAAACTCGTAAAGAGCTGGATATTGACATAAAGGGGCACTTAATATGGTGGTAATGGTGGTTTCCGAAAGGAGCCACTCCTTGGCTGGGTCCTTCCCTGGAGGAAGATCTGGCTAGTCCCGTGTTTGAGACTCTTAAATGAGGCTCCACGGACTTTATTTGCATACAAGAGAAGTGTGAAATTCCTGTGGTGAATTCAGGTGGTCGTCAGAAAGACGGCCAATAAAAGCGGACCTGTTGAATACAAATTCTGTCTCAGTCTCGTGTTTGTCTGCGGCAAGAAGTGGGTCACCCCCCCCAGTCGGTTACCCTACCTACACAACTACACCGTCAGCTGCAATAAGTGGTATCGAATCGTCTATTACTGGAGTTAAGACTGCAAAAAAGCACCAAAAATGTAGGTGCACAATCATTCAGAGTTTTATCCAGAAAAGTCTGATGATTTTTTTCTGCAGCCATTAGTCATTTACAGTTTCCTATATTACAGAATTGCAGTGTATCCATGAAGAACAGATGCTTTACTGTATCTCCGTATGGCATCCAAATATTATTTTTGCGCACCCATAAACCTGAATATTATCTGATATGCAGTAGAAACTAGTGCATCTAAAATCGGCGATTAAAAGAATTGACCCGACCATTTTTCTGGAGTTTTCTGCTTGGAAGACGCTCTGTACTTTACAATATGAGTCAATGGGAAAGCTCAGAACATTTATGAGAGCCTTTTGCAACATTTATGCTTGAAAAAAGCCTGTTTTCTATTATTAATCAAAGGAAGTTAAACAAAACAGCTGGACAATGACAGAAAAAAAAGGAAGTAGAAGCCAGGAGGCCGTGGAGTGGTGCGCTCCTGAAGATAGGCACATGAGAAAACCACTTTAATACTACTGTAAAGACAACTCACTTATAACTGATTAAAATGTGCAGCCAAAAATATTGTAGAACACTTCAGCAGAGCATGTTGCTCTTTCCACTAAAGAGTGCAAAAAAAGGCTCAAGACAATAATAAAGCTATTTTGAGCAAAATATCAAAAACCGTATGAAAATTGCAAAAGTTCTAATTATTTCTTTTTATTAGAGATTGTAATATGGGAAAAAATAATTAAACAAACGCTTGCCAACATTTTTTTAAAAATACAGTTTACACAAAGCTCGATTTTAAAGAATAGGTTACTTTCTGGTAAAAGTCCAGATGACAGCTGGTACTCATGTAGGGAAGTGGACTGACCTATCGACCTGTCTGAAGGAAGATCAGTGAATGTGAAATGTGCCGTAAATATACTTGAAGTGAATCTGTATATACATGTGGGGAAACAGCTAGAGACAGTGAAAGATGGTGAAGTACTGGGTTTTGACCACTAGGGGGAGACCAAGAACAGCAGGAAAAGGAGATGGTGCAGTACTAAGGTTTGGCCACAAGATGGAGGCAGAGAGCAGGGAGAAAAGGGCTTAACAGCTGCTTAAGACTAGGAAACCGCATAGTCATGGTGGGCGGAGTTACAGGGACTCTGGAAGGGAATTCCCAGGGAGGGGAATAAAAAGGCAGAGAGAGTTCCAGAAGGAAGCCAGTCTAGGAGAAGGAGTTCAGTGGAGGGAAAGACTGAAGGAGGAAGAGACTGAAAGAGGAAGAGCTCCGGGAGGGACTGGAAGAAGAGACAGTATGGGGGGTGGCCCTGACAAGAGAGCCGCAGGACAGAGGAAGCCCAGGGGTACCAGACGGACAGACTCGGACAGGCGAAGCGCTGTGGTGGTAGGCCTAGGGCAGCCACAGCGATAGAACTGCGAGGGGTGTCAATTCAGAAAGGAAAAAGGTGAACGGTACCCGGGCCTGTGTGTACGGAAGCTGTCGTGCTACTGTGGTCGTCGGGTGGACGGCCAATAAAGAGGACCTGTTGAACGAGCATCGGTTTCTGTCTCCACTCTGTTTGCGGCGAAAAAGAGACCACCCCCCAGTCGGCCCACATACCTACACTCACATCTTCATAAAATAATTGCTGTATTGATCCAGTGGTATAAAAGGCAAAATAAATGGTTGAACACAACAGCACAAAAATTAAAAAGGCAGAAAATAAATATTTACTGCGCTCCCAGGGATCATGTTTCAGACCTACAGTACATGGTCCTTTGTCAATTTTTTGGTGATTGCTCTTTTCTAAAGGGGTTGTCCAGTACTTTCATATTGCTGACCTATCCTTAGAAGAAGGGACAAAGAGAGAGCTGCCCAGGACCAAATGCAGTTAGCAGACAGCAAAAAACAAGGAATCTCCAGTGAAGAGTCAAATGAGTAAAACTTAATTAAATCCCAAAATAGACCAAAATTGTAGAAGGTACACTTCAAATTATACTAGAATCCAAAAAAAGGAAGTGTGAAACCAAGATGAAAAAATAAAATAAATTTTATTGACTACATAGTAAAAACAAGGTAATAAAATTACATTTGCATAAAAGGGACAAAGACTGAACAGAATGAACTCCAAGCAGTCTACGTAGAAATGCATATGAAATCACAAAGGGGTAAGTAAGTAATATAGGGCAGTATTAATCCCTATGTGATATGGCTATATTGCCCTATATTACTTACTTAACCCTTTGTGATTTCATATTCATTTCTACGTAGACTGCTTGGAGTTCACTCTGTTCAGTCTTTGTCCCTTTTATGCAAATGTAATTTTATTACCTTGTTTTTACTATGTAGTCAATAAAAATTATTTAATTTTTTCATCTTGGTTTCACACTTCCGTTTTTTTGGATTCGAGTAAAACTTAAGAATTTATTTGGACATCATAAAACTCTGGCGGTTCCTCCAGTGGTCTCCAACCAATGTGTTTTGGCTGAGCCTTAGCCATTCTTTTTTAGCATCTCTATCCCTTGGGGCTCAGTCACACATCAGTGACTTTTCTCTTACGCAAAAATAAAAAATGGTTGGAGTTTCATCAATGTTTTTGACCAGTTTGGTCAGTGTCAGTTTTTGCCATAAGAGTTTCATCATTTTTTTTCAAATTAAAAAAAAAAACAATTAAACTTTCTTAAGCTTTTCCTTCAATCAGCCTTTAAAAAAAGCCCAGCACGAGGATGGCATCTGATTTTTTTCAGATTCATGGATTTGATTGCAAATTTTTATGGATAGTTTTTCATTTGCAGGTGATCATTATTACTCTTTATTAAAGCAATAATTTAGGAATTTGTCATAGAATATATTCTGAGATGGATCACATAATAACAATAAGAGTATCTTTCCAACATTAATGAACGATTGGTAGATTCGTTAAATCTGGAGTTGGTAAATCAATGCGTCTAAGGACAACCCAAACTGAAGTCACCTGCCTAATGGATCTGCTCTCATTAAAGTTCCTTGATTCAAATCTGTCCAAAGTGAAAAATCAGCATTGTTGTCAACCGTCACTTTAAGAATGCCCTTTACAATTAAAAGGCTCCAATTTAGTGTGTTGTAACAAACACTTCAATTCGCTATAACATACGTTTTACCAATAAAGCCAATAATGAAAATTGTCATATACTTAGTATAAATAGGAAAGGATGTGGTCAAAGGAAAACCTAAAAAAAGAAAAGTTCCAATGGTCATTGATCATATTTTTCACTTTCCTATGGCAATGTGCTATGACATGAACACTGAAAAATATTTACCGAACTAGTGGTGAATTTACTGCAGACGAATATAATGCATCTCCCTTTATGTTATACATCGAGGAAATACCAGCATGAATGATAAGAATTTTCATAGTATGCGTTATCGGAAGTAGAATCAACCCTCCATATTTGGGAAATGGAGCACTGGTGGTCCATTACACCATATATATTAAAGGGAGTCTGTCACCCCATTTTTTAAGTATCAGGTGCCGGCACCGCCATCAGGGGCTATTCAACAGCATTCTATAATGCTGTAGATAAGCCCCCGATGTAACCTGAAAGATAAGAAATAAGAGTTAGATTATACTCACCCCGGCGTTTGGTCTTGTCTGATGGGTGTCGCCGTCCCGTCCGGCACCTCCCATCTTCATACAATGATGTCCTCCTCCTTGCTTCTCCCTCGGTTCATGTGCAGGTGTACTTTATTTGTCCTGTTGAGGGCAGAGCAGAGTCCTGCAGTGTGCAGGTGCTGGGAGAGGTCTGGCGCCTGCGCACTGCAGTATTCTGCTCTGCCCTCAACAGGTCAGAGCAGTGCGCCTGCGCAGGAGCCACGACAGGCAGCAAAGAAGAGGACGTCACCGTTAGAAGATGGAAGGCGCCGGACCGCGACACCCATCGGATCATTACCGGGCCGCCCCCCCCGGTAAGAATAATATAACTCATTTTGCTTATCATTCAGGTTACATCGGGGGCTTATCTACAGCATTACAGAATGCTGTAGATAAGCCCCTGATGGCGGTACCGGCACCTGATACTCGAAAAATGGGGTGACAGATTCCCTTTAAGGTGCAGTCAGATGGCCAAATAAATTGGAGCAAGACTGGAAGACAGTGCACGGACTGGCTGGCAGTTGCCCTGACCTGAGCATGACAGCTTCATGTATTTCTATGCAGCTGTCACATTCTGGTCGCTAGAGCCATTGACCGTTCCGTGCACTGCGCTGCGATCTCACTCCGATTTATATGGCCGTCTGACTTCGCCCTAGTTTGGTCTCTAGGGCTTCAATCTCAAATAAGAATTGTGCATGATTATGTTAGCTTGTTCCATTGGGTTCGGTCCCCACAATCCTCATGTCCCCATTATTTATCGTGAATGCCATTCCATTATCGAGCTCCTGCTACGTCCTATTGAAGTGAAACACATACATCTTGTGCAAGACGTTTTGTGTCAAAGCCAAGCACAACTGCTAAATAGTCATGCACTGGTCCTCGGTCGATTGCCTGATCATAAAATAATGCATGCAGGGTTTTGTTTTAATAAAATTCAACAACTCATACAGAGGATGACTGGGAACAATTATTGGATGTAATATGGCAACAGATTCTGGTGTTTAACTTTCACGCCAAAAGAGAAGAACAATGGACAACTACCTAAATGGAAGATATACTTAAGAGATTAAATTTTGAAGGAATATCAATGATCTCACACTAAGAGCTCAGGCAGACATCTGTGCAAATCAAAGTATGGACCACAATGTGGAAGATATACCTAAGAGATTAAATTTTGAAGGAATATCAATGATCTCACACTAAGAGCTCAGGCAGACAATTGTGCATATCAAAGTATGGACCACAATGCATGGTCTCCCAACCCAAGTCTCACAGCCTTACATAAAGCTGTAACTATCAAGTTGGGAGTGCCGCAGCCGATTTGCATGGACGTCCACATGAGCCATAAGGCTGTGTTCACCTGTCTGTGCACCCGATGAATTGATGCTATCAAACTAACAGTGTAGAAGACCCTGGTGGACCTATCTATGCTTGCACAAGATCGATCTTCCTACAGATCGTTCATCCATTAAGTCGCCATGGCTTGAGATCGAGTCGAAGGCCCCTAATAATAATAGTAATGCCCAAAGGTGAATATATCCTACAATGAACTCATCTAGCCAGTGTATTTGGCATATTCCTTAGGTTTTCTTTATCCATTGTAGCCACATTTCAAAACAATGGGGATATAATATACAACTAGCAGGTGTGATGCTGAGTCACTTCTCATGGACAATCCGTGAGTCGGGAAAGTGAAAGAGTCCAAGGTCAAAAGTCAGGAGGGTACATCATAAACAGAATGAAGAGACAAATTGCATAGTCAGGTAATGGTCCGAGGTCAAAATAAAAGAGGATAGTGGATCAAAGCAAAGGGGTTAAACAGACGTATGTCATATCGAGGTCCAATGTCAGGCAACAAAAGTTCAACAAACAGAACACAAGGCACAGAGAGACAAACCACAGAAAAGCTGAATGTAGGTCTGGCAGAGGTCTGGGATAAACATTCCTGTTAGATAGCCTAGTAACCAGATGGGACAATGAACACCTGGAGACAGCCAGCATCTCCCAGTCTCAGATTGGACATCTGAGCTGTCAATCAAAAAACCAACAGCTCAGCACATCCCTGCAACAGACTGGATGACTGAGCTGTGTATCAAAGTACTGACAGCTTCATCACACCCTTGTGCCAGAATGGACTGCTGAGCCATCAGTAACTGCATCCCAGACACACTGAGGGGTGGAATCGTGACAGTAGAATTAACCCAGTTACATTCAACTTCATCTTATTTTTGGTTTATAGCTTCGCCTTGTCCTGAGGCATATCCAGTATTTGTGCACTTCAAGGGAACATTTACATGATAAAGCCGAAGCTTACAACTCGTCCTTCTGACTAAGGTCAGGCCACTGAGGTGATTCCTCCTCGCTTATTCTAACCATAGGTAACCTCCTCAAATCAGACGGGGAGTTCTTGTAAAACAGCATCCAAAGAAGATATTTTGGGCATCTGTTTCATGAACAAAGCTGCCTTCCACATATGTTGCTGGATTTCCAACACGAAATGATAGACTTAATAAAAGACTATAAATAAGTGATAGAAATCTCAAAAAATGATCATTTTTCTTTTCAGCAGGTGGACAAGTGGTTAAAACTTTGGCCTACACTCCAACCTTCTCAACTGCAGAGCAGATTCTTTGCCGCCGGCCAGCATTTTGCACCCCTACACTTATTATTTTAACTTCAATAAAGACAGGATTAAAGAGAATGAAAGACACACTTCAAAAGAGGGAAGAGCATTCCCAAATGATTTTTTTTTCCTTTTGCCTCGGTGAGATAACTCATGTTTAAACACCAGATTCCCATTTAAAAAGGGATCAAAGTCGGATCACTTACTAAAGAAAGCGTTACAAAAGAGCAAAATAGCTGCGGGTGAAATATACTCAGTCAAAGGAAGCAAGTTACTTCATTCAGGAGATGGGCATGTATGTGATAAATTAAAACACGTATTGACTGTCAAGAAAGATAGTGCCAAGTATACGAAACAATGTAATGTAACATCTGGTACCTGCCGTGTTCATGCACAGTGTGGAAATAAAGGTACAAAGAGCGGACCTGATCTGCAACTATCAATAATGCATAGCTTTAACAGGTCGTCCATGCTTCAAATACTAAATCATTATTTCATAGAAAATGAGACTACAAAATAAAGATGGCTATTCAGTGAGTCAAGTTAAGAGCCTCAGTTTTAGGGTAAGGATTTACAGCAGAAAACGTTGCAGAAATGTGCAAGAAATCCACAGAGGTAAATCGGAACCAATTAAATGGAATCTGTCATCAGTTTTTTTTCTATGAAATCTGAGAGCAGCATGATGTAGAGGCAGAGACCCTGATTCCAGTTATGTGTCACTTACTAGACTGCTTGGTGAAGTTTTGATAGAAACCGTTTTATCTGTTGTAAATGGAGCAGTGCTCAGAGTTGTGTATAAACCCACCCCTGATTGACAACTTCCTGTGCACACTGTACATTGCTTCCATTCAGTGGTGGGGGTGGGGTTACACAGATTAGCTATACTTGCCTGCACCTGACACCTTGTGCTGCAGTAATAATCTCCTGCTGATAAAACACTGATTGTTTTGAAACTACAACACACGGTCTAATAAGTGACACATCATTGGAATCAGAATCTCTTGCTCTATGTTATGATGCTCTCAGATTAAAAAGGAAATATCGGCTGATAGATTCCCCGTCTCTGTTCCCACTGCTGATTTCTTTTCTTGGAAAACATGTTTATATAGATCACTGTAGCCTCTGACTAGCTGCAGTGGTAACATTTCTACACCATTAATTGATGGAGTCCAGTAATAAGAGATGGGATGGAAACAGGGAAACTGTTATGAACTGGGTCACCGAGGAAGAGAGCAGGTCCAGGCTAAGCCACAGAAAACTAGAGAGGTTGGTACCTAAACGGATTGCAGACCCCTGATCCTATCCACACAACTAGCAGTAGCTGGGAGCGTACCTACGATGATCCTAGACGCCTCGGCACAGCCGGAGAGCTAACTAAGCCTAGAGCAAGAAAGGGGAAATCTAAACTGCCCCAGAGTCGGTGAGACAAAATGAAAACATAAACACAGGCAGGAAAATAGACTGAGCAAATGATGGGGCCCACACTGACTAGACAGGACTGGAAAGGAAAGACACTGTCTGCAATCACACAAAAAACCCTGCAAAAAGTCCAACACGTCTGATGCAAAAAAACACTGAAGTCAAACGACTTCACCCCCCACTATATCAGCACTCTGGTATATTCTGAAAGCAGAGCAAAAAGAGACCAATCTAACAGGGGATAAAACAAACTGGCACAAGCAGTAACATATGGGCGGTGATTCAGCACAGCCCCAGCCGGAGCTAGCTGACCCGCACCAAGAAGAGATAGACAAAACCAGATCAAATGCAAACAGAATAGCAAATAAACCACTTAGCTGAACATGCAGGGACAGAGCTGGAGAAATCAGACCTCAGGAGGAACAGGAAGCAAATCACCAGCAGGGATAGAGGGAGTCGGCTGTCTTAAATCCAAATCTGAAGTCCCAGATCTCCAATCGGCATCATCATTATCAGGTGGCAAGCCTCTGTCAATCAGATATGCTCCATTACCTCCAGTAACCACCAGAGGGAGCCCAGAAAGAGAACTCGCAACACCTCTATTGATTTGACCAGTTCCACTACCTTCACTAATAACCAGAGGGAGGCCAGAAAGCGAATTCACAACAGGAAACATTATCAAGGAGGGAGCAGAACATTTGTAGAGTGAGTCTATGGTTTCTTCTCGTAGACAGTTTTCCACACTTGTGCATTTTTCTGTGACTCCAGAGGTAATTTGCAAGCCTAGGATTTGATTGTATATTTTTACCTCCTTAATGATATCAATGAGGAGAATCCACAAAATCCATGTTCTTTCTGCATTAGGCTAGTTTCACTAGCGTTACCAAGCGCAGCGCAGGGCTGCCGCTAAGCTCCGCCCCCTGCCACGCCCCCTCCCATCAGCTCCTCCTCTGAGTGCATGACGCTGCATGCGACCACCGTACCATATATTTAGCTTGCATGCTGCTTCTCGGCCATGAAAACTCGTGTCATGAAGTTCCTGGCGGGTCACCATTTTTGCATTGTTGGTAATACCAGAGGAGATCTAGACTCTGCAGTTATGGATTCAGCAGAGCAATGGTGACTTTTCTGTCCTCTGCTCCTTACCACTCGCTCCCCCAGCTCTGTAATGTTACATGGTCTCCACTTCGTGGCTGAGTTGCTGCGGTTTCTTCTCATTTTCAGTAATATCACTGACAGGTTATGGGGGAAGGTTTAGGAAGAAGAAATGTCATGAGTGAACTGGTTACACAGGTGGCTCCTATTATAGCACCGCCTTGGTGTAAGTGGCACAGGGCGGTAGTTGTAGGGGGAGGTACAAGCCTTCCATGCCCAGCACACTACATTACAATGGGGGCTTGGCTGTGTGTGTGCCCCATTACCTGTAGACTGCATGGTGCTGCTATATCGGGCTGCCCAGGACCAGATGTTAGCGAACAAATTGAGGGAGACCAAAGTTCAAAAATAAACTCTTTACTGAATATGAACTTGATAAGAACGATGTACATCAGATAATGGGGACATTTCTTCACCCAGGTTTCTCTTGGACTAAGCAGACATGGGCACTTCTAGGTAACATTTCATAGCACTTTGTCTCTCTTGAACGTCACACTCTTGCATCTCATGAAAATCAACAAATTATTATGGGAGGCTCCATCCTCCCCTGTGATGGCTGTGCTGTCAGACCTTAGGCCTTTCTCTACTGAATACTAAGGTCTAACTAACTCACTATCAGGATGGCCTCCTACATATCCCGTCCCAATCTGGGCTAGTCCCAACTATTATCTGTACACAACTAAGTGCATGCAAACTACTAAACAGATAAAATCATTTTTAAAACATTGCAATGCATTATATAGCAACACATATCATCAAGGTGGGTGTGGGCAGCACCTCCACTTCATTAAACTGGTATCAGTGAGTTCTTTACCACCAGCTATTCTCTCATCTACTATATAATCGTCTAATTCTGTCTGTCTGTTTGTAACGGAAATCCCGCGTCGCTGATTGGTCGCAATCTGCCCGCGAATTGCAGCGGGATTTTAACCACGCTTTTCTGATTGATCGCGCCTGGTGACCAATCAGTGATATTGGCGTGGAATTTAACCCTCAGATATTCATGTAATGGTTTATATATTTTAATAATCTGTTTAGTAATTTCGTTCAGTTGAACTAAGTTCTATGAGCAATAACATTTAATGATAATGTATATATTTTACCTGGAAAATCCTGTGTATTCATTGCATTATTCTTAAATCTTCATAAATAAACTACATACATATTTTAGAATACCTGATGCGTTAGAATCGGGCCAACATCTAGTATGTTAATAAGGTCAGATGGTATGGAGAGGGCCGTTTTTTTCAGGAAAAATGTAAAAACACTAACTCAGTTGGAGGTGTGGTGTCCCAATACTTTTGCCCTTAGAGTGAATGTACAGTTCAGCAAAATCACAGGGGCAGGGCCGGCGTTAGGGGCAGTCAGACCAGGCAGCTGCCTAGGGCCCCCGCTCCCCCAGTGGTCCCCAGCTAGCGGCACATCACGCAGCCACTATGGGGCCCCTGTGAGGTAGGGGGGCCCACCTGCCCCCCAGCGCCGACTCCCCCCGCTGCCGCATTGAAGGAGGCAATGATGGAGGAGAGCGTCAGCTGATGCTCCCTCTCCCATCATTCCCCGCTCTGCCTCTGACACAGTGGGTGCGCGATGACGTCATCGCACACTCACTGTGTGCCAGGCAGTGCAGGAGACAGGAGGCAGGAGCAGCGCAGGCACGAGGAGACGGGGAGGAGTGTTTTTTTTTTTTAATCAGTGTGAGTACTGGATTGTGGGGCCATTCTGGGGGGGCTGTATACTATGGTGGTCGGTATACCATGCTGGGCTGTATACCATGCTAGGCTCTATACCATGGTGGTCTGTATACCATGCTGGGCTGTATACCATGCTGGGCTATATACCCTACTGGGCTGTATACCATGGTGGTCTGTATATCTTGCTGGGCTGTATACCATGCTGGGCTCTATACCATGGTGGTCTGTATACCATGCTGGACTGTATACCCTGCTGGGCTGTATACCCTGCTGGGCTGTATACCATGGTGGACTATATACCATGCTGGGCTGTATACCATGGTGGGCTGTATACCATGCTGGGCTGTATACCATGGTGGCCTGTATGCTGTGCTGGACTGTATACCATGCTGGACTGTATACCGTGGTGGACTGTATACCATGCAGAGCTGTTTACCATGGTGGGCTGTATACCATGCTGGTCTGTATACCATGCTGGGCTGTGCTATATACCATGTGGGGCTGTGCTATATACCATGGTGGGCTGAGCTATATACCATGTGGTGCTGGGTAATATACCATGTGGTGCTGGGCTATATACCATGCTGGGCTATATACCATGTGGTGCTGTGCTATATATCATGTGGTGCTGTGCTATATACCATGTGGTGCTGTGCTATATACCATGGTGGGCTGTGCTAGATAACGTGTGGTGCTGTGCTAGATAATGTGTGGTGCTGTAATAGATAACATGTGGTACTGTGCTAGATAATGTGTGGTACTGTGCTAGATACCATGGTGGGCTGTGCTATACCATGGTGGGGCTGTGCTTTTTACCATGTGGGGTTGTGCTGTATACCATGTCCGGCTGTGCTATATACCATGTGGTGCTGGGCTATATATCATGTGGTGCTGGGCTATATACTATGCAGCTGTGTTATATACCATGGGGGTACATTTTACATTATATTCTATGGGGGAGGCTGTGTTATATAATATGGGGGCTACATTATATACTATGGGGAGGTGGGCTGTATTATATTCTACTTGGGGCTACATTATATTCTATGGTGGGCTATATTATATTTATTATATTCTATGGGGGGTGATTGCATCATACTTTATGAGGGGGCTTCATTACACTATGTGAGGAGGCTACATTCTATGGGGGGCTGCATTATATTCTATGGGGGCTAGATTATATTGTATGGGGGATTTATTATACTATGAGGGGGCTACATTATATTCTATGGGGGCTGCATTATACTATATGAGAGGGTTACATTGTATTCTATGGAGGGGCTACATTATACTATATAAGGGGCTGCATTATATCCCATGAGGGGGTTGCCATATATTCTATGGATATATCAGAATATACCAGAGTGCTGATATAGTGGGCGAAGTCGTGTGACTTCAGTATTTTTCTATTAGACGTGTTGGACATTTTTTGCAGGGTTTTTTGCGTGATTGCAGACAGTGTCTTTCCTTTCCTGTCCTGTCTAGCTAGTGTGGGCCCCATCGTTTGCTCAGTCTATTTTCCTACCTGCGTTTGTGTTTTCATCTTGTCTCACCGACAATATATGTTTGGGGGCTATCTATTCCTTTGGGGTCTGCTCCGGGGCACTTTAGATTTCCCCTTTCTTGCTTTAGGCTTATTTAGCTCTCTGGCTGTGTCGAGGCATCTTGGATCATTGTAGGTACGCTCCATGGCTACTGCTAGTTGTGTGGACAGGATCAGGGGTCTGCAATCCGCTTAGCTACCAACCTCTCTGGTTTTCTGTGGCTTAGCTTGGTCTTGCTCTCCTCCTCGGTGACCCAATCATAACAGAATCACCAGCCTAAACCGTAGATTCTAGGGTACTCAAAGGCAGGAAAGAATTGTAAAAAAAAAAAAAGTGTCAGAATGTTTTTATATATTTTTTCCTCTTTTTCTCTGGGGCCGTAGGAGGATTTTTTTTCTTTAATGGAGATTAAGCAATTGTATGATCGTGTTGAACAGCTCGCTGCTGAAATGCGGGGAATTTCCACCTATCTCGCTCAATCATATGCTGTTGAACCAAAAATCCCTACTCCTGATGTGTTTTCTGGGGATGGGTCTAAATTTTTGAATTTTAAGAATAATTGTAAACTATTTCTTGCCTTGAAGCCTAACTCATCGGGGAGCTCTGTGCAGCAGGTTAAGATTGTCATTTCCTTGCTGTGCGGAAATCCCCAGGATTGGACTTTTTCTCTGACACCAGTAGATTCTATTCTGACTAATGTGGACACATTTTTTCAAGCCTTGGGGTTGTTGTATGATGAACCTAATGCTATTGATCAAGCTGAGAAAACCTTATTGGCATTGGACCAGGGTCAGGATTCTGCAGTTATACTGTCAAAAATTCCGAAAGTGGGCAGTCCTTACTAAATGGAGTGACGATGCTCTAGCAGCTCTCTTTCGGAAGGGTTTGGCAGAAATCGTAAAAGATGTTATGGTCGGATTTCCTGTTCCCTCTGGTCTTGACGATTCTATGTCATTAGGCATTCAAGTTGATCGGCGTTTACGTGAGCGTAAAACTACACGAGAGGCATTGCCGCCTTTTGAACGAACGTCTGAACCCATGCAATGTGATAGGGTTTTGTCTAGGGCGCAACGTCAGGAGTTTAGAAGGCATAATAAGCTGTGTTTTTTCTGTGGAGACGCCTCTCATACTATTTCTGTCTGCCCTAAATGAGAAAAATGTTTTGTGCACACATTTGCCGTGGGCAGTGTACAGACTAAGTTCCTTTTGGCAATTACCCTGATCTGCTCCTTGTCTACATTTTCCGCTAAGGCTTTTGTAGATTCAGAAGCAGCTTTGAATTTGATGGATTTAGACTTTGCTAAACGTTGTGGTTTTCCCATGATACCCCTGCGGACTCCTATCCCTTTGAGGGGTATTGATGCTACTCCTTTGGCGGAGAATAAACCCCAGTTTTGGACCCAGGTGATAATGCGGGTCGCCCCGGACCACCAAGAAAATTGTAAATTTGTGGTGTTGCACAATTTGCCTGATACTATTGTTCTGGGTTTTCCCTGGTTGCAGACTCATAATCCTGTTTTGGATTGGAAATCTGTGTCTGTGGTGAGTTGGGGTTGTCAGTGTGTTCTTAGTGACACTCCTGTTTTCTCCAACTCTCCCCAGTCACATGATATTGCTGATTATTTGGCTGATTTTTCTGATGTATTTAGCGAGAGTAAGTCTGCATCTTTGCCTCCTCATAGGAGTTATGACTGTGCAATTGAGTTAATGCCCGGGTGTAAATTTCCCAAGGGTCAGCTTTTCAACTTATCGGTACCCGAACATGATGCTATGCGATCTTATATCAAGGAGTCATTGGAGAAGGGTCATATTAGACCATCCTCTTCACCTTTAGGTGCTGGGTTTTTTTTTGTGGCCAAGATGGTTCATTAAGGCATTGTATTGACTATCGTTCCCTTAACAAAATCACTGTTAAATATCAGTACCCGTTACCCCTGATTTCTGATTTATATTCCAGAGTTAAAAGTGCCTGCTGGTTTACCAAGCTTGACCTCAGGGGGGCGTATAATCTTATTCGCATCAAGCATGGGGATGAATGGAAGACGGCGTTTAATACTCCAGAGGGACATTTTGACTACCTGGTGATGCCTTTTGGACTCACTAATGCCGCTTCCGTCTTCCAATCTTTTATGAATGATATTTTCCGGGACTTTGTGGATAAGTTTTTGATCATTTTTCTGGATAATATTTTGATCTTTTCCAGGGATTGGGATTCTCATGTGGAACATGTCCGGACTGTGTTCCGGATTCTGAGGGAAAATTCCCTGTATGTTAAGTGATCGAAGTGCCTCTTTGGTGTACAGAGGATTTCATTTTTGGAATTCATTTTGTCCCCGTCGGCTATTGAAATGGACCCGGCCAAGGTACAGGCCATTTATGATTGTGTTCAGCCCACTTCTTTGAAGGCTCTCCAGAATTTTTTGGGTTTTCCTAATTTCTATCGTAAATTTATAAGTAATTTTTCTGGTATTGTCTAACCACTGACTGATCTGACCAAAAAGGGCGCTGATGTGGTGAATTGGTCTCCAGAGGCAGTCTCGGCATTTCAGGACCTTAAGCGGAGATTCACTTCTGCTCCGGTTCTATGGCAACCTGATGTCTCACTCCCATTTCAGGTGGAGGTAGATGCTTCTGAGATTGGTGCAGGAGCTGTTTTGTCCCAAAAAGATCCAGTGACTTCTAAAATGAATCCCTGTGCCTTCTTTTCTCGAAAATTCTCCCCATCTGAACGTAACTATGACGTGGGGAATCGGGAATTGTTGGCCATGAAATGGGCATTTGAAGTGTGGAGACATTGGTTGGAGGGAGCTAGACATCAAGTTGTGGTCCTCACCGACCACAAGAATTTGATTTATCTTGAATCTGCCAAACGCTTGAATCCCAGACAGGCTAGGTGGGCCTTGTTTTTCACGTGTTTTAATTTTGTGGTCTCTTTTCTTCCGGGCACTAAGAATGTTAAGGCGGACGCCCTTTCTAGGAGTTGCTTTACGGATTCTCTTATTGTGACCGAGCCTACTACCATTCTTAATGAGGGGGTAGCTCTTTCCACCATCTCACCCGATTTGAGACGTGCCCTGGAAGAATTTCAGGATGACAAACCTGAACTTTGCAATATGGGAAAGTTGTATGTCCCTGACCAGTGGAGGAAGAGAGTAATGTCTGAAATTCATTGCTCCGCGTTGGCTGGTCATCCAGGTATTTTTGGTACCAGAGATTTGGTGAGTTGGTCTTTTTGGTGGCCTGCCTTATCTCGTGATGTCAGGAATTTTCTGCAGTCCTATGGGACTTGTTCTCGGTCCAAACCCTGTTCTCGTTCTAGTGGGTTGTTGATGCCCCTGCCGGTGCCCAAGAGGCCATGGACCCATATCTCAATGGATTTTATTTCCGATCTTCCTGTCTCTAGGAGAATGACTGTTATCTAGGTGATTTGTGATAGATTTGCTAAGATGATCCATCTTGTACCACTCCCAAAGTTGCCATCTTCTTCAGATTTGGTGCCCTTGTTTTTACAACAGGTGGTTCGGTTGCATGGGATTCCTGAGAACATTGTGTCAGACAGAGGAGTCCAGTTTGTTTCCAGATTTTGGAGAGCTTTTTGTTCCAAACTGAGAATTCAGTTATCTTTCTCCTCTGCATTTCATCCTCAGACCAATGGGCAGACTGAGAGAACAAACCAGACCTTGGAGTCTTATTTGAGATGTTTTATATCTGTTGATCAGGATGACTGGGTGTCATTTTTGCCCTTGGCCGAATTCACGCTAAACAATAGAGCTAGTTCTGCCACTTTGATGTTACCCTTTTTCTGTAACTTTGGGTTTCATCCTCGATTTTCTTCAGGGCAGGTGGAATCTTCGACCTGCCCAAGTGTGGACACTGTGGTAGAGAGAATGCAGCAGATTTGGGACCAAGTGGTGGATAAGTTGTCTCTCTCTCAGGAAAAAGCCCAACGGTTTTCCAACCGGCATAGGACCATTGGTCCCGGTTTAAAGTGGATGATATGGTTTGGTTGTCGTCAAAGAATATTCCTATGAAGGTTGCGTCTCCAAAGTTCAAGCCAAGATTCATTGGACTTTATAAGATTTTGGAGATTCTTAATCCTGTTTCTTTTCGATTGGCTCTTCCAGTTACGTTTAAGATCCATAATGTGTTTCATAAATCTCTATTGAAGAGGTTTGTGGAGCCAGTAGTTCCTATGGCGGCGCCTCCTGACCCTGTATTGGTTAAAGGCAATGTGGAATATGAGGTAGAGAAAATATCGGATTCTCGTTTGCCTAGACGGAGACTCCAGTATTTGGTCAAATGGAAGGGTTATGGCCAGGAGGATAATTCTTGGGTCTCTGCTTCAGACATTCATGCCGATAGATTGGTTTGTGCTTTTCACCGGGCCCATCCTGTTAGGCCTGGTGGCGTGGAAGAGGGTTCTGTGACCACTCCTCAAGGGGGGAGTACTGTTGTGAATTCGCTTTCTGGCCTACCTCTTGTTACTAGTCAAGGTAGTGGAGCTGGTTATATTGACAGAGGGGTCGCGAGTTCTCTTTCTGGGCCCCCTCTGGTGGTTATTGGAGGTAATGGAGCTGATCTGATTAACAGAGGCTTTCCACCAGATAATGAGGAGGACTATTGGAGATCTGGAGTTTCTGACTGGATTTAAGACAGCCGACTCCTTCTATCCCTGCTGGTGATTTTTTCCTGCCTCCTGAGGTCTTAGTTTCCAGCTCAGTCCCTGCATGCTCAGCTTAGTGTTCTTTTGCAATTGTTCTCATTTGATCTGGTTTTGTCTATTTCAGTTTTGTGTAGTCAGTCAGCTTCGGCTGGGGCTGTGCTGAATCTCCATCCATATGTTACTGCATGTGCCAGTTTGTTTTTGTCCCTTATCAGATTGGCCTCTTTTTGCTCTGCTTTCAGAATATACCAGAGTGCTGATATAGTTGGCAAAGTCGTGAGACTTCAGTATTTTTCTATCAGACGTGTTAGACATTTTTGCAGGGTTTTTTGCGTGATTGCAGACAATGTCTTTCCTTTCCTGTCCTGTCTAGTTAGTGTGGGTCCCATCGTTTGTTCAGTCTATTTTCCTACCTGTGCTTGTGTTTTCATCTTGTCTTACTCACAATATATGTTTGGGGGCTATCTATTCATTTTGGGTCTGCTCCGGTGCAGTTTAGATTTCCCCTTTCTTGCTTTAGGCTTATTTAGCTCTCCGGCTAAGTCGAGGCATCTAGGATCATCTTAGGTACACTCCACCGCTACTGCTAGTTGTGAGAAGAGGATCAGGGGTCTGCAATCCGCTTAGTTACCAACCTCTCTGGATTTCTGTGGCTTAGCTTGGTCTTGCTCTCCTCCTCGGTGACCCAATCATAACAGGTTACATTATATTCTGTGGAGTGGGGTGGCTGCATTATACTATATGTGGGCTACATTATACTGTATCGAGAACTATGGGGAATACATTATATGAAGAACTATGGGGTGCATTATACTATGGGAAGTGAATTGTACTACATGGATGACTACTTACTGTTGGGGTTCCTCAAGGATCAGTCCTAGGCCCCCTCCTCTTCTCTTTGTACACTGCCCCTATTGGTCAAACAATCAGTAGATTTGGTTTCCAGTACCATCTCTATGCTGAAGACACCCAATTATATGCTTCTTCTCCTGACATCACGCCAGCCTTTCTACAAAACACCGGCGATTGCCTAAACGCTGTGTCTAACATCATGTCCTCACTATATCTGAAACTGAACCTGTCAAAGACTGAACTCCTTGTGCTTCCTCCCGCTACTAACGTACCTATACCTGACATTGCCATTTCCGTGTGTGGTTCCACTAGTACTCCACAGCAACATGCCCACTGTCTTGGGGTCATACTTGACTCCGAGCTTTCCTTTGCCCCCCACATTCGATCACTGGCTCGCTCTTGTCATCTGCACCTCAAAAACATTTCTAGAATTTGACCTTTTCTTACTTTTGACTCCGCAAAAACTCTTACTGTTTCTCTTATTCATTCTGGTCTCAACTATTGTAACTCTGTTCTAATCAGTCTCCCTCTTACCAAACTCTCCCCTCTCCAATCTGTCTTGAATGCTGCAGCCAGGATCATATTCCTCACCAATCGTTACACCGATGCCTCTACCTTGTGCCAGTCATTACACTGGCTACCCATCAACTCCAGAATTCAGTATAAACTTATTACCCTCACCGGCAAAGCCCCCCATGGCTCAGCACCACCCTACATCTCCTCCCTTGTTTCAGTATACCACCCTACCCGCACCCTCCATTCTGCTGATGACCTGAGGTTAGCATCCTCAATAATCAGAACCTCCCACTCCCGTCTCCAAGACTTTACACGTGCTGCGTCAATTCTTTGGAATGCATTTCCCAGGTCAATACGATTAGTCCCCAATCCCCACAATTTTAATCGTGCCCTGAAAACGCATTTATTCAGGCTGGCCTACCACCTCAACACATTAACCTAATCTATCCCTGGGTGGCACAGTCAAAAGTTTTACCATAACCAGGTTCCCCGCATCATGTTCCCACATGCTTTATGCATCCATTAGCCCTCTGTGTCTGTACTGTTACACTCTTAACATTATGGCTGGTCCAAACAATCAGGGCAATTGTTACCACCCACCTTTGGTGTCTACCTCTTTCCTCATAGACTGTAAGCTTACGAGCAGGGCCCTCATTCCTCTTGGTATTTGTTATAATCTATGTGATTATTGTTATGCTGTAAAGTCAATTGTCTGTACAAATCCCCTCTGAAATGTAAAGTGCTGCGGAATATATCAGTGCTATAGAAATAAAATTTATTATTATATTATTATTATGGCAGTGCATTATACTATATGGAGGACTGAGCAGTGTATTTTAATATATGGAGGGCTATGAGGAGTGTATTATGCTATGTGGAGGACTATGGGGAGTGTATTATACTATATGGAGGACTGAGGAGTGTATTATACTATATGGAGGACTATGGGGCAGATTATATTATACTAGATGGTGGCCCAATTCTAACGCATCGGGTATTCTAGAATATAGAAAAGAAGATTAGCTCCAGCTGCGTAAAAATTCTTCTTTATTATAAATCGTTAAAATGACTTATGATGAAACTCTCCTTATAACCAACCAGAGGAAGATGTAACAGAGGCTACGCGTTTCGACCTACATGGTCTTTATCAAAGCCATACCCAGTCCCCAGCCTAGCTCGGCTATATATATGAGACTAACCATTAGAAATCGGTATATACATCACATGATTCACAGGAAAGGTCCTGTGTATAAAAAACAAACATCATACACAATAATAACAATAATAATAATAAAAACATTAATGGTAGTGTAACATTAAATCATGTCTCTTGTTTAAACCACTTGGAGGTCTTGTATTTAATTGATAAATCCAAAACGCCTCTCGAGTGAGAAGGCGCCGCCTGGTGTCTCACCCCCCGAGTTAAAGGACTCACACATTAAATTCCTTGTACTCTGAAATAAGAGATACTTCAGTCATGACATTCAATAAAATGTTTAGAAACCGCTGACGTATTCCTTTCAAAATAATAATTTTTAATATTCGTAATATCGTACAAATGCTCTCTGATTCGTACCTTTCTCGTTATGTCCTTTTGGGAATTGGAGTATATATTCTGCATCTAATCCTTATATCGAGAGCCTGATCTGGTATGGTAGATATATCGATGATACCTTAATTATTTGGGGTGGAGATATGTCTGCCTTACCAGATTTTGTGGAGTACTTGAACTCCAATGAATATAATATTAAATTCACACATAAAAGTGATCCCAAGAATATTTCTTTTTTGGATTTAGATTTAAGGGGTATAGATGGTGAATTTATTTGTACAAAAACGCATCATAAACCACGTAGTGGGAACACCATCTTACATGCATCAAATAGTCAAAATAAACGAACAATAAAATCAATTCCAGTGGGTGAATAAACTCGAATTAAACGTAACTGCAGTTCAAATGATGCCTTGATGGATGAATTAGCATGTGTTACTAATAAATTGAAGAATCGTTGGTATCCCAATTGGACACTCAATAGAGCACAACATATAGGAGAGGCAAAAAAACAGGAGGAATTAATCATGCTTTCCTCAATAGATCGGAGGAAAAATGAGGATATAGAGAAGAAGCCATATATTTGTTTTTAATATAGTCCGCAATTTGTGGGAATTAAAAATATTCTTAACAAATACTTACCTATATTATATGAAGATGACCAATTAGCAAGAATTTTAACTTCTGGCATAAATGTAGTATCCCGCAGGGCACCTTCACTGGGTAATATGTTATCACCAAGTATGTTTTCATCTACCGGTAAAAAACCTAGGGATAATTGGCTTACCAATAGAGGTTTTTACAAATGTGGCACCACGTGTTGCAAAATGTATAAACATGTACTGATATCAAAGGAATTTAATAATAATAACAACACTCAAAGATTCAAAATTAATAATTATATCAATTGCAACTCAAAAAACATAGTGTATAAAATAAGTTGTGACGCCTGCAATTTGTCTTATGACTGATGTACTACAAGGCAATTAAAGGTATGAATCAGAGAGCATTTGTACGATATTACGAATATTAATAATTTTGAAAGGAATACATCAGCGGCTTCTAAACATTTTATTGAATGTCATGGCAGAAGTACCTCTCATTTCATAGTACAAGGAATTGAACGTGTGAGTCCTTTAACTCGGGGGTGAGACACCAGGCGGCGCCTTCTCACTCGAGAGGCGTTTTGGATTTATCAATTAAATACAAGACCTCCAAGTGGTTTAAACAAGAGACATGATTTAATGTTACACTACCATTAATGTTTTATTACTATTATTGTTATTATTGTGTGTGATGTTTGTTTTTTATACACAGGACCTTTCCTGTGAATCATGTGATGTATATACCGATTTCTCTTGGTTAGTCTCATATATATAGCCGAGCTAGGCTGGGGACTGGGTATGGCTTTGATAAAGACCATGAAGGTCGAAACGCGTAGCCTCTGTTACATCTTCCTCTGGTTGGTTATAAGGAGAGTTTCATCATATGTCATTTTAACGATTTATAATAAAGAAGAATTTTTACGCAGCTGGAGCTAATCTTCTTTTCCATTTCCTGACGTTGGTCTGCACGGAGCTCCGTGAATCTGCAAGAGTTTACTGGTGAGCTGGCTTTTTCTTTTTCTTTATTCTAGAATATATATGCAGTTTATTTTTGAAGATTTAATAATAATGCAATAATGCACCCCCCAATCCTGATATGTATGGTCCTTACCCCCAATCCTGATATGTATGGCTCTCTCACTGAGGACTAAGAGCACTACACGTGTTCGAAACGCGTCCAGTTATCTAGGACATTCCTTCCTCCAGTATACACTGGTTATCAAGCAGCTTATTACCTTTTCATTTGTTTCAATAAAGATTTTGGATTTTATCTCCGGAGCTGGATACCTTCTTTTTTCACATGGTTCTCTCACCCCCAATCCTGATGTGCATGCTACCCCTCAACCCCCTATCCTGCTATGCATGGTCCCCTGACCCCCCAATCCTGGAATGCATGGTCCTCTCACCTCTCTTTCCTGGTATGCATGGTACTCTTACCCCCCTTTCGGGGTATGCATGGTCCCCTCACCCCCCAATCCTGGTATGCATTGTCCTCTCACCCCCCAATCCTGGTATGCATGGTCCCCTCACCACCCTATACTGGTATGTATGGTCCCCTCACCCCCTTTCTTGGTATGCATGGTCCCCTCACCCCCCTTTGCTGGTATGCATGGTCCTCTCACACCCCAATCCTGGTATGTATGCTCACTGTCACCCCCGTTTCCTGGTATGTACAGTCCCCTCACCCCCCAATCCTGGTATGCATGGTATCCTCACCCCCCTTTCCTGGTATGCATGGTCTCCTCACCCCCCCTACCTTGGTATGCATGGTACCCTCACCCCCCTTTCCTGATATGCATGGTCCCCTCACCCCCCAATCCTGGTATGCATGGTCCTCTTACCCTCCTTTTGGGGTATGCATGGTCCCCTCACCCCCCAGTCCTCGTATGCATGGTCCTCTCACCCCCAATCCTGGTATGCATGGTCTGCTCACCCCCCTATCCTGGTATGCATGGTCCCTTCACCCCCCTTTCTTGGTATGCATGGTCCTCTCACACCCCAATCCTGGTATGTATGCTCATCATCACCCCCCGTTTCCTGGTATGTATGGTCCCCTCACCCCCCAATCCTGGAATGCATGGTATCCTCACCCCCCTTTCCTGGTATGCATGGTCCCCTCACCCCCCTTTCCTGATATGCATGGTCCCCTCACCCCCCTTTCCTGGTATGCATGGTCCCCTCACCCCCCTTCCTTGGTATGCATGGTCCCCTCACCCCCCTTTCGTGGTATGCATGTCCTCTCACCCCCCTTTCTTGGTATGCATGGTCCCCTCACCCCCCAATCCTGGTATGCATGGTCACCTCAACCCCCAATCCTGGTATGCATGGTCCCCTCACTCCCCAATCCTGGTATGCATGGTCCCCTCACCCCCCCAATCCTGGTATGCATAGTCCCCTCAGCCCCCAATCCTGGTATGCATGGTCCCCTCACCCCCTATCCTGGTATGCATGGTCCCCTCACCCCCCTATCCTGGTATGCATAGTCCCCTCACCCCCCAATCCTGGTATGCATGGTCCCCTCACCCCCCAATCCTGGTATGCATGGTTCCCTCACCCCCCAATCCTGGTATGCATGGTCCCCTCACCCCCCTTTCCATGTAGCCGCGACCAATCAGCGTCGCGGCCCTCTGTCCGCGACCAATCAGCAACGCGGCCCTGTAGCCGCGACCAATCACTGCAGTGGCCCTGTACAAAAATAATATTACAAATTTAAAAAAAGTTATTCTCACCTTTCGATGGCCTCCTGTCTTCTTTTCATGCGCCCGGCCTCGGGTTCCCAGTAGTCTTTTTTACAGATTAAGGCCTGCGCCTGCCGCTGATTGGACCAATCAGCAGCAGGCGCAGCTTACCGTTACAAACAGCTGCGTCTCTCGCTGATTGGTTGCGGCCTGGTGGGGGCCTGGCGGCTGCGACTAATCAGCGGCCAGCGATTTCGGTTACAGACAGACACAATAAGGCGTTTATATATATAGATGGAGGACTATGGGGTGTAAACTGTAAATGTGCTGCTGATAACATGATACTGTATATGGTGATCTGTTAGTGATCCATTAGTGATCGCTCTGTCCCCATCATTCTTTCTCAGACGGTGGAAAGAGGCCGGGAAACAAGTGTTGAACGACTTCAATATTGTCGATCACACTCATTTAGCGGCCTGAACTCAACGCATGTAAATACAATCGAAATGCTTCTGTGTGATGTGCAATATGTTAGCATTTGGGGCCCCATTTTAAACTTTGCCTAGGGCCCCACTTTGCCTTAAACCGGCACTGCACAGGGGGTCTACATCTTGAAGATGCAATTGGATGCAAAAGTGTGAAAACAACCTAATGATGATCAAAGTCCATCTAAATCCCACAAATGATAGAAATTGGAACACAGAGTATATCTGATGAGCATATTGGTGAAGATTTACTAATCCTGTGTAATCGACTACACTCTTACACTAGACAATCTTGAAAAGTGTCAAATATAGTGATTCATGCTGGATGATAAATGAATCTCATCTGTCAACACTTTCATCTTCCTTCGCAGCACATCATGGTAGGCTTCATTTTTTTTTT
Organism: Dendrobates tinctorius; assembly: GCF_039654945.1. NCBI lineage: Eukaryota > Metazoa > Chordata > Amphibia > Anura > Dendrobatidae > Dendrobates > Dendrobates tinctorius. The sequence continues at coordinate 5,244,396 of NW_027361788.1, read as the reverse complement.
GGACAATTCAGTGCATATTGTCTCATTTCATACACAATACGACCCAGAAAGCCTTTTTCGATTGAGCTGTAATCTTTTAGATGTCAAAATTTGACACTTTTTCAACTAAAATCGAGATGCACTGAGAATAATAAATGTACCCTATTATGTCAAATGAGCCACAGCACAAGAGATCACGTATATTCTACCTATCTGGCTCTCAATAGCAGGAATGGATCCCAAACCAGATCTAGCAAAGTCTTATGCCCTTTATACTGAAGGTATTACTTTATCTGTCTCCTTAAAGGGGTGGTCTGAAAGGAATATACTAACACATTTTAATCCTAAATGCATGTCTATTTAATGTAATAATCGAATATTTTATTATACTTCAATTAAAAATTACTTATTGTTCCCTCACTATGCTATCTAACTGCTTTATTTTTTCCCTTCTTCCAGTTTGTTGCTGCTTTGTTTGAGAATCCCCAGTGCATGCTAGGATACTCAACCAAGGCATCATCATTGACATCCATTTCAGCAGCTGGGCTAGTCCCTGTTCTACTGTGAGCATGAGTCCGTTGTCAATTCCAATGTATGCTCAGTAGAATTTTGTCACTGTGCAATATTCTATTTAATGCATAGTGAGAGTGCGCTCCCTCACTGGCTTTGATGAGAAGTGACAAGCCGGCAAGAGAGCGCACTGTCAGTGCACTTTTAATAAGATTACAGGACATGCAGGAAAAGCAGAGACCATCTCCGCCCCCGAAAGTGATGTTACTTGTCGGGGAGGAGCTTGTCTCTGTTCTCTCGTTCTCGCCTTAAAATTTGCAGTGACAGTACACTCTCTTGCTGACTCGTCACTTTTCACCAAAGTTGGTAAAGGAGCGCACTGTCACTGTGCCCTGATAAGAATATTGCACAGTGACAAGATCCTTCTTAGCATCTAGCAGAGTTGACAACAAAGACATGCTAAGTAGAGAAGGGACTAGCCAAGCCACTGAAATGGACATCACGGATGATGCTTTGTTTCAGGGTGGGGTAGAGGCTGCTTCAGTGTCCACTGTCTCTGCCCTCTGATGCAGTCTTTAGTACCACAGCATGTTATGGGGGCTCTCAAATGAAGCGTCATCAAATAGGAAGTAGGTAAAAAAATTAAAGCAGTTGGTGTAGTGAGAGAATGATAGAGAATGACTTTAAGTAAAGTATGCTACAAAAGAGATTGGATTATGATATTGCCTTACGAAAGTATTGGGCCCCCTGGAACTTTTCACCCTTTTCCCACATATCATGCTACAAACCTAAAGATACCAAACGAAAATTTTGGTGTGGAATCAAATCAACAACAAATGGAACACCATTGTGAAGGTGAATGGAATTTATTGGTTATTTTAAATTTTTGTGGAAATTCAAAATCTGAAAAGTGGGGCATGCAATATTATTCAGCCCCTTTAACTTAATACTTTGTTCCACCACCTTTTGCTGCGATTACAGCTGCAAGTCACTTGGGGTATGTCTCTATCAGTTTTGTACATCGAGAGACTGAAATTCTTGCCCATTTTTCCTTGGCAAACAGCTCGAGCTCAGTGAGGTTTGATGGAGATCGTTTGTGAACAGCAGTTTTCAGCTCTTTCCACAGGTTCTCGATTGGATTCAGGTCTGAACTTTGACTTGGCCATTCTAACACCTGGATACGTTTATTTGTGAACCATTGCATTGTAGATTTTGCTTTATGTTTGGGATCATTGTCTTGTTGGAAGACAAATCTCCGTCCCAGTCTCAGGTCTTTTGCAGACTCCAACAGGTTTTCTTCAAGAATGGTCCTGTTTTTGGCTACATCCATCTTCCCATCAATTTCAACCATCTTCCCATCTCTGCTGAAGAAAAGCAGGCCCAAACCATGATGCTGCCACCACCATGTTTGATAGTTGGGATGGTGTGTTCAGGTTGATGAACTGTGTTGCCTTTACGCCAAACATATCGTTTGGCATTGTTGCCAAAAAGTTCGATTTTGGTTTCATCTGACCAGAGCACCTTCTTCCACATGTTTGATGTGTCTCCCAGGTGGCTTGTTGCAAACTTTAAGCTACACTTTTTATGGATATCTTTGAGAAATAGCTTTCCTCTTGCCACGCTTTCATAAAGGCCAGATTTGTGCAGTGTATGACTGATTGTTGTCCTATGGACAGATTTTCCCACCTCAGCTGTAGATCTCTGCAGTTCATCCAGAGTGATCATGGGCCTCTTGGCTGCATCTCTGATCTGTCTTCTCCTTGTTTGAGATGAAAGTTTAGAGGGACGGCCGGGTCTTGGGAGATTTGCAGTGGTATGATACTCCTTCCACTTCAATATGATCGCTTGCACAGTGCTCCTTGGGATGTTTAAGTTTTAGAAATCATTTTGTATTCAAATCCGGTTTTAATCTTCTCCACAACAGTATCACGGACCTGCCTGTTGTGTTCCTTGGTCTTCATGATGCTCTCTGTGCATCAAACAGAAGCCTGAAACTATCACGGAACAGGTGCATTTATACGGAGACTTGATTAAGCACAGGTGGATTATATTCATCATCATTAGTCATTTAGGACAACATTGGATCATTCAGAGATCCACAATGAACCTCTGGAGTGAGTATGCTGCACTGAAAGTAAAGGGGCAGAATAATATTGCACACCCTACTTTTCAGTTTTTGACTTTCCACAAAAATTTAAAATAACCAATAAATTTTGTTCAACTTCACAATTGTGTCCCACTTGTTGTTGATTCTTCACCAAAAATTTACATTTGGCATCTTTATGTTTGAAGCATGATATGTGGGAAAAGGTTGAAAAGTTCCAGGGGGCCAAATACTTTCGCAAGGCACTATATACAGTGGGGCAAAAAAGTATTTAGTCAGTCAGCAAGAGTGCAAGTTCCACCACTTAAAAAGATGAGAGGCGTCTGTAATTTACATCATAGGTAGACCTCAACTATGGGAGACAAACTGAGAAAAAAAAATCCAGAAAATCACATTGTCTGTTTTTTTTTTTCATTTTATTTGCATATTATGGTGGAAAATAAGTATTTGGTCAGAAACAAGCAATCAAAATTTCTGGCTCTCACAGACCTGTAACTTCTTCTTTAAGAGTCTCCTCTTTCCTCCACTCATTACCTGTAGTAATGGCACCTGCTTAAACTTGTTATCAGTATAAAAAGACACCTGTGCACACCCTCAAACAGTCTGACTCCAAACTCCACTATGGTGAAGACCAAAGAGCTGTCAAAGGACACCAGAAACAAAATTGTAGCCCTGCACCAGGCTGGGAAGACTGAATCTGCAATAGCCAACCAGCTTGGAGTGAAGAAATCAACTGTGGGAGCAATAATTAGAAAATGGAAGACATACAAGACCACTGATAATCTCCCTCAATCTGGTGCTCCACGCAAAATCCCACCCCGTGGGGTCAGAATGATCACAAGAACGGTGAGCAAAAATCCCAGAACCACGCGGGGGGACCTAGTGAATGAACTGCAGAGAGCTGGGACCAATGTAACAAGGCCTACCATAAGTAACACACTACGCCACCATGGACTCAGATCCTGCAGTGCCAGACGTGTCCCACTGCTTAAGCCTGTACATGTCCGGGCCCGTGTGAAGTTTGCTAGAGAGCATTTGGATGATCCAGAGGAGTTTTGGGAGAATGTCATATGGTCTGATGAAACCAAACTGGAACTGTTTGGTAGAAACACAACTTGTCGTGTTTGGAGGAAAAAGAATACTGAGTTGCATCCATCAAACACCATACCTACTGTAAAGCATGGTGGTGGAAACATCATGCTTTGGGGCTGTTTCTCTGCAAAGGGGCCAGGACGACTGATCCGGGTACATGAAAGAATGAATGGGGCCATGTATCGTGAGATTTTGAGTGCAAACCTCCTTCCATCAGCAAGGGCATTGATGATGAAACGTGGCTGGGTCTTTCAACATGACAATGATCCAAAGCACACCACCAGGGCAACGAAGGAGTGGCTTCGTAAGAAGCATTTCAAGGTCCTGGAGTGGCCTAGCCAGTCTCCAGATCTCAACCCTATAGAAAACCTTTGGAGGGAGTTGAAAGTCCGTGTTGCCAAGCGAAAAGCCAAAAACATCACTGCTCTAGAGGAGATCTGCATGGAGGAATGGGCCAACATACCAACAACAGTGTGAGGCAACCTTGTGAAGACTTACAGAAAACGTTTGACCTCTGTCATTGCCAACAAAGGATATATCACAAAGTATTGAGAAGAAATTTTGTTTCTGACCAAATACTTATTTTCCACCATAATATGCAAATAAAATGAAAAAAAAACAGACAATGTGATTTTCTGGATTTTTTTTTCTCAGTTTGTCTCCCATAGTTGAGGTCTACCTATGATGTAAATTACAGACGCCTCTCATCTTTTTAAGTGGTGGAACTTGCACTATTGCTGACTGACTAAATACTTTTTTGCCCCACTGTGTATATATATATATATATATATATATATCTTGTGTATAAAAACGTAATCATTATTATTAATAATAATAATAATTATTATTATTAATAATAATAATAATAATAATTATTATTATTGTATTATTATTATTTAATTATTACTTATTTAATTATCATTTTTGTCACCCATTTGCAATCCGTTTTTATACAGCAGCAGTTATTAAAAATGTCCAAAACTAAATACAGTTTCCTATGTTAAAGAATTTCAAAGCATTTGTAAAAAAATGTATGCAATATGGTGGATCTGGTCCTTTTTTTTTTTTGCACACCCATAGATTTGAATTGGCGAGCCTCATCTGAAACAAGGAGGAAACTAGTGCATGCTGCCATATTTTGCACGCACCGATTCAGTCCGTGATAAAAATTGCTCATCTGCCCTGCCCCAGTGAATAACATTGTCAGTTTTTTTTATGCATACGAGCACTCACACCAGAAATAAAATGGTGTGAACTTGGCCTGTCCATGATAAATTAAGATAATTGCTCAATGAGCCTTATGGGTTACATTTCCAGTCACATAAATAAAGGATCCTCCAAACATTGGGGTCATTTTCGGACTGCTGGAGAATAAGGCTAAGCGTAGCACTCTTCATTTAGTGGTCTTCATTTAGGAATTGTTTAATTAGTCTTGCGAAAGTGAAGAGGAGAACATAAAGCTGACCCTTTGGTCCAGGAAGAGTTAACGTGTCCAATAATTAATAGTATGGTAAACATACCATTTCAGATGAGCCCCTTTTCTTAGTGTCAGGGGCAGGGGGCTGGAAGTGACCCCTGTCTCATTAAATTTTTAAAGCCGTAAAATCTCCTCAGCAGCGGGTCCATGCAGTGGGAGTTTATTCCTCGCTGCCTGACCTTTTTTAATAAACATGGAATTATTGACTATCAAAGATCTGTGTTGAGGCGATATGTAAATAATATATGAATACACCACTAGGGACCGTCGAGAGCTTAGAGTCTGTTCTTTTTTTTTATTTCCCAAACGACCTTGGGCAAAAGGTAACGCCGGACGGCATTTTGTTTACATCAATTTTAGAAGCAAGCGCTCCGCATAGTCACCGCAGGATTCTTGCTGAATTATGCATGGGAGCTTTACCACATTCTTTTTTTACACTTTCATCCAAAAGGTAACTTCCTACCATTTATTGCATGTCTGTGTCTTTCTATTTCTTATTAAATGCTGCATTGACGCCATTTTTGGTCTGGTAAAAAAGAAAAAATTACAATGTTCTCATGGGAATTTTACAAATGTTTAGTATATGTGGCAACTTCAGGAAGAGATTGCGATGGCAATATTTTTTGGATTAACCATGCCCCCTGCTCATTGCCATACTTGTTGTGAGTTCATTTTCCCCTTCGTCACTGGGGTCTGGTGAACTCCCTATTCTGGTGAAGGAAGGTAGTAAGCCTGATTATCAGGCACCTAAGTCTAATGAGGATGACTGGCTGAGTGGAGTCACAGACTGGATATAAGGCTGCCGACGCCCTTCTGCCCTGCGGGTGATTTCTCCGTGGACTTCTAGGACACCAGTCTGATTCCTGCTCCCTAAAGCTAAGTTTTCTGTTTTGGCTGTTAGCCTTTTTGTTTTGTTTTTTGTTTTCCTTGCTTTTCAGTATTCTGCCATCCCCTGCTGGGGTGAGCTGAATCTCATTTTGCCTGTAGCTCTGTCTTCTGTATATTCCTGAGTGCTGACATAGCTTTTTGAAGCCTAGCGTCTTCAGGGCCTTTTTTACTGTCAGTTTGTTGGCTCTTATTTTCATAGGGTTTTTCACGGATTGCAGACAGCAGCCTTCCTGTCCTTGTCTATCAAGTTAGCTTGGGCCCCTCTTTGCTCAGTCTATCTTTCTGTCTGTGTTAGTATTTTCATTTGCTTCACCGTCATTATATGTGGGGGGCTGCCTATTGCTTTGGGGTCTGCTCTGGGGCAGTTTAGATTTCCCCTTTCTTTCTTTAGGCCTATTTAATTCTCCAACTGTGATCGAGGGGTCTAGGGCATCGTAGGAACCCCCCACGGCTACTGCTAGTTGTGTTGATAGGTTCAGGGGTCTGCAATCCGATAGCTGCCAACTTCTCTGGTTTTCTGGACTTAGCTAGCATTTCTGTTTTTGCCTCCTACGGTGACTCAATCATAACAGAATCACCCGCCCTACCGCAGATCCTAGGCTATTGAGGCAGGAAAGAATTGTGTTTAAAAAAAAAAAAAAGGTGTGTGTATAATTCTTTCCTCTATATCTCTGAGGCCGTAGGGGGAATTTTTTTTTTTCTCTCAATGGAGATAAAGCAATTGTCTGATCATGTGGAGCAGCTCGCTGCGGAAGTGCGGGGAATTTCCGCCTACCTTGCTCGTTCGCATGCTGTTGAACCAAAGATCCCTACACCTGATGTATTTTTTGGGGATCGATCTAAATTTTTGAGTTTCAAAAATAATTGTAAATTATTTTTTGCCTTGAAGCCTAACTTGTCAGGGAGCCCCGTGCAGCAGGTTAAAATTGTCATCTCTTTGCTGCGTGGCGATCCCCAGGATTGGGCGTTTTCTTTGAAACCAGATGATCCTATTCTGACTAATGTGAATGCATTCTTTCAAGCTTTGGGGTTGTTGTATGACAAACCTAATGCTATTGATCAGGCTGAAAAGACCCTGTTGGCATTGAACCAGGGTCGAGATTCTGCAGAGTTGTACTGTCAAAAGTTCCGAAAGTGGGCGGTCCTTACTACCTGGAATGATAATGCCTTGGCTGCTCTCTTTCGGAAGGGTTTGTCAGAAGCCGTAAAAGATACTATGGTGGGATTTCCTGTTCCCTCTGGTCTGGACGATTCTATGTCATTAGCCATTCAGGTTGATCGGCGTTTACGTGAACGCAGGATTGCACGAGAGGTGTTGCCACCGATTGAACAGACGTCTGAACCTATGCAATGTGATAGAGTTTTGTCTAAGGCGCAACGTCAGGAGTTCAGAAGGCGTAATAAGCTGTGTTTTTTTTGTGGAGATGCCTCGCATATTATTTCTGTTTGTCCTAAACGAGAGAAACGCTTTGCACACACGTTTTCTGTTGGTGGTGTTCAACTTAAGTTTCTTCTGGCAATTACTCTGATCTGCTCCCTGTCCACATTTTCCGCCAAGGCTTTTGTGGATTCGGGAGCAGCGCTAAACCTAATGGACTTGGATTTTGCTAAACGTTGTGGATTTCCGATGACACCTCTGCAGACGCCTATCCCTTTGAGGGGGATTGATGCTACTCCTTTGGCAAAAAATAAACCTCAGTTTTGGACCCAGGTGGTCATGCGGGTTGCCCCAGACCATCAAGAAAATTGCAGATTTTTGGTATTGCATGGTCTGCATGATGCCGTTGTTCTGGGGTTTCCCTGGTTGCAAATTCATAATCCAGTTTTGGATTGGAAATCTGTGTCTGTGGTGAGTTGGGGTTGTCGGTGTGCCTTTAGTGAGGCTCCGGTTTTTTCCACCTCTCAGTCGCATGATGTTCCTGACTATTTGGCGGACTTTTATGATGTATTTAGTGAGAATGAGTCTGCGTCCTTGCCTCCTCATAGGAGTTACGACTGTGTAATTGAACTAAGCCCGGGGTGTAAATTTCCCAAAGGTTGGCTCTTCAATTTATCTGTACCCGAGCACGAGGCTATGCGGTCCTATATTAAGGAGGCGTTGGAGAAGGGTCATATTAGACCATCCTCTTCACCCTTAGGTGCCGGTTTTTTTTTTGTGGCCAAAAAGGATGGTTCTTTAAGGCCTTGTATTGATTATCGTGCCCTCAATAAAATTACTATTAAATATCAGTATCCGTTACCCCTGATTTCTTATCTATTCTCTAGAGTTAGAGGTGCTTGCTGGTTTACCAAGCTTGACCTCAGGGGGGCGTATAATCTTATCCGCATTAAGCAGGGGGATGAATGGAAGACGGCGTTTAATACTCCGGAGGGACATTTTGAGTACCTGGTGATGCCTTTTGGGCTCACTAATGCCCCTTCTGTCTTCCAGTGCTTCATGAACGATATTTTCCGAGACTTTGTCGATAAATTTTTGATTATTACCTGGATGATATTTTGATCTTCTCCAAGGATTGGGATTCTCATGTGGAACATATTCTGACTGTGTTCCGGATCTTGAGGGAGAATTCCCTGTATGTCAAAGGATCGAAATGCCTTTTTGGAGTACAGAGGATTTCATTTTTGGGATTTATTTTGTCTCCGTCAACTATTGAAATGGACCCGGCCAAGGTACAGGCCATTTATGATTGGGTTCAGCCCACTTCTTTGAAGGCCCTCCAGAAGTTTTTGGGTTTTGCTAATTTTTATCGGAAATTTATAGCAAAATTTTCTAGTATTGCCAAGCCATTGACTGATCTGACTAAGAAGGGTGCTGATGTGTTGAATTGGTCTCCTGAGGCTGTTGCTTCCTTTCAGGAGCTGAAGCGAAGATTTACCTCCGCCCCGGTTTTGCGGCAACCTGATGTCTCACTCCCGTTCCAGGTAGTGGTGGATGCTTCTGAGATTGGTGCAGGAGCTGTTTTGTCCCAAAAGGATCCTGTAACATCTAACATTAATCCATGTGCTTTCTTTTCCCGAAAGTTCTCTCCATCTGAACGTAACTATGATGTGGGGAATCGGGAACTGTTGGCCATGAAATGGGCATTTGAGGAGTGGAGACATTGGTTGGAGGGAGCTAAACATCAAGTTGTGGTCCTCACTGACCACAAGAATTTGATTTACCTAGAGTCGGCTAAACGCTTGAACCCTAGACAGGCTAGGTGGGCCTTGTTTTTTACACGTTTTGATTTTGTGGTCTCTTTTCTTCCTGGAACTAAGAATGTCAAGGCATACGCCCTGTCTAGGAGTTTCTTTGCTGATTCTCCTGTGGTGACCAAGCCTGCTACCATCTTAGGCGAAGGGCTAGTTCTTTCTGCCATCTCGCCCGATTTGAGACTTGCTCTGCAAGAGTTCCAGGAGGACAAACCTGAGCATTGTCCCAGTGGAAAGTTGTATGTTCCTGACCAGTGGAAGAAGAGAGTGATGTCTGAAGTTCATTGCTCTGCATTGGCTGGTCATCCAGTTTTGGTACTAGAGATCTGGTGAGTCGCTCTTTTTGGTGGCCCACCTTGTCTCATGATGTCAGGAATTTTGTGCAGTCCTGTGGGACTTGCTCCCGGTCTAAACCTTGTTCTCGCTCTAGTGGGTTGTTGATGCCTTTGCCGGTCCCCAGGAGGCCATGGACCCATATTTCAATGGATTTCATCTCTGATATGCCGGTCTCTCAAAGAATGACTGTTATTTGGGTGATTTGTGATAGGTTCTCTAAGATGGTTCATCTTGTACCACTCCCTAAGTTGCCATCTTCCTCTGAGTTGGTGCCCCTGTTTTTGCAACAGGTGGTTCGCTTACACGGGATTCCTGAGAACATTGTATCTGACAGAGGAGTTCAGTTTGTGTCTAGATTTTGGAGGACTTTCTGTTCCAAGCTGGGAATTCAGTTGTCCTTCTCCTCTGCTTTTCACCCTCAGACCAATGGGCAGACAGAGAGAACAAACAAGACCTTGGAGTTATATTTGAGATGTTTTATTTCCGCTGATCAGGATGATTGGGTTTCATTGTTGCCCTTGGCCGAATTTGCTTTAAATAATAGAGCTAGTTCTGCCACTTTGATGTCACCTTTTTTTTGTAACTTTGGGTTTCATCCTCGATTTTCTTCAGGGCAGGTGGAGCCTTCTGCCTGCCCAGGTGTTGACACTGTGGTGGAGAGAATGCACCAGATCTGGGACCAAGTGGTGGATAAGTTATCTCTCTCCCAGGAAAAGGCCCAGCGGTTTTCCAATCGACATAGGACCATTGGTCCCCAGTTTAAGATTGGTGATATGGTGTGGTTATCATCAAAAAATATTGCTATGAAGGTGGCTTCTCCTAAGTTTAAGCCTAGATTTATTGGACCTTACAAGATTTTGGAGATTATTAATCCGGTCTCTTTTCGTTTGGCTCTTCCTGTCACATTTAAAATCCATAATGTGTTCCATAAGTCCTTGTTGAAGAGGTTTGCTGAACCAGTTGTTCCTGGGGTGGCACCTCCAGACCCTGTATTGGTTGAAGGTAGCATGGAATATGAGGTAGAGAAAATACTGGATTCCCGTCTGGCTAGACGGAGACTCCAGTATTTGGTTAAGTGGAAGGGTTATGGTCAGGAGGATAATTCCTGGGTCTCTGCCTCTGATATTCATGCCAAAAGATTGGTGCGTGCATTTCTTCGGGCTCACCCTGATCGCCCTGGTGGCGTGGTTGAGGGTTCGGTGACCCCTCCTCAAGGGGGAGGTACTGTTGTGAGTTCATTTTCCCCTTCGTCACTGGGGTCTGGTGAACTCCCTATTCTGGTGAAGGAAGGTAGTAAGCCTGATTATCAGGCACCTGAGTCTAATGAGGATGACTGGCTGAGTGGAGTCACAGACTGGATATAAGGCTGCCGACGCCCTTCTGCCCTGCGGGTTATTTCTCTGTGGACTTCTAGGACACCAGTCTGATTCCTGCTCCCTAAAGCTAAGTTTTCTGTTTTGGCTGTTAGCCTTTTTGTTTTGTTTTTTGTTTTCCTTGCTTTTCAGTATTCTGCAATCCCCTGCTGGGGTGAGCTGAATCTCATTTTGCCTGTAGCTCTGTCTTCTGTATATTCCTGAGTGCTGACATAGCTTTTTGAAGCCTAGCGTCTTCAGGGCCTTTTTTACTGTCAGTTTGTTGGCTCTTATTTTCATAGGGTTTTTCACAGATTGCAGACAGCAGCCTTCCTGTCCTTTTCTATCAAGTTAGCTTGGGCCCCTCTTTGCTCAGTCTATATTTCTGTCTGTGTTAGTATTTTCATCTTGCTTCACCGTCATTATATGTTGGGGGCTGCCCATTGCTTTGGGGTCTGCTGTGGGGCAGTTTAGATTTCCCCTTTCTTTCTTTAGGCCTATTTAATTCTCCGGCTGTGATCGAGGGGTCTAGGGCATCGTAGGAACCCCCCACGGCTACTGCTAGTTGTCTTGATAGGTTCAGGGGTCTGCAATCCGATAGCTGCCAACTTCTCTGGTTTTCTGGACTTAGCTAGCATTTCTGTTTTTGCCTCCTACGGTGACTCAATCATAACAGAATCACCCGCCCTACCGCAGATCCTAGGGTACTCAATAGCAGGAAAGAATTGTGTTTAAAAAAAAAAAAAAAAGGTGTGTGTATAATTCTTTCCTCTATATCTCTGAGGCCATAGGGGGAATTTTTTTTTTTCTCTCAATGGAGATAAAGCAATTGTCTGATCATGTGGAGCAGCTCGCTGCGGAAGTGCGGGGAATTTCTGCCTACCTTGCTCGTTCGCATGCTGTTGAACCAAAGATCCCTACACCTGATGTATTTTTTGGGGATCGATCTAAATTTTTGAGTTTCAAAAATAATTGTAAATTATTTTTTGCCTTGAAGCCTAACTCGTCAGGGAGCCCCGCGCAGCAGGTTAAAATTGTCATCTCTTTGCTGCGTGGCGATCCCCAGGATTGGGCGTTTTCTTTGAAACCAGATGATCCTATTCTGACTAATGTGAACGCATTCTTTCAAGCTTTGGGGTTGTTGTATGACGAACCTAATGCTATTGATCAGGCTGAAAAGACCCTGTTGGCATTGAACCAGGGTCGAGATTCTGCAGAGTTGTACTGTCAAAAGTTCCGAAAGTGGGCGGTCCTTACTACCTGGAATGATAATGCCTTGGCTGCTCTCTTTCGGAAGGGTTTGTCAGAAGCCGTAAAAGATACTATGGTGGGATTTCCTGTTCCCTCTGGTCTGGACGATTCTATGTCATTAGCCATTCAGGTTGATCGGCGTTTACGTGAACGCAGGATTGCACGAGAGGTGTTGCCACCGATTGAACAGACGTCTGAACCTATGCAATGTGATAGAGTTTTGTCTAAGGCGCAACGTCAGGAGTTCAGAAGGCGTAATAAGCTGTGTTTTTTTTGTGGAGATGCCTCGCATATTATTTCTGTTTGTCCTAAACGAGAGAAATGCTTTGCACACACGTTTTCTGTTGGTGGTGTTCAACTTAAGTTTCTTCTGGCAATTACTCTGATCTGCTCCCTGTCCACATTTTCCGCCAAGGCTTTTGTGGATTCGGGAGCAGCGATAAACCTAATGGACTTGGATTTTGCTAAACGTTGTGGATTTCCGATGACACCTCTGCAGACGCCTATCCCTTTGAGGGGGATTGATGCTACTCCTTTGGCGAAAAATAAACCTCAGTTTTGGACCCAGGTGGTCATGCGGGTCGCCCCAGACCATCAAGAAAATTGCAGATTTTTGGTATTGCATGGTCTGCATGATGCCGTTGTTCTGGGGTTTCCCTGGTTGCAAATTCATAATCCAGTTTTGGATTGGAAATCTGTGTCTGTGGTGAGTTGGGGTTGTCGGTGTGCCTTTAGTGAGGCTCCGGTTTTTTCCACCTCTCCTCAGTCGCATGATGTTCCTGACTATTTGGCGGACTTTTATGATGTATTTAGTGAGAATGAGTCTGCGTCCTTGCCTCCTCATAGGAGTTATGACTGTGTAATTGAACTAAGCCCGGGGTGTAAATTTCCCAAAGGTTGGCTCTTCAATTTATCTGTACCCGAGCACGAGGCTATGCGGTCCTATATTAAGGAGGCGTTGGAGAAGGGTCATATTAGACCATCCTCTTCACCCTTAGGTGCCGTTTTTTTTTGTGGCCAAAAAGGATGGTTCTTTAAGGCCTTGTATTGATTATCGTGCCCTCAATAAATTTACTATTAAATATCAGTATCCGTTACCCCTGATTTCGGATCTATTCTCTAGAGTTAGAGGTGCTTGCTCCCCCCACGCCTACTGCTAGTTGTGTTGATAGGTTCAGGGGTCTGCAATCCGATAGCTGCCAACTTCTCTGGTTTTCTGGACTTAGCTAGCATTTCTGTTTTTGCCTCCTACGGTGACTCAATCATAACACATACTGCTCCACATATGCTTCCGTTTTTCGTTCCATGAATGTTCACTTGGATGTCTGCGCTACATCTGAAGACTAGCATCACAGCATCATGCACAGAACCCTTACTAGATGCATTGCTTTCCAGGTGGTTTCAAGCTTTTGTGGTGCCAAGGACATTCTCCAACTGTTCTAAGAATTTGGAAGGTCTCCCCTTCTACTGGAAATGTCCCAGATAGTTCAGGAAAATTGTATATACTATGTCACGCTGGGTGAGGGAGAAGCCAGGTGCACCACATTGGGAAGAGGGTGGTGGAGCCCAAACACTAGGAAAGGGGGGGAGTGGACACCTAGGCAGATCTGACAACACCCTGCCTGTCCTAACGTCCCTATATAGGTTACGCACCTATCACCGAGCAGGACCCTTATTGTTGATTGCTCCCAGTGATAGACCCTGGATAGAGAGGGGATGGGGTAACACTAGACAGCCCCCACTACAACTAAAGACAAAGCAGGAAGACAAATGAGGGAATACACTTAGCTTGAGACATCACAAAAGAGCTCAACCCAGCAATCCTCCAAGAGGATCTAAGAAGAAACTAGTTGAATTCTAGCACTTCCAACAGACAGAGGTAAATAGAGCGTTTTCCAAGTGATCTGTAGCATCACTTGGAAAACTGATTGACAGGTGGGTCACACTCGTCAAACATAGTGCTTGACTAGTGTGATCAACTTTTTACTATTGAGGCTGCCTATGCAGCATCAGTAGTAAAAAGATATAAAGTTAAAAATAATAATAATAAAAAAAAAATTGTGTTATTCTTGCCTTCCGGCGTCCCTCGCAGCGTCCTCAGGCCTCAGCGATGCTCCCGGCAAGTCCCATCGCTGAGGCCTGGGGATGCTGCGAGGGATGACGGAAGGTGAGAATATCACAATTTTTTATTTTAATTCTATTTTTTACAGGGTATGGTACCCAGGGCCTGGAGGAGAATCTCCTCTCCTCCAGACCCTGGGTACCATCCAAACATTTTCCGCATACTTTGCGCATGGTGGGCATAGCCACATGCAGAAAGTGCGCGGAATAATGCATTCCTATGTGTGCGTAATTCCCGCGATTCTGCAAAAAGAATGAGCATGCTGCATATTGTTCCGCGATGTGATTCTACCGCGGAAAAATGCGCAGCATTAGCACAGCATGTGCGGAATACCATTGAATGCAATGGGTTGCTTATTTTATGTGTTTTTGCAGCGTTTACGCTGCGTTTTCACGGCAAAAAAAATGCGGCAAAACGCATAAAATACGCAGGAATTCCAGACATGTGCACATAGCCTCAGGTGGGAAGATGCGCTGAACTGTTTGGCCACACCAAGTGTGCACTGAGCCCCTGTACTTGTTTTAAACAGTAATTCTGTGCTTACAGACTCCCGTTAAGACTCAGACCATGTAGGATTATAGTCATGGAGTAGCTGCACACAGCCCCTTCTGTGTTGCAGTATATAGAATAAATCATGATGTCCGGACACTGGCAACCTGCAGTCATGCTACATGGAAAGGGGATGAGCAATGGTAGAATGTAAAAGTGCGCCCCACTGGACCGTATACCGTAAATGTCACTGGCAGAGATTGACAGCAGCAGTTAAGGGGTTAACAGCAAGTACATCGCATGTCAGGAAGGGGTTAATTTTTTAATGCATAATGGCCAATGGATTTCACCTCTGCTATAATAAAATCTGGGACAACGAACATTGAAATGCTACAGGTTCCAAAATTAGCATCATATATCAACGTCCATGTGTTCCTGCCGTGAGGGATAATAAGGATGAGAAATGTCTACCATGCTGAGTGGGTAACGATATTTACAATATGCCAGATCAATTTGGCACAATTTGTGTCATTTTCTGTAACCCCCAATCTTGTGCATTGCTAAATTTCGTACGTGTTGCAATATTGGAACTTCTAGCTTGTTATGAACTTGTAGTGCTACAGATGTTGGAGACACACTTTACCGTTTATTTGTCCAGGTTTAGCGTCAGATCCTCACACTTTTTTCATTATCTTAGCTGGAGTCTTATTTTTTAATAATGCATTATTGCTCATATTGCTAAGACACCTCTACAGAGCCTCCTTTTTTCATTTCCATCAAGTCAGAGGTTAAAATAGCAATCGTGTTGCTAACTGATGTTCTGCCAGACTGCTCTATCAGTACTCTGTATCTACAGAACTTATTGATTGTGGTAGATTGTGTCCAAATCCCTCCAAAAAAAAATGTCCAGATGTAGCCAAACTGCAAAAATCTGCATTCCATTACAATGTGTTGTTATTAAGAGAAAAAGCATTCGAGCCATGCACATACACACCCAAATCCTTCCCTCCAGCCCATCTTTATACACATCACAGGCATTGCAAAAAGCCCTCTCCATTACTCGCAATGTGTCACGAGTCACAACCACTTCTAGACTTCATGGAAAGAAATCACTAGGAAAAAAAGGGACTGTACATAACGGGTTGTTCGAGGGAAATTGGTTGAAAAATATTTGTAACTAAATATTCTGCTTCCACTGGGACCAATTAAACAACGTCCTTCGTGAAGGAGCCGGAGCTTAGTTACACCTGTACCAAGACATAAGAGTAGCTAGAGCTTGATGTGGGTACCTCCAAAACATGTCCAAAAAAAAAGCTATGCCATGTCCTCTCACAACGTATTAGGAACATGTGGCTTTATTTTCTAGAGAAATAGATTCCATATGTGAACACCCCACAAGTGCCCATCAACACAGATCAGTGGTCACAGCTGGATTCTGAACAGGGACTTTCACTCATTATGCGTCAATCTGCATTTTCCTATTCTCCCAATGGGAGGCTTAAATTGCAGCGTAAGAATCTCTGCCAAAAGTCAGACATGTAGCAGCTGTCTCTAGAAGACACTGAAGCTGTGGTTTTGTGTAGAGAACTCGGTTCTGTAGACCTTGACACACATAATCCTTTTCCGATATAAAACAGGACCCTTGTGCACTGGAGTTTCCAATCACTATCGTGCTCTCTTCACGTTAGAGTAGAATCACTTACGAGAGACCATTTAATTTTATTTTCCTAATACAACATCATTTCTCTAAGTACTTTGTTACGCTTAGTATTTGCTGTATGGGAAAGAAAGGTCACAAAAATATTAAACTTTTCACCCCAATACTTGTAAGGGTTCCCCATTGGAGTTTCCAAGGTGGACAGATTGTGCATTTGAAAATAAATATCCATAATGATCAAATAAATTGAGTTATACCTTGGAAAAATCCACAAGATTCCTCGATTCCAGCGTTTTTTTCTATTTTGTTCTGTCACTACATCACAGAGATATTCACATTTGTGTCTTTTGGAGCGCAGTATGTGAAATCTCTACTTGTAGTTCAACTGGATGTTTCTTCATAGTCTTCTATGGGTGTATGTGTTTTCACCACTCCCTCCCAGGTGCTATCAATCACAGCTGTGATTGGCTAGCTTACTTTATGCAAAACTTTTGGCACCATTTTGGAGTACAGTGGGAGGAGTTTTTCATTCTATTCCAACTGTCTCTTGTAAAAAAGGGAGAAACTATGGCAGTAGTTATATACTGTATACAGCTTGAAGCCTCATTCACTCATCAGTATTTGGTCAGTATTTCGCATCAGTGTTTGTATGCCAAAACCAGGAGGGGAACTTAAAATTGAAAACTAATTGAAAAATGTAAACCTGTTTTATGTTTTGGAGACACTCCTGGTTTTAGTATTAAAATACTGCTCAAAAACACTGGCATGTGAATGAGGCCTAAGACAAAGGGGCTTAGGTGGTCAACAATGACTCGAAGAAAGAGGTCACAGGTAAGGGTGCAAAAATGTATACTTGGAAGAAAAAGCACAAAGATGCATCCACAAAAATTCTGGCCCATGTAAAAATTAAACTTTTATTGTACAATCAAAGGAAATTGAACAACAAGGAAAACACTCTTTAAAAAGATTTAAAATAGCAAAAAAAGCCAAGAAATTTTCATTTTAGCATATGATAAAGCTAAAAATTGTAAATTAACTCAACCATTTAATGTTTTGTTAATATATGTGCCTCTTCTGGGCAGCTGTGAGCTGCTATTTTTAGGCTGGGGGGGGCAATATCCATGTTCCTTACCAGCCTGAGAATACCAGCCACCAGCTGTGTGACGTTCAGGAACCGAGAATGTCCGAGAGTGGACCCTCTGGATCGCAGATCTGGAGCCCCTGGGCTGAGCACGCCAGGTGAAGACCTACCCCTATACAGGGATCGTTAGGGGCAGAACCGCAGGGGGCAGAACCGCGACAGCCGGTACCAAGAGGGACGGCTCAAGGACAAGATGGAACAGAGACCAGGGAACCAGGATGGGGTAACCAAGGAAAACAGGCAGTAGTAGAAAGGTAGCAGGACGTTGCTACCAGAGGAAAGGGAGTACGGAGGAACGAGGCACGGAAGGGAGGATGGGAGAAAGGCCTAGGACAGGGAGCCCATAAGACAGGCAGCAGGGGCACTGGAAGAGAGGACAGAAGGAACCAGGCTGAGGCAAACAGAGGGGAACAGGGGAAGATACAGGCTGACGGGAGAGAACTGAGCAGGACACAGGACAGACAGAGTTACTATATGGACACTATAGCGGCCAGAGAGTGCAGGGATTGCCACACAATCATCAGGCGTCCTCCCCTTAGGGAGGACGCCTGAAGTACCCACTGGCCAGGAAGTGGACGGTAGGCCCTGCCTTCAGCGATGCCCACCGCTGGATGAAGGGAGCGGGCGGGCGTGCGCCCGCGACCTAGGTACAGAGCGTGGGGACGCAGCAGCGCGGAAGACCGGGTGAGAGCGCGCGCCGTCGGGGGGGCGGCGGTGGGGAGCGGCATTGGCGGTTACCGCCGCAGAAGAGGCATCGGTGGGCTCAGCCACCGATGTCACAAGCTGTCTGCTTTAGCAAGGCTGGTTGCCAAAAATGGGTGGGGCCCCATGCCGTTTTTTTTAATTATTTATTGAGGGTTACAGACCCTAGCTGTGAGTTTTGCCTGGCTGAGTCAGCTAATGAATACACCCATCAGCTGCTCCTGCTCTCACTGTTATTTGCAGTAGCAGGTGTCAGACAATGAGAGCAGTAGTCCCGTCAGCTGACACCAGTGACTGGAAGTAAACTTTATACCTCCAATCACAGCTGAGCGCTCATGCAGTCTTTTGACAGTGTGGGAACCGTGGCTCTCTAGGGGATGATTTCACTGCTGATCAGAAGCAGTGTTTGCCACATAGTCATGGACATGACAGCTCGACAAACACCCAGTGTTCAGGCAGCTGAACCGAAACACTAACATGGATTTCCTGGTGAAGTACGTGTTCGGTGTCTGTGCCCGAACAGTAAGTGTTTGGTACAGATGCCGAACTTTACTGTTTGGGTTCGCCCATTTCTACAAGGGATCTCTGAACAACTCTTGTGTTCCGGGCATGTGCAGTGCTGCAAAACAAATCCGCTAGCAGATGGCCATCCGTTATTTTTCCCACATTCTTCAATGTTACAAAAAACTGATTCAATTGCAATTATTTTTTTGGCAGGGCATAAAAAAAACTTGTTCAAACTACTTTTTTTTTATCTAGCTAAAATAAATAGATTGTCCTTCAACAGAAAACATTTTAAAACATTTCCATTCCAATTCAATTGAATGGATCCTGTACTGGATGATTTTATTTGTTTTAATTTTTTTTATCCCAAAACCAATCCAAAACTTTAAACAAGTGAGCATAGTCTTACTCGTATAAACATCATTCTTGAGAAATTTCCCCATGCGTCACAACTAAGGCAACAACCCCTTGTAGCAAAGTCTTGCACCTTTTGTAAGTAGAAGATCTGAACCAGGCCTACCTACTCTGTGACGGATCTGGAACTGTCGGGGCTGTCACCCAGGTTTCACGGGGGAAAGCTAAGGCCCCGGACCGACCTCTGCACCCAGGAGTAGTGGGCATGGCTAAGATAAAAGGGCAACAGTTGGTTGCCGCGGGAACGGGCAGCGCGCAGGAGGGCAGTGTCAGGGTTTCTGCGAATAAACCAACTGTCAGAGAGGGTCAAAATGAGCAGAGGCAAAAAGCTGCTAACAGAGACTGCCGACAACGACATACCTGGTCCCCGCTGACAATGCTGACCGTGAGTGACAGGACGCCCAGTCAGGACATCAATGCACGCACCGACGGGAGAATTGGGATACCCGCTGTGAGGGGTTTCCCTTTGTGCCTGAGTGCTCATTGTCCCTGTATGCTAACGGGGGGAAAGACTGTGCTCTGTCCGGCTGATCGTTTCCTTACACACCTATTACCAACTGGACCACGAGGAATCACCATCGCCGCCAGGAGCCAAGACGTCATCCTTTCCAGGACTACACCAGACCACGAGGAATCACCGTAACCACCAGGATCCAGGACACCATCTTTTCCAGGTCCATAATGGACCCCTTATGCACCACTGCTTTGGCGCCAACGTCCACATCCTGAACTAACTGCATTCTGAAGTCGTCTGACTGATAAGTTTGCTAATCTTGAACTTATTTCCCTATTCTTCACACCTGTTTCCCCGTTTCCCCTGGGTTACCTACCCTGTGTCCCTTTTGTATTGTTTTCCCTGTTTTCTCCCTGCGAGGAGTATACCTTTTAAATTAAACCCCACTTTAACCCTTGCTCTGCCTCCGACCCGTTACTGCATTTTAGCACCTGCTTACGCTTTCACAAACAAATGAATGGGTTGCAAGACGTGTAACTTCTGGTGCATTTCCATTAGCAAATCTTAAAAGTTCTACTTTTGAGTAGTTCCTATTGCAGACATAAAATGTCAAATGGGTAAACTTAGTCTACCCCCTACTGTGAACTCTAAAAAGGCTACCTGAGGACTTAGCAGTTTAGATGGAGGGAGCTTACGGTTTTGATGCATTGCCTTCACGTATCCATTTTGTGCTTCCCTGTAGAGCATCTGCTTAGACTCATGGAAGTACCAAAGTGTGATCAACCAACAGGGAGTTACAGAAACTTTTTCACTATCCACCTGAGACCATTATTGTTTTACAGTGGCAGTTTTACGACGCCATCCTGAGAGCACTGAAAGATTTATGGGGGGAAAGAGCAGTGTTTGGATGTATATCAGCAGATATTCCATGTTTACAAGTGTAAACCGAGTAATAACCCAGCAGTAGGAAAACCGTAACTAGTTCAGAGATGGAGACAAAACTAGATTTAATTATGGATTAAAAAAAATGTTAGATATTTTATGTAAATTAGAAGTCTGAAAAAAGAAATTGAGGATGATATTTTTGTGGTTCTTTTAGGGTATGTGATCATGGCGTCTTTTTCAGGAGGATACCTGGAATCCACTTGAAGATGCACTGCAAGAGCGTCCCATAAAATTAACACAGTGCACAGCAATGTCAAAGCATCTTGCCGTGCACATGTTTTGTCTTATGTCGCTTCTTTTAACCACTTCAAGATCCAGAAACCGTGAAGCGATTAAGAGAAGTAACATGCTCATTCTTTGGACGGCTTCAACTCGGACACTGCCATCTCCCTATAATTGTCGGCATAGCGCAGAATACACTGGTGGTGGAGCCACCATAGGGACAGAAGCAAATCTGCCAATGAAGCCGCATCAGGAAAATGAATGCAGGCGCTTTCCTGAAGTAATTTTACTTTAATTCTGCAGCTGTACCGGCATCTGACAGACGCTTTGTGCACCTAGCCTAACAGTAGTGCATACAGGCTTTTTGCTGAGTTTTTGGGTCGGAAACTGAGCAGAAACTCCAATTTTTCAAAAAGTTTTTGAGGAGAGTTTGGAGAGTTCCCGAAAGCGTATTTGCATATGACATCTTTTTCAGGCAAATTCCGGCTGAAAGAAAGATACAAAAAAATGAACAAAATCCACAGCAAAGTAAAAACGAGTTGCTGTGCACAAGTTCCATCTTATGGCACTTCTTTTAATCACTTCACAGTTCAGAAACCCGGAAGCGGTGAAAAAAGTGACAAGCTCATTCTTAAAGTGTAGCCGCCTGCTCTCTATAGTCAACAGCATAGGGCAAAACAACAAAACAACCACCTTCGTATGCCTGAAGCAGCTTTGACTGAGATAACTTGGTGGCTCCGTGTGCACATACCCTTATAGTGTAATCAGTGGTATTAGTAGGGATAATTTTCTGACATATAGCTTAAGTGCACATTGCTTTTTTAAGGAGTTTTTGGAGCAGAAACTAAATGGAAACTCTAAATCCACCTCAAAACTGCTCAGTTTACCCTTCAAAAATAAGCAAAATGACTTCACATGCTCAAACACCTCTGACGGATGCCTCCATTGTATGCAGAATAGGCTTTGGATATCTTTGGCGTCACTGTACTGTACAAATGAGCAAAATGACTCAATGTGAGTCGTATATGCTTCAAATTTTTAGGGATTCACTGAACTCAAATTCCAAAAATATGCAATTCAGTTCACATGAAAACCCTAGAATGGCACAAGATTGCATCAGCCAGAGAAGTATCACATGACCTTAGGCACAGCTGGGTGGGCTCAACCTTAATGCCTTGCAGCTATCCCATCACATGGTACAGCACAGCAAATCAGGAGGGCCTATAATAGCCTTTATAAAGCAAGGCCATGTAATGCATCAACCATTTTCCGGTGACTCTGGATAGTAAAAGCACGTCAGAAACACCAAAGGTATGGTGAATACCATGTGAGCAGACTCATTAAAGGAATTTTCCCTTTTTACCAAAGTGGATCCCAAATGCTGCAAAATACATAAAATAGAAAACAGAGCAGGTAGTCACCCTTTCCCTTTTCAGTGGCGGATTCCCAAAGTTCCTTGGCATCAGGGTGTTTTGGCTGCAGCGGTGATGTTACGTCATCAGCATCCATCACCGCTGTAGCTAATCAGTGAGGTCAATGTCTTGTGCTGTCTAATGTGACACAGCTGCTGAGCTCAGCAATTTGCTACACCGGTGATATGCACCATTAGGCCGGGGTCACACTGGCGAGGAATACGGCCGAGTGAGAGGTGCTAAAAGCACGTATTAGACACGGACCAAAGATTCTCTATGGGGTCCCTCGCACCAGCCGTATATTTCTCATCCGTATTCTACGGTCCGTGCCAATCGCAGCATGCTGCGATTGTCAGCGTACTACGGCCGTAGTACGCCAATGCAAGTCTATGGGTGCGCAAAAAATACGGATTACACACGGACCACACATGTGACTTGCGAGAAATACGCACCCGGTGTCTTTTAGCAAAGCCGGCAATTCAGTGCACGATACAGTAAACTCACACTGACAGGTTTAAAGAAACGAATGAATAGATATAGACACATAGAATACATATATATATATATATGCATTCTATGTGTCTATATCTATTTTTTGGTTTCTGTTATAAACCCTGTCATAGGGCTTCATTATATGTCCATTTTGCAAGCCTGCGAGAAAATCTCGCCATACGGATGCCGTACGGATTACATACGGATGCTTACATGCGCAAAATACGCGACCACACCTTGATTATGGATGACATACGGAGCACTGTTTAGGGGCCATTCATCCGTATTACGCATGTAAAATACTGACCGTATTTTGCGTCGGTTAGTGTGACCCCGGCCTAAGCGTGACATTATTAATGCTGCCAAAGCACAGACCAGAGCAGCAACGGGGAGCTAGCACTGCACAGGGGAAAGGATGAGTTCCTGCTTTGTTTGCTATTTTAGGTATTTTACTGCAATTGGGTCCCCTTTCCTAAAAGAGTAAAACATCTTTAAGGGTTTACTACTAAAAACAAAAATTATCAACAATCCACAGTAGAAGTGACCCATTTTATATTATGTGAGGCTCCCTCAGGGATGTTTCATCTTACTGGTGAGCCAAATGAAAAACAAGATGGTGGTGCTCTTGTGTGTAATCATGTGACAACTCTTTGCAAAATCTTTGCTGACGTTCTCCATTGTCAGAGGCCCACAGCAGGCGATGACTTCCTGTGTCTGCTATGTTAAATGGTGGATCGAGAATGAATGCTCCTAACATGTGGAAGTGAGGCTGATGCCAGACTGCCAAAGGGTTCCAGTGCATGTGCACCATTAGTACGATGGTTAAAGTGGACCTAGCCTTACTGCTGGAACCTCAAGTGACCACTAACATGGGGTACACAAATCTACAGCTGTGGCTAGTGTAAAGGGAGGCCAGGACGGTAGTCATGGCCAGAGACACTGAAGCATCTCTGTCCCGACCTTCCCTCACATAAAACTGAAATTGATTGCTCAGCATACCGACGTCTTCAGGCTCGGGTCCCCCTGGGCGCTTCCCAGGCAGCGATGGCCCTTCTTCCAGGTGACCCCCAGTGATAGAGACACAGTCCAGAATAACTTGAACATTTTCTTTACTTAGAACTTCACACATTATATCCACAGTTGGTACATCATGGAATTCACATTCAACTGTACTCATTACCTCAGTTTTCCCTACTTTGCTGTCGCTTCTGTATGGCACACGTCCAGACTGAACCATCTTAGACTGCTCACCAGATTCTTCCTGGCCTTATCTCACCATAATGACAATTCCTTCTGGCTGTTTTGCCCTAGACTTGAAATCACCTGCCACCCGGTTTATTGCCACTGTAAAAGCATCTGGCCCTTCTGTACCATTCCCTGCGAAGCTTCAACTTCCTTCTGTTCCTCACTCCAACCGACTCCCGCCCTAAAGGCATCCGCCAAGGCTACGAGTCGCCATGTCTTTTTCTGCAATGATGCCCAGTGACCGTGGGTAACGTGGGCTGCAGCTGCTTAACCGTCCTGGGCCTATAGCCCATGTGGACACTTTGGGCACCCTGGCCCCATCTGACTAACTTCCCTTCTGCTCTAACCTTAACTCTCGGCAGCCCCTCCTATGTGCTTAACCATTTACTTACTTTCTACACTATACTGGGAACAGTGTGTACTAAAATGCTCCCCAAGATATAAGACAGTATACATAAAGACATAGCAGAACATATATACACATTATAGATTTAACTTCTAAGGTAATACACCAGTAGGTATAGCAATACCCTTCCATATGAGTGATAATACACTATAAGTGTAGCAGTACCATAACAACATTTTTGTCATACCTTTACACTAGCAATGAGGAAATAATTGTGGGGGGTGTCAGCGGTGGGACCAGCAGTGATCTAACACTATATGGTTAATGTACATTATAGTAATAACTGAAAATTTCCAAGTATACTACTAGAAAAAGTGAATAGGGTTCAGACGAAATGATTGTATATTCAAATTCTATATCACGAATTTCCAGTTCTGCAGGAAACTACAGAAGGACAAATGGCAGAATATCCAAGCTAGCTAAAAAGGGTACAGAAAAGTTTGTAATTTAAATAAAAAGATGGTGTGTAAGATCATTTACAGACCATAAATCGCTAATAGAGTCACCAGGTCGTAAGTGGCCAGTTTTTGGTTTTCTTTTTATTCCCGCTGCTCCCCTCTGCCACATGGCTCTGGCGATATGGACCCTTTCATTTAGTGTCAATTTTAATGATCTATGCCAAGAGGTGTGGCTCCCAGGGTATTAATGCAATCTAAAGATACGCCCCAGGGGATCTTGTTAACCATGCCTCCTTGATAAAGTCAGTGAAAATTAGTATTTAATAATTTTTGCAACTGTATGGTGTATTTAAAAAAGTGGAATACTCAGGAGAGCAGGGGGAATAAAATAAGAGCAAAAATCTGGCCTGGTGAGAGGTCCACTTTATGATTGACTCCTACTGCTCCTAGTTGACGTTTTGCAGCCAGAGAAGAACAGGGGACACCAGTTCCCCATTTTGGCAACTGGTGGAGGTTCCAGTGATGCTGTGCCATCTTTGCTGGCGTCATAGACTTTTAATGAAACTGTTGGGCAACTGAACAACCTGCTGCTCCATCCAACTTCTTGTGCTCACGGTTTTATGTCCAAGAGCTAAGCAAAAGTGAACAGAGGACACAAGTATTTAATTATGGTGATCTGTGGGGATTCTGGTGATGGGGCCAACACCGATCTAATGGTTATGACTAGTGTTGAGCGATACCTTCCGATATCGGGAAATATTGGATCTGATTGGATCGGACCGATACCCCAAAAATATCGGATAACGCCGATTCCGATACTGGAAACCAATGCAAGTCAATGGGACACAAATATCGGAATGAAAAAAAACCCTTACTTTCCTTGTAGGTTAATTCTACATGAAGGAA
This sequence comes from Dendrobates tinctorius, assembly GCF_039654945.1. Classification (NCBI taxonomy): domain Eukaryota; kingdom Metazoa; phylum Chordata; class Amphibia; order Anura; family Dendrobatidae; genus Dendrobates; species Dendrobates tinctorius. Next base: position 5,218,706 of record NW_027361788.1, on the reverse strand, counting down.
AACAACTAAAAATAATGTAGAATGTATTGGCGGAGGTGAAGGAGACATTAAAGGCATAGAGGTTTAGCTCAATCAAATGGAATAGCAGGAATTAATTTTTTTTTTAAGACGTTTGGAGTTACAAAGATATTGACTATGTTAAACGGGTTGTCCAGGCTTTTCACATAATCTCAGTGCATATCTGGGCTGCAGAATGCTAACAATAAGTAATTTACCTTCTGTGGCTAGTCTGCACGGTTTCCAAGATATCATCTCTTGCTTCTAAGATAAACGTCTGGGGGGGGTGTTCTGGCATTGAAATGAGAACTGGTCATTTCCTCCTCCCTCACTAGTTTCAGTTTCCATAGATCACTGTTCAGCGTGTGTCTGGGGGATGAGCAGCTGGGTGGTCTGCTCGCAGCCATTCACAGCCATGCCATTAGTTAACATGCCTAACATGCATAACAGGATGTGCCCACACTTCTTAGGATTCCTCATTGGCTGAATAAAATCAAAATGGCTCATTGCATTATTGGAATTTCCGATTCTGGCATTCGATATTCTAAAAGTATCGGAACTCCGATACAGCGAATATCGGCTGATACCCGATATTGCAGTATCGGAATGCTCAACACTAGTTATGATGACCTATCCATGGTGTCAAAGGTTGAAAGTAGAGTTGAGCGAAAAGGGTCGGTCATATTCAAAAGTCGCCGACTTTCGCTGAAGTCGGGTTTCATGAAACAAAACCCTACCATAGCGTGAGGTCGGCCACGAGGTCGGCGACCAGAGCGCCAAAGTCGTGTTTCAAAAGATGCTTCCAGCGCCCTTTTTCAGCCAATGATGGAGGACGCACACTGTGGACAATGCGATGACATAGGCATCGGTCACCACCATCTTTGAGAAGGGCATGTGTGGCGCCACCAGGGGTATGGTCGCCACAGTGGCTTTGCCTTCCTCCAGGGGAGGGTAAGACCAGGCTTGGAGGCAATGATGGGTCTCTCTCGCAGTCAATCTATACATGCAAAACAGTTCCACTCCAGGCCAGCAGGGGGAACTCTGAACCGGGATTATGGGGAGGAGTGCTCTCTGAGGGCCAAGAGGAAGGGGTGAGTTAGATAGTCTGCGGAGGGTGAAGTGTGCAGATGTGTGGAAGAAGCGCTGAGATAGAGCGGAGAGGACAAGCTCATCTCTGGAGAGAGCGCATGAACTGGAGCCTGGTGTCCACGGTTGTACAGATACTAACGGTCCTGCAACAGACACCAGAGGAGTAGGAGGCTGTAAATGCCCTGCTCCCATCTAAGACTTGAGGGCACAACAGCAGCTTGGTAGTGAGCCGGGACACAGGAGAGAGGAGTCCCCGAGAGAGGCTACAGCTGTCTGCCATGCAAGTGAGGTTCTTGAAAACATCTGTCCGGAGGAACTCCAGTGTAACTCAGTACTGGGAGTACTTCATTCGAATAAGCGCTAGTAAGGAGACTGCACAACCCATCTGCTGAGAGAGAATCCCTGAATTGCTTCCAGGCTAGCCTGCTCCAATACCATCTGTAATCAGGACCCTGGACTGCAGTTACCAAGTAAAGGTACAGAAATTGCACCCCGCTGTGTCTTGTCTGCTTCCTTCCTTTCCGGCACCACTACATCCCCGTGCCAACCACATCTACACTGCCCTGGGACTATAGCTTCACCTGTGGGGAGCTTATACATCTTTGCTGCACCATACCATCAGTCCCAGTGGATCTGCATGCAGCGTCGGCTTAACACCTCCCTTGCCGAGCACCACAGGTGGCGTCACGAACTATTCATCTAACTACATTCCACCATTCATATTTTCCTATTACTTGGGCGCCCAGGGCCGCGGTCCGGGTCACCGCTGCTGTGACACATCCCACTGATACCGGCCCGGTACCGACCACATGCAAGTGATTGGCTGGCTTTGTGTGGCGTCACAGGGGTTATAAAAGGGCGTGAACGCCGACCGCCATCTTACTTATGCCGATCTTAGCATAGGGAGAGCTGCTGCTGATTCCGTAGGGAGAGCATTAGGCAGGGAAGAAGAACCAAAAAACTGCTTCTGCTGTTAGCGATTTCCACTTACAACACAACACTTTGTGTGCAGTGACAGGGGAGGCTCTATTTTTGTGCATCAGCTCTGTTGGTTATTAGGCTGCCTTATAAGGCTCCCTGATAGCTGCATTGCTGTTTGCACACTGCTGTGCAAACTGCTTTTTTAAAAGCAAAAATTCTTTTCTTCCTCTTTTCTACACAGTTACCAAGCGTTCATTTTTCCAACCTTTTGTGTGTGCACTGTGCAGCAGTCCTGCTTATTAGGCTGCCTGCACCCATACTTGGACTGAGAGCATCATTGTCAGTGTCCTCAAATCTCTAGTGAGATCCAAAATCTCACCAATCCTATAGACACCCTCCACCTTGTCATACACCATCCAATTTCGGCCTGTTACATTGAGGTGTAATCTCTCCTGGGCCTGAGACAATAGTTCAGCGTCCTCAAATCTCTAGTGAGATTCAAATTCTCACCAATCCTATAGACACCCTCCACCTTGTCATTCACCATCCAATTTCAGCCTGTTACATTGAGGTGTAATCTCTACTGGGCCTGACACCATGTGCTCCAGCTAGGAGTGGGCCTTAACTCTGCTCATCCTCCAGCTCCCCTTCTCAAGTCCACACACTTCCCCTTCCCTTCATAGACTGCCCTAACTTACCTCCTCCCGACCACAGAGAGCAGCTCCTCAGCAGTCAGGTTCAGAGGTCTCCCTGCTGGCCTGGAGTAGGAACTGTGTTGTGTGTTGGTTTAACTTCTAGAGAGATCCTTTGTTGCTCCCAATCATGACATCACACTCCCTAGGAGGAAGGTAAAGCCACTGTGGCGACCGTACTCCTGGGGGCGCCACAAGTGCACTGATGCCCAGCCACTGCTAGATGATTCTGCTGGTACATTGACCCAGACCACTACATTCCCCTCGCACTCTACACAGCCAGAATCTGATCCTGATAAAAAACTCAGGTTCCCTTTCCCGCATACTATACCACCTTACACGGTGACAAAGAGAGAGGTGCAGATGAAAGTGCAGGTTCCTTGAGCAGGTGGGGGGGCATACTTCATGGGCGACGGAACTGGGACAGGGCCCCTCATAGTACGCAAAAGTGTCTCTGCCGGTGGGAGGGCCCACTCGCCGTCAGACACACCGCCGTACTATGAGGGGCCCTGTGCCAGTGCCGTCGCCAACGAGTGGGCCCCCCCCTGCTTGCTCAGGATCACAGCACTTGCAAAGTTGATATACTTACCTCTCCCTGCTCCACCGCCGTGACGTCTTCCGCGTTTCCTGACAGTGACATTCTGGTCAGAGAGCGCGATGACATCAGGTCTGTACGCCCTCTGCCTAAACAGTCCAAGTGCAGTGAGATGGAAGATGGGGATGACGAGGAGTCCAGAATATTACAGGGATTCCCTAGCGAGGAGACTTATTTAATTGTTTCCAATGTTGGGACAGCTATTTTTGGGGTGCACTATACTCTGGAGAATGATAGATGAGGCCCACCATACACTGGAGCATTCCAAAGGTGGACATCAGACACTGGAGCAGCATTTACAGGGCCCATTATGCACTGGAGCATTAGAAATGGGCCCCATTATATATGGAGCATTATTTGGGCCCATAACACAGTGGAGCTTCATCCATGGGGACCAACATATACTGTAGCATTATGTGGAGCTCATCATATACTGTTTCAAACATTATATGGGACCAATGATTCTGTATGGAGAAATATATGGGCCTCATTACTCTGTATAGCGCTCTATGCGGTGGCCATAATACTGTATGGAGTAATATACTGTCCGTTTTGGGAGCTATTGGAGAATTTAAAATGGATATCAGTCATGAGATGTAAGAAGTAAAGTATTTTTCATTGTACTATACCGCTATTTCTCTGCCGTATCAGAGGATCATGAATTGTGGCATGTGTTAAAAGAGCCCAGTGACACTCTTTGGCCCAGGGCCCACGAAAATCTGGAGCCAGCCCTACCCCCTCCCACAACTTTAGCCAAATAACCCCCAGTTTTCAATGCCTAACTATTATTATAAAGTAAATGAAGGTTGACAAGCTTCAGTAATAAGAATTGATGTTTTTGACATTGAAATGGGCACTGTAGGTGTGTTTCCTGTCCTCCACTCACTGCCGACTTTTCTTCCCCATTGACTTGCATTGGGTTTCGTGTTTCAGTCGGCCTTCGACTTTTCACGATAATCGGCCGATTTCATTCGACCCGACTTTTGAGAAAGTCGGGTTTCATGAAACCCGACTCGACCCGAAAAAAGGCAAAGTCGCTCATCTCTAGTTGAAAGAAGACACAAATCCATTGAATTCAGGCTGGGATGGCAGTCTAATATGTATCGGAGTGTCCCAAGTCTTCCTAGACAGATGATGTTGGGGAAGAGAAGGATCCGGAATGCTAATTATTGGGATAGCCTGTCGTTTATTCTTTGCGAGATATGAGTCTGGGAGTGGCTCTCTCATGGAGGACAGAGGAGCGCTCAGCTAAGGAAAGTGTTCCTGTGAATGAAGGAATCAGGAGAGATATTAGTTGGTCAAACCATTGTGCTGCCAACAGCTATCTACAAGTGTATGGGGTGCTGTACATTGGTATACTCTCTTAATACACCCTAGAGAAGGATGCATATCAGTAGGTCTGATCTGTCAGTAGAGATTTCTCAACAAAAAAAGAAACCAGTTTTTTTTAATGTGTTTGCTGCTTTTCATCTTAGTTATAGCGGGAGAGTACTAAACGCCATAGTTTTCTCTCCTAGTTATAAACTTTGGATACTTTGAAGTTTAATTCCAAAGAGAGATTATTCTTGTTTACAAGACTGCAAAGTTGTAAGACAGGTAATAAGAAAACTCCTGATGATGGCGGCAGTAAAGGATAGCTATAATGTTGTCTGCTCGCTGTTTCTACAATGTATCACTGTCTCCGGATACAAAGATTATGATGGCTATTGATTACTTGTCTTTGTGGCGAAAGATTTTTTTTTCTTTTTTAAGCAATTATACACAGCGCTGCCTCCAGTTTTCAGAACCAAGCAATTTACTCATTATGAAGAAAAACTGGATGGAGGGTAAGTGTTCTCACAGCAAGTTGCTTTAGATAGAGCTTGTTATCTGTAGAACAGACAAGAAAAGGCACATTACTGACAAAATGAATGAAAACTGTGTTTGATGGTACTTCACCATTTATATCAGTTTGGTGTTGAGGCATTAAACTCAGAGTGCTTTATAGTGCATGAGAAAAACTAGAAGCGCAGTCCTGTTTAAAGGGGAGCATTTCTCATTTAAAGGGCTGTGACCACTGGACAACCACTAGGCATGAGTCCTAGTAGGGGGTAAAGAATGGCAGGAGTGTAGGGATGTGGACTGTTCCTGCCGCTAAAGGCAAAAATCATGCTGTGTGTATAGTATCATGCGGTTTTACATGTACAGTAATTTGACAAAACAAAAAGCAAAAAGCACAAATATCCTGAAATAAAAAGTAAAAAATAAACTGCAAATAATGCATAAAGGTAATAATAATAGTAATGAGGGTATTTAGTAAACATAATTTTGATCAAAATAATGTAGAAGCCATCCCGCCACGTCACGGCAACCCTTGTGGGACAGTCCCTACTCTAGTATTTAAAACCTTTTCACTTGCCAAGTGGCGTGAATGTGAACAAGGATCGAGCGACTGAACCACCAGTAAAAGCTTAGGCCAGTTTTTTATGTACAACAATTTGCATAGTGATATGCGTCTTATATAATGTTATATATATGTTATGGTAACGTAAGGATTGTAAGGGGTTAATGCAGAATGTGAGTAGTGCATAGTGCAGGGTAAGCACAGAATTAGACTAGCTATTGTTTATGTAGTAAGTGGTTTAGCAATAGAACTAGCCTAATGGGTGGGAACTAGTGTTATTAAAAGGTGGCAGTGAAGAAGATAGAGAAGTGCAGTGTGCGGGTCAATTGCAGGTGGAGTGGGCTGCTAGGGGCAGCATGTGCCAATTGTTTGAGGCAATGGGAGGCCATACTAATATTACTTGCGGACATTCCTGTAACATCCCGAGTGCACTGCTGAAGTGGAAAGGAAATTCCTGAGGCTTATGGAGTTAATGGGTTTAGGGGTAGTCCTGGATGAATGAGTGGCAGGGCTGGAGAGGGGTCATACTAAGGAAGAAGGTAACGTTAAATGCTGTGCCCTATCCCACATGTCACCTCTGATGAACTCTAACTGACCAGAAAAAGTTTGCTTATTGTTTGCTTATTGTAAAGAACTTGGTGTCCCCTGAATTGTGTGCAGTGGCTCCTGAGGATGGGAGCCTGGAGGCAGCAGAGGTCTGCGGCCTACATGTGACTTTAATGCACACTACACCCGAAAGCAAAGTGGAAATGGGACACTGTTTGCAAAATGCTAGAACGTAACCGGACAGCAGCTCGGTCATGTCTGCTGCACCTTACAAGAGCTTCCTGTAGAATTACCTATCCAGTCTTAGGCCTCATTCAGACATCAGATTTTCTCATGTACTTGAGAAAAGGACTGGATAGTCTGTTTAGACTTTGATCAGAATGTGGTCCGATTGTCATCAGTTTTTCCCATAAGTGGAGAAGTGGAGAGAAAAAAAGGGTTTCTCCACTTTCTCCATTATGATAGTCCATAAAAATAGGACAACACTCGGATGTCATCAGAGTGCAGTCTGATTTTTTTCACATACCCAAAGGCTTGCATTGCCAATTTTCATCCAGCCTTCGGATCAAAATCGAACACATCTCTGTGAATGGCACCATAGACTTTCACAGGTACAAGTGCCATCAATGAAAAACATAGCAAGCATTGGTAAGTGAAAATCAAACGCCTTAGGTTAAGTTAGTTACGTTATTGAACCTGTGCATTTTTGCTCTACCAGAAACACGGCATCTTACAATTCCAGCAAAGCGTTTGGGATTTATAGAAATCTCCTGCCCAATCGCTTTGAAATCTACAACACATCACTTTTTCATGCGGGTACGCTGAGTTTTATGTGCAGAGGAAATGCACTAAAAGGTCATGTAATCTGCATGTGACATGATCAATAAAGTTTTGCCAAACCCAAATACCAGGAAGTATCAAAAACAAAGCAGCTTTATTTAAAACGAAACACACCATAAAGAGACAGAAAAGCGCAGCTTCAATTTAAAAACACACTTGAAAATGTAATGAAAAAAATGTGAGTAAATTAATTTATCTAATAGGTTGAAGATAACCTACAACATCTAGATTGTGAGCCCTAATGGGAACAGTGTCAATAAAGTTTGTAAAGCGCTGTGGATTTAATGGCGCTATATAAGTGAATAAAATAAATAAATAAACATCATTCACCAAATACTCATTGTGAGAACGTTGCCTTAAAGGAGAACAATAACTAACTTATATTGCCTTTATCTGTGCCCTCTTAGTTAGTAATTGAGTGAAGAACTCCTCCAATAAAGCATTGAAAGGTGTCACGACTCTGTCGTCAGGTATCCTGGAAACAGTGGCTCCTTCCCTGTCCCTAACCGTAGGGAAGCCCTAGCTCGTCCTGTTACCTGGATTACTTCTACTGATGAAGATGCCAGGGCCACATACCTTGCCTGAGCACCTGAATCCGCCCTCAGCCTGTACGCTTCCCCCACCCAGGGAAAAGGAGACTAGTAGTATGCCGTAATACACCAACCAAACTAATAAGGTAATACAAACAGTGATAAAGGAAAATACCAATCATACTAATACACTGTATACTCACACAAACAACAGAGGTAAACACTGGGGAGAGGAGAATGGGGAAAAACCAAAGTAGGAGGAGGAAGGGATTAGTATGCAATTAAAACCTTGCAACAGTCTCAGATAAATCCACTAATCGCCTTCTCAAACAACAGCAACAAACCAACATATCCTAAACCATGCAGCATAAGCTATCTCTCTGACTCTGACAATGAGTGCTTGCCAGGTCCCAGACTATATAGGAGAGGGGAGTGGCTAACAGTGAAGAGCTGAGAGCCTTAATGCAGGAAAGCCTCCAAGAGCTCTCACCCTGGGCAGATTAACTCTTGCACTGCTAAAAGAAACCTGCACCATTTAATATGAAGGTGAAGTGTTTCTAATCAGTGCAGGAGTAGGAGAAATCAGACGCTGCGGTCTTCTGGCTTCTCTCTGTCTTGGTAAACCTGTGACAAAAGGCTTTTTAAATTTGCTTAAATTGGGAAGTCTCTGTAAGAAACGGCCAGGGCTTAAATGTGTACACATCAGCGAGTTCAGCAGCTTGTGCCGTCAACATGTTTTTATTGCAATAATTGATTATAAGTAGAGAAGAGCGACTTTGCCTTATTTAGGGTCGAGACTTTCGCAAAAGTTGGGTCGAACGAAATCGGCTGACTATAGCGAAAAGACGGAGGCCGACTGAAACACGAAACCCAATGCAAATCAATGGGGAAGCAAAGTCGGCAGGGAGTGGAGGACAGTAAACACACCTACAGTACCCATTTCAATGCCAAAAACATCAATTCTTATTACTAAAGCTTGTCAACCTTAATTTACTTCATAATAATAGTCATTGAAAACTGGGGGTTATTTGGCTAAAGTTGTGGGGGAATAGTGCTGGCTCCAGGTTTTCGTGTGCCCTTGGGCCAAAGAGTGTCAGTGCGCCCCTTTAACACATACCACAACTCATGATGCTCTGATACGGCACAGAAATATAGGTATAGTACAATGACAAATTCTTCACTGCTTACATGACATGACTGATCTATTTTAAATTGTACAAAAGCTCAAAAAAAGGACAGTATATTACTCCATATAGTATTATGGCCACCACATTGTGCGCCATACAGAATAATGAGCCCCATATATTTCTCCATACAGACTAATTGGTCACATATAATGTTCCATACACTATATGATGAGCTCCACATAATGCTACAGTATATGATTGCCCCATGGACCATGCTCCAGTGTGTTATGGGCACAAATAATGCTCCATATATAATGGGCCCCATTTGTAATGCTCCAGTGTATAATATGCCCCATAGATGCTGCTCCAGTGTCTCATCGGCACCATATAGAATGCTCCAGGATATGATGGGCCCCATGGATGATGCTTCAGTGTCTTATGGGTCCAAATAATGCTCCATATATAATGGGCAACATTTGTAATGCTCCAGTGTATAATGTGCCCCATAGGTGCTGCTTCAATGTCTGATCTGCCCCATTTAGAATGCTCCAGTATATGATGGGCCCCATGGATGATGCTCCAGTGTCTTATGGGCCCAAATAATGCTCCATATATAATGGGCCCCATTTGTAATGCTCCAGTGTATAATGTGCCCCATAGATGCTGCTCCAGTGTCTGATTTGCCCCATTTAGAATGCTCCAGTATATGATGGGCCCCATGGATGATGCTCCAGTGTCTTATGGGCCCAAATAATGCTCAATATATAATGGGCTCCATTTCTAATGCTCCAGTGTATAATGGGCCCTGTAAATGCTGCTCCAGTGTCTGATGTCTCCCATCTGGAATGCTCCAGTATATGATGGGCCTCATGGATGATGGTCCAGTGTATGATGGGCCCTGATAATTCTCCATATATATAATGGGCTCCATTTCTAATGCTCCAGTGTATAATGAGCACCGTAAATGCTGCTCCAGTGTCTGATGTCCCCCAGTTGGAATGCTCCAGTATATGATGGGCCCCATTTTTAATTAACCCAGGCATGGTATGTGAAAAGAGCTCCATGGAGTAATCTGAAGTGTGTGCTGCCGCATCCTTCACTTTTGGTGTGGGTGAAGGACACAAGGAAAGGGGTTGCTCCTGACCAGAAGTCTGCACTGATGACTCAGTGCTTGCATTTTTTTAAACTTCAGAAGAGGAGGCGATAGAGCTGGAGGCTGTTTCAGCAATGTAAGCCAAAAACAGTTCCTGATGCTCCGGCTTTAAAAGCAGTCTACCTACTCACAGAAAAGGGAGCCTTCCAGGCCTTCCAGAGCTACACCATGACGCAGGCTCAACACCTCCTGCCTTAGCTGCTATTGTATTTTTGGCACTAACAGCAGATGCACCAACACCACCATCAGTACCAGGTGGCCCCCCATGCCCATGTCCGCGTCCTCTTCCACCATACTTCCTCATGTTTTGGAAAATGGACCCAAAATGCCATCAGATATATGGTACTGTATCAGAAGCATACAGCTCTATACAGTCTAGGGATAACAGTAAATCGCCGTATATATTTCATGAGTCATACACAGACACTCACAGGCTCAGTATGGAGTACACAATAAAATAAAAAGTTGAAAAAGGGTACAGTATCACCAGATACAAGGTATATATAGTATAGTGTAAACATTAGGAATCTCCATATATATTTCAGGAGGCAGACACAAACGCTCTCAGGCCCAGTTTGGATTACACAAGAATATGAAAAGCTGTAAATCGGTAATGTAACACAAGCGTACAGCTGTATACAGTGTTGGGGTAATATTAAATCTCCAAATATATTTCCGGAGTAACAGACAGACGTTCACAGGCTCATTATGGATTACACAAGAACTTAAATAGCAAAAAAGGTTACTGTATCAGAAGCGTACAGCTGTATACAGTGTTGGCCAAATTTGAAATATCGGTATATATTTCCGGAGTCACCCTCAGACGCTCCCTCAGTCTGGATTTGACCGTAATACTAAATGTCGAACAAAGGTACTGTATAACAAGATACAAGCTGTATCGAGTATAGGGTAAAAATTGGTATCTCCGATTCACCGTATACATAGAAGGCGTTAACCACACACGCTCACTCCCAATGGATGATACCGTAATAACAAATTTTTAACAAAGGTACTTTATCAGCACATACCAGGTGTATCCAGTCTAAGGGTAATTGTAAATTTCCATCTATACTTCCGGAGTCAGACACAGACACTCACAGGCTCACTATGTATTACACCAGAATTTTAAAAGTAGAAAAAGGGAAAGGTATTCGAAGTGTACAACAGTATACAGTGTTGTGGTACTTTTAAATCTTCGTTTATATTTCAATCTCAGTAAGCCAGTCCAGACTCTCCGCTACTGGAAACATGGATACAAGTACAGAAGGAAAGTTGAGTGTTAGCAGAAATTTGGGAATTACTCATCGCGGGAAAACCTCCCGGTAGATGTTGCAGAGGCGATGCAGACCCTCAATTACTGTGGAGACAGCGAAAACGGTTCTTTGTGAAGAAAGGATTGCTTTATCGCAGTAGCATGGATCACATCACCGTTACTCATCTCCATCAAATTGTGATCACAGGGAGAGATGTAGACATGGTCCTCACTGCCTATCATGATGTCTCTGGTCATTTTGGAGGGCAAATGACAGAAGCCACAGCCCGTAGGCGATTCTATTGGATTGGCATGAGAGAAGACATTGAAAAATGCTGGCAGGAAAGTCACACGTCTGTGACTATCACAACTGTGAAAGGTGATCATAAAGCATCACTGCATCCGCTTGTAAGTTGACGTCCATTACAAATGGTAGCCATTGATCATCTGAAGATAGAGGCCAGCAGGACAGGCCATAGCTACATCTTAACCATCATCGATCAGTACACCAAATTTCTAGTGGCCGGCCCTGGCCATGCCTACTGGTCCATGCATCAGTTGCGAGGTGCACCTTTCCACTCACTGACTGTTTGAGCGCATGGACAATGCGGTCTTTCACATGCCGGTGCAGGGCAGGGATGGCTTTTCGAGAAAAGAAGTGCCAACTGGGTAGGTCATAGCGTGGGACAGCGTAGGCCATTAGCTCGCGGAAAGCTTCGCTTTCAACCAAACGGTAGGGCATCATCTCTAATTAGATTAGTTTGGCAATGTAGGCGTTCAAACACAGTGTATGCGGATGAGAGGATGAGTACTTTCTTTTCCTACTCAGAGTGTCTGGTAGGGTGAGCTGGACTGGAGAGCTGCATATGGGGGAAGTAGCAGTGGACCGGACGGAGTGAGAGGGGGTTGGTGATGGTATTGTTGGTGATGGCCTAGATTCAGTGTTGTGTTGCAAAACCATTGTGATTGCCTGAGTGCTTTGGCCTTGCGACGACACCTCCACATTTAGTGCTGGTGGTGTGCTTAACGGCGGCGGTGGTCTTACAGTGGGGGAAGCGATGGAGCGTTGCTGGCTACCTTCAGTCGCAGCAGGTGCACATGTGGTACCTGAGGTTTTGTAGTCCGTCCACGCTTGCAAGTGCATGTTGATTAAATGTCTAAGCATGCAACTGTTATTCAAATTTCTGAGTTGTTTACCTCAGCTAATGGTCCTTCCGCACTTCTTACAGGTAACCTTTGCCTCATCAGTAGGATTTTGGACAAAGAAGTGCCACACTGCACTCTTCCTACTATGGTATACATTTTCTGGCCTTGCACGCTGTGCTAAGTTGACCGTCTGGCCAAGCTGTCCTGCAACTCTTTTAGTTTTTGGTCGACATTTTTGGACAGCTACGGGCCTGCCAGATAACCGCTGCTGCGATGTCAATGCCTGCTGCGGATCCTTCTCTTTATCTGAACTATTGCCAGCGCCATCCTTCTCCCCCAGGGTCAGATTCTGGCTCAGTAGACTGCGAGGGCAATGTAGTGCTCTGGGTCAATGTACCAGCAGAGTCATCTAGCAGTGGCTGTGCATCAGTGCACTCCATGATAGATTCATCTTGGACTGGGGAATTCAGGATTTGACTGGATAACCCAGGCATGGTATGTGAAAAGAGCTCCATAGAGTGATTTGAAGTGTGGGCTGCCGCATCCTTAACTTTTGGTGGGGGTGAAGGACACAAGGAAAGGTGTTTTCCCTGACCAGAACCCTGCACTGACGACTCCGTGCTTGCAGGTTTCGAACGTTCAGAAGAGGAGGCAATAGATCTAGTGGCTGTTTCGGCAATGTACACCAAAACCTGTTCCTGATGCTCCAGCTTTAAAAGCGGTTTTCCTTACAGGCCTTCTTGGGCCAGACGATGACAGAGGCTCAACACCTCCTGCCTTAGCTGCTATTGTGCTTTTGCCAGAACCAGCCGATGCACCACCACCATCAGTACCAGCTGCACCCCCCTGCCCACGTCCGCGGACTCTTCCACAATACTTCCTCATGTTTGGGAAAATGTACCAAAAATACCAGCAGAGAGATGGTACTGTATGAGGAGCGTCCAGCAGTGTAAGGTGTATTAAAAAAATTAAATCAACGTATATATTGTTAGTCACAGACGCTCTCCCAGTATGTATTTGACCATAATCCAACAAGCAGATATAGGGAACTGTATCAGAAGTGTACAGCTGTATGCATTTTTTGTGTAACTAACAATCTCCGTATATGTATTTACGGAGTGTCACACACACACACGCTGACTGTATAGATGTATAGGTGTGACTGTAATAAGAACGGCAGATATTCAATACTGTTTGAGAATCGGACAGCTCTCTACGGTGTTATGATTGGGTCACTGAGGAGGAAAGCCAGACCAAGCTAAGCCACAGAAAACCAGAGAGGTTGGTAACTAAGCGGATTGCAGACCCCTGATCCTATCCACACAACTAGCAGTAGCCGTGGAGCATACCTACGATGATTCTAGACGCCTCGACACAGCCGGAAAACTAAATAAGCCTAAAGCAAGAAAGGGGAAATCTAAACGGCCCCAGAGCAGACCCCAAAGGAATAGATAGCCCCCAAACATATATTGTCGGTGAGACAAGATGAAAACACAAACTGTAATCAAACAGCAGATATACGAAACTGTTTGAAAAGCGGACAGCTCTATAAGGTGTAGGTCTGGAAAAATGGAAAGTCTCCCCGGCTTATTTTTCCAGAGTCACACCCAGATAGCTTCTTTGTCCGTGATACCAGCCGGTACATGGTAGTGTGTGAGGAGCATACGCCGCTATACGGTGTCTGTATGGAAAATTGTCAATCTCTGTCTATTTGTATACGGACTGACACACGCTGTCTCTGTCTATTTTTGACCGTAATCAAACAGCAGATATACGAAACTGTTTGAAAAGCAGACAGCTCTCTAAGGTGTAGGTCTGGAAAAATGGAAAATCTCCTCGGCTTGTTTTTCCAGAGTCACACACAGATAGCTTGCATTTGTCCATACCACCAGCCGGTGCACGGTAGTGTGTGAGGAGCATACACCGCTATACGGTGTCTGTATGGAAAATTGTCAATCTCCATCTATTTGTATACGGAGTGAAACACACTGTCTCTGTCTAGTTTTGACCATAATCAAACAGCAGATATACGAAACTGTTTGAAAAGCAGACAGCTCTATAAGGTGTAGGTCTGGAAAAATGGATAATCTCCTCGGCTTGTTTTTCCAGAGTCACACACAGACAGCTCTCTAAGGTGTAGGTCTGGAAAAATGGATAATCTCCTCGGCTTGTTTTTCCAGAGTCACACACAGATAGCTTCTGTTTGTCCGTGATACAAGGCGGTACACGGTAGTGTGTGAGGAGCGTACACTGCTATAAGGTGTCTGTATGGAAAATTGTCAATCTCCGTCTATTTGTATACGGACTGACACACGCTGTCTCTGTCTAGTTTTGACCATAATCAAACAGCAGATATACAAAACTGTTTGAAAAGCGGACAGCTCTATAAGGTGTAGGTCTGGAAAAATGGAAAATCTCCTCGGCTTGTTTTTCCAGAGTCACAACCAGATAGCTGCTATTTGTCCATGATACCAGCCGGTACACGGTAGTGTGTGAGGAGCGTACACTGCTATACAGTGTCTGCATGGAAATTTGTCAACCTCCGTCTATTTGTATACAGACTGACACACGCTGTCTCTGGTCTAGTTTTGACCGTGATCAAACAGCAGATATACAAAAATTTTTGAACAGCGGACAGCTCTAAAAGGTGTAGGTCTGGAAAAATGGAAAATCTCCTCAGCTTGTTTTTCCAGAGTCACAACTAGATAGCTGCTATTTGTCCATGATACCAGCCGGTACACGGTAGTGTGTGAGGAGCGTACACTGCTATACAGTGTCTGCATGGAAATTTGTCAACCTCCGTCTATTTGTATACGGACTGATACACGCTGTCTCTCATCTAGTTTTGACCATGATCAAACAGCAGATATACGAAACTGTTTGAAAAGCGGACAGCTTTATAAGGTGTAGGTCTGGAAAAATGGAAAATCTCCTCAGCTTGTTTTTCCAGAGTCACAACCAGATAGCTGCTATTTGTCCATGATACCAGCCGGTACACGGTAGTGTGTGAGGAGCGTACACCGTTATACTGTGTCTGTATGGAAATTTGTCAATCTTCGTCTATTTGTATACGGACTGACACACGCTGTCTCTGTCTAGTTTTGACCATAATCAAACAGCAGATATACAAAACTGTTTGAAAAGCAGACAGCTCTATAAGGTGTAGATCTGGAAAAATGGAAAATCTGCTCGCCTTGTTTTTCCAGAGTCACACCCAGATAGCTTCTCTTTGTCCGTAATACCAGCCGGTACACGGTAGTGTGTGAGGAGCGTACACCGTTATACGGTGTGTGAAAAAAAGAACGCTCGGTAACTCACCAGAACAAAGTAATGAAAGTTGGAGTGCTTTGAAAAAAGCAGTTTGAATAGCAGTGTGCACACAGCAATGCAGCTATCAGGTAGCCTTAAAAGGCAGCCTAATAACCACCAGCGCTGCTGCACACAACAAAAATCCTCCCCTTTCACTGCACACTAACTATACAGTGAAAAGCGCTAGCAGCAGAAGCAATTTTTTTTCTTCTTCCCTCCCTAACGCTCTCCCTATTCAGAATCATGGATGTCGGTCGGCGGTCACGGCCTTTTATACCCACTGTGACGCCACACAAAGCCAGCCAATCACTTCATGCCCTTCTGTAAGATGGTGGTGGCCGCTGCCCATGTCATCGCATTGCCCACAGTGTGTGTCCACCTTCATTGGCTGAGAAAAGGCGCTGGAAGCATTATTTTAAACACGACTTTGGTGCTCGGCTCGGCGACCACATAGCCAACCTCACGCTATGGTCAGGTTTCGATCGGCGAAACCCAACTTTGGCTAAAGTTCGCGTTTTTTGAATTTGACCGACCCGTTTCGCTCAACTCTAATTATAAGCTGATAGCGATGTATTTTGGAGCACTGACCTGGATTGATCAGTGATAATGTGCACAGATCAGTGCAA